>NC_132934.1:25763000-26963000 GCF_034638445.1 Ciconia boyciana | reverse complement strand
TTGTGTGGGCATATATTTTTATCTGGACTGAAACTACAACTTGAAGAAAGAGATTTTCCTATAATGAATTAGCAACTCTGCAGAGTTAATAATAATTAATTAAATGTGAAATTATATATGCAGTGCTGGTGTTTTCAATTTCTATAGCTATTTTTATACATAGAATTACAGAAAACTTTATACTGTTAACTAACTGAACTGGGTACTCAAAAAATTCATTGCAAGAACAGATTTTCTGTTTCTGAAAGCTAATTCATAGATAAAAAGTCATAGAATTAGTGGAAGATCTGATAAACTCTTTTTCTGTTCTGCTGTGCCTCTTGTTTGGATTTTCTAACACGTTAAGTTCTAATCTCTAATTGAAACTTTTTCTGTTTTGGGGGCATTCATAATGTATCTTTCTCTCCTGCATGGATCTTCTCATGGCTAATTCAAGGTTAATTCACACTCCAATCACTCCCTCAGTGGATATATTAATAGGTTGTTCATATTTAGCAGTAGTCATTTAAAAAAAATTTGAAGAACTTGTTATACTTGATAGCATTATTTCTCCATCAGCTTTGGTAGACTTTGGACAATGGGTTCAAACGCTGATTAGGAATTGACAGATACACTGAGGATTATTACAGCAAACTCTTTCTTACAGAAACTGCCAAAGAAATGCAAAAGTGAGGACAACCTGAAAATTGCAGAAAGATTAGGGTTTTCTTCAATGTTTGCCTAAAATGGAATTAATCAGTAAAACCAATCTATGGTTCTTAAAACTGAATAATCAGTACTTTATGAGTAGTTAGCCTGTGGAGGCATACTGTCTACCTCGACAGCCTCAGTGTCTAGCTGGCCTGAAAACCTCATGAGCAGAGCACCGTGATGAGCCACAGGCTTTCTAGCGTCAGACCTGCCACGCACTTCACCTGCAAAATGCTTCCAACTCCTCACTGAAGCCAGTGGATATGTGCAGGCTTGTGGCATCCCACCAGGCTCTGGCTATGCCTGCCACCACAATCATAACATAATTGTTGACACAGCAAATCTGGTCTTTCAGAAGGTCTCAAGATGGCCCTCAAAATGCACTGAAATCAATGGGACTATTGTAGCCAATAAATCCCAGCTGTGACATTTTCTGAGGTGTTCCAAATTGCAGAGAAGGATTTTTCTGTGTCATTTCTACTTTTTCCTCCTTCCTTCCTTCAGGAAGCAGGTGTTTTCAGGAAATCAAGAAAATATTTCAGGTATTTAAAATTGCATTGTGTCTCACTGAAATTTAAAACTGTCAATATATGAAAGCAGACCTGCAAATGTGATTATCATTCGAAGAATAATGTGAGTCTGGCCTCTTTTAAAGGAAAGAAAGAATGCAGTTACTACTCCCATGTCTCTTAAATTTAATACATTTGCAAAGTATATAGAATATAGCTCAGAATAAAGCCAACTTAAAAAGTAGAATTTATTCTTCCACCATTTCCATGTTTGTGCAAAATATATCAGGTTTTTACAGACAACAAAAATTTCAATGGCAACTTGTTTGTTTTCCAAAGCATGTACACATTTCCTTAATGAATACCAAAGATGAAAGTATTCAGGAATAGAACAGACCTTAAATCATTCTCCTAATGACAAATCAAAGTTTAAAGAAACTATGGAACAGCTGAAGGTTATCTCCAATCACCCTTATCTCTGAAAAAGTGATTAAATCTCTGACATAAACTCTTAAATCTCCTTGAAAATTTAGAGTTGGATACACACCAAACTACATTTAAAAACCCTTACTGCTTATTTTCAGACAATTAATACACATTGACTTCAGTTAATAATTATATTCTACTCATGTATATCTGCCTTCTCACACTAATGAAGTTTATCATCACAAGAAGGGTTGAGCAAAGAATTGATTTCTTTTTGTTTATTAGCCAAACTGCAAAATAGACAAAAAAAATATTTTCAGCTTGACTGAAATATTTATATGACAATAATTGAAAGTTTCACTGATTTTGAGTGAGGTTCATACCTTCATTAATTGATGGGATTTTTTAAAAGGAGAAATTTTTGAGTGAAAAGTTAAAGTATTTTTCATATGCTTAAAACACACCTTTTCATCTGAAATAATTAATCCAAAATCAGAAAAAAACCACAATTTTACCAGAGGGACAATTAAAGAAATACAGTTCCTTCTTTACAGTTGTAGAAATGAAATACAGAATAGATTGCCTTATTCGAAATTTGGTGGTATGCTGGTTGACATCATCTGATCTGTTACATTAGGTGATCATCTTTAAATTATGAGAATACACAAAGAAAAACCCAACAACAGACACAAAGAAAAAAAAACAAAACAGAAAGAAAGAAAGAAAAAAACCTAATTTTTATGATACTGGATTTGGTCTTGCCAAATAGAAGTGGGAGGGAAGATCAGTGCATACAGACATCTGAGAAACTGGCAATTTATTTCCTTTCTTACCCATTATGAAAAGTTCCAAGTCAGTATCTTCAGCAGAGCAGGAGTACCTACTCCTTTCAAGTGTGGCAGCTGGGAAAAGGGTGAATTGTTCAAAGGTGCTCCTCTCCCCTTATATTTCATCTTAATTCATTTATCCAGTGAGCAGAAAGCTTTTATGCTTGGTGGCCAAGTGTTTGCTGTGTAGGGAGAGAAGTGCAAGCAACAGTCAGACTTGTCTGTCCCAGCTGCAGTGGTGTGCAACCCTCCTCCAGCCTTTTCAGCCTGATGTAGCCAAAGCCTCTAATGGTGCATAATTGTGCCCTTCTTGGGATTATTCACCTGACATTTTAAAAAACGCACACAGGAGCCTCATGAAGATTTCCTTTATTTGTCTCAGTAGTTATTTACTCTGTTCCTCTTTATGATGATGTAAATCACTTTTCTGAAGGGAGTTACATTAGTGTAAAACAGCTTGGAGAGGAAAATCAGAGTTGTTCCATTTCTGGAAAACGAACAATATTATTTCTCTCTAAATGAGTAGGAAGGCTTTTACGCATTGATCCAAACTTCTGTAAGTCTCACCTTTCAATATTACTGTATATATAAAAATAGGAAGGCAATACAGTCCTAATCTACTAGGAGCTGGTGCAGAGCTGGCCATCTGTCGCGGATGGAGTGAGAGTGCACTTCACTCGTAAGAGAGAAGTAAAAATATAGTTTATTGATACAGAATAGGGAGTTAACAAAGTTCAATGCGACAGTGTTTTAACAAGATTCGATGGCGAGGCACACTTGATTATTTACTGCATAGAGGACAGGGTCAGACAGAACTGTCAGGGAGACCCTCCCGTTGAGTCATGAGGTTCGGAAAGGATCCCCTTGCTTTCTAAACTCCTTCTCAGAGAGGAGTCTAGGTGCGGCTGGATCCAGTCCTAGTCCCAGACTTGGTCAACGGTTTATGTCTAAAGGATTATATATGCGCAATCAATCCTTTATATCACTTAGCTAAGATTTCAAAGTTTAGCATGCTATTAGTCACTTACCGAGGATCTGTTGCGGCAAGGAATCTCTCAACCTCGAGGAGTAACCTTGAGAGGCGTCCCTGCTCAAGGGGAGATCCTGCCGTGCAGCCCGCTGCCATGCAGGAGAGCTCAAAGGGCCCTGGGCTGTCCACTATTTAAGGAGTAAGATGATTGACTTATGGTCATATTTGCATATCAGCAAGAGGTTTAGATCCCTGCTTCAGGCAGCCCTTGGCTACTTTGTTGCCATTCGTCCTCAAGGTCCAGCATAAGCTGGATGCAGCTATCAGGATGACTCCCACTGATGGTTACTGCTTGTGCAGGGAGCTGGGGGGGGGGGGGGGGGGAGCACACCGCCACACCATCCAAAGCAGGCACCATCCACAAGCAATCATTTTCTTCAAGGCATTATGGTTTTACCCCTTTGGGCATGAGATACCCCTATCAGAGAGATGTTTGAGATCCTTTTCACTCCCAAACAGATAAACCATGCATGTGCAAAAGACTACTTCATGTGTAAAACAGATGAGTCCAGCTGAACCCATACCCATGATATACAGATTTGTTTATTCAGGCTTTATGCACAGGAAGATAGTTACTATATTTCGGGATTGGTGAACAGCTGGAAAAGCAGCAGGTTGCCACAGAAATATGGGGAAAGAACAATTTCATATGTTGTTGGTATAATGCACGGGGTTCAGCTCAGATGCAGTGTTAGATGGGACATCTGAACTTTAGGACCAGTTAAGACAGAATGGGGTTTGGGACTGAGGCCTGACCCCTTTGGGCATATGCCTTTAAATGTTAGTGTCCATTTCATCAGCAACTTCTCACTATTTTCAGTAACCTCATCTGGGCTATTCATGTGAATAATGTGAACAGGCTATCACCCTAACTTGATTAGTTTGCACCTTCAAGGTAATTAGCTCCTTATGTTCCTTTGCTAGAGGCAATGTGTGTTATATTCCAGGCAGCTACACAGTTGTCTTCCCTTCTGTCCATACCCCCTTTTAGGTTACTCGGGAAGATAAATTGTGCTCTAGAATTATTGCTGCTCTGCTCTGTAGAGAAATAGGTTAATGAAAGTATACTTTTAGGGGAGAAAAACAAGAGGTATCTGAAGTACAACTAGAAACTTCTACAAATCTGTTTGCTCCTGCTTATATTTTTTGAGATTCTCTTTTTCTGATGTCTACTTCTCATTTAAATTCTTTATTTTCACAGACATCCTTTTTCATTGGTAATGGTTGAGAAACAATATAAAATTATAGGTTGGTAAATATTAGAACTCAATTTTAGGACCTAAGGATTTAATAAATTAAAACCTTGCTTCTGCTTGGGTTTTGACTTTGATAAAAAAATTACATATTCATTTATATAGCTGTATGTTTATTCTATTATACCCTCTAAAAGAGTCTTTCACTTTATATCCTTCCAGGTATGAAATGCTATAATTTAGTACTGAGGCTATTTTAAATAGTTGTTGTGCTATGGTTACTGTGTTATGTGGCACAGAAACATAAAATTCTGTTACAATACAAATTGCAGGGGGAGGGCAACTTCATTTTGCTTTCAGGGTGAACAGTATGGGTAGGTCACCTATAGATGCATAAAGGAAGCATTAGAGCTATTATAACAGTCACTGGATTACAATTTCTCAAAAATTACATTAAGAAGCAAATTAGGGGGTGTCTTCTAAATGTTGTGATTTAATAAGAGAAGATATCTCAAAGTGAGGTCATTCTCACTGGGAATGACAATACCAGTATGTTAAAGGGAAGGTCACTTTTATGTAATGTTAATCATATAAATCCCTCAAATATGACTGTTATGGTAAGTCATTTTATGGGTCTTAGCATTGTATGACCTTTATTTGTATTGGCATTATAACTAAAAATCCATCAATAGAGCATAAAAAGCTCATCTTCTATCCTTTTATTTTATTAGTTTAAGGGTTTGGGGTTTTTACCAGATATTGTATACCATAGACTCAATGTAAAACATGTCTTACAGGATATTTTCTTCATGAGATTGCCTTTTATAGTACAATCAGGTAAAAAAATGGAATTCCTAGATTTGGTTTTGAAGTAAAAGAATTTTTCAAGGAAAACTACTCAACTCCCTGCTTGATTGTTATCCCATATTATGCCAAATGAGCATAATGCACCCATTCCTAGAAATTGTTTTGAAAAGAGCTTAAATCCTTGCAGTAATATTTCTGTGGGGCTTTATTGTGGAGACTGTTATAAAAACAGCATGAAAGCATAACCATTGGTTACTTTGTTGACATGAGTAAATAACTGTAGATGTTCTTCAAAGTACTGTAAAAAGATGTGAAGGGCAAAAGCAATTTTAAACTAAAATTTTCATACATTTTTTCCAGTATTTTTTTGGAGCATATCTCTGTAGATTTTTCACAGAGAACAGGAAGTCCAGAACATCATAAAATGTTTTGACAGTGGATTTTTAGCTGGGAAGTCTTCTAGGAAAATTACTCAAGACACACATCTAAACAATGGTGAAGATCAAGTCTAAATTACTGCATGTTTTTCACTGTGGTTTTCATGCATGCAACAAAATCTCTTTTTATCTTGAGTGAAAAATTGGTATAGCTACGGAGTGTAGATTTCTTTTTTTTCCCCCCCCTGAATGGTATTATATCCTCTGAACTCTAAATGACAGTCATAGTTATGATGTTATTACTATGCACACCATGAAGAGTGCCAGGCAGCAAGTAAAAAACATGAGGACCAGACTTTAGTGGTGCAATTGAGACATAATTGCCTGTGAAGTCAATGGATTTCCAACATTTTACACTATCTGGGAATCTGGCCCTGAATTCCTGGTCCTCAGGGAGATCATACTCTCAAACTAAAAAACCGCAACAGATGAGTGTGATTAATATCCCTAAATAATAGAGAAAATCAAGGATTACAGTAACGTATCACTATGGACTACATGGCTTAGTTAACAATCCTGGGAGCTCACAGGAAAAAGTCATGCTGGATTTTAAGATGCTTTTATCAAAGGTAAATTTCCATTCCCGTGGCAAGACATATTGGTTTAGATTGGCTTAAATAATTTTTCTTTAGATGTATGCAATTTTTCTGTTGTTTTCAGTCTTCTTCCTTTGTTTTCTTGAAGTCTCACTCCATTCGTTGTCTTTCTATCTCTTCCTGTGCCCATTGTTGTCTCTTTCCTCATGATACCTGAGATGAACTAGAAGGGTGAGTCAGGGTAGGGAGCATGACAAAGCTCTGAATGCACAGTCAGGAGAGCAGAGTGCTTCTCTAATAGGATCCAAAGAGCTGGATGTGTCTCATGTCTGATATAAGCTATTGTAACACTTCATTTTTCTCTTCTTTAGATGTGAAAAGTTGTATCAATAGTTTATTACATTATTTAATCATTAGGCACAATTCCAGATGACCACATCTTTCTTCTTCCCAAAAATAATCAGCACAACTTTCTGCTGTAAATACAGGAGATAAATTGGTGGTTGTAGCTATTTTCCCTCATAGCGGAGCAAATAATAAGGTGTAAGGCTTTTCCACCTCTGTCCCCTTATGGAAAGACTAACAATATGAGCCTTCAGGTTTCTAAGGTCATAAATCACCTAAATAGGAAACAAGACCCATGTTTTTCCTAATTTATCATATTGTCATTTATTATAGATACCCTTTCATCTAAACTAGCACTATATCTTGCTTATCTTCTTAAGGCGACTCTCTCAATCGCTGTTAAGCATCTTACATTTCTGCATTTACTCTTGGCTCTTCTCACATCCACTTCCCCAACTTCATAATTCCCACCACTCCTCTCACCTCCTGTCTACTGCTCCAGTGCTTCCTTTCTGCTGGTCCCACCTTCATATTCAGGTTGAATAATATCTTACAATACTTTCAGACACTAAAATCTTGTGCTGGAATGTATTTCTCAGCCAATGGCAAATTCAGCCTTTCTTGTCTCACCTAACTTTGAAGCCAGTATTAAATTCTTAGTAATTGATGCAGATCACTTGTCACAACCTAAGTTACTTGTCTCTGCTCTTTGTAGCTTTGTTTTCTTCTACAGGTCCTTTTTATTTTCTTTTTTTGCTAGTGTAAAATTTACTTAAATCATTCATTTACTTCTTATTGTGTAAACATCTGAAGGTTTAAATATAGAAAGTTTTGAGATGATTGCTTCATTTCATTTCAGGTTGCCAATAAACTGAGCTCCTCCATTTCTTATTGGAATGTTTAAAAAAAAAAAAAAAATTGCCTTGTGAATTCACAGCCTTCTATTTTTGATTCTTAAAACAGGCTACATCAGGTCTTCATTAATTTTTTATATTGATGAAAATTTCTGATTAAAACTGATAGATGATACAGTTAAATAACTTCATAAATTAGCTTGAATCTGAAAAGAAACCTGTAAGCTAGAACTCTGAGTGATAGTTTTTATATTTGTTTTTACTAAGAAATAATAGAAATACCTTTAAATCTCCAACTTTTTGAACAGTGATGGTAATTTGTAGACACAAGATGAAAACTTGAAAAAAATTATAAAATTAAAATCTGTCTCTTTCTCTTTCTGTAAAAATAAGCAGCACAATCCTTATGTCAAAAAGTTACTTCTTAAAAATTAAGCTATCATTAATCTGACTTTTTGAAATATTTTAGAAATTATAATTTTTACACTATGTGATCTAAAACCTTTATGTCTTCTACCTAACTAGAAATCATTAAAAATCATTGAAAGTAGCTCAGTATCAAAATACCATTTTTAAAAGTCAAATAGGTTCTCCATGGTATGTTGTACACTGAGAGCAAATGTTTTCAGGTTTTATTGTTTGCTTGTTCTAATGTAAGAAAAAAATGCATAAATGCTGCAGAACTAGGACAAATATGTGTCTATAAATAGCAATCAGTCTCAGTGAAGCACAGCAACTTAATCTCCATTTGAAGCTATTCTGAGCACAAAGTTAGGTTGAAGGACATGAAACTTGTTTTGGTTCACACTGTCTTCCCATCACTGTTGTCACTCCAAACATTCCCCTGTTCTCCACCTGTCTTATACTCCTCTAATCCCTCATATTTATCTCTCTGTATTTTTCTCATTCTTGACATCTCAGGTTCCTACTTTCCTTCCTCTGATGCTCAACAGAGTAGCTTTCCCCTTGAATTTTCATCCTTCTCATCTTCTGAGAACCAGATCTGTTGTCCTTAGGCTCTTTGAAAGAAGGACAGAGAAAACACTGTTTTAAAGGGTAGAAATGTGTTTTAAACTTGCTGAATCTTTCTGAATAAAATGAAATTATTTTAGCTAGAAGGACTTCTGTTACTCTTTCCTAATGCTGCTAAACCAGGTAGAGCTTCTTTATGGCACACAGGAACAAAATATATAGGAGTATAAATGAATATAGGACACAGAGTATAGGAATATAGTATATATAATATGATAGAACATAGGAAAATAAATCAACTGTTACTTGGAGCTGTTAGGTAGACATGTTGCCCTTGATCACTATGCCTCTCATCTCAAGCTTCAGTCTACTGCAGTCCTCTGGGGTTGAGTCACAGCATTCAGCAGACAAACTGTAGCAAAGAGCAGCAAGAAATGGGGCTTCCTCAGAGTTTCTTTTTGTGTCATTCCAAACTATTTTCTTAAAAGGTAGCAGAGTTTATTCTCAAAATAGAATTGGCAAGATTCCTCATCTTAGACCTCATGAACACTCTGATATCTCTCAGAGCTTAATACCCCCTAGAATATGATTTAAGTCTTCTCTCTGAGGCAATTGTGCTTAGGATGTCTGAGCCAGTCTCCAGGGAATTTAGGATGATGCATTATTATTTTCCACAGTCACCTACGCAGCACCCTGAGGTAAGATGCTGATATGTCTAATGTCATACAGGAAGGCACTGTCAGACCTAGGATTCAAATTGTTTCCCAGTCATATTTCTGATCCCTTCGGGCGCAGAAGGCTGTCAGTCCCAAAGACTGTTACTCGAAGTGGCCAGAGCTCCACCAGCCGCTCAGTGGGAGATTGCTGTATGCATCCTGTCAGAGGCAGATAAGGAGCCGAGCAGCCCTAATGGGATCAGTGGTAGCCCACAGCTGTATGATGCTGCTTGCTGGCTGGGATGGCATGGAAAGGCAGCGAGCAGGGGTGGGTTTCTTGGTATTTTGTAAAATCTGGCTGGGTACAATTTCTATGCTGTGTCTCAAACTGATGTTCTTTTCTTAGGTTTTCAAGTCCGAGCACACTGAATAGTTTGGTATGCAACTGGACATGACTAGACAGGCTGTCTGCAGGTTGTCCTTCAGGCAGAGGTCGAGCAGTCCATGGAGCACGCAAGGATTTGAGGCACCCCTGCACTCACCCATCCAGTGAAGGGCAGACATAACTAACACTGCAGAAAACCAGTATAGATTTCTTTACCATGCCTTCGTTCAAGGGAGCAAAATTGTACTTGGTTCCTGTTACATGCATCTAGAGCAGTAGATACCAAACTTACCTATATCATAGATAAGACCTGGAGTACAGAGTCAGCCTGGTTTGTTAGCTTGGAGTCCATGCTACTGCACAGAGGGAGCAAAAATGATTATGAGAACAGGAAGGCATTATCCTTCCCAAGAAACCACTCCTCCATCTTATTCTGCTACTCTCTGTATTGCTGTTTCATGGTTTTCTGCTTTTTTACTGCACCTCCATTAGGACTCAGTGCTGCTGGGAGGCCGGTGGTACAAGAAAGCAGACCTGCAGGAGGCAACAGAACCAAGAATTAGAAAGCTGGCAGGGAATAGGGATTTCACGGAGGCAGTTGCAGAGTTGGACAGTGAGGAAAAAAGAACTCATCAGCTACAAGGTTTATAAAAGAGAAATGTTTAGGAGCCAGTGACCCAGAACAAGCTGCCTGATTCAGATGTGAAGAAAATACGTTAATTTATAACAGGGAATAGGCTTACTTCTTGCATTTTCTTCTTGTAGGATCCTGGTTAGATACCATACTGCCCTGATCAAAGTAGGTTTCTTGTACCCACTCTCTCTTGCAACCATTCACCCAGAACTCTTTGTGGGGAGGAGAAATGTGCTGAGAAGCAAAATGCTCCTCACCAGTATAAATGTTAATGTTGCCATGTTCTTAGTTTAACAGAATATTCAGTAATTTTCAAAGCCTTAAGTATTGCTGTTAGTAGTAGATTTCATCAGGTTTTTTTCTTCTATATGTATGTTCTTCAGCTTTATGTGATTTCCCTTACAGGAAACAGGCTCTAATTTGTATGCTGCTTCTGAAGCATGACCTTGGCGTCTCTTGTGTATTGATTAAAACAGCAGAGATACCTGAGTGTTTGAGCTCTAGTATGTCATTTCAGTATTATGCCCATTTTAAACAGCTTTAATTTGATTTTTAGGTAAACACCACATTGCCAAATAGTTTCTTTGTCTGTCAGTTCAGTTTAGCCATGCAGGGCAGTTTGCAATTAGCTCATATGCTCTTCTGGAGCTCTAAAGGCACAGCTGGTGTATGCAAACAGCTGCCTGCCTGTTCTCTCTGCCAAAAAGTTGGCTCTGCACACAGACTTCATGTTCTCTTTGCTACCCTCTCCTCTCCATCCCTCTGAAGATCTGCTGGTCTATGAAGGGGAGCTATGGTTTTGCCTTCTTTGTTGTGCACAACGTAGCAGTGGTGGACAAAAATATGAATTGTAGATGAAGATATAAAAGCCCATGAGCTCTTCTCTCTGAAACCTTTTGCTATGACTGTTTTTCTTTTCTAAGGACAGAACTCTATACTACCCCAAGAAATGACTGCACCTTGTGGATGCAGTCAAACCTTTACTAAATACCGTTCAGTCATTTCTACCATGTAATTCCTTTACTTTTAACTATTATTTTTGCTGTGGTTAAGAAATACTGTGCTACACTGCCGGTGACAGAATTTGTTTCTGTTTTGCCAGTCATCCTGAGTTTTGGAAGGAAAGGTTTTGCCATGATCAGAAACATCAGTCTTACGTATAAAGTTGTCTTTATCCTGCTGAGAGGCATTAGTATAGTGATTCTGGAGTGGGCACAGAGTTTCCCTCTGAACACACATGGTGGTGTATGGCAAGATGAGTCTGCTCACCAAGCCCCTTTCCATCATTTACCAGCAGTCCTGGCTAACTGGGGAGGTCCCAGTTGACTGGAGATTAGCGAATGTGATGCCCATCTTCAAGAGGGCCGGAAGGAGGACCCAGGGAACTACAGGCCTGTCAGCCTGACCTCAGTACCGGGGAAGCTGATGGAGCAGATCGTCCTGAGTGCCATCACATGGCATGTTGAGGATAACCAAGGGATCAAGCCCAGCCAGCATGGGTTCAGGAAAGGCAGGTCCTGCTTGACCAACCTGATCTCCTTCTACGACAAGGTGACCCGCCTAGTAGATGAGGGAAAGGCTGTGGATGTTGTCTATCTAGACTTCAGTAAAGCCTTTGACACAGTTTCCCACAGCATTCTCCTGGAGAAACTGGCTGCTCATGGCTTGGACGGGTGTACTCTTCGCTGGGTAAAGAACTGGCTGGATGGCCGGGCCCAAAGAGTGGTGGTGAATGGAGTTCACTCCAGTTGGCGGCCAGTCACAAGTGGTGTTCCCCAGGGCTCTGTGTTGGGGCCAGTCCTGTTTAATATCTTTATCAGTGATCAGGATGAAGGGATTGAGTGCACCCTCAGTAAGTTTGGAGATGACACCAAGTTGTGTGGGAGCGTTGATCTGCTTGAGGGGAAGAAGGCTCTACAGAGGGACCTGGACAGGCTGGATCGATGGGCCAAGGTCAATTGTATGGGGTTCAACAAAGCCAAGTGCAAGGTCCTGCACTTGGGTCACAACAACCCCATGCAACGCTACAGGCTTGGGGAAGAGTGGCTGGAAAGCTGCCTGGCAGAAAAGGACCTGGGGGTGTTGGTTGACAGGCGCCTGAATATGAGCCAGCAGTGTGCCCAGGTAGCCAAGAAAGCCAATGGCATCCTGGCTTGTATCAAAAATAGCATGGCTAGCAGGAGTAGGGAAGTGATCGTGCCCCTCTACTCAGCACTGGTGAGGCCGCACCTCAAATACTGTGTTCGGTTTTGGGCCCCTCACTACAAGAGAGACATTGAGGTGCTGGAGCGTGTCCAGAGAAGGGCAACGAAGCTGGTGAAGGGTCTAGAGCAGAAGTCTTATGAGGAGCGGCTGAGGCAACTGGGGTTGTTTAGCCTGGAGAAAAGGAGGCTGAGGAGAGACCTTATTGCTCTTTACAACTCCCTGAAAGGAGGTGTTAGCGAGGTGGGCGTCGGTCTCTTCTCCCAGGTAACAAGTGATAGGACGAGAGGAAATGGCCTCAAGTTGCACCAGGGGAGGTTTAGACTGGATATTAGGAAATTTTACTTCACTGAAAGGGTTATCAAGCATTGGAACAGGCTGCCCAGGGAAGTGGTTGAGTTGCCATCCCTGGAAGTATTTAAAAGACGATTGGATGAGGTGCTTAGGAACATGGTTTAGTGGTGGTCTTGGCAGCGTTAGGTTTACGGTTGGACTTGATGATCTTAAAGGTCTTTTCCAACCTATACGATTCTGTGATTCTTTGATTCTGAGTGATATCTGCAGTAAGGGAGCAGGATAAGAACTGCTGTCCTTGATGTCCTTGTGTTGCCTGAAGGGAAGATGACCAAGCTGAGGCTATTGTTTTAGCACATTATAAGCCTGTGAAAGAGAAAGTTGAGAGAAGGAAGGGGGAAGAAACCTGCTTGTAAATGCCATTGTCCCCCAAATGTCTCAAATATACAAGGATATCCTAGAATAACACTAATCCCATGACTAGTCTTCCAGATTTTAGTGGGGCCACTGATGCTCAAAATGAAATATGCCCTTAGGAGCACATCTTCAGAGTAATGCTAAGAAGCAGCATCTTCCATTGGCTACTGGCATTCATCTCTTTCTCACGCTGTGTGCCTCCTGATAGTGCAGAAAAATGCTTTCTATGAAGCAATGATGTAATTCAGTCTCATAAAAGAACAGCCCTTGAGAAAACAGCCACAACGATTTTACATCACACAGAAGTGATGTATAACAACCTCATCAGTCAACATTTTAACTTTCCTTTACACCACCCTGTTGCAGCAACAGTGAGGAATTTAAGCTTTAAATATAAACTAAGAAGATGCCATATCATGACATTAAAACTGTCACTAAATTATTGCTAAAATCATGCTTTTTTATTATGTCTTTTGAAAATACATGATGTGAAAAGGAATGAACAGTAGGTTAATAAGGAGAATAAAGAAAGCTCCAACAATGAGAAGGGAGGGATTATGTAAGGGAACACGATGCACCCCGTGAAATGGCCGTGTATCTAAGATATCGATCTGTTGCAGACAGTATGGGCTGACCCTGTTCACTGGGTGAAGCTGAAATGGAAAATTGAACTGCGGCTTTGGGATCACAGGGGTAGCCAAAGGCCACCCGCCACTCAGGAACTGCCAATGCATATTCCCATGCTGCCCTAATCCCTGGCTAGCTGCTTTCTGTCACCTAGATAGGATCTTTACACTGCTGCAAATGCCTCTTTCAGTGGAGCGTCTTCCTGAGGATTTTTCTGAAAAATATTGTGTCTTTTGGTCACATCTTGTATGTTGTTTAAAATGATGCAAGGAAATAAAGCATTTTGGACATTGAACTTATTTTTTCTGTTTTATAAAGAGCATGTATATCTGACTATGTCCTATACTGAATTCCTCCTAGGAGTAAATACACCATGACAAGCAGACTTGAGCCAAAATCGCAGGATAAGGGCTTGGACTTCAGGTTTTCTTTAACATCCTGTGCTGATCACATCACTGGTCACAGATTAGTATGGTATCAAACCATCTAGCAGTGCTTTTCACAAAACTGCAAGATAGCTCAGATGTAGAAGTCTGATTTTATTTTCATCAGGATAAATGGCTTTTTAAGAATTTTCCAGTAACAGTCTTGTTTGCTAATTAAAAAGAGAGGATTCTATCAAATCAATTTAGAAGAATAAAACGGTGAAATCATATCCACCCTAAGTGTAGGCTATCTGTTCATCTAGACAACACAACAGATTATATATGTACAACCATGCCAATAAAAGAAAACAGAAATACATGGTATCCAGCATTAAACACATGTGGCCAGAGTTCCTGCCTCTTAGCATTGCAGGCTGTCGGCAGTTTATCCCTTTGTGCGTCAGAAGGACTTGCATCTTTATAAACTGAAACCCCATGTGCACACATACATATATGCTTCTTTTTTTCTCTCTTCCTATTTATATCCCTTAGATTCTTTGAAGTAAAAGGTCTGATCTTTTATTATATCAAGCACGAATGTATCTCCTATATTTAGCACCCTGAAAAAAACTATTT
Source organism: Ciconia boyciana (assembly GCF_034638445.1). Taxonomy (NCBI): domain Eukaryota; kingdom Metazoa; phylum Chordata; class Aves; order Ciconiiformes; family Ciconiidae; genus Ciconia; species Ciconia boyciana. Next base: position 26,948,158 of record NC_132934.1, on the reverse strand, counting down.
GCACAGGTGCATCCAAAACCACTCTGGCTTCTAGCTATTGTTATCTATCCTAGTTTCCTCCTAAACTGTATGGCATTGTGTTTCCCAGAGTCATCTGAATGTTGTCTGATTCTTATTTTGTTCTTATTTCAAGTTAATTTCAGGAGTTTCTTTGACATTATAAATGTGTTAATGCTTCCTACATATCCTGATTAGAGCCATTTGTTTTTCGTGTTCCAATGTACTGAGTCTCTAGAGCTCTGAACTTCATGTAATCCTTTACACATGTCCATTGCAAATGCAAAATTTCTATCAAATCAAAATAATGTTTGTGAATATTTGCACTAGGTGCTATACACCCATGAATTGAACTTTAATGATGCACATCTCCCCAACATATGGAAGGAAAATGGGGACATCTCTGTACTTGTAAAAAATTCTAAGCTCTTTGAAGTCTTTTGAGAGATATTTTTAGGCAAGAGCTCAGTTTCTGTCAGTCACAGGTATAAAAGGAAAGTGACTGTGTGTGTGTGTTGTGTATGTGTATGTGCATCTGTAAACAACTATTTATTTAATAGTTCTTAATTTCTCAGCAATATCGATTACTGGGATATTGATTATCAATTAGGATTATCTGTCACACAGAGAATATTCATTACTTCACAAAGATGCCCAAAGCTTCATGGGGTTTGACTCAGAATATCTGAAACTGGTATGTATAGCTTCATCAATTAACATAAAGAACACAGGACTGTAGTTTCATTATGATACAGATATGATTTCAGAATACACATTACTCAGAATGGAAATAGTTGAACATGGTAGTAATTCTCAAAAATAAAAAATGTTCAATAAATATTTCTGTTCTGGGGAAAAAGCCAAATGCTATAGTTACATTGACAGGATGAGGAAAAACATTTTCTGTTTCAATTGTAACTAGAGGTTAAACAGCAGCTACTGAAGTTAAACAATTTGAAGCTACCATCTGTAGATACCTTGCATCTAAGAGCCTTGCAATCAAGGAGCTCTCTGGATTATTACTACTGATTTTTTATTTTTCTTGGAACAAATAGAGACATTTCATAAGAATGGAAGATAATAACTATTATATCATTATCTAAGAAGTGTAAATAAGCCAACGTGGGAAATATAAACCTAAAGAAAAAGCAATGCAACAGTGATACATACCTCAATTAATAAAGTATTAAACAAGGATAATATAATGAAAGACAATCAGAAAGAAAAAAAGGTAGATTATTCCCCTCAAGCACAGTTTCATTTTAATAAGACAATTTCTGTTGATAAATTTTGTTCATATAGTACATTTAAAATAGTCTAAGACAATGATTTAGCATTATTAATTATTTTGATTTGAAAAATGTGGGAATAAAAATTTACCGTAAAATGAAGAAGCTTAAGTACTAGCTAGATGACACATCTCAAATGACCATGTAGGAGGAAACTTCTGCTATTCTGAAGAGATGAGTCTCATCTTATTTTAATTAATATATAGTGAAAAAATATAAAACAAAGTTTTCAGTTGACACAGAACTTAGGGTACTGGTAAGTAATGAAATAAATAGTAACTCTTATAGAAAACGCAGTGGCAAAATCCAAATATGGTCCTCAGGTGCACAGACCTATATCAAGCAATAGGTAAAGTCCTTCCATTGCTTCAGCCTGTAGTGTTGATACAATTCCCCAGTGATTCGGTGCCTGTTTGATGACTACATGAAGAATACTGATACAGAAACAGTACAGAGAAATTTCATAAAGTGTTTAAACAAGTGAAAAGCAAAATATACATTAAAAGACTGGAAAAACTCTATGTATTCAGTTTATAAAATAAAAAGTCAAGTAAGATTGTCCGTGACATGTACTGATGTTGTGGGTAACAAGCATAGGCTCTCTAATCTAACAGACAGAAATTAATTTTTCCACTGGCTAGATTTGAAGCTAGAAAAAGCTTCATCTACATTTTTAGCAAATTCCAAGGATTTGAGATGGATGTTCTATCAAAAGTACTTTTAAAATCAGGAGTAATCATTTGTTCTGAAAGACATGTCATTTGGACAAGAACTAACCTCAGGGAAGCCCTGCAATCTGTATTATGTAAGTGGTAATGATTGCTGAGGATCTTTTGCGTTTATGATCTAGAAATTTGTGAAAACCTACAGCTTGGCCAAGATACCATTACAGAAATCAATTTCTAATGCTAATATCTAAAAAGCCTAGAAGGTGATACTGAAGGCTAGGTAGGGGTGAACTGTTCATGTTGTTGGACATCATTAAGGAAAGCAAAATATATTCCAGGTAGTTTAATTCCTTGATGCTGAAATCTCATAATGTTTTGAGAAATCCTGTATACCTTAAACATTTTATTTTCTGTTTCTCATACTAAAACAAGAAAAAGCAAGAAAATCTAATTTAATTTCTAAAAATCATTTTATTCTGAGAAATAGAGGACACAGAATGGAGATCCTGTTCTCAGGGTGTATGGTGAAAGATTAACATGGCTCAGAAAGAGAGTGACACTTTGCTGGAAGTATTCAAATTGGCATTTTTGTAAAAGATCAACAATGTACAACATGGAAACCAGATACCATATTTATCTTAGGTTAAACTCTTATCAAACTCTGCAACTAGAACATTTGAAACTCTTTCTCTGTGTGTATTGATATACAATAAAACATTTTTAGAGCTTTATATAAATGGATCTCAGAATACTTTACAAAAATATTCTTCTGACATTAAAGAGATCTCTATCACTGTCATGTCATTTTACAGAAGGGGATACCAAGTGTGAGAGAAATTAAGTATTTTTGTCGATATCATGAAGGAAGGATATGACAAAAATGGGACAAAATAGCAGGGCATGTGATGCTGATGTGAACTGCTTCTGCTGGCTGAAAGTCCTATGGACCTGGCCAGCACAAGGAAACTATGGCTTATCCTCTTCACAGGTCTGGTTATTTGCTTGCTTTCCTTCTGGTTCACCAGAATCACAAGCCATTTGTTTCTTAATTCTGTCCAAAAATACATACACCATTTATGGACCTGTTCCTTATTGCATTTATTATTTTCTCTTCCAAGAGGAATCAGGCCAATTCAGAAGGTTACACTCTCTCTAATAAATGTTCCAAAACAAATGGCTTTATATATGGCCTCTGATTTAGTTAAAGAGGTCCTTTGGCAACAGTCCCTAAATATTGAATTGAAACTTACTTATAAATTGATAATCTCAAGTGAACCCAAATAATAGTGTCCTGTCCTGAAATTCTAGGACTAATGTTGGAATAAATTGTCTTTATATTAGCATCACAAGTTCTTTTGTAATTGCTATGTCTCCCCTTTAGACTGCACATCTTGTTTTGAAAATGAATGTTGAAAGACATAGTAAGGTTTGTTTGTTAAGCAATTGAAATACTATTTATACAACAGAAAGCAATAATTTAATCTTAGGGTAAATGTTTCAGTTTTAAAGGAAAGCATTATAAGTAGGGTAACTTATACAGTGGAATTAAAACTGTAAAAAAAAAGCTAAAAATATATTACTTTTACTATCTAATTACTATCTCAACTGTTTTATAAACAGTGGTATGAGCTTTAGATTTGAAAATCGGTAATGGTCTCTGTAATGTTGATGGTGAGAGACTGTAATGATACTGTTAAAATGGAAAAAAATGTTTACATTCTTTTTTACCATTGTTTTACCTTAAAATATGTTGTTTCATGTTCATAATTGAAGTAGCCATTGTTAAGTTACTAATAATGTTACACAGAAGGGATATAGAAGCTAAAAATTCTGGGAATTTTTATCTGGCCAGTACACCTTTTTTGTATTTAGCGTCCTGACAGTTTTAATGACAGATGCCTGCTGTCAGCTGTAGCACTATCTTCTCTTACTGTACCTGCCAGCAGGAAGTGAGTCGTTCCAAAATTTACTAACAGCAGCATGATCAACATGACATCATAATGAAACTTGGGAGAATATTAGAATAATACATCAAACTAGGATCCATCATTAGTGCCATGGGTCTAAATGGTATATGCCATTTTTCTAACTGTTGCCACAGAGAATACAGCAGGGCGCTTTGTTCCTCTAAGGATTGCTCATGTAACAACGCAATCTTTTGATTTAAACCCTCACAAGCACGGTTAGAATGGCTTGCAGAATAAAGCACATTGCTTAAATAATTCAAAGTACTGTAGAGGGAAACGATGTGTAATCCCTGTTCTTGTAATAACCCCGTTTGAGATCAGGCAAGGTAGAGCACGGCAATGGATAGAAATGCTTAATCATTTAAGGCCCGATGTTGGGAGGTGCAGAGGTTCTCTTGAAGTTCTCACTGGAGTTAAGAGGTGTGAGCATCTCTCAGGAGCAGGCTTTCACTTGCCACATATAGCATTTTTGTTCGGGAGATTTATATTAGGCTGCTCTGCATTCTATACATAGCAGCTGTTCCTTTATATGGCTTGTTCTCTGAGGGGGGTATTCACACCATCTAACTTCTGGCATCTAACTTGGGGACCTAAATTAAGACTGTGGGCTCCATATTTAGTGGTGCTCCAAGAGGCAATTTAGAGCTAGTCAGCTCAAAATATCTGCTATTTGGAAAAGGTGACAAGCAACTAGAGTAAATCATAGTACAAGATCTTTATTAGTGTAGCAGAGATTACATCAAAATACTGTACCTGGATGAAAATACACCTTTTAATCAAGGCATAAAATCAAAAATAGGAAGTGTCAAATACTGGAGACAGCTCACTTCACTAAAGGTAGATTGATGGAAACACATATGTGTAAAATATATGTTTTATTTATATGTGATATATATGTGATATTTAAAGTTTTCGGCACTGACAGCTCAACTTCAAACCACCACTTTTTACTTCAGAAAATGAAGTTAAAATCAGTCAGTAATATTTTGATTTCTTTTAGTCTTTTTGCTGTGTTTTTCAAGGCAACTCATTTTCTTTTTTAATGTTTCCTTGTGTGTTTGGCTTTAAAACTGTCTTGTGCACACTTTTAAACAAGCAGCACTGAGGTCAATGAGAGCTGCCAATGTGCAGCACCTCTAAAAATCAATCCACCTTTATCCAAACCTTTAGGTTAGGGGGGTTCAAATTACAAGTCTTCATGCGCATCTACAGTTTATAATAAACAGTGATAGTGAGTCTATGGCATGCGTGACAGAATGAGCACACAGGGTTGTTGTCAACAGCAGAGAAACAGAGCCCTGGGGCTTACCTGCTTCTCCTGACTGCCAGGTGGCAAGTGGCAGCAAGGAGCTGGGGAGGCTCTGGGGAATGGCAACGGGGAGATGAGAGATGAGAGGGAGTTCAGAGGCCAAATGGAGAAGGTAATGGCACAAGAAATTAAAAAAACCCCACAATTGTATATAAGTCCTATAAACTGGGAAAATAAAGCACATAATATTAAGGTGGCAAAAGTTCTTTTTACTCTAATTTCAGCCTCCTTGCATGAATGGAAGAGGGTCAAATATAGCTAACCTGTAGTTACTAAGGAAAGTTCCAGGTCAAACTGGAAGATACCTGGTGAATTTAAGTGGTCTGGATCCCATCCTTACTACCTCAGATTTCTAAACGCAGAAATGAGAAAAACTATGAGGTACTATTCTAACACAGAGTCACAGAATGGTTGAGGTTGGAAGGGGCCTCTGGAGGTCACCTGGTCCAAGCCACTTGCTCAAGCAAGGCCAGTTGCCCAGGACCATGTCCAGATGGCTTTTTAATTTCTCCAAGGATAGAGACTCCACAATCTCTTTGGCCACCCTCACAGATAAAAAGTATTTCCTGATGTTGAAAGGGAGCTTCCTGTGTTTCAGTTTGTTCCCATTGCCTCTTGTCCCACTGGGCACGACTGAAAAGAGCCTGGCTCCACCTTCTTTACTTCCTTTCTTCAGATATTTGTACATATTGATGAGATTCCCCCTGAGCCTTCTCTTCTCCAGGTTAAACAGCCCCAGTTCTCTCAGCCTTTCCTCATATGAGAGATGCTCCAGTCCCTTAACCAACTTTGTGGCCCTTTAGAGGACTTTCTCCAGTAGCTCCACATCTCTCTTGTACTGGGGAGCCCAGAACTGGACACAGCACTCCAGGTGTGGCCTTGCCAGTGCTGAGTAGAGATTCACAAGGATGCTGTGAAGATAATAATCTGAAAGATTATGAGGATCTCCAATATCCTGGTGACTGGAAAACAACATAAATCATACAAATAAGCATGGAAAGAATCTGAGCTAAGGCAGTACGTGTAATCTTAATTGTGTTGTTACATAAGCCTCATGTATTTGACTTTCCAAAGAGAATAGCATTCTTGTAAGGCAGCTTTGTTTTGTCTCAGATTTCTCAAGTTTAAAAAATAAAGTACAGTTATAAAAATTCCTGTAATTTGGAATCACATTGACAAACCTATAATTTATTCAGAAGACTTTGAAAGTATTCAAGAGTACGGACATGGTAGCATTAGGATTTCTAATTTCTCTAACAAATACAGAAGGAAGAATCCTGCCTTGGTATGGATCTCACTGTACCTGTTCCCTTATGCTAAAGGCTGTACACCCCCTGCTCCTCCTGCATACCTCTGTCCCAGCCTACTTCAACTGTTTGTCCCAGTTGCGTATTTTCTCTTTCAAGCTCTTCATCTTGATGCAATGTTCAAGCAATCGGCCACTGCATCCACGTTGCCATCCTTCCACATGTCTGCTCTCCACCTTATGTGCTGAGGAACTGCTTGAGTTCCCCTCTTTATTCAACTCTGCTTACAAAAAGACCTCAAGCAACCTCTCCTTCTTATTCTTCCTTCTCTCTTGTCTTTCCAATAACAATCATTATGAAACAAACATGCAGCATGAAAACTGTTGACCTGTATTTTGGCAGTTACACTGAAGGTATTCACATTTTCTCTGTGGATGAAAATAGTGCCAATATCTTCACTGACTACAGCTTTTAGAAATATAGTAACTTCTCATATTGTTGAACTTCTCATATAAATGTGGTTTCAACTATTAACATTTCTTAACTATTTCTATATTTCAATAATTAGTTTCAGTTTGAATAGACAAAGGTGTGATGTGTTTCTGGTTTCTATCTTAAATCCTATTTACTGTGCATTATTAGAATTCTACATTTCAGAAGTTTTTCTCCTGATGAATCCCATTTGGCTTGGCTTCTTTGGATACTTTGGCAACAGTAAGTTGTTAGTTTTGCAGGTCAAGCTGCATTGAATGGGGAATTGAGTGTTTTAATGTATTTGAAATAACAAGCAGTAAGAGCAGACTTACAGTATTACTTGAATCACTTTCATATGCTATAGCAATCGCAATACTTGATGAAAAAGCACATCTGCATAAAAACAAACACAGACTTCAGGAATTTTTTTCTTGTATCTTAGAAATACAAAAGGCATTAAAATAAAAAAGAAGTAAAGTGACCTCAAATCTTGTTAGAAAACACTAGAATGTTAGAAAACTTCCTATTATCATTGAACCAGAGACATGTATTTATACGTTTAGCCATATAAATTTCTTATTTTAAGTCTATATGGTGATATAATCAATTAAAAAATATCCAGAGCATCTGGACAAACCTAAGTCGCAACTGCAGAAATAACTTAAAATCATCTAACTTCCAACGGACAGTTACAAAAATTACTTGTAATTTTATAGATATATTCTCTTTCTAGAGGCAGATCGTGACATATATTAAATAGAAAATGGAACTAGAGTATGCAGTATGTTTTCACTGTAACATTTTTCATCTCAGGAAACAACCTCATGGGAAATACTGTGTGATACAAGGAATAAAAGTTGCATTCAGTCTTAATTGGTTTCTTTCATGCTTTTGTAGATTTTGACTTGTGATTCAAAGAGGGCACATGCATTTGTTTCCTGTTTGTTTTCATTTTTCAGTCACAGATGTTCTTTTGGGTACATTTGTCTTCTAAAATGCAAAAGGTTTTGTCACATCTGGCTACCCCAGAAAAGAGTATCCCTTAATGAGAGAAAAAAGAATCAAAGTCATAATGAGGTTTAATCCCAGTTTAATTACTTCAGACTGTTTGGGAATGTAAGGGCAGGAACCACTATAAAATGCTAAAACAGATGGATCCTACTGAAATCTGTCCCAGTCATCGTGCAATACTGACTTGCACAAACCTTCATTATTTTCAGTATACTTGAATAGGCATTGATAAAATACTTAGTAGTTCACAGATCCATGTAGTCTTCTGACTTTTTAAATTTGAATGAAAGGTAATTCTGCCCTTGCTACTAACGGAGACAGGATTTCATTTGTGGGCTTGTGGGTGGAAGTGGCCCATTGGATCATCACGGATAATGTCATACCAAATAAAGGAGGGAAAAACTTCTGCCTAGAAATTTTTGCATCCAGCTTCTTGTAATTAAGGTACAATATGACTGCAATGGGAAAATGTATTTCCCTTTTTATATTGCATCAGTATTTTTTGATAGATTGGGGCAAGGAGGGTCCATATCAGTCAATTATTGGAATTGATGCAGTAAATACTTGCAGTAAATAAGGTTTCTTCTTTGCTTCCTTAGTGCAAAGTTCTGGTTTCTGTACTAGTGGCGTAGTGATCTAGTGATCACTGAGAGAATAATGATGGTGAAGTGTTCAGCTCTCCATTTACATTATATTAAGAATTTATATGGCCCAAATTTTTCTCAGTGATGTTGATTTCTAGGGAGAGGCTTCCCACTCAGTATCTATTATGTAAATCTCCCTGGTTAATCACCACCTGACATTTTGCCTTGACAGGGCTGATGCCTTTGCTCAGCTGATGTCTGTAACCTGCCTCCTCTGCATCTCTTTGTTTGGACAACTTTTACCATGAACAAAGACACTGGAAGAAGGATGTACACATCCCAAGAGTATAAAGCAGTTATTTTCAGCTATTACACACAACAGATAATCTGGACAAACAAGAAAAGAGAATGAGTATTAATATGCTTACAACCCCCAGTAAAGCATGTATCAAGTCTGTGCTGGCCAGACAGCTTGATGGCAGGTGTGAAAGGGTCAGCCTCCATTGCTAATCCTCAGTGCTGCTGATGTGCTATCTTTATACCTTCTCATGTCAATGTTTTTCTCCTGGAATCACTGAGATGCCAACTATACCTGTCTCAACAATCTTACCTCTGCCTGTCATTTTAGCCTTCTTTTCTAGCTTAGTACTTTTTCACAGCTCTTTCTCACAACTTAGCATTTTTCTCAGAAGTTTGAGCCAAGATTATACAACCATGTTATATCAAAAGCAGTCTTTGAATCACAGACAGCTCTGAGAGGACCCCTAGGAGAGAGGTTACACACCAGTGACATTGGGAGACTGATACTATTTAGTGAAGAAAGCTTCTAAGTTTTTAAGTAGAAAGGATGAAGTGCTGTTCATCCCTATCTGTACAATAGCCGGGCTTATGTGAAATTAAAATGGCCAGAGCCTTACCTTTGTCATGGCTAAATTTTAGGATGAAACTCTAAATAGAGGGCGGAAGAAAAGTCAAAGTACGTCTCAGCTTCCCCTCAAAACATTGACCTCAATGCACCATGTATTTCAGAGCCCTCCATTTTCCCACAAATTCACCCCAAAGAATTTATCTGTCACACATTCGAGCCTCCTCTGCCTAGGAGATTACAAGACCATCTGCTCAGGTTTAGACAACACAGTAGTTAAAATGCTGGCACCCTTCCTTCTCTAGCACTTTCATGACTGTTGCCACCAAAGGAGGTGAATAAGAGATAGCACCTCCACATGTGTGAGGTGAGGGAGGAATGCTGAACACTGACAACATGTTAATGAGTAGGAGAATGTGGAGATGGAGAAGAAGGGAAAGATAGCTGGCATAGCAGGATATCAAGTGAGAAGCGAATGAAAATACTCTATCCAAAAATGAAAGAAAAGGAATTTGAATTCCATAGAGAAAATGAGAAAGTGGAAAAATGGAATAGGTCAAAAGGAAATGGACTCAGTGCTGTAGCTGTGCCAAGGCTTCTTCTCAGGGGGTCCAGAGGGATGAAACGTGTTCATCCAGAAGAACTGAGATGTCCAAAGAGAATAGGTCACAGATCCTGCCTAGAAATTAAATGAAAAAAGGAAGAAATAAAACGTCCTAGTATAAAAGATTTGTACTATACGATCATTGTCATGCCAGAGGAGTAGGCTTTTTATATGCAGCATAACTCAAGATAAGGAAAGATAGGCTAAGATATGTATGTAGAAGCATACACAGATAGGTATCAGTGATTTAAATCATCAGTGAATATACAGCAGGTAAAATTCATATCAGGCAGGCTGGATGCCAACTGTCACAGTTAGGTTTCCACAGGATGACTGGAAATAGATATTGGCAGCTTCCTGGTTAAAGCCATCTATTTGAATATTCAAAATAAGTGTTTCTCTGCTATTATAGTCAACATTTCAGTTTACATTTTTTATATGTAGACAGTAGAAATAAATCAGTATATCCTTAAGAGGCTTTGTGGCATAACAATAAATGGTTCTGTTTTATTCTTGAAACTGATTTATTATGTTTCAAATCCTTCCTCAGGCAATTTCCTTTTTCTGAATATACTAGTAGATGTTAATCTACTAGTCTCAAGCTCTGTTTCTTTCTCTCTGTACTAAGCCTGATGTTGAGGCTATCATTCTCCTTTGGTTCCAGGAGAAAAAAAAGTTAAAATAAAAATATTTTTTCTAGATAAACCCCTCAACCTTTATGCAGAAAAAAAAAAGATAAATACTGGAAGACACTTTAGTGGACTACTAAAGTGTAAAGTTTAAAAACATCACAAATGTTTTTAAAATTCATTAAGTATTTAGATAAATGACTTCATTGTTCCTAGCTTTGTGTAGTCAAAATGTATAAACTCAGAAAGACTATGTTGCTGTAATGGGTTCCTATCAAAAAAAAATCTTAGCCATTATTAAACCAATGCTTTGATCAAAATTGGCTGTCTGATCTATGAATTAGGTGATATGATGCGATGTATGAGTTAAACCATAAACTACTGAATTATTTTTGTGGCCACTTTCGGTTTCATCCTGTGCTATGTATTTTAATAGGAATTGTGCACACAATTTGAAATGGACTAAAGCCAATTAAAATGAAGAGGTTGTTTATGATGCCTGTGTATTTTTACATTAAATACCAGCTAATCCATAAACCACGCATATTGCATTTTGCTGGTTCTCTGCCAACAACAAAAGTTATTAGAGCTTTTAGTTTACTCTTTTAGTCAAGGAACAATATATAAAATGATACTTCTACCAATACAGTAAACTCAGAAGTCCTCACTGAGTGCAATTATCATAAGACAGAAGCTGTGGAGAATTTGATTTAAAATTGCATGTTTTCATTTAAAAAGAAAAGGGAAAAAAAAACCCCAAACCCTGCTACCAGGAAATAATAGTAATGTATGTTTAAAAAATTGTCTCGTGTTACTTTTCATGTCTTTTTTACTGTAAATCTGATACTATTATCTATTCTGATAACCATAAATATACATTCATGCCTAAAAACTGCTCATGTCTTACAGTTTCTGCTTAATAACCCAGTAATTTGGCTAATCTATTTTTATATGGGTATATTATATATATATGTATATAATTATTTATACATTATGTAAGAATAATAGTTTCCTGAAAAAGCCTCTGGGATTATGACTATTTGAAAGATGAGAAAAGTATTGCAAGGCTAGGTGGCATACATTAAGAAAAGTATCTTTTAACCAATATGTAACACTTGTAATAGATCATTAGCTGATTTCTGAGTAGTGCCATTTTCATAAATATGCTTTTTATAATTTATACTCTTTGTGAATCTGCTCCATGGCATGTACCAACTCCTTTTTTTTTTTTTTTTTTGGTATGAGGAACCATCTTTTACAAAAAAATGAATGTTCCTCTTACTAGATATCTCATACTGAAATTTTAATTTCTTTTAAACATGACCGATAGCAAATCTTTATGCTGTCATTTTGTCATGCTGTTTGAGTTTTAGTTAATAAAATAAGCATTTGAAGAGGATAGGCATCAATTCAGGAACTACAATTTTTATTTAGCACTCATTCAAAGTCAGAAATTTTAGTTGGAACGGTGTTGTACTTATATTCCATGCTATAGTTGTAGGATGAATTCCCCAAAACCATGGAAAATTCAATGTCTTCTGCAGTTACAGTCCAAACTCTTTTTTGTCCTAACAAGCAAACTTTAAAGAAGCAAAAGCTGCACTGTGGTATAATTGCCAAAAGGGGAGATATAAATCCAAATTCATTCCTGTTTGGACCATAGTGTCATGTTTGGAATAGAGGCCAAATATTTTCAATGAGCTTTTGAATGATACCTTTGTTGTACTTTCAGCTGCAGGACTCATGATGTTTTGGGTTCCTGACTGTCTTGGAAGGTATAAAGTTAAAGAAATGACTAAAATTAAAGTGTGTATATATCTCTATAATTTTTAAAGTTGAAAATTTAGCAACTAAATTCAGAGCAGATAACTATAACACAAAAATGCACAGAAATTACAACATAGAAGGTGGTTCCTGTAATACTTGATATTAAAATATTATGAAAGGGGACTATAACACAGAGGAGTACATGTTAGTACATCCCAGTATTCAGTAAAGTCATAAAAGTAGAAATCCACACACATATAAATGGAAGAAAATTAAAAATGCATATCTTGATTGACTACAAGATAAATAAAAATCCAAATGTTTAACAACAAACATGATCCTTAATGGGAATAAGGTTTAAAAGTAGATTTAAATTTCATCCCCTTGAATACATTCTAGTACCCAGAAAAATAAATAACAGCTATTAATAAAATCACAGTTTAAGCAAGTGATGTACATGGAAGTTTTAGATACCATAGATCATTTTTATTTTGTGAGGTCAAGGTCTTCTATGACGAGGTCTGGAAGATAACTGCTGTAAAAACCAGTATTTATTTTTTTCTTATGGCACCTTTCATGCTGACTTTTAACCACTTCTCTTTGATTTCTGTTCAAGGTTATGGAAAAAGTTAGGACAGAAAAGGGTAGGACAGACAAAAATGTACCTGAACTCTCTCAACATGATTATTGAGTTCCAGCTGAAGTACATTAGTAATACATTTACTAATTGATAGATGATTTCTTGATGTCAACTAAACATTGATGTTCATGCTGTTATGGAACCACTAGGTACTTTTGATAGTCTGGGTCCTAAAATTGGTGTAGGCATGCATGTGAGAGTGGACAAGGTTATCCTATTGTTCCCTTCATTCACTCTCCTCAGACTGAGTGAAATTAGTGTTGAGCAATTTCTTCACACAAAAGGTTCTCATAGGATGCTTAAGATTCAAGCTGCTGTCACCTCTTTTAAATCTAAGGATGTATTACATTGCTAGGATTTGGCGAGGATACGTCAGTTGAAATATGACTAGCATCTTGATGATGCCCAGTTTTACATCTCTCTCTTGGATTAAATATTCTACTGACATCAATCTGATGAAAGCAAATTGCTTTTACATGTCTGAAGGAGATAAAAAGTGAGGAGATAATGGTGGCATGTGGGTATTTTGGCAGTCTTCCGAATCTAGAACATTTGCCAGACATTTGGACAATAATTAAAAAAACCCCTGCAGTTTCCTTCATTTTCAGGTGTTTTAAGAAAATCTAATGGAAAATTTCCCAAATAGAAAACATAAAGTCTAAGCTCTTCTCATGAAAGACCATGTTCTTTTCATATCTTTTCAGATATGGACCTTAGTATCATGGCCCATGCTTTTGCCACCTTCAGGCAAGACTAGTTAAATATGCTTATTGTGGGCTAGACTGAAGAGATAAATGGTGGAGAACTCAGTGACCACTTGTTACTGTGAATATTAGACACTACAACTCCACAATTCACATATTGAATTACATAATGTTGGCTTTGATCAGTAAAGAACTAAATAATCTCTCCTACCTGGAAGAAGACTTGCTGTCTCAATTTTAATTTCTTGTCCTCTTCTGCATTATATGGTACAGGCAGGTTCCACGGTTAACGGGATTCTTCTTAAAAATGTAAACTAATTGGCTATCACAGTAGTTTTCTCCAAATCCTTTTAAATAAAACAAACAAACAAACATACAAACAAACAAAACCAAACAAGAAAACCCCAAACAAAAGCAGAAAAAACCCAACATCATCTTCTTAATCTTCACCTAAATTCAAGAAAATATTTCTTCCATATAGAAAGGATTTTTTTTTTCATTGCAAAATATTAAAATAAGAATTTTTTTTCATTGCAAAATATTAAAATAAGGAATGGGGTGAGAGAATCTGGACCATCATGTCTGAAGGTCTTGTTCCTTCACAGCTCCCAGGATTCATGTGAGAATTTTTTTCCCTGTAAAGGAATTCATCAAAGGAATTGCCAGCTGTGTTCCAGTGAGAGTAAAAGCATTTGCATGAAACAATCAGTGAAGCCTAACTAGTTCAGTAGGATGTGGCCATACCTACAGCAGTAACCCACTGAGGAATCAGTATTAAATGCTGAAAGCCCACAGAAGACACCTACAGATAAAAAGTGTGTGAACCCTAATATTCTTTCTCCTGAACTAAAGTACTGTACATGAGACAGTCCCATGAGAATATCTGCTCTAAATTCATGCTATTTCTTCAAACAAAACACAAGCAAAAGTAAACTAAAAATACCTAGGCACCTCTAGACTCATAGCTGAAGAAGTAAATGGCCATATTCCTGGAGTACTGAACCACAGCACTCTGACCTAGTTCATTACTAGAAAAAATGGCTTAAGTCAAATCCTGACAAACTAAAGCTGTTAAGCAATTTCATCCTGCTTCGTACTGCAGTTCAATTTTACCATAAAATCATAGCCACCACTTGCCAACACATCACACCCTATCATAACTCTGCACAGCACGAGAGAATTGCAATTTCCAGCAACGGGCTATCATCTGCTACACTCCACCAAGCACACACTACTGTAGCATGTCCCTGGCTGGCTGCCAGACCACTTCAGCACTCCACAACACTCCATGTCCAGCTCGTAACTCAACCTACTAGTATCAGGACACTATAATGGACATCATTTTGTGAAGAAGGATTTAGCACAGCTGCAGAATGATGCAGCTGACACTCTCATCGTGATACATCACCTTATAAAACCAGTAATATCCACAAGAGGGGAAATAGAGTTGGCTGGCCAGATGAGGGTGCAGCCAACTAGCCCCTATTCTTCTCCAAACCTCTGTATCACATTAACATACCAGATTTCAAACTGACTTTTTGAAGCTGAAAATGTAATGCAACATTTCATATGTAAAGCTGGCGTAAAATTCTTAGGCCAAAGTCTGTCCTGCCTTATACTCGTCTAATGCTATTAAATTTACTCTGTACAGTTAATGCCCAGCAGGTGTGCTAATTTCAGCAAAATGTTCTGTGTCATGTAGCCCTCCACATGAACTACAATGTCAGGCTGCATGAGAGGAGACAAAATCCACAATGCACTGTGAAGTCTGTCTAGGCTCTCAATTCAACCTGATGATCCGATGAACTCAAAATAGGAGGCCCACCAGAAACAAACAAAAAACAACAAAACACATAATTTAAAATTTTGCTCTGTGTGAGGAATGAAAACGGGGAGTTATCAGGTGAGGACAGCTGAAGACCACGTGAGCAAGTGTATTGGCCAGTGTGGCTTAACTAAGCAATTGGCACCCAGACAACTGGATGAGGTTATGCAACCCTAATATAACCAGATTCATTGCTTGCAGATGAGCAGCTCCAGCCTCCCTTTGGCATGGGGCTGGGTTTTACAGTCTACTAAATCCATCGCGCTGGTTGACCTTTGGACAGGATTAGGTTTTTAATTTTGTCATCAAATTTCTGAAAGAAGGGTGGGGTTTTCCACCTTTCTGAGAGCAGAGGTGGAACCTCCATGAGGTAGATCTGTTCAAGTTGCAATTTACACATACACTTGTTCTGGGCATCCACAGATGGAAGTAGAGATAGGGGAGTCATCTTCCCAAAGGGTGGGAAAAGGTGAAAAATGTTGTGATGATTGCAATCCTGGAAGGATTAAGAAGAAACTGGTGAAGGCTGTGATGTTCTTAGCTGGAATCAAAGGTGAAGAACAGAGTGGGGCTTGTCTGTCTTCTTAGGGGAGGACTAAGAATGCAGATGTATATTCATTATGTCTTTTGACACACAAAGCATACACCTCACTGGACAGAATGAATGTGAGAAGGAAGAGGAGGGCTGCCTGCAGACTTATCTTAGGCCCCTCAGTTACTCTCTACTTGAATCAGAGAAGGGTTGGTGGCAGTCTTCTACAAACTGGAAGAAATTAAGGAAGGAATAGTGAGCTGTACTGTGTGAGTTATGTCATGTTATTCCCAAGTGAGTTAGAGTAAATTGTTGTCTTCAATGCTGAAGTTAAACCATGTGCCTAGCCTCCTGTCTTTTTTCCCACACATTAAAGACAATTCTTACCTTTCTCTGATGTTTAGTGTCTCATGATCTTCAGCTGCTCCAAGTTCAGGGTGTGATTAAAAGCTGGAATCTTATTTGGATGGGCAGCAGCATTTTCATGTGTCACCCTCATAGAGAGGTATATGTTATAAAGCTTAAAGAGCACTCAGGGCCCAGGTAGTCTATAAAAGAGTAAAAAGCACTTTTATTAACTGAATAAGTGCTCAGTATAAAGCAAATGAGTTTGGGTGCCTAGAAACATCCAGGCTATGATTCAGTGAGGTATTTAAAAGAGATACTTAACTCAAAGCCTTGGCTTATGTCCCATTAGTAAACAGTTTAAGACAGTCTTTCACAAACAAAGAAATTCTGTTATAAAATCTTGTCTTTTAACTAACATATATGTTGAAAGTATTTCGCTTTCAATTAGGGCACAAAGAATGTGTTCAAGAATGTTAGTTGTAATATTATACTCTCCTATGAACATTACCCTTCCTGAATTTGCAATGTGACTGTCCTTTCTTGCACAATCTCTAAATTTGTCTTGTAGGAAGTTTTTCTGTACTCTGAATGAAGAAAATGTCCAACTAAAAATTCTAGATTGTATCTTAAAATAGAGGTTTCTAAAACTACCAAAATCATCTTTCTTCCTTCTGACTCTTCCCAATATTCTCTACATTTTAACATTTAGAAAGCATAATCTCACTTTCCAAAATGCAAGTGTGAATTTGTAGAAGTTTAGACCTCATGCCATATTCAGGTAAGAACTTAAAGTTAGACTAAATTGAGTAATTATAGTTGTCTCTTTATATTTTGTAAGCAGTTAAACATTTGGTTAAGATGAATGATGTTCAGTGTTGAAATCTAAAGGAATTAGGAAATCAGTCATCCAGGAAATGACTGGAGGTGATACATACTTAGCCAGACTCTGCAGTACAACATTTTTGGATTCATAGGCTGTTCAAAAAAAAAAGGAAAAAAAAAAAAAAGCTGTGTCTCTTTTGTTGCTGCTGCTTACACTTTCAAACAGTATTTAAACAGCTAGAATAACAGCAGGACGTTATATCCTCTCAATGGTTAAGGTAATTACTCTTCTTTATGTGGTCAGAGTTACTTATGTTAAAGTAACTGCTATAACTGCCTTTTCTGGGTGGAAAGGCAGGAAGGAGAGAGTGTGTTTATAAAGGATGGCTGGAGAGGATTGTTTTGAAATAAAAGCATTGTATTTGGATGGCACTTAATCCTAACATTTCACCATACTGGCCCTGGGATATGGAAATCTAAAGCTGTATGGAAAATCATTTCTCTGTTCTGTCAGGTGGCAAGGAAGTCATGCTGATAGACAGGGAGATGACAGTTGTCACTAAACAAATGACTGTGGAAAAATTGTGAACACTCCAGTTCCTTTAGGTATTTGCTGTCCAGCTGAAGTGAAAGAGATCTTGATAGCAAGAGTCATTGAACATCCAGATCGATTCCCTTCTTCGGTAAGGGCAGAGGCACCTTTGTGCAAGGGAAATCTTTGTCAACGGCAAGCAGGAGCAGAAAGAGAAAATAGAACTTACAAGAAAACATAAGTAGCAATTTTATTAACCCCACTTTATCCTCTCAGAGGTGTGATGTCTGATTAAGTCACAATTTATGATAATCTCTGTCATACTCATGCAACATTCAGATATCAGAATACAGGAAATACAGTGAGATAAAATTGTTCATCCTTAATACAATTGGAGAAATGATTTGATTTTCAGAAGTATAAATGGCTATTAAACATTATGTTAGGTTATGAATATTAGGAAAATTTAAATAGCTACTACTCTTGCTTTTTTCATAGAGTTGATGTGGCTTTAATCTCCAGGAAATTCAGTTTGTAATACTGAATATGCATTTTTGTAGAAAGCATATGATAGCAGCATCTGAAAACAGCCATTTAAGTAAGTTGTACACGGTATTAACAGAAGGGAAATCTTAGAACAGAAAAAAAACTGAAATGTTTCGCTTTCTTAATTTTTTTAATGAAAATGTGCACAAAACCCCCTATATCAATATGAATAATAATCATTATATCCACAGCTTGTTGTTTGATTTCAACAGGTGCACAATTGGGCTTGTTTGAATAGATTTTCTTCTGTATGTGCCACAGGGATTTCTCCCAGGAAAGTGCTATTTAATACAATAATAAATGAGCAGAGAAAATGAGAAGGGAAAAGAGTAATAGGGAGATGTTTACAGTTTAAACTACTCAAGTTAGCTAAATCTGCAACTGACTGTGAAAAGTTGCAGAAGAATTCCCAAACACTGAGTGACTGGACAATAAAAACAAAGATTTAATTAAGTAATGATAGGTGCAAAGAGATATAAACAGAACCATCCCCAAACATCTAATAACAATTATACATTGATGTGCTCTAAATTAACTTTTGCCACTCAGAAGTCGTCATGAATAAATTTCTAAAAATATAACTCAGTGATTGGAAGTCACTGAAACCAAAGGGGCATAAAAAATACTGTGTATTTAGGTAGAATTTGAGACGACATACATAACGTCATAGATGCCTGTAGTGCATCTTTACCTTGAATACTGCAAGCAGCTATGTATCTCCAAAAGATTTTCACATAAAAATTAACGTATGATTTGACTTGAAATCATTAGTACATTTCATAAAAGATATCATTAGCTTAGCCTGATATTTTGAGCTGGACACGGAAAGTCTTGGAGAAGTTCTAGGACCTGCCATAAACAGGGCAGTACAAAGAAAAACTACCAAGGAGGTCAAGAAGTATTATCAGAGACAAGGAACAGATTTTGAATGGGCAAAGGCAGAATAGATTGTGGTTCTTCATCTTGGTAAAGAGACACAATAGTTTTTTTAAAATTATGAACGGCAAGAGGGCAAAGCAGAAGGATTTCTCTAAGTTTCTCACAACAGAGGAATTGGGTTCTCCTGCCTGAATTAAAATATCAGGCAACAGTTCTAAATTGATCAAAAGAAAGTGCTGTTTTCATCCAGTATGTAATTTAAATTGATTAGGAGATTGTTCATATACATAAGTTTAAGCAATAATTAAATTCGTAGAGAATATGTCTTAGGTTGGGTATTAACGGTTTAGATGCGATTTGTGGCTCAGACCATTGCTACTTATTGCTGGAAACTGAAAGGATACACCAGAAGGAAGTGAACTCTATTAAACAATTCTTACTGTGTATCTGTTCTTTTACTTAAGCCTCTCTTCTTAGCAGTTATCAGAGACAGGCTAATGGGCTAAGCGGGCCTTTGATCTGACCCATTATGACAATTCATATGCTCATCTTAGATCAGGTCTCCTTAGAGCGGTGTGTTCCAAAGAACTTGGAAGGTACAACCATTAATTTATGTTTCATACTCTCGATTTCCAAAATAATAACCAATTCTAGCACAGTAGAACAGGTACGCATACAATACAGTAAGGAATTGTTTTATAATTACATCATGTGACTTGCTGCAGGGCTGTTAAAAATGAAAAAATTTCATTTTACTCTTACAGCAGTTGCTTGCTTTTCCAAAGTACCCATTGGCCACTATTCTGGATGACTCGTAAATGTTCAGACCCAGCATAAAAAGCTGCTTTTTAATGCAGTTTGTGTTGAGTATAAGATACTTATGTTTTCATGTGGAAACTTTTGCTTCTTAATCCTATCTCAATTCAGTGCAAATATCCCTTGCAGTTTTATCAGTGCAAGCCATTTTCCTTCTTACCTTTATAATTTTGAAACCCTACTTTTCAACTATCTCTGCTTTAGCTGAGGACATGTGTCCTCTCAGTCAAGTGCTTACATTCTAATTATAATTAGTCAAATTCCATTCAATCCATTGCTAATTCAGAATATTAGAGTTTTTAGTCATCTCAGCCTATCAGCCTCTAATTACCAGGATGTTTGTGCTTTTTGCCTTCTGACAATTGGCAGCAGTGCTTTTTGTCAACCATCATGCTTGTTAGGAGGACCTTAGTTGCATTTTCACTGCACACACAAACATTAAGCACATATAAGGAGTTGATAATCTCCAGTTTTTTTGATAACCTTCACATATTTGTGTCCTGGGCAGCCTGCCCATGCTGCAGCTGCTCAGTCTGTAAGTCAGCCAGAGGTCTGGCAACCAAGGATCCCTGGCCCTTGCTCTGCTCCCTGGGCAAACAGGCAAACAGGCAAGCATATTGAAAACACTTAAATGTTGTCACTTTGTTTCCAAACCAAACCATTATTGGACTGCCATACTTTGACAGAAAATTGAGTTTGTGAGCCTTTGTTCCAATGCAGGGAAATGCCATTCCTGAGTCAGTCAAATTGATGCCAGTTGTCACAGGGAGGAACATAAACTGGGCATTCTTCGTGGACAAGATAATAGATTTTCTTCATTAAGCCAGTTTTAACCCTCCATTTTCACCTCAGCTTGCACATCTTTTGCACACACTCTTTCAGCTATGAATCCTTGACTATAATAATGAACTGTGATGCCCTGAAGGGAGGTTACCACTATACTTTGTATTTACCTCTTTCCTTTCCCCCTCTTGGAAATTACCCAGAGTGAAAATACTTACCAGCTGTCAAAGAGGAAAAAGAAGGTTTCTCAATCTGTACTTTGTTCTCCTGAAGTCGCTGTAACATCTGTCTACTTTATCTTCATTCCGTATCTGGTTGGGGCAGTTAGGGGTGGTGGAGATGTTTGGAAGGGAATTTTCATTTTCAAGCACAGAGAAGATTGATGACTATTTCCTCTTCCATCATAGCTCCTAAATACACATTTCCCCCTGCCCCAGGAAATTAAATTACTTCCTCTCACCAATTAAAATACTTGGGGATGACCCTCAAAGAACAAGTCTGATTTAATCCTCATTTGTTTCTAAATTGCTTTATCTGTCTATCAATATGGATAGAATGCATCTCACCAACTTTGATATCTATAACATGGCTATTTACATCTAGCTTAGACATTACTTGTGGTCAAGAGAGAAGAGTACTCAGCAATGGATTTCTTTGTCAGTCCCTCTGTCCTGTGTTAGTCACTGCTGTACCTCTGGGTGACATTCATCTCACCACCTACAAGGCTTGGTCAGTTGTAGATCATCCACATGGTAAATGTATAAAGTTAGGTGAGAACAATCTGACCCTGTCTGTCTAAATTATTTCATTCTTTGGGGTCTGGGAAGCAGAAAGAAATAATTCAAGTAAACAGTTAGTGTTACTGATGCAACATGGAAACTTCGGCCTGCAGTAGACATACACACGATCACCCACAAAACATGCCTGAAATGGGGAAACTTCATTTACGTTGCTAACGTGCAAGTTTTCATTGTTACAAAATTGAATTTGTGCACTGGGGGATTTGTTTATTTTCTTAAGGTCCCACACCTTAATGCTTTTTAATTAGTTTTATGATTTTGATGGTGCTAGAAGAACTCAAAATTTTCCCAATAAAATTCCCCAGAAAGTGTTTTCTTTTGAAAGAAAATATCTATACTTGTGCTCCACTAAGATCCTATGCATATTATTTCACTACAGCACATCAATGTAACCACATGTAATACAGACTACAGATGCTCCATCATGTGTTTTGTTTACAGGCCTAATATTAGATGTCTCAGCAATTGACTTTCATTTCCTGTTGCTTTGAATGTTTGTTTCTCCCCACTTGTTTGATTTCAGTTCCTCTTGAGGGAAATGCTGGCCCTATTTACATTGGTAGGAATTTTGCCACTTCAGAAAATCCATGGCTTCATCTTAGATCAGGTTTCACCATAGCTATATGACATCTCAGTATGGTACACATCTCCATAGGACTACTGGAGGTGGCATAACTAGCATTTTCTAGCTGAAGAAGTATACAGTGTTCACAGGTTTAAAGTTCATGGTGTGTATATTTCGGATACACGTTTGCAAAAGTATGTTGAGAATTATTTAAGTGTGGATAAACAGAAGTTTGGTTAAACACTTAAAAATGCACTATTTAGCTTCTCAAAAGCAGATTGAGAGGTGACTTGGGGACCAGAGGATTAGTTTCTTCACAGAAAGAAACTACTGACCATTAAAGGTCTCTTTAATGTGAAAAAAACCCTAATAGGAACTCACAACTGGAAGACAGATAAACTGAATAGGAAACTGGGCCAAAATTTCCAACAGTGAGGTTGACTAATTGCTGGGGAAAACTACAGGAAACCACTGGAGTCTCAGTGGCCAGATGTCTTCAGATCCAGTCTGGACTCATTTCAAGAAGATATTCTTTGGCCAAACTCAATTTGTACTTCAGTGAAATACAAATCATTGGCTTCAGCACATACTGATATGTAACATATGAAGTGATCGAATGGTCTTTTTTCAGCAGCAAACTGAATGGAAAGGATGTGGCCGCACAGTCATATTATAATTGTTTTAATATTAATTGTGTCTCCATTGGATGGAATTTGATGGAACCACATAAAGCACTAACTTTAGATTTTATAATCTGATACCTGTGCAGCAAATATTTTTCATTTCTAACCCTTGGTCAAATTCCCTTTTGCTGACTCTGCAAAAAGCATCATATGGACCAAAACTGGTTCAACATTTGGGGCCTGTGTGTTCTATATAACCTTTCTATAAACAGTTTTCATGCTATTCTTACTGCAAATGAGAATGAAGACACAAAGATGATGTAGGTGTGTACAATACATACACATTTTTGAGAAGATGTACCAATAATGCATGTCTATACTTGGTACTGAGACCATTTCTATTGGGCTACTGTGTTCAGTTGTCACCAAACTTCCATAAAGACATTTAAAAATGAATCAGCTTCAGTGAAATGACAAAGGGACAATTAAGTTAATGGAAAGCATGCACAACAGAAAGAAAATGAAGGCTCTTAGTCCATTCACATTATGAAGTGGAATACTTTGATTGTAGTTTCCAAAAGAAATTCCAAGGAGAAATTTGATAGCAGGGAGTTTTTCAGTCCAGCAGAAAAAGCTATAACAGATTTGTGCTGGTTTTGGCTGGGATAGAGTTAATTTTCTTCATAGTAGCTAGTATGGGGCTATGTTTTGGATTTGTGCTGGAAAGAGTGTTGATAACACACTGATGTTTTAGTTGTTGCTAAGTCATGTTTGAACTAGTCAAGGACTTTGCAGCTTCCCATGCTCTGCCAGGTGCAGAAGAAGCTGGGAGGGGACACAGCCAAGATAGTTGATCCCAACTGACCAAAGGGATATTCCATACCATATGACGTCATGCTCAGTATATAAAGCTGGGAAGGAAGCAGGAAGGGGGGGACGTTCAGAGTGATGGCGTTTGTCTTCCCAAGTATACATTACGCGTGATGGAGCCCTGCTTTCCTGGAGATGGCTGAACACCTGCCTGCCCATGGGAAGTAGTGAATTAATTCCTTGTTTTGCTTTGCTTGCGTGCACGGCTTTTGCTTTACTTATTAAACTGTCTTTATCTCAACCCACGACTTTTCTCACTTTTACTCTTCTGATTCTCTCCCCCATCCCACCGGGGGTGAGTGAGAGAGCAGCTGTGTGGGGCTTAGTTGCCATCTGGGGTTAAACCACGACAAGATTACAGTCTGAGAAGTAAAGAATCACAAATTTAAACACCAGATAAGACTGCCTGGGGTTTGGGTTTTTCGTTTGTTTGCTTGTTTGTTTGCTTTTGGAATGTGAGGTTTGGGGGCTGGTCTGAAGTCACCTGACACCTTGCAAATACTAAATCAAGTCAACCCCTCAGAGGTTCTGAGATCCTCACTGTGCTGGAGGAGGCACAAAGCCACAGGAGATCTAGCTTCAATCAAGACTTTTAGTTGTACAGGTGGCCATAAGTAAGTTCAGTTGATAGGGAGCCCACCTGGTTTTTATTTTAACTAATTAGTGTTTTCCTGATAATTTTTCTCGGACATTTTTTCAAACAGTCTAGAAATTAACATTACAATGACTTAGCAAAGTATATAGTATATGTGCTATAATTTGAAATATTGAAATGAGATTCTCATTTCAAAAAGAATGCATCTATTTCAACCACAGCTACTGGAAATATTAGTAATAATAGCAAGACATAATTTAGAGCAGTTCTATGGTTATATTAGGCAGGAGGTAGGACTAAATGTTCACAATTTTCTCTTTGCCTGAAATTCTTTGAACTCATCAACAAGCAGCCTTTTCTCTTTATTTCAGTATAGTATCATTTGATTCAAAAAACAGCTATTGTTGTAAAAATCTGATTAAATCATAAACATAGGGTTTACTTTCTGGCTGGCTTTCCAATTGGTAATCCCAGTGGTTATTATCAAGGTGTACAGTTAGAAAATCAGCACAGAATTTAATTCTGAATAAATTAATATTTTAAGAGTTTTTAAAGATCGTTTGTGTTCCTCTTTGTTTGGCTCTGAAATTTGATATTGCTAACAAATAATCATGCTATTAAGTAAATTCTCATACTGGTGTTGTAACAAAGAAGACTGCACTATTGTAGCATTGCTGACACTGCTTTTGCCTCTTTACTTTCACTCTAGCTGATGCAATCGTTTATTCTTTCTTTGTTGCTGATTCAGTTTTTACTACTTCTGCACGTATCAAGGAGAAAAAGCTTAATTTTAGTGCCCAAGAGTCTCAAGTATGAGACTATCAATTTCCGTTTGGGACTTGACATCTGAAGTGGAATACTGCAAAGAAACATTGATTTCACTTTCTGTATGACTGTACTTGAATACAACAAGCTGAACCTGAGAACATTAATACTCAGTAATGAAACCAGGAAAAAGAACTAGAAAAATAGGCTGGTGTCGTGGTTTAGCCCCAGCCGGCAAAAAAAACCAAAAAAGTCTTTGAGTCCCCTTAAACAGAGGAAGGAACCCACATGTCCCTTCAAGGTTGCTTTAATACAGAAATGGTCACAGGGTTCTTACAAAATATAAAGAAATCTTAGATGGGAATTGGCCTTCTGTAAAGGTATTGCCTTGGAGATAAAGATGTCATGGTCAGTGAAACAGCAACTTTGAAATTTGCCCTTAATTGCAACCTCCCTTGCCAAGAGGAAACTTCAGGGAAAGGTCTTTTGGAGAAGTGTGCTTAAAATAGGAATATATCATAGCAGTCACAGACAAAAGTATTCTTCTGTGAGTTAAGCAAAAAGTAGCAAAGACAGTAATGCAGATCCTATTTCATTATTGAACTACCTGGCAAAATGTTGTATCTTCAGACCTTGCTTAATGGTAATAGTTTGCTATTTATCCTCTCCTTTAACCTCTAATAAACACTATTTCTAATCATATATTGTCCTTTCTTAACATCTGATATTGATTTTGCACTCTAGTACCTCAGAAATGTGCTAGAAACTTTATAGTACAGATAAATAGCACAAGATACCTGTTACAGACCCAGATGCTCAAGTTTATTGTCAGATCTCAAACGTGAAGCAGTAATACCTCAACAAAGGAGTGAGAGTTTGTTGATTGTTATAAGTTATTGCGTGACGGTTCCATGTATTCTGTAACTGCACCAGGAAAGGTGAATAATGATAATGAATTAGTTTTGCAAGATGGTTAGGTACATTATGGTGTGTTACTGAATACTTTTATACAAGAATTTCTTTACCTGGCATGAGCATGCTTACAGCTTTTGGAAGGGTATGTTCTTCAATATTTTAAACATATTTGATATACATTTGGGATGAAACAATGAGCTTTACACATGATAAGATATACTATATAAAGGTATTATTTGAACTGTTTCTTTTTTAGAGGACAATAACTCTGCAATCCTTTTCCACAGACAGTCATGGCAGTTTGACCTGGCTGCAGACCACAGGAGATTCAGAACTTGATCAGTAACCAAGCTGGTGTATCATATTCTACCTTCTGTAATAATCTACATGCAAATTTTAGGACAGAATATACCACTTTGTTTAGAGAATACTTCACAAATTTATTCAGTTTTGACCCATTCTGCACTTCACTGTGTAAAACCCTTAGATGTTGAGCACGGGTAGAGCATAGAAGTAAATGAATTATAACCTTTCATTTGCGGAGCTCAGCATTTCATCTCTGTCATACCACTGTTATGAAGTAGATGTGGTTATTAATCTCCAAGTAATTTATCAGATGTGTGTTTCACAGTAGAATATATTTAACTGCTATATAATCACATTGTGGTTTCATTATTGCACCAATAGTAGATGTTTTATTTCAGTTCTGTTAACAGCTCCTGTAAAATCGGACATCACAATTTCTCTCTTTTTTAAGTACATGATTTGTAGAAGATTAAGGGCTCAGTCCAACTCTTCTGAAAGATAATGGCAGTCTTTCAGTCAGGGTGTCTCATTAGTTGCTTAATGTGATAAATAAATTTCATCACTTCAGGCATTATTTACACAAGTTTATATTGATATATAGAATGCAGTTCATGAAAGTGTTTCATGGAGTTAAAATAAAATAAATTAAATAAAGCAGCACTAGATATTATATAAATAGCCAGAGGATAAAATAAAATAGTCTAAAAATAAGGTAAAACCCTTGTCAATAAGTATACAGCATAACAGAAACTTATTTAATGAACACATATGTGGCACAGGTTTAATGTTTAGTTATGTTTATAAATGGTAGCTCAGTATCTAATTTCACTTCTATTTTAGAACTTTTTTTGCTGCTATTGGAATGTCACAAGTTTGAGTTTGAATATTGATTCTCTATAAATATATATAGCTGTAGTGTCTTTTTATTTTTTATTTTTTTTACTTACTGTCTTTTATTTAAGAAATATTTAGGAGACTGGATGATAGAAGGAGAAACAGACAAACAACAGTATGACATGGATGAAATGACAAAAAACAGTATGAAATGTTAGAAAAACCAAATTCTATTCCCATGTACTACAGAGGTCATTGACTTTCCATTCACCCTAAGGTGTTTTGGATTAGACATTTATTCAGACAAAATCAAACTGTTGAGTACTGCAGTTGTCCAGAGACTCCTGGCAACTACCTGATTTCAGGTGAGTTCTGAGTTATATGTAAGTTTTTAATATATCCCTACTATTATTTTCCAAGTAGTAAAGCTACAAATAGAAAGAGGGAAAAGCAGACTAATAGAAATAGGTAGGCAATCATTTTAAATTCTATTATTCCAGATAAAAAAGCAGACCCCTTTACTAATTTTGCTCTGCTATTTCATCTCAAGACAAGCTAAATTCGCTCTCTCTAATTAGTACTGTTGAAGGATCAATACAGCACTTCGGTGCTTCACAATCTTTTGTCAGTGTACCTGCTGTACTCCTGAAGAAAGACATCTTTATTTTCCTCTTACAATGTGATTCAAAAAGAGATAAGGGTATTTGATCTTGGCAGATGGACAAATAATTGCTATTTTTCTTGACTGGATTATAAATTATGACATATTAAAAGTGTGGAAGAGTGTTGCTTTGGGGTTTTTTAAAAGAAAAAGAAAAAGAAAAAGAAAAAGAAAAAGAAAAAGAAAAAGAAAAAGAAAAAGAAAAAGAAAAAGAAAAAGAAAAAGAAAAAGAAAAAGAAAAAGAAAAAGAAAAAGAAAAAGGAAAAGGAAAAGGAAAAGAAAAAGGAAAAGGAAAAGGAAAAGAAAAAGAAAAAGAAAAAGAAAAAGAAAAAGAAAAAGAAAAAAAGAAAAAGGAAAAGAAAAAGGAAAAGGAAAAGAAAAAGAAAAAGAAAAAGAAAAAGGAAAAGGAAAAGGAAAAGGAAAAGAAAAAGGAAAAGGAAAAGGAAAAGGAAAAGGAAAAGGAAAAGGAAAAGAAAAAGAAAAAGAAAAAGAAAAAGAAAAAGAAAAAGAAAAAAAGAAAAAGGAAAAGAAAAAGGAAAAGGAAAAGAAAAAGGAAAAGGAAAAGGAAAAGAAAAAGAAAAAGAAAAAGAAAAAGAAAAAGAAAAAGAAAAAGAAAAAGAAAAAGAAAAAGAAAAAGAAAAAGAAAAAAAGAAAAAGAAGGGAAAAGGAAAGGGAAAGGGAAAGGGAAAGGGAAAGGGAAAGGGAAAGGGAAAGGGAAAGGGAAAGGGGAAGAGAAGAGAAGAGAAGAGAAGAGAAGAGAAGAGAAGAGAAGAGAAGAGAAGAGAAGAGAAGAGAAGAGAAAAGAGAAGAGAAGAGAAGAGAAGAGAAGAGAAGAGAAGAGAAGAGAAGAGAAGAGAAGAGAAGACTTTGACATGAAATGACAATTATGTTTAGAGTGAAGACAAAATTTTCTAAAAGTCTCTCAAAATTTCAATTCTAGTCACAGAATACACAAAAAGTTTTTTAAAAGGTTGAAAACATTTTCGGGAAATGTAAGAGACCATTTTCAGCTATTTCTAGCCAAAATCTAGACAAAAAGTTACAAGATTTTATCTGGAGGTTAAAAGAGAATAATCCCACTTTGACTGAGTTAAAAATATAGTGAAAAGATATGTAGTTCCTTTTTCCTATGCCTATGAACCAGGTTTAAAGTTTCCATTGCTGTTACTAAGTCATTAGACTCAGGGCTAAGGAAAGGCAAAGAGGGGTAAGATGGATCTCACCCCTTTGGTACCTCCATCCCTGAGGTTATCCTGCAGAAGCACATGAAATGCAAAGATTGTGGTACAGGATGAAATGCAGAAAAGGCAGCTGCCAGGGCACTCTTCTGCGAGCAGCAAGCCGCTAGGGAGACCACCCTCTTGTGTCACCGCAGACTCCCAGAGGATCCTGTGCTGCAGACCATCTGTGTGTCACCCCAGTGAGCACTCCCAAAGCTTCTCATAGTTGCCTCCAGGAAAGGAGCAATCCCTTGAGCATTTTAGCGTCTTCTTCCTAATCCAGGACAAAGAAAAGAGGTAGCTGCCTCCTCCTTGCTGATGGTTCTTTCAGAAATTACTGTGCACAGTACATGTGTGGTAAGCAGTGAACAAATATAACAGATCTCATCCAGCTCGTTTGCAAGTCCCACCTGACTAGAAACATTCCTGGGTTTTGAAATGCAGAGAAGTTTGGGCCTGTGATAGTACAGGTTTCTTCATGCTTCTGAAATGTAACTATATGGTGCCACTTGGGTCATTGCAAAGAGGAACTTACGAAATTCTGTGAACCTCCCAGAATGTGTGATCTGATCACACTGTCCAGGACAGTTACTCTACCCCAGCACAGAATAAATTCGGCAATCCACAGCACATTCTTGGTTTGTTATGTGTGCTCATTGACTCCTTCAACTGAAATTGATCCAGCCTGTCCTTATTCTGTTTTGGTTTCTGTTTTCAAGTGGCACCTAGAAGTAAGGCCATGGTTATCTTGTCTGAGTTTAATTTTATTGTAACTGAGAAGAAAAAGATTCAAAGTTATTGCTCCTACAATGAAGGTCTGCAGTTGTATAATGTAAAAAGGCAAAAGGGGAAATCATATTCTGTTAAAGATAATGGGAGTTTTTCCATTTGAACCAAAACAGTCAGAATGTCACCCAGCGATGACTGTGGAAAGCAGAAGAGTCACACAAACATTCACGTGTTGGACCACATCACAGAGGAGTATCATAGGGCTCTTTTTTCCCCGTAAGATTTGCATGGGCCACCTTTCCTTTCATCTGTAATTGAAATGCTTTTGTAGCAGCAGCTGCAGCAATTAGTGAGGTGGAGGAGTAATGCTGTAGAAAAGTATTTAATAAATTTCAAGTGTTTGCTGATGGCTTTGCTCTCCACAGAATGGCCTGTTCTCAGGAAAAGGAGTCTGAATCATAGGGTTGTAAACATTCCTTTCAATTTTTTAACAGCCTTCCAGGCTCTTCGTTGCAATTCAGATCATGAACATCAATAGGAAAGCATGGCTTGGAAGCCCCTCAGATAGATTAATTGGATAGGCATTTGATCACTGATGGCAAGCATGCTGACTTATGACAGTGATCCTTCCCTACCTGCAATAGCAGCAGACAGCAGGATTTTCAGAACAGTTTATATTTCTTCAACAAAAAGGATGATACATGTACCTGATTTACTTATTTATATATAAATGTAGACATTTTGAATAGCTGTTTCTATGTTCTTATGTCAGAGGGTTGCAAATGGAGTATTAGTAACCATGTGGCAATCGTTTTTGATGTAAAAACTGTAAATCAGTCATTTTTACCTATAGTTACCATAGATCAACCAGCACAATTTCTCCCTCTCTGTGTTCACCTGCCTCTGTATTTCCCTATCGCCTAACTTTCTGTCAAATCTCTAATATGTTCTGTGCTTTCAACCATGCTTAAGTTGAATGCTTCTTCACACTTTACCGCTTATTTGCCTTCCACTCTAAGGTTTATTTATATTTTTCACCTCATGGACTCAGTAATACCTTTTCCCCAATGGAATCGGAGAGCTCAGAATAATTATGTTTGTTGGCCATGCATCTGACACGATTAGCTCTAATTAGCAGATTTGTTTACTCATAAACATAGTTTCCAGGTAGATCATAATTCACATGACTGACAGCGCATATCAGTAGGTCTCATAAATGTTTTACCTTTATACTCAATGTCAGAATATTTACTAACACTTAAGAACAAATCACTCTCTTCCACTTCATCCCTGTATCATGTTTTACAAACCACTGTCTCTTAACACGAATTGCAACATTATGTGCTGAAGTTTAGGAGCAAACCCAGCCTAGAGTTCCTGTCTCCCTGCCCTCCTTTTCTGGATTTGCTACTCTAACATTCAAGAGTTACCATAAAAATAAGAATCTTAAACTTTATCATATCCTTCATATAATTTTATTTTAAGTAGCACGATGAACAGTGTTGTTTAATGGGTTTTGGATAATTAATCAGTATATTCTAGGCAGAATAATAAGATTGAGAATAACCAGATTCATGTATAGCAATCAGTCAGAGTTAATGCACAATGAATTGTACAACACTTCAGTACAAATGGGTGCTATTTTCTCCAAGCATAGATTCATCTGTTATGGGGTTTGGTTCTCTGGGAAAATCCAGGAGCTTTAGGTGTGCCAGAAATTAAGAGATCACTCCTTTAATGGATATACTACTTATTCAAAACTATGTTTATTGAGTTATATAACTCATTAAAATCTTATTTTCTGAAATATTATGCTACATGTTAAGTATCAGAGATTTTTCTACCCTGTCACTGTGTAGGTGCTTCCTAGTAAAGACTTTTCACCAACACCAGCCCAACCTAGTTTCATAACAGTGACTCAGGTGTGAAAGACATGACATTGACATACTTTCTGTAGTCTTGTATTACATCCACTGTTATCTTACAGTATATGAATGAGAAAGAAATAGTTAACAAAGTAATAAATAATACTTTAGTTTTGGAATTCATAAGAAAATCCTATTGAGATATGTCTCTGCTCTATCTTTGCTGCAGGTTTGAAGCCACACTGTGATTCCTTTCTTTTCCATAGGTCACTTGATCACTGTAATACAGGCACAGGTCACTGCAATCAGTTTGTGCAGATGCTGAACCCTGGAAACCCTCATTCATGGCTGTGACTTGCAGCCCTGCAACCACTCTTTTCGCACAAGCTGAATCTTCAAATGCCCTCTTCGGTTCCCATCTCAATCAAAGCTTTTGGGAATAGGCAGCTGTTGAATACAGCAGATGCCTGAGTAAAGGTGAGGCATTCTTCTCCCAGTTCTCTGACTTGAACTAGAACAGGCTTCTTAAAAATATAGTTCTAGCCAGATGTTCAGTAATTTACCTTTTAATTTCATTGACATGTCTACTCTGGAGAGAGCAATATATATTGACATTTTGCATCTAGTTACTCCCTTATTGATGGCAAGGCCAGTTAGCAGATATTATTCTAAGAAATGCTAAGCAAATACTGCAAAACTTATTCACGAACACTTATTTGAACTAAAAAAAAATAAAATTGGCTGTGTCTGTGGCCCCAGTGGATTCACTTTCTGCAAATATTCTAGCAAACAATTTTAAAAGGAGGCATGTTCACTGAAGGGCCCAGCTGAGCAGTTCATGCATATTCAAGAAAATATTTAAGCATATGCTTAACTTTGAACTTCAAATCGTACTGTGTCTCAGAGAGATTCAGCCATGTGCTTAAAATTCTGCTTGTGATTACTTACGTCAAGAAATTTACCATACTGTGTCCTGAGGTAAGACCATATGCATTGACAGCTATCCAAGATCAGCTGATGCACAGTATCTTGCACAATCAGATCACGCCTGGTCTTGATAAAATCTTTGCATTAGTGTAAATTTGTCTCTTGGCTTTTTAGGGTAACTAGTGCTTAAAAACTTGACATCAAGCTTTTAATATGCTTTACCTTAATCCACTGCTAAAGCGTACAGTTATTCCTCACAAATGAGGGATAAGAACATCTCAGAGTTTTATGAGTAGAAGAGCAACTAAAGCATAGCTATGTCAAACTATATTCCAAAGCAGAAAAGCCCTTGGATCTAGATTTTTTTCCATCTAGCTCCATTGGTAGACAGTGGAGCCTAGGTGGCATAGTCATCTAGGGATTCCTATTTCTTTCCTTTGGCTAGAAAATATGAAGAAGCTATGTTCTCAATTTAGTTCAAATAGGGTGAATCTGAGCCTTAATCTTATAACATGGATTAAGATGAGTATTTGGTTAGGGACTATACTATGACATCTTTTATTCTTATTGTCATTAAAAATGTATTCCTTGACCTTTAGCAACCACTTAAAATCCCAACAAAAGTTCTTGACACTTGCAAATGGAATTCATCTCTGCAGGCATAGCTAAATGTTTTGTTTCTTACAAAACGGTATATGGTTCATAATAAGCAATTTAATTTTTTTTTTTATAATGACCATCAAACTTGATTTTTCATTTGGCAGAAGAAGTTACCTAAAATATTATCCCATTTGTCTGTCTCCGATGATGATTTCATGAACTCTGCTATTCCCCATTTTTTGATTATGTTTATATTATCTACCCTAACATACTGTTCTATCTTGACTTTGATAGTTTGCTGCAATATGAGGATGTCACCATTGGTTTACGAGTCTTTAAAATTGCTAGACAACTTAATTCATCTTCAGCTGTCATAATAAACACTTGATCATGATCTTTCCTTAATTGCTCAATTTATAGTTCCACTCCCTCTCTTTTAAATTCCCTTCTTGTGATAATCTGTTTTCCCTCAATGGATATTAGAGAAACCAGAGAAGGAGAGACTATTTTTTCCTCCCAGACTAGAGCTTTGATGAATTTTCTATGCTTTTCTATGCACCTATTTGGGGGGTACAGGTTGGGATGAGTTTTTTCTTCATATATGTTCATTTCTTAAATGAATGCAGGCAACCGCTGTCAAAAAAATGCCACACAAAATGGAACACTCAGGTCAGTTAGAATCTCCAAGCATTCCAGTAATAATGACAATAATAATGATAATAATTTTTTTAAAGTTGTTCATGTACATCATCATTGTTGTTGCTACTGCAAAAAATAAATTACTAGTCAATAAAATTATATTGTTTTCAAGACTTAATTTAAATATGTTTCAGTGTTCTGCAGAAAAGACAGAAAAAGACCCTCATGCAAAACCTGAAGTTTAGAAATCCATTCTCCCTGCTTAAAAATACAAATTGCCATAACAAACTCAAAGGAAACCTGAAAATCTAGCTGTTCATTAAAGTGGTTTCTTTAGCTGCATGAACAAGTCCTTTAGCAGTTTCATTTAGTGGTGTTTGCACTTCTTTCTCCCATAGTCATTTGAAAATAAGAAATATTAGATCATGTTGACAAGTTGTCGATTAAAGTTAAATGTTGCTAGCAAATGCCATTGAGTGCCCTAATTAAAACTACCACAGCTCTTTTAAAAGTTAATGATATCTGTTGTTAGAAGTGTATGTTAATATCCCTTAGTACAGAAACAAATAAAAGAAAGTGTAAAACTGTCCTTTAAAGACTCACTCTGATGACACGTGTATGCATGAAATTCCATAGAGAGAAAATAAAAATAATTGGAAACTATAATAAGTAATTTGGAAAAGAGAAAGCATATTTTACCATGAACTGTATTCCCTTCCTTTAAACTGGTATGGACAATATGGCTTACAATTAATCCATTTGCGCCCCGTGTTGCATATACAGCCAAGCAAAAGTGGAAAGTGAGTCACTGTCTTGGGCTGGCTTGGGAAAGTGTTCTGCACAAGGGGTCCCCAGACTTCAGTGATTCTGCCTAACATGGTCCCAAATCAGTGTCACCACATTTTTATTGGAACAATCTGTGAGCTTTTAAGGCAGAGAGATTAATTAGTGAACAGACAGTCATTTTCTTTTCCCTACAACAACACAAATTCAGTGGTAGACTTTGTTCTGCATAAAGGGAGGAAAATGAATGTTTAAATTGCTAGAAGTCACAGAATCACAGAGTCACAGAATCGTATAGGTTGGAAAAGACCTTTAAGATCGAGTCCAACCATAAAGCTAACACTACCAAGACCACCACTACACCATGTCCCTAAGCACCTCATCCAAACATCCTTTAAATACTTCCAGGGATGGCGACTCAACCACTTCCCTCAGCAGCCTGTTCCAATGCTTGTAACCCTTTCAGTGAAGTAAAATTTCCTAATATCCAGTCTAAACCTCCCCTGGTGCAACTTGAGGCCATTTCCTCTCGTCCTATCACTTGTTACCTGGGAGAAGAGACCGACCCCCACCTCTCTACAACCTCCTTTCAGGTAGTTGTGGAGAGCAATAAGGTCTCCTCTCAGCCTCCTTTTCTCCAGGCTAAACAACCCCAGTTGCCTCAGCCGCTCCTCATAAGACTTCTGCTCTAAACCCTTCACCAGCTTCGTTGCCCTTCTCTGGACACGCTCCAGCACCTCAATGTCTCTCTTGTAGTGAGGGGCCCAAAACCGAGCACAGTATTTCAGGTGGGGCTTCACCAGTGCTGAGTACTAGGGCATGATCACTTCCCTAGTCCTGCTGGCCACACTGTTTCTGATACAAGCCAGCATGTCATTGGCTTTCTTGGCTACCTGGGCACACTGCTGGCTCATATTCAGGCGCCTGTCAACCAACACCCCCAGGTCCTTTTCTGCCTGGCAGCTTTCCAGCCACTCTTCCCCAAGCCCATAGTTTTGCATGGGGTTGTTGTGACCCAAGTGCAGGACCTTGCACTTAGCCTTGTTGAACCCCATACAATTGGCCCAATCCATCGATCCAGCCTGTCCAGGTCCCTCTGTAGAACCTTCCTCCCCTCAAGCAGATCAACACTCCAGCACAACTTGGTGTCATCTGCAAACTTACTGAAGGTGCACTCAATCCCTTCATCCAGATCATTGATAGATATTAAACAGCAGTGGCCCCAACACAGAGCCCTGGGCAACACCACTTGTGACCGGCCACCAACTGGAGTAAACTCCATTCACCACCACTCTTTGGGCCCGGCCATCCAGCCAGTTCTTTACCCAGCAAAGAGTACACTCATCCAAGCCATGGGCAGCCAGTTTCTCCAGGAGAATGCTGTGGGAAACCGTGTCAAAGGCTTTGCTGAAGTCTAGGTAGACAACATCCACCTCCTTCCCCTCATCCATTAGGCGGGTCACCTTGTTGTAGAAGGAGATCAGGCAGGTCAAGCAGGGCCTGCCTTTCCTAAACCCATGCTGGCTGGGCTTGATCCCTTGGTTATCCTCTACATGCCATGTGATGGCACTCAGAATGATCTGCTCCATCAGCTTTCCTGGTACTGAGGTCAGGCTGACAGGCCTGTAGTTCCCCAGGTCCTCCTTCCGGTCCTTCTTGTAGATGGGTGTCACATTTGCTAACCTCCAGTCAACCGGGATCTCCCCAGTTAGCCAGGACTGCTGGTAAATGATGGAAAGGGGCTTAGTGAGCACTTCTGCCAGTTTCTTCGGTACTCTCGGGTGGATCTCACCAGGCCCCATAGACTTGTGAATGTCTAAGTGGTGTAGCAGGTCACTGACCATTTCCCCTTGGATTGTGGGGGCTCCATCCTGGTCCCCGTCCCTATCTTCCAACTCGAGGGGCCGGGTACCTAGAGAACAATTGGCCCTACTATTAAAGACTGAGACAAAGAAGGCATTAAGTACCTCAGCTTTTTCCTCATCCTTGGTCACTGTGTTCCCTCCCCCATCTAGTAGACTCTGGAGATTCTCCTTAGCTCTCCTTTTGCTGCTAATGTATTTGAAGAAGTATTTTTTATTGTCTTTTACGGCAGTAGCCAGATTGAGCTCTAGCTCAGCTTTGGCCCTCCTAATTTTCTCCCTGCACAACCTCGCTACATCTCTATAGTCCTCCTGAGTAGCCTGCCCCTTCTTCCAGAGGTCGTAGACTCTCCTCTTTTTCCTGAGTTCGAGCCAAAGCTCTCTATTCAGCCAGGCCGTTCTTCTTCCCTGCCGGATCATCTTTTGGCACCTGGGGACAGCCTGCTCTTGTGCCTTTAGGACTTCCTCCTTGAAGAACGTCCAGCCTTCCTGCACTCCTTTGCCCTTTAGGGCTGCCTCCCAGGGGACTCTCTCGACCAGTCTCCTAAACAGGCCAAAGTCTGCCCTCCAGAAGTCTAGGTGGCAGTTTTGCTGACCCTCCTCATCGCTTCTCCACGTATCAAAAACTCTATCATTTCGTGATCACTCTGCCCAAGACAGCCTCCAACCATCACATCACTCACAAGTCCTTCTCTGTTCATGAACAAGAGGTCCAGTGAGGCACCTTCCCTAGCTGGCTCACTCACCAGCTGTGTCAGGAAGTTATCTGCCACACACTCCAGGAACCTCCTAGTCTGTTTCGTCTCTGCTGAATTGTATTTCCAGCAGACAGCCGGTAGGTTGAAGTCCCCCCTTACAAGGGCTAGCGATCATGATGCTTCTCCCAGCTGCTTATAGAATAGTTCGTCTGTCTCCTCATCCTGGTTGGGTGGTCTGTAACAGACTCCCACCACAATATCTGCCTTGTTGGCCTTCCCCGTGATTCTTACCCATAGACACTCAACCCTATCGTCACCATCATTAAGTTCTAGACAATCAAAACACTCCCTATCATACCGGGCTACCCCACTGCCTCTCCTGCCTTGCCTATCCCTCCTGAAGAGTTTATAGCCATCCATCGCCGCACTCCACTTGTGCGAGTCATCCCACCATGTTTCCGTGATGGCAACCATATCATAGTTTTCCTGGTGAACAATGGCTTCCAACTCCTCCTGCTTGTTGCCCATGCTGCGTGCATTGGTGTAGAGGCACTTCAGCTGGGCTGTCGTCTGTGTCTCCTTCATAGAAGAACACCCCTTGTGTGCTTTGAGGTGTTTCACTGGCATTTCCCTCTTGGCTCCTATTGCCTAAGTATCCCCTAGCTCAACTCTGTTTGACTTCGGCTGTGCCCCAGAGTACCCTGCACATCTCAGAGACACAGGCTGAGTGCCCTCGCTGGCACCCGCTCCCTCTAACCGTGGCACATCGTTCCTCAGCTTCCCTCGGGCAAGCCTGATATTATCCCCCTCCCCCTTCGAGTCCAGTTTAAAGCTCTGTCAATGAGCCCTGCACGCTCCTGAGCAAAGATTCTCTTTCCCCTTTGAGAAAGATGAATCCCATCAGACACCAGCAAACCTGGGGCTGTGTAGTCCATCCCGTTACCAAAAAAAACAAATCCGTGGCGATGACACCAGCCACGGAGCCATGAGTTGATAGATTGTGTACCTCTGTTCCTTCTAGTGTCACTGTCCACAACTGGAAGGAGAGAGGAGAAAATAACCTGTGCTCCAGAGTCCCTTACTAGCTGTCCCAAGGCCCTGAAGTCTCTTTTGATTGCCCTAGGACTTCGTGTTGCAGCTTCATCACCCCCCACATGGAAGAGCAGTAGGGGGTAATAGTCCGAGGGCCGTACCAGGCTAGGGAGTATCCTAGTGATATCCTTCACCCAGCCTCAGAGAGGCAGCAGACTTCCCTAAGAGAAGGGCCCGTCCGGCATATTGGGCCCTTGGTTCCCCTTCCACCTCCAGGGCCTCATACCTGTTGTACAGAGGCACCTGGGAAGGCAAGGTGGGCAAGGAGGGCATTCGCCTGCCGCCACAAGCATGGACTTGCCTCCATTCACCCTTTTCCTTTGAGCTGCTGCCTTCAGCCCGGTGTGGGGGGGATACAGGATCCCCTTGATCGTGGGTTCTTAATGGTGGCTGCTGCTGCTGCTGCTGTTCCTGTCTCAGGGGAGGCAGAGCATGGCACCACCACTCTGTCTCTTTCTCAGCCTCCCTGATGCTCCTTAACCTTTCTACCTCCTCCTGTAGCTCTGCCACTATGCAGAGCAGATCATCCACCTGGTCGCACCTCACACAGCTGTCCTCACAGCTGCCATCTGTGAACAGTGAGAGGCCTTGGCACTCCCTGCAGCCTGAGACCTGGATGGCTGCATGTTTTCGCGGGAGCTCCGTCTGGGTAGCCACATCCACTCTGGCGAGCACAGAGGGCATCGCTTTCTGCCGAGTGAATACCATAGCTAAGTTTCTTCTGAAAGAAGAGAGCATAAGTCTTTCTAGAGCATAAGTCTTATGAGGAGCAGCTGAGGTAACTGGGGTTGTTTAGCCTGGAGAAAAGGAGGCTGAGGGGAGACCTTATTGCTCTCTACAACTCCCTGAAAGGAGGTGGTAGTGAGGTGGGGGTCGGTCTCTTCTCCCAGGTAACAAGTGATAGAACGAGAGGAAATGGCCTCAAGTTGCGCCAGGGGAGCTTTAGACTGGATATTAGGAAATTTTACTTCACTGAAAGGGTTACAAGCATTGGAACAGGCTGCTGAGGGAAGTGGTTGAGTCGCCATCCCTGGAAGTATTTAAAAGACATTTGGATGAGGTGCTTAGGGACATGGTGTAGTGGTGGTTTTGGTAATGTTAGGTTTACGGTTGCACTCGATGATCTTAAAGGTCTTTTCCAACCTATACAATTCTGTGATTCTGTGATTCTGTGAAAGGATGAGGACTACCGAATGAACGCACCTCTTGAGCCTTCCCTACACACCCTGCCCGCGCAAACTGCCGTGCCACGCCCTGTTCGCTGCGCTCCCTGGGGGCTGCCCATGCCCATGAGGGAATTGCCGCCGTTGCTCTTCTCCCCACCCACGCTGAGTCAGAGCCGGGCCCTCGTCAGGAGCTCCCGCCTTCCTGCTCAGGGCCGGGCGTGGCTGAGGTAAGCCTCTCTTGCCGTGTTTTTTTTTTTTTTTAATTTTTCCCTGTCCCTGCACGGTTTTGCCGCGGTTTAGCCAATTCAGCTACGGTCCCCCAACGCGGTCCTCTGTCCCAGAGCCCCTCGCCTCGGAGGCTCCACTGAAATGTCTCTTCTCTAATAGGACACATTAAGCCCAAATCTTAGTTGTATAGAGACTGAAATCTATGCATCATGACAGCACTGGCATACTT
The DNA here is from genome assembly GCF_034638445.1 of Ciconia boyciana. Lineage (NCBI taxonomy): Eukaryota > Metazoa > Chordata > Aves > Ciconiiformes > Ciconiidae > Ciconia > Ciconia boyciana. The sequence goes on along the minus strand of NC_132934.1, from coordinate 26,908,348 downwards.
TCTTTCTGAAGACAAATTGTTTTTGTTTTTTTTCCTCACGAAAGCAAAATTTTCCAAATAATTTGGGAAATCTGAGTCCATCAAGCGCACTTGATAGTGGCCTTTCAGAGCAGCTTGGTGATTTTTAGACATATTTTTAGTCTGTCCTACCAGTTACTTCATTCTAGAGTTGATTTATGACATACTTTAAATACTCATCCTGTTTCTGTAATCCACAAGACAAAAGTGCGTAGGGGATCTGCCAGGGGGGAAATGTATTGGAAAGGATTGTAAATTAAATTACATTATCTACATATAGTGAAATATTTGTGAGGTTGATTGTGTGTGGGAAGTATGATCCTTAGTTGACTAGTGAATTAAAGTACAATTAACTTTGAAGTACTTGATTAGGCATTTTTGTTATTTAAATGCTTACTTGCATGTTATCATGGGATTCTTAAAATACAACATCCCACAAACACTAGCAAGAGACGTAAGACAAAACACCATCAAATAGGATAAGACTTCACTGGTGCAATATACTGAGGAAGGTGACAACAGCCTTCATATTCATGGTGCAGATAGCACCTAAAAAACCCCCTGTTCCTGGGAGGTGTAGCTTCCAGGTCATGCTGAATTGATAAATCTTCACGAGCAGGAGTTCCTGCCTTACAATGAGGCTTACTTACCCCAGGCTCCAAGCTCACATCTCTACCAGCAAAGTTAACTTCTAGTTGGAAAGAAAAACAGATCATCCATTTTTCTCTGGAAAGATTTTTGACCTGTGCACTAAGATACTTGCAAAACAATATTGCACCCACATCATGTAATTCAACTCTTATTTGGGACAACGTTTAGGCATATCTTTAAGTTCAGCACTGCTATATGGAACAGGCTTTAGGGAGCTTTACAAGGAAATTTTCCTGAGGCAGTGTCTAAGTGATGGAGTTCTCTTTTGGGTAGAAGACAGAAGGGGAAAAGGACTTAAGAGGTTGTACATGTTTGTTGCACGTACTTGAAGAACAAACACCTAACTTTTTATTCAGTCTTACTCCCAGCTTGGTTTCATGTTGTTTTTATTTTGAGAATTAGTTGTTGGCTTCAGTCAATGATATGTATTGCCTTCTATTTGTGCAATGTGTATAATTACATAGTTAGTGTAAATAGATGCAATCATCATTAGAATGTTTTGGATTCCATGAAACTTTATGGAAATCATGTAACATGCACTCAGTGATAGCTAAAATACTGCAATGTGATAGTTTCAACCTTTTTTCTCAAAATTACATTGTGATTTTTACACAGCATAGCTCAAAACTGTACCTGTATTGCAGGTTGCTGTATGAGAGCAAGCTAAGTGCACTGCTTGCCAAATAATATCCAGTAACTTCTAGAAGCATGAAATGAGAAGACTTCTCCCAGCTGCATCTAAAACATAGGCATAAATACCTGCACAAAAATTCTTAGACAGGAATATGCAGAGACATATTAAAATTCAAATTCAGCAAACACCTCTTTAGTTTTTTAAAAGTGACAACTTAGTATTGTATTAACATCTGCCTCTTAATGAAACAGAAAAATAGATAGATAGGCAGACAGACAGATAGATATATAGATAGATGTGTAAAAGCATTTTATTTGCCATCTCACTAGTCAGCTTTGCTGTGTAGTTGTGTGATAAAGACTGAAGTGATAGCTACACTTAGGGTCATTATTAGTGAACCATATTACATAAGGAAATGAGACAGTTGTGAAAAGCTGTGGATACCCTGAGGAGTTTCCTTAAATTTTCTGTTTCTCATAATTCTGATATTTGACTGTCTGTTAGAAACAATCAGATTTTCCAAGGAATTATGCATCCAGGCATCTAAAGGGGAGCTGAACTCTGAAATTCTTTTCCAAATTGTGACCGCTGAACATTAATATCTGGCTTAAAAGATGTTGCACTGTATCTATTAGATGATGATTTCTATAACTCTATTCATAGTGAATGTCACTTCCTCATAAGCAGCATCCAATGACATATCCTGCGTCACACTTAATACACGCAAGAAATTCCATTCACACGAGGAAATTGCTACCTAGCATGCATAAGCATTATAATGTTCATTTTACCTAATATTTCTCATCTATAAGGATATAGGAAAGGATGAAAAACATTTACTTTATTGCTATTTCTGAATTGCTATTTCTAAACCTTGGAACTCTGAAACAGACAAAAGATCTATAAATCAGTGGGAGTTTGTCTCATTAACTATTTTAGGTATTAAATAAACCTGAGTAAAAATGTAAGTCCTTTTCCATTTATATTTTAATTTCCTTTTAAATATTTCTGAGATTGTCTTTCTTCTGATTGAATATGATTTCTGTGTCAGGCACGTATCAGAGTCTCATTTCAAGAACAGCGTAATTAAGGGTAAAGTTCTATCACAGGTTGCAAGATATTTTAGATACTGTAGGGAGAAAAAGAAGAACGTACCTCCTGTAGATCATAGTTTCATTTCTGAGCACTCTGCAATCTTTACCTTTTTATAATTTTGTTAGTACCATGACTTGTGTATTTTGAGATGTGCTACTCTTTCAATTCAGCAATCCTAGATAGGAATTAATTTTACCATGGAGGAATTATTCTCATATTTTTATGATGTGGAGTTCCTCAAACCTGCAACACACACACACCCTGGAGATAAAAAATGCTGGTGTTTTTTACCCTTTGTGTGTGCTTTACATTTCAGAAACATTGGGGTTAATTTAAAAATTATGTTGGGATGCTGTGTAATGCTAGCTAGGGTTGTCACTTTTGCAGTGAGGCTCAGCCATGCTCCCTGCTGTTCTCTCAGTTCTGCTGAATGACTGGGAAGGGTAGCACATCTTATGAAAAAAATAATGCTGGCACACTCACCTTCATTTATGGCTTGGATAGTCCAATTTTTTATATTTAGCTCTACTTTATTAGGTTATTTCAATGCATTTGCTATTAAGTAGCTAATAAAGGGAATACACTGTAGACATCTGTAATCACACTAAGCATGTGAACAAGCAGGGTTGCATTTTACACCTCAGATAATATTTTAAACTAACTCTAAGGAGAGGTGCTTTATGGTCACCCTCTGTTCTCACATAACAGGTGTATAATTCCCACTCATTTCTAAGTTAAGCTACAGAGAAAAGTAAAGGATAATTTTCAATGGCAGAGGTCAGTACATTAAAAATTCAGATCTCTCTTCTTTATATAGCTTATGAGGAAATATCCTGATCACTGTTTTATTTCTTGGAATTGTTCATTTTAGCTTTTATTTGCTGCAGACACCATCCAGCCTGGTCACCCAGCCCTCTGCTGGGCTGCGGTTTTCCTCTTTGCCCTCTAAGGACCAGGAATGACACACGGACTCCTTCATCCTTCCATGCGCTGTCAGACTCTCTGCGGGTACGGTCTGAGCAGGGAGAGAGGGCTCCATATTCCACCTCTGCCATGACTTTGGACTTTCCTTAAGTACTGAAACCTGAAGTGCAAGAAATAGCATGTCTTGTTTATTCATGTCTGCTGTGACACCAAGAAACCAACAGACTACAGCTGCCTTAAAAAAAATTGGTGACATACATACTTATTTGTGTGTTTTAACTTTCAAGTGGTTCATAACCATTAAAATTTTACTCAGAATCAGCCCAAGCTAAGTATTATCTTACTATTATCATTCAGCCCCTCCCTCCCAGCCTTTCCCTTACCACATGTATTTGAGGCGTGATCCTGCTCTGGGGGGTCTATATGAGTGCACGGTGAGTCCTTTGTGTCTGTCTGTCCTCGATTAATCATCACTGTGTTCTTGTTCCCAGGAAGCAGTCATTGTCCAAAAACAATTTGCAGGTGCAGGTCTGGTTTTTTTTCTCTGCTCAGCAGTGCAAGGCTCTACAAACAAGATTTTTAAAGGCATCATGACATCTATCTCCCACTGATTTTGATGAGAGTAAAATGTCTAAATACCTTGAAAAATCTTGTTATAAATGACTTGGCAAAATCCAATTTTCCAAAGTGACTTAAGCAGACTTAGGAGCCTGAGAACTCAGACACACAATTAGGTTACTACTGCTTAACATGTTACCGTTCATCAGCTTAGCTTGAACTTCAATCATTTCAGGCTAGGCTAAACAAAATTATCTTATATTTGCCACTGGCTAAGACTGAGTGCACAAACATTTAAAATTGCTCAGCTAATTCAGTATATCTTGTCAAATTGTGGTAATATGACAATGTTCCTGGATTATTTTTCTATTCGTAAATCAATGGGATTTGGAACTTTGATAGAATAATGCATTTCTATGGCATTGTGTTTTGTGCTGTGTCAGCTTTTTATCACTGACAGTCCCTGTCTTTGCTCCAACCCTTTGGCGCAAGGTGGCAGAGTATCCCTTTCACTATGTTATGGCATATGTTCATATGAGGCAAACATGTTCACACTGAGAATTACAGCACCTTTAGCTCATCCCAAAATGTATTATGTGTCATAACATTCAAGTTCATAATTAATTTGTACAAGTACATCTTGGATATCTAAAGATGTTTCTATCCTGAATAACTACAACTTATGTAGATATAAGCCCATTTAGCTGCAGTGGTAATAATGAAACTGTGGCAACATAATGTTCACTGTGAGATAACTGCATCAATATTTACCCAGCTTGTCAAACAGATGAATTTCATTTTGTAATAGGTACAGTAAAAGTACTTCCCAAGCTATCAAGTTAAAAGTTTCTGTAAGAACACAAAAATGGCGACACCAAAGATCCATGTAGCCTGGCATCTCACTTCCACCAGCGACTTGGAGCAGTGTCTGTGAAAGAGTATTCAGAGTAGGGTCAACATGTTGTGGTATCTCCCCTGCGATACCCTCCAAAATTGCAGCAATCTGAGTCTTAGAGATCTCTAGTTCCAGAAGTTGTACCTTTGTTTTTAATAGTCTTTGCAACATATTTCTTACTGGAATTCACCTGGTCAGTTTTTGATCCAGTGTCACCTTCTGCATGCACATCATCAGTTGGCAATGGATTTATCAGCATTCTGTCTGGAAAAAACTAAATCTGATTTTGTTTATTTTGACCTGTCTAGAAACTATATTTGATATTCTCCAGCTCTTTACCTTTAACAATCTGGACGTAACTGTCTTTCCTCAAGGTCACAGAAAAAGGCTGTGGTAAAGAAAAGGTCTGAATCTGTTTTCCTGATTTCTGTCTTGTGACATAGCCACAGAACCAGCCTTCTCTTGTATATATCAATTTAAACTATTTGGAATTCAGATGAGTTTGCCTTACTGCATTCCTAATTTGAATCAAGCTGGCTGGCAGTGAATACTTCTTTGCTACTGCAGTATAGATAAGATAAAATATTATGAAGGAAACATTGCAGTGAAGGCACTTAAATGTTCCAGAACACCTCTCGTACATCAGGAGCCCAGGTGTTCCTGTTCAGCTTGTATATATGCTTTATGTGTATTTTTTATTTTGTGTTATCTCACGGTAAACACTTTAAGTATGTGGGCTTTATTTCCAGGCTATTAAGTGGGTGCTATTTCTCCAGAGAATAACCTTGTCCTATTGATTAGCAGTAACATCTTTCAGCTATGCTGCAAAATCTCTTGTGAATTATTGTCATATGTTTAGTTGTCATAGGGAAATATGAGGATTATTACATTCCTGTGTTGTGTGCCAACATTCATCTAAATCTAGCTTAGTTACCCTAAGTGAAGAAAACAGGTCTTTTGATTTGTGTTTTAGAACTTGTGATGATTTTTAAACCTTTCATGTTATAGGAAAGGTAATAAGTAGTTGTTCTCTCCCGTCAGACATTTGCACCTTTAGATATAATTTACAAGTTCGCTCCTTTTCTGGTTCCTGGCATCTTCAGGTCTGACTGACTGTTATCTGCAACTTTAGCATCATTTCAAGGAGCCAACAGCTCCTTCTCCAGGACAAGATTTGGCCATTAAACTTTATTCAAGTAACAACTGTTTTTTCCAAGATGATTGTTCCAACTCACTTGCATCCCTTTACATCTCCTTAAATTTATTCTTTATTGATAGGCTGAGGTGACCTGTAAATTCAATAATGCACACAACATGTTAGGAGGAAAACTGTCTCTATGTGGCATCTTTTCATAAATCAGACCCTAATTGCCTCTTACCCCAGTGTCTTTTTATTATCCCTGTTTTTTAATCAGCTGAAATAATTCCCATTGGTGGACCATTTCTCTTGTAAAGCAGTTTTACATAAAGCCATTTCTTAGCAATTGGTTTATAATTATGTTGTTGCAGAAATAATTTCTCCGTAAGTTTTATTGTTTTTTTTCTCTTGACTTTTAAGGAAGACAAACAACAGCAATCAATGAAAGATTTTTGTTCTGTTTTGCTTTCAGTATTTTTTTACGTCTAATGGAGAAAAGAACATTTAAAGGGAAAAAATATAACAAGCAAAAACCACAGTCCTAATATATACACATAAAGGCAAAACGCTGTGTAAAGGCTATCTCTTGTGCTCAAAAGAAGACAATGGAAATTCTTAAAAGAAAAGGCACACAAGGATTTGCCCTAAATGCCCTAAAAGTTTGTCTCTTACTAATACTTCTAATACCATCTCAGACTCTGAAGCAGCAGCTGTAAATTTAAGTTAATTTGAACACATTTCTTTCCTTCATGTAGTCAGAAATGATGTACAGATACTTTTGTTAACCGGGTACACACATTTCTCCCAAGAATTATTTTTAAAAGTTCAAATCTCATTTCAGAGTGTTGTGGCAAAATTTTGAGTAATTGCTGGCAATATTCCAAACCAGCATTTATGATTTATTTCTGTGTAGAATAAGCATTAGTACTACCAGATATTATCAGCAAATATCAAACTCTTCATTAAAAATGCTTCTGATACATTGCTTGTTAAAGCGATAGGCTTGCTTACTCTGACAGTTTTTTAAACTGAATCTACTTTTTCCTTCCATTCATCCATCTTTGAGTTTTGACATATGCTGTCTTTCCATGAATGCTTCAAGAGCTGAGATGACCTTGCCAAAGATCAAGAGGTCTGCCTGGAAGAATTATAATGTCTTGGAAGACGATTTATGTGATTACTGTGTAAAAGAGTACTTGTTCTGTAGTGATTGATGACAACACCAGCAGTATTGACTGATCATTAGAAATATTTATATGGCAGGTCCTTTAAGGTGGTGGTAGATGTGAAAGAAAGATTAAATGCATATCAAAAAGACAACAGTTTCTCTGTGTATGGAATCAGAGCTTGTCGTTCTTTTGCAATATCTTTAATTACTTTCTTCATGTTTGCCTTGTTTCACAGACAGACACAAATGTACCACAATTGCCTCCAAAATGACTTGTAGACCCCACAAAATTAATAGTGCAGAAGATGTCTTTCACATATTTAAAAAGCAGTTAAGTTTCATTTTTGCAATTAATATTATCAATCACTGCTTATAAAAATATTCTTAGGTATGGAGCATATTCATAAAGACGTATTAAGAAAGATAAATAGATTGCTGCTCATCTATTTCTCAAGGTTTGTAATACAAATGGACTTTAAGAGAATATGCATGCATTGTTATTTGTGACTCCGGCATATTTTTAGACATTGGAGTTTTCTACTGCATTATTTACCCGGTTGTGTTGACACATTAATGAGTAACCTTTAGTAAGTGATATGCTAGTATTTTAGCTATTTATAGTCATTAAAAATAGATGGTCATAAAGGTGGTAATTTAAATACAAGTAGACCTGACATTATTCTCAGTTTCACCACATCACATAACTCCATTAAAGAGAGCAATTCAGTAGAATTACTCTTAATTTACTTAGGTGCAAGTGAAAGCAAAATCTCTTAGCCTGCTGGTGTATATAGTAACTGAAGACACACATGCACACTCAAACCCTCCCTAAATATATATTTATGGATAATGAGAGTTCATATATAGTATTAGTGGAATTATCACAGCTTGACAGAGTACATTTAATGTATTTAATTTATGAGAAATGTATTAAATAGAGGTATGTTTAAATGATTTAAGCTTCCTCTTCTTTCTCTGTATTGCAGCATTATGAAAATTTTTACTTACACTAAAGTCAACTTTTTGAATTTTTCGAGCGATGGAACGGGTTGCCCAGAGAGGTTATGGAGTCTGCATCCTTGGAGATATTCAAAAGCTGTCTGGACATAGTCCTGGGCAGCTGGCTGTAGATGTCCCTGTGTGAGCAGGGGAGTAGGACCAGAGGACCTCCAGAGGTCCTGTCCAACCTCAGCTATTCCGTGGTCCTGTGCTTCTGTGAAACTCTGAAACTTCTCCATATAAAATGCACTGTTGCAGTTCTGATAATAGGTTGCATGTAGCACAAAACACAAAATAGTAAGTACTCATTAAGATGTACTGATTCCATTGTTTTGATATACTGAAGTAAAGAATGAGCCATGTTTCTCAGGTTTTATCTTAGCATATTTACATACACCGGTAATCACCAGAATAGCTAGCTATTTTAGCTCTTCAGGGGAAAAGTATTAAAGCTGCTTATAGTATCTATCTAAATTTATCACTCCTTTCCTTCCTGTTACATTTTATGGGAGTTAATTATTAGTTGCTTTTAATTATACTTCATGGCCTTTGTCCTGGAGACTATCCAAAGAGTAGATCATCATGGTATGCAATTTAGTGAAACAGTTTCCAGGCATCATGCCATCCTCAAGACCATGTGAAACAATTGTTATTAAAATTAGGAAAATATTAGTATGCATATTTAGATTTTGAATAATGGGAGAGAAATGGTTGACATTATTGCATGGAGTGCTATTAATTTGATGAAAGTTTGGGGTTTGGTTTGGCTTTTACTGTAATTCCTAGCCACTTCAAAATTAAGAGCATGAGAACAGCAGTGTGTCACTTCTATTGCTCCGTTTGCTGACAGAAAGCACAATGGTTTCTTATCTTTCTGAATCTTTTTTAGGTTCATGTGTAGGTGTAAAAAAACCTCACCCCACTGCTTTGGAAGCAGCTGTTAGGCAGGATTTTTCCTCAGAACAACATTACTTCTCAGCTGAGTGATTCAAACAGTTGAGGTGAAATAAAACTGGCACAGGTTCTCACACAGGCCATTGACATCAGTGAGGGACTACTGAAAAAGCTAGGTAAATCCTTGAGCTGCTAGACCATGCTGAAATCCTTGGTTAACCATGGTTACTTCTGCAAAGCTACCATGACTATATTATAACATTTGATGTTGGAGGCACCTTGCAGATGCAATCAAATATGTACTAAGACAATAAATGTCTATGTAGATACAGATAGATAGAACATAACTATAGGTTAATTTAAGCCCTTAGGGAACCATTTATGATTTTACAACAATGTTTTTATTAAGTATTTTTAAATCTTATTACTTGAAGAAGGAGCCATGCAAAGAACCAGAAAAAATGATTCAGAGACTGATCCCACAAGGACTTGCTGAATGAATAATTTTATTTTCCTGAATTGTCCCATTGCTGGCTTTATGCAAATTTTTGCCGTAATGGAAAATGTTCTAGTACTTTTAATGTTTTTAAAATGCAATTGAAGACCAAGCAATACAAAAATGTTTAAAAACAATTAGCCATGATTTACAAAACGATGTCTTACATATTTATGAGCTACCAGAGGTCAGCTATATATTCCCCTACAGCAAAATTAATCAGCTCAGGACCTTTCTGATGAACCAGAAGAAATAATTACATGGAGTTCACAAAGGAAGCTGATTCTGGGAAGAAAAGTTCTGCTCCAGAAAACTATTTAGGACTAGTGAAATGTGCAGGTACCAGTTAAGCCAATGTATTGTCAAATGTATAATGTAAATAAACTGGAAATACCATCAACACAAATGGAAAAGCTTTCAATCAAATTATAGGTATAAGTACATGTATAGTTAAAAGTTCCGAGGACAAGAATATAACATGAGCATCCAGGCAGAAGCTTTATTGTAAAAAAAGCTAAAAGTTAAAGCTTTATTTTTTCCATGTTAAAGTGCGTTCAATGTAACCACTAATAAGAACAAAATATTTTGTTTGGCTTGTGCAGTAGTCCAATATAGCACATCATAATCAATATATAAAAAATAAGACAATTAGACATAGTTGTCTCAATGAAACACATTTTAGTATGAACACCAAAGACCTATGAATAAGACCTAAAGAATTTCTAAAGAATAAGGTCCCACTCCAGCAAACTATAAAACTATTCACTTAAAACAAGCACCTCTGGTTCTGTTTGTGTGTGTGACTTAAAAACTTCAACAGACTTTTTCTTACTTGTTTCTTACTAAATTTTAGCTGAGATTTAAAAATGTCTAGCATTGTTCTTATATGTTCAGAAAATAATCTAAATGAAATAGACACTATTTTTTCCTTCAGAAACAAAATAAAAAATAGGCTTCATAATAGGCTTTTAATATAGCAATCTTGAGCCTGAATTTAGCCAGCAATGTTCATTGCAATTTTATTTATTACACAATTAATATTTTAAGAGTTAAAACTATTCAGCTTCTCCCTTTAGAACTGCTGTATTTTTTCACAGATTTTTCCCTCAGTGTTTTACTTCATTAAACCATTGTAAGCCAAATTCTCAAATTTAAGAGCTAACATTAATCTCAGGGATTTCACCTGTTAGAAATGTATCTGGATTTAACAAAGTAGTTAAGCATGGTCTTAAACCATTCTTATTCAACTAAATACATATGGTAGTGTGTCTGTTTGCTTTTCTCTTTAAATCCAAACCAGCATTTTACACTAACAAGCCCATGAGAAAAACAGCACAGTGGTAGTTTCTCAGTTACTGTTATTCTGCCCTTTGTTTTTTAGTGATCTAGATGTGGATCTCAGAGGCTTCTCTCTTTTGATTGTGACAACATCTCACCTTTTTGTTTTATTTGTCTCTTTCTGCCTATACTATTTCCTGCTTCTCTGTTTTTGAATCTTCATACGTATTTTTCAGGACAGGATGGTTTCCCAGCAATTTTTATCGGCAGTTAAAAAACGATTCACATTTTTTTACTCAGTTCAGTGGCAACCCGTAAAGATTTCTGAATCTCTTTGCACCCAATAAATTTCACAGTGACTATAATGTGGATTTAGGTGCTTACTATTGAGTAACATCTTTCTAAACTGAAAACCAGCTAATCAGAGTTAGTCTCATGGTTTCAATATTACAAAGAACAGTTCTTACAAACTCAGGTCATTGTCCTAAGGGTTCATGATAGTTTAAAGTAATAGGTTTTGCTTAATTGTAATGATCCTTTCATGAGCAGAATCTCATTTGTGTTAATAGTCAAATGTTGATTTTAATTTGGAAAGTTCATTGCAAATAAGTTGTGTTCTCTTGATTTAGGTAATTACGCTCACTTAGTACATTAATGGCAAGGACTGCTCAGGCTTTTTAAAAACCTTCTAGCTCTCTGTAGAACAGTTATTAAAAGGAGTGGAGAGTATGCAGTTCTCTTTGATCACTTTAATGAACCTCAGTGTTTTTATTGTCTATTCACTTATATGCAAAGTGTAGCGCAACTGTGTATTAGCTACTAATTAGAGTTTTAGTCAAGAAAAAAATAACATAAAAGCAACCTATGTCATAATTAAGATTTTGAACAATATTGTTTCTAATGGTTATCAAAGAGAAAGACAAATCCCTTTTAATTACTTTTAAAATGCATATGCCTTATTGCAGAGCTTTTACTTTTGGTTATTTTTATATTTATAAGGACTTATGTTTTGTCAAAAAGACAAATTAGAGCATAGCCATTGTCACAACCTTTGCCAGCCCATGGGAAGCAACAGAAAGGGGAAAACACTCTGAGAACAACATGAAATTTTTATCTCCCTGTTGGTCTCAGTTGCAACATTTACATTTACATTTCCTGCAACAAACATAACAGCATTCTAATAAACCTCTCAGGCAATGAATGGCCAGTGGCTACAAGTAAGGACTGCAGCTGTTGAATCATATTATACTAAGATGGATCATATTTAGATAATCCTTTACCACTTTTATTCTGTGTATTCATGGGACATAACATTGTAATATGCATGAGATAAAATGCTCTCTTTGTAATTCTGTTCCCAGTGCAGGTCCATTATTTCCAGCAACGATTCAAGTGATAGCACAGGGCAGGAGATGGTATGTCCACTACTGTATTAGCTAAACTGTTCATGGTGCAGTTCTTTATGTGCAAAATAGTAAAATAATAGGACAAACATGTCTCTGACACAATCAGATATTCAGGAAGTGGGGGAGATAAGAGTAATCTTCAATCCAAAGAATAAAGACACAGAAGCATAACTGAAAATCACACACACAAGAAGAAAGTATATGAACTAGCTTCTTATGCAGGGAAATTATGCACAAAAGTACCCCACCTGTTTGGAAATAAATTGTAAGAAATAAGAAGAAAGGTCATAGGAATGGGCTATGTAAATTAACAAAAATCATGGAGGGAAGCTAAATATCACCCAAGCCCTAAGTGAGAATAAAAGCATGGGAAAGAGGACATAATTTTTAGGTGATGCATAAATCTTACTTTACAGCTTATACTGGACTTCAATAATAAATAATTTTGTATTTATATATATTTTAAAATAAAATCTGAAGTTTCCCTGTTAAGCCAAGTGTTCCCATTCCTTTAAGAAATTCATAGGAGAATGGGATTTTTTATATGCACTAGAAATTAGTAGTGTACAGTAAATAATCTTTAGTTATGTGGAAGCAGCTCATTGACAACTGGAGGGAAAAAATAAGAGTGATGCTTTATCTCAGAAACAGGATGAGAGATGGGAAATTAGGGATAATTTTCCACTTTATATAGCTCTAGCTTTTCATCACTCCAGATCCTTAATGCCATTCAGTCCTTGAAAAGTGTCTTCCACTCTAATACAGGCAATAGCATTACCGATGCTATCTGACAACAACGCACATGGCAACAAGATCCTCCAATGAAATGTGCTCTGTACAAATGAAATAAAATTATTATACTCAAATGCTAAAGCTACAAGGAGTTAATGCTATTCAGAATAGTATTAATTTCTGCTTAGATTTCCCTTTAGACTTGTTGACTGAAGCATGCTGTGCAGTGGCTACTTCCCAGCTTCCTGCAGCCAGGAGCAGTGCTGCAGATCCAGGGATGTAAGGTAGCCAAACATCATCAGCTGAGTGGCTGTGCCCCACCACCGAGGTATTTTTCAATAACCTAGAATAATGCATATGAGTGTTACAGAGATGCAATCCCTTTATGTGTTGCTTATTGATGTTTTTCTGTTTCATGCTTGTCCACTGATTATTTCAGCACTTTCTTCGGCAAGTGACCTGAATAAGCTGAGGGCACAGATGCTAGTTAGATGTATTGATTTGAGAGGGAATTGTTTTGGTCTCTGCACTAACATTAGTAGGAATAATGTTCCTACTTCAGTCTAACAAAAACCTCTAATAAAGTTCTATGTGGCTTTAACAAACATGCTTTTTTTTCCTTTTCACATATGCAGCAACTTTGCTTAACTGAAGGCATCATTTTATTAATTGATGTCATGTCAGCAATTGTACACAAAGGTTTTGAAAGAGGGCATTAGATGGGTGTTGGAAGTGACACTTTGCTCTCATTAGCTCTCACAAGACTGCTGAATTGCAGAACAGATCATCTGCTGGTCAAGCTTTTGCCTCATAACCTTGAATTAGGGCCAAATTATCACATAGTTACAGATTTCATGTTGCCTCTTTTGGTCCCTCCATTGACTCCCCTACATGAAAATGAAAATGTTGCAGAGTAATCTGCTTCTTTCATCACTACAGCTTTCTGTTCCCATACAGAGCTCACTGTAATCAAGTTAAGATTTTCTTCATCTCCTTTACTTATTGCCTTACCTAATGCCACTGGATTCAACACAGAACACTTTCCATTGGCTTGTGTGGACTTTGGATCACATAAAATGGGGTCAGTGTGTTACCAGGAACTGTATATTGATATCTTGAAAGCCTTCCTAGAACTGCATATACACCAAACACAATTTTTCTAAAGAAATTCTTCTTTTGTTAATTGCTTCTAGTCTCACAGAAGTTTATGGCCCTTCCCTACAAATCTTCATGCAATGGGGTTCTGTCCACTCAGGTGGTTGAGCAATGTCTAGTCCATACCCCTCCCAAAGCTGACACATAAACACCAAAGGCAAGATGGGAAGCAAGAAGAGGCAGAGGACAGCGGCAGCCGGAGGAGGGAATGAGTTATGTGCCAGAACCGAAGCTAGCAGCACACTCTGGGCACAGCAGCAGTTGTGCAGGATCTGAATGCTTTATCTTCTCTGGCACTTCCAGCTCTCACTTGCTAGCTGCTCTCCTAAGTTTCCCCAAGATTCACCAGACAAGATTCACTGTAAAGTACTCGACTGTAATCTGGGGAATCCGTAACCGAAGTGCATACTCAGTTTAGTGCAATCAGCTCCCAGGAACCACCCCTGCTCTTAGTGCATTGTTGACAAACAAAGTTGTTACTCTATCAGGTCTAGTACGCCAACATGGCATTAATTCTGTCTAACCTTCAGAAATTAGAAAAGGTAGCAATTATACCTTTAAAAAGTCACTTTTGAATTGACTAATTAATCATTCATTGCCCATAGCACTAATAAGTCGTTAGTTGTGTAGTGGCTCATTATAAGGTGCAATATGTAGAAGGGCTCATTTATGCAACTCCTTGCTGAATGTTGATTAGGTTATTTATAGATAATACGTGCTTATTATGATCAATTATGACTTACAACACTGGGAATGTGTTTTTTTTCTGTCAAAACATAACAAGGTAAAGATTCATTTAAAGTATCTTCACAATTAAAGTATTGTAAAAGAAGCTGATAATACAGTATCTCTTTCAGTACTATATTCTCCAGAGAAAGGGTTCTTTTGTTTTGCTACATTGAAATCTGTTCCCATTTACTCTTTAGTTTTGTTTTTCAATTGCTGTTCTGTCTACTTGAGTTATTCATGCTTCCTGAAGAAATCTGCAATATAAGAACTGAAGTAAAATACATGTTGTAAACAGACTTTAATGCATGAAGGCAGTTAAGTAGCATTATTCCAGTTTTATATGCTAATGTTCTAAAGGCTTCAAAAATACAATATGAAGTCAAAGTTATTGGATATATTAACCTGTGTTTTGAAAACACTGTCTGAATTTAAAAGAGGCATAATTACCCCAAAGAAAGAGAGGGAGAGAGAATAAAAGATGGTAGCAGGAATATTATGTGTCAATGTTTGCCAATTTAGAGTCACTCAAGTAATTTTTTAATTGTTCCTTTTTGATTTTTGCCTCAAGAACAGAATTTACAACCAAACAATTAAAAACATGCATTTCTCTCTAAAAAGAACATAAGTAAAATGTAAAAACACATCAACTCTTTTTTACTTTAAAAAACCTGCAGTAGATTTTATCCCAATACACATACACAGAAATCCTCTATCCCTACTGGATTAGATCATATCTAAGGACAGCACTTAGTGCCTCTAGAAAAGTTGATATGGCTTCAGCCAAAAACCCAGTGCAATGGAAAACTCTGTTTGATATAGCCCAGCCTCTTGTGGTTGATAAAGACTTCCACACGCAGGCTGCCACAGAGAGGAAAGAAGGGCTGGAAGGAGGGGGAGGAGGTGGCAATCTGAAGGGATTCCAGTTCTCATTCTGGAAGAAAAAAGAAGAGGGGGGCAAAAAAGAAAGGGGGAGGGGGAAAAAAAAAAGAAACTCCAATTGTTCTTGCAGAGAGCAGCTTCAAAATTTGTGAAAATATCCAGAAGCCAGATAGGAAAAGAGGCTGGTCCAGAAGTGGCGTGCAACACCTCTGAACAGGGAAACAGATCATGGAGAAACCGAGGATGATGTGTAATAAATCTGGGACTACTTCTCTCCTTTTCATTCAGTCCTCACTGTGCTCAGATCAGAACTGTGATATCTTTAGAGGTTTGAGCCACTGAAGAGCTGCCTAAGACTTGCTAATATGAATCTGTCCAGCAAAGGAGAGGAGGAGTTTATGGTACCCCTCTTGCAGAGGGAAGAAGGTAATGTAGATCTGAGGAAAGAATTCCCAGGTACAGCAGAAGATTGTGATAGCTTTAGATGTTTGCTGAGCTAGGAGAGGTTTGCCAGGATGATATATAACTATATAAAAAAGGGTTATGTTCTTAAATAAAGCTGGCAGGCACTGAGGGTTCTTTGGCCTTTTTCCACCAAAGTGAGGCTGTATCCAGGGATAGGACCTCCAGAAATAAGGAACTGGATGTGGTTCTCTGCTTTTTCTCCAGAAGTGCAATGTCCCACCATGGACACCCTGGAGAGATCACCCTTGAAAGGTGAAAATTACCTGAGCAAGGGATAAGGAGTCACTCAAATTGCATGTTCTAAAAGGTCAAGTAAGTGAATCAAACAAGTACTGTAGATGAGTAAATCACACTCTGCTAACCATATTCTCTCTCCTCAAAGTAGAGGGGGAACAAACTGCCATTTATCATATCAGCATTACTTTACAGTAAGTTCCTATATGCCCTGTGGCTCTGCTAATATGCATTCAAGACAGCTGTTGACAGCTTTCTTTGCTGGTCACATAAGGTAAAAGGCCCCAGTTTCTGTGAATCAATATCCTACCATTTGCTCAGAGGCATCAAAGCCCTCCATGACATAGAGGAATTGGCTGGAAACTCTATCCGCAAGAGCTTGCTGCAGCCAGGGTCTAGCAAAGTATTAAACGTGCTTAAATCTACCCAACAAAATACAGGGCCTTAAGCATGGAAGAAACATTTAACAGCAAAGTAATCCAGGTGAAATTAATCATGGCAATTAATCACATGCTTATGATATACAAGCGTTAAAATGGCTGCTGTATCAGGACCTGAGTTTGTTTCTGGGTTATCCCATAGAAAGGAAGACGTAGTTATAATTTGATAATTATGTAGTAGTCAGCCTCAAACTCTCGCTTGCTTGTAGAAATGCTCCTGTGAGCATTTTTATATGAGTTAATAAAAGAATGAAAACTTTGATGGTCTGTATATAAAATAACTAAATCAAAAGTATTATTTAAAAATCAAAGGAAAAATATTTCCTAATCCAGTTAAATTAAACTCATTTGAAACCTATTCAGTCACCTTCATAACTGTTTAAAATGGTGATTGTGCAATACTTGCGTGATCAAAGTTAATGTAATATTTATGCAATCAAAGTTAATGTTAAGACATATAATGATTTTACCAGATGAGCTGTGAATATAAATGACAAATTAACATAATTATTAAAGATCATAATATTTGCATGGAGAAAAAATATTTTTTTTCAGAAGTAATGGTTTGTCTCATTATCTCTAAGAGGATTCCATGTATTATTTATTTTATGAGAAAGCTTCCATATGCCAGCTTATGATTTGACCTTTTTGAGTGATTTTTTGGAAACAGCAGCAGTAAAAAAGGGGTGAGGGTTTTTTAATAGAATTATATTTAAGTACATGGACAGTTCTATCTTCAGTGGCTCCTACTCAAATCTTGAGCCCAATCCACATTGGTCATTGACTTGAACAGGAACACATAGGCTTCTTAATTGTCCTCTTGCCTTTTAAGTTTATATTCTATTGACAGATTTTATGAAGTTGCCTTGTCTGAGTAAAAAAAAGGAGACAAAAAGCCTGAGGGAGCTGCATGCAGCTTCCCCAGAGCAGAGGTCCACAGTGGGTCTTCCTCTCCCCACGCTCTGGGTAGGCTCTTGCTCAGCCCCTGAGACAGCAGCCATCTGGGAGGGCTGTGCTCCTCCTGTCAGGGCCTGGCACGGAGGTCTCCTGTCACATAGCAAACAAAAAAGTGATGCCATTGTGCCTGGCTTGTCACGCCTGCAGAAAGGGGGAGGCATTTTTCACATGTCGTTCTATTGCACTCACCAAGGAAATATAATCAGGCTTTGCTAGGTTTTGAAATACAAGCTGGAGAGAACCACAAAGATGAAACCTCACTGAACCCTAAACTTTGCAAAGGTTTTATATTCTGAACTTGTACGTGAGGTTTAGAGTATCAGAAAAGTAAGGATTTGTCTTCCTTTGTAAGATTCTCACAGACTGTCCATTCTCAATTAGTGACTATGGAAGAACACTTTTAATTTTCCTCATTATTTCTATTAATTGTGCTTTACTTCCTTCTAATTGTCTTTTGGATTTGTCCCAAAAGCCTACTTCTTAAAAATCCAAAATATCCTCCACCTATACTAGAATTATTTAGATCGCGGGTCTCTCAAACCCCCACCAAACATCAAAGAACAAGATGTTTGCCTGAGTTGTTGTGGGCTTAACGATTCAGTACAAAGAGGATCTCTTCCCATGATTCCATGTCACAGATAGAAATAATTATTAGCTGTGTATATTTCTAATCAGGATTTTTGTAGAACAGAGGTAGCTTTAGGACTAGAATAAGTGACAGCACTCAAAAGTAGTGGCCATTGAAATACACTCACTATTTTATGTTTAATTAATGAATCCTTAACAGCTTAGTTTCAATGAAGCTGGCCTCATAAATGTTGGCATATTTAAACATACATATTTGATAATGGTAAGGGTGAAATGGGCTTCTGAAACTGTGGAGTTTGTTGATGTGTTTTATACATATACTTAACCATGTACACAGTCACAACATAGATGGTGTTTTCTTGTAATTTGTACCAATATTGCTACCAGTAAACCTTCTGCACGTGCATTTGTAATGATACTATATGTATTTTATAGTATTACACTGACACCAACTCTTCTGTGCTCAGACAATAAAAAATAATGAGAGGCTGTTCTATAACTGTATAATTTATGAATACCATAGTTATTTCAGGATATTATCTTTGTCCTCATGCAAATTATTTATTTTGTGCCTACTTATAGTGTACCCTTTGAAATTAAATTGAAATTATGGAATGCCTTAAAGCCTGACTATCCTGTACCAGCTGTCTTAGTCAGCTGGCTCGTCAGTCAATAAAGACTGCAAATCACAACTATATTTGACCCTGATTGGGATACTATTTTGGGAATTGTGCCAGTGTAATGAACATGTCGTACTGAAGAGATCATACCCTTTGTAACTGGTGAAATGAAGACCACAAAAATAATCACAGCTACAGAATTATGACTTCTGTTTAAAAAAAAAGTGATAGCCAAAAAAGCTTATATGAAAACTCCCATAGCCAGACTGCATCCTATTTTTCTCTCCAAACATTCTGTCTTACTGCTTTTCCTTTTCCCTTCCCCTCCCACTTTTTTCTTCCAACCTGTAAAAAATTACTGCCTTTCCCAGCTGTCTTGAGGCTCTTGCTGGCCAGCCACTGTCCTAGAGCATGCCCACTAGATGCTGCTCTGGCTTTCAGTCTTGTCTCCTTCCTTGTTAGCTGAAAGCTTCTGGCAAAAAATGTTTATTTATTCTTGGGGAAATCATGTGTCACAGGCTGCTGCTGTGTTTCACATCACTGTAGTTTTTTAATATCAAATTGGAAGCTTTGAGTGTTTTAGGTGTTGTTTCTTTCTTGTGGCTAATGTTACTAAGTACACAGTAAGGTTCATTCATATGCAAACCTCTGTTAAGGTCTAGTACCCTACCCTAAGGAGGAAATGTATTGGGGAACTTCTTTTTAAATGAAAACATAAATCATACAGATGTTTTTTTCTACACACACACATGCACGTGCACTCCCCAGTTAAACTGTCCAATTTATACCTGGATTGCTAAAAGACCCTTTTTCTATAGTCCTGAAAATGACAATGACTGTCACCATGTCATGCCGTATTCTGTTGCTGGGACACTTTATTGACCCCCATAACCATAAAATCTCTGTGGTTTTAGGACTCTTCAGATGCACGTAGTCACCTAGATACATATATCCCCAGCTGTTTCCCTCACACTCTCAGCAGACTTTTCCAATATGCACTTTCGTGATTTCATCCATAACATAAAGGTATGTCCCATAAGTACCTGCCAACCTGCCTCGCTGTTTTCCTTCAAATCACAAATTCTGCCTTTCCTTTGCTGCAATGCTTACACAACCCCTGACAAAACTGTTGTCACTCATACTGACTAACGTTACCTCATCGTGCCTTTGCAGTCTCTGTCTGCCTGCACTTGCCAATGAGCTGTCTTAAATCTAAATTGCTTGCCTTTGTTCTTCTATTTGCACAATACCTGGCGCAGTGCACACAGGAACCCTGCCTGTGCTGCTTCAAGGTTTTATACTTACAATAAACAACAATAATAATTAAAAAGTACCTAGTACCTAGATTATCTTGCTAATGAGGGAAACAAAAGGAGGTATTATTGAAACAACACTGCTTTCTTCTTAAATGCTATGACAGTTCTTTCTTGTCTGGGCTTGTCTGAAGAAAATCTCATTTTACCTTGAAGTAAGCGACCTATTTGCTTTGAGAAGTTTGTCTATAGATAGGATTTACCATAAGAATGACTCTACTTAAATACTTCCATCGTCAGATTTTAATTCAAAATTTAGAGTACTATTTTGGGGGGAATTAAATATAACATAATACATGTTCTTTGCTTTCTATTTCCTCTAGGAGGGAAAGAGGAGGAAAGGGGTAGAACAGTATTCACTATGCAAATGTGCGTCTTCCTCATTTCAAGACTATCATGCACTGAATCTCCGCTCCACATCTCTCTCAGAAAGCTGCTTGTTCATGGCACTTACCCAAGCTGCTTTCCTCGTTGCTGAACTTGAAATGCTCTCTCACCTTGGCATGGTTTCAACTGTGTCAGTTAAATCATAAAGAGGGAAAGTCAAGCCAACAGCAGAAACACCTTTCCTGGAGAGATATGATGCTGACCCAGGAATAACACTGAGCAGCCAGAATATCATTGCTACATGCAATATGGTTTTAATAGAGGAAGAATGATCTAGTGGTATCCGTGCATATTCAGTCATTGTTGTGTTTCTGGCTGTCATGGTGTGTGCTTACTACAAAGATTTAAACAAGGAAAAGGAAAAATAATGTGCAGTATATGAAATGTTCTGCTTGCTACTCTATAATACAGTATAGTGCAACATTTAATCATTGACAATCATTCTTTTATTATTAATAATCTATATGAAAAGTACATTGCTTGCAGTAGAATTTTTACCGACTTATTTTAACTATGCATTTTCACACACGCGTATATTAATAACAATAATGCTTTTCTCTGCAGAAATGCAAATATTGGAGCACATTATAGTGAAGGCTTTTACAGCAAAGGTTCTGAATAGATGCAGGAAGTAAAGGACATGTCTTTACATTAAGAATTTACTTAAAATTCTTCAAGTTGGCAACAAATTTCTTTTGGATGTCTTTTTTTTTACATTATTATTCTCACGGTTGTACTAGGTGTCAACAGGCTTTTCATCATATCTATTATGTGTATAAAATACACAGAAATTACTCCAAATCCTAAATGTAGTAAACATAAATAGGGTAAGAAAGACAGAAAATTATCCAATTAGCAAAGACTCATTTTGTTCTTTTGGATCCAGATAGTATTTCAAAAGCATTCTTTTTTGGCCTACCTTTATTTCCAGTGATATCAGCTCAGCCATTGAATTCTATGAAACTGCCTATTACTAAGTGATTTTGAAAACCCTACCCAAGGTGCAAAGGAAGAAGAAGAATTACTAAGTCAAAGCTCAATATGGTTTAATTGGCTATTTTGTTATTTGTACCTCCTAAAAAGCCAACTGCTCAAATTTTTATGCTAATCAAAAAGTGCATTTTTCCATTTGTTAAATTATTAAGCTACACTAAACTTACATTAAGTCAATGAAAATTTGGGGGTTTGAGTATCCATGCTGTCAGCAGTTAATATAGAAGAAGATGAAACCATTAAGTTCATAGAGGAATCTGAGTACAAGTCATTTATGTAAATACATAATGGAATATTCTTGTTAATCTCAGTCAATGGCCAGAAGTGGCAAATGCCAAGTCCTGCCAAGATAGTTGTCATTTCTTCATTATTCATAAATTGTAGGACACTGTTAAGTTACAGTTAATAACGTTTGTGTGTTAACATCATGCCCTACTCATTACACACATTTTTCATTTTAATGTACCCAGCAAGAAAAGGAAATTCTTTAATTTTCTCTTAAAGCTCCATCTTTGGTAGGACAGTGTAACACATTCTAATTGCAATGTGCATAAATTGATAAACACGTTGCTTTGGGATTTTCATATCACCAGTTGAAATGAAATGTGTACCTGTTCTGTATATTCATGCAGTTTAATTTGAAGTTGAATAGTAAAAATATATTTAATAGTCTGCTTCAATCATTCTGTGTCGTTATGTATTACTAAAGATCTCAGAATTTGTCAAATACGTTCATTAAACATGACACTTGCAAGGACGGAGCAGGCTGTTTCTTGTACTAGCTCTCCATTGGGAACAGCATATTTCATGGTGAATTTTTCTTGATGAAATGATAGCAGTGTTGAGCTATTTTAAAATCTATTTCCCATTTTTCGACAGTGCTTATAATGATTGGAGACTAATGCAAATGTCACTCCCCATAAAACTGAAGTTTTAATGAGAGGAAATTAACTGATTCAGTATTGTTAGTAACATAATTTTAAAAGTTTTTAAGATGCTGATTCAAAAAGTCTTCCATTAAAAAGAGTCTATTGAACATACATAGCTCTAATTTTCCTACGTGAGATTTCTAAATTGTCAAAGTATACTCTCTAGAACATTTAGTATTTCACCTTCTTTAAAAAAAAAAAGACAAAAAAGGACATGTTTATATAGGCTATGGTTACAATATTTTGCTTTGCCTCTGTCAAAGTACATATGTCTACCATACATAGTGTATAATAAAAGTAAATATTAACAGATATTTTTATGAGCTACGCATACGTTGTGCCAAGTCCAATGCATGAGTTGTAAAATATTTTCACTGATCATTTCTTTCTTTAGTAGCACAGTATTCACAGTAGCACATTATTAGTGGACAAAATGCACCAATGTAGTGAAAGCTTGTTGCATAATCATTAAGAAGTTTGTCATTTCTGAAATCACACCACGGTGGGAGGGAATACATACTCAGGTGCCTTCATGATGTTCTGTGTTGGTTCCATGTAACATAATAGTGTTTGGGGCATACAGCCTTCAAAAGATTAATTTTGTATGGTTGGCTGTCATGCTATTTGATGCCACTTTCATTGTCAGACCTTATCTGAGAGAAGGAAGATAAATGAGAGAAATAAGCATGAATGATGAGAGAAGAAAATTCCACAGGAATACTTCCAACAGATGACATATTGTCCTCAGAACCTGTGTTTAACTATGAGGCTGGGTTTGTGCACAAACCTGCATCTTTTTAACATCCCAAAAATCTCAACACTTTCTGGTGAGCATACTGATTCTCCCTGGTAATCCATATAACATTGAGAAATACCACCCTAGCAAGGGCACCTGACTAACAGTACCAATTCATGGCTGTTAAGGAATGTGAATCTTTCTATAATAGCTGGTAATTTGGGGTATCTGGAGGCCAAGAATGATGTTTAACAAAACACACTAACTTTTTATGGCTTTTCCTATAGTACAGGCATCTCTTAATTGTACAGGAAAAAAACTAATTATTAATAACTAATGATAAGAACTAATCAAGTAATATATTAATTAATTTCATTCCATTTCCCATGGTAATATCTCCAGCTCATTTATATTTGATTTACATGAAGTATAAATAGACCTTAAGGGCTGTATTAATTAAATAATATGAGAAACTCCAAAAAATCAGAAACAACGAAACTAAGTACTTTATAATTACCAGTAAGAAGTGACTTCATCTCAGCCTTTTTCTAATTCATCTCATAATATTAGGTTTCCGTACTTTTGGGGCTAGGACACCAAAGTGACAGTTAGGCACATAAATTCAAAATATGGATCCTCTAATTCTTACTCTCCTGTGATCTCACTTCTGAAGTATTTTGAGTCCTACCAAGAAAGTTCCGCAGAACCTTTAGTTCCAATGCTGGGCAGATCCTAAAATTACTTAATACCTTGGTTCCTAATCCCCAACAATATTTATACACTGGAAGATACCCCTGGCTCTTCCACCAGCATGGTGTCATTAGGAGGACAGCCATGCTGTCTTTCCCTCCCCAGCCCTTCTCATAGGTAGAATATTTGCCTAGTAATTGGGATATCTTGTCTCAAATCTTTGCTTAGCCCAGGTAGGGAGAAGAACCAAACCAAGTCCCCCACATCTAAGTTAGTCTCTACCCACTGAGCTACAAGGTGATAGAAGCTGACATACTTCCAGTTTTTCTTTTAAAATGCTATGCTTTTTACTAATTAAATAGATTTTTGCAGTGTTTTAAGGATGATCCAACCCAGCAACTGTTGTAAGTGAGATATCACCTCGTCTGTATTTCCACTGGGGCTGATGCCAGACAATTTGGCACCAAAACCATGTGTAGGGCCAGCCACAGAAACGTGGCTGCCTAAGAGCTTTGCTAGTAGAAAGTTAAGTGCCAGAGCTGGAGGAGTGTTTTTAAGGTACACACTTTGCACTCAGTTGTCAAAATGACATTTGAGATCTAAGCTGCTGTGCAAATCTTAACCCTAAAGCTCTAATCTTAAACTGAATCCATTTTCCCCTGTCACTGTAAGTTCTTTAGGTTTACAAACAGCTAATAAAGGAAGCAACTGAAGTGTCAATATACTAAAGTCTTGTTTGTTCTCTTTAAAGGCCATTAAACTCTGTTAAAAAATCTCCCTATGACAAAAGGAATTGTCAGTCTCAATTAGCACTGCTTCTTTTCTCTTTTAAACCATCATTCCTGCTCCCTCTGGATGTAGGTGTTTGCAATAGAGATACAAAAAGGAAATTGCTCTGTTTAACTAATTCCTTTGTAGTGCTTTGTACAATCCATTTCTCACTGGAATAAGACAAGAATCCTGGCAGGTGCCATCTCAGGAATAAAGTGGTCCCATAATATTTCTTCTTGTTCTTGAAGAAGAAGCATCCGCAACCAAAGTTCTTAGGGCATTCCTGGAATCAAGATTTCTGAAAGTGCTTCATGCTACAAGCCACATCAACCTCATTAGGTGACTTAAAATACTTCTGAAAATAAAAAGTGTATCTATGGTCCCAGCTGAATTCAGCTTATACGAAATACAAGTAATCTATTAGAATATTGACATATTTTAAGGGGAAGAAAATCTAATTAGAATTATGTTTAATCTGTTTTATGTCAACCTTAGAGAGGAAACAAGTTAGCATTAAGAGAAAGTGTTAATAACTAGTGACTTCCTAGTATTTTTAAAGATTGTGTAAGGATGTTTTCACCTAAAGAAAATTTTTGCTGTGTTAATGATGGTTTTGATCAGAAGTGTGCAGCCACACTTGAATAAGCATACAGTGTCATATTTGTAGAAGAAGCATGATGCAGACATCATCTTGTAGGACTCTGACTGTGTCTATAATATTAAAAAATGCAGATCTGTAACCATTCTCTGGCCCTAAGATTTAAAGCCATGGCACAGCTTACATCCGCACGACTAAATTTTTTTCCTTTACACAGAAATAGAGTGGTGGGAAGAGCGTGTGGGACATGCCATTCCCTGTACTGTAGGCTGGCACTGTCTGGGACTCCTTGCGCTGGCATAGGCCAGAGCTGAACCAAGAACCACGCTAACAGTTGGACAATACATATGACCTTGGGCAGCTTCACCAGGGCCACATCAGGGCCCTGTTTTACTCACCAGTATAGATGTCACTCTAAGGCATATTTTGTCCTGAAGCTGTGCAATACCAATTCCCTTTTTATTTGGAAGGCTGGTCACAATATATTTAAAACCTGACCTTCTCAATCCAAACACAGACACAGCACTATTGTCTTCTAGTGACATATTAATATCTAATAGACAAGGATGGAAGCACACTTTGATGGTCCTGTTCCTTCAGTCTACAGACAAAGCATAACCATAAAGAAAATTCTCATAGCCATGACGTCCTCAAACCTTACCAGACTCAGGTGCTGATTTTGATTGCATCACCAGACTTTGCACCATTCATTTACATGGAATTTTTTAAATGAAAATTGCAAAATGGAATATTGGATTCTCAGGCTTTTTTGCATTGAGGTCTCAATGAAGTATTAAACATAACTATGAACAGTACATATTTCTAGTTTTTAATTTTAGACTGAAGTTGACTTTGCCAGTTGTCACTGAGTTGAAATAAATCTCTTAGGTCTTACAAATTTCATGGAGCTCAACAGAGAGCTGGCATGGTTCACAGTCACAAAGTTAGGCCTATAGTGAAACAAATCTCTTTTAAATTTTACAAATATAATAGATTATTTCAAATCCTTGCACACTTATTTTCTTCTCTAAAACAGCCTGTTAGATAGTGATCTCACACTAATACCTCTTTCTTCACATCAAATTTTTGGGAAGGTGTTTAACCAAAAGAAAGCAGGAATTTAATCTCTAGTAAAGGAAGACAATTTTGTGAAGAAGATGGGAGTGTTATGCAACCTCTTTTTTATTGGCTATAAATAAGTGCAAGGACTTCAGGGATAAAAGAAAGAAGTTCGACACATTTTGCTAGTGAAAATAACAAAGAAAATGAGGATTTATATTTTGGTGTATACATTGATCCACACTTTGCCTTTTTCTAAATGCACCTCCTCACGTTCTTATAATGGATCTTTTGATGATTATGACTAGAATAGTCTGACCATCAAACCCACAACATATAGCTGAGTGCAGTTATGAAGTATGGTAAATTCTAATGATTTTTTTACAGTATAGTTATATTCAGCACAGCCTTGACCAGCAACAGCTACATGTTTGCACCGTTCCCTTCCAAGTTATTTATGGCAGAAATGGTATGAGAGGGTTACAAGCTGCCAAAGTCATGACTTTTTAATTCATGTCCTACCCAGTCATTTCTGAGCATGTCTTCCAAAATTCATGGAATACCTGGAGAGGGTAATTATCCAGGCATTTTTTGAAGATGTGCAGAGGAAGGGAGAAGTCTCTGACAACTGAGCCATCTGGTCAAAGGTTAGAGGTGTGCACATTCCAGTAATGTGAGAGTTTAAATTAAGCATATGAATTAAGAGCCCTGATTAGGTGGCTGGGCTATCACGTGCAGTCCATACAGAGAAAGAGTTGCCACGAAGAGCAGTATGTAACTACATAGGTATTCAGTCAGGATTAGGTTTTGTGTACATTAAAGTGAGGTGAATGCCCTGGTGTGTCATAACTTGTGAACAGCCTTCATTGTGACATGAGGCAACATTTTCAGACATCTTGGAGATTCCTAATGTATTAGAATTAAGTGGTCTCTTGGGTCCCTTAAGCTCAGTGACAGGTTGGCCTTTTACTTGAATGAATAAAGAATTTCACCCACTGTGGGGATCATAAATTTTCCAGTCATTCTGATAGTATGGTTTTTCTCCAGAAGCAGATAAGTGTTGCTGGGTGTATTAATTTTTGCTTCCTATTTTGAAGAGATATTTGGATGGCATAAGCGGAAGAAAAAAAAAAAAGATTCAGCTATCTTTGTGGTGGGTTCTTACTCATTTTCCACTGGTACTCAATACTCGGATTTTATTGGCATATTAACATCACTACATGCAAATTTTAAACAAGACACTGGGATATCTCCTGAAAGTGAATTTCAGCGTGTACTATCAGCAATCTGTTATGTGTTGGCTAGTTACATCAGTCATATGGTACTGTTTATGTTAAGTCACATAGCTCTCTTGGAATCAGGGAATGTAAAAGAGGACTGCATAACTATCAACAGGCAAACAGTAATTTACTGTAGATACTTCTGACTATTTTTGAATAAGCAGCATAGTCAAACACATTGTAAAATAGATGTGCAATTTGCAAACAGGAGTGAAAGAACAATTATGAAAATAAAGTACTCGGCAACTTCTACTATTAAGTTGCAAGACGTTTTAAAAATTTGTCTATGGCATTAGCTGGGAAAATTCTTTAATTTTGGTGTTTTGCTAATAAATCTTTGTACTCTGTTGTCATTATTTGTGATTACATCAGAAATTAGGCTTAACCAGAAACAAAGAAGGAATACAATTCAGAATATAAAAACCATGTTAACTTCAGTGATTTAGATGTCTTAAATCATTAATCTTAATAAGGTTAATATCTTAAATGGGTATATTAATATTCATTCTACATACACAATTTGAGAGATGTGAGATCATGTCTAGAATATTATGATTCTAAAACATTACTGTATTGGCACTACTCTATCATTCAGCATATTTTCTTATTAATATTTCATATTTACACATTGCGGTTTCTTGTACTTGTAATTTAATTTTGTAGATGTGGTTACTCTTACTAAAAATCTCCCTTTCATTTGCAATTGCTTCCTTCAAGTAACATAATTACTATACAACACAAGTTTTTATACTTTTAAAATTAATTTGAAAAACTTGAAAGTCCCCAAAAAAGTGCTCAGAAGTATGTTCTTAATTAAGAGATAATGTCAATGGCAACGAAAGTTGTCTTAGGTTAATGGTCTCCAGCTGCCACATTAATGCTGAGGCAGAGCCAAGACATTTATTTTCAATGTTGGAAACATTGATCTTATGACAGTGCTCTATTATGATGACTTCATTCCTATTATGTCAAGAAATTGATGAAGAGTTAACCATTTTATCAGATGAATTGCGGTGCAAGAGAGTGACAGATGTTCAATGTAACAGTATTCATTTGCTTCATCCTAAATTGACCTTATTTATCCAATCAGGTGCTAGATTAAATTTTAAAGTAAGTCACACTATTTGCAAATGGGACTCTTTATCATAATGGTAAGTGAAAGAAAAATGATTGTGGAATAAGAGATGACAATATTGGTCATCTCTCTCTTATTATAAAGACATTCAGCCTTATCACTGCAATATAAAAGGAATGTTTTAAGGTTAGGATTCATTTTATGTGTAATATATCATTTACATGTCTAACTTCCACAACATTCATCTGCACTCAATGTATCAATTTCCTATGCATCGATGGAGCAGTCAAAGTATCAATATGATGATTAGAGGAATAGATTATCTTAGATGAATTGTTGGCTTAAACCATTAACTTCCATAACATAACATTATACAGTCAACAAATATTTTAACGTTGCAATGTGTTCTAGAGCTTACCAATATGATATTACAAACTAGAAGCTGAGGTTATTCAGAAGGGCAAAATATACATAACCTAATTCACTTTTCTTCTTGATTATTGTCCCTCTCATTGCTGTGAAAGGAGCACTATTTTTTAATGAAGTAGATAGAAGGTTTTACCCAAGTCCAATTTTTGAGCTTTTCAATTGTACTCAGATTTAATCTTCAATGTTTTATTTGAAGCCACAACACCCTGGTGCCCCAAAATTGGGGGTATTTGTTTAGGGTCCCACTGTTGCCAAAGGAGAAAGACTGTCTCCACAAGAGTCCAAATAAAAAGAGATAGCTAATAGAAGTACTCTGCATGTTGCTCAGCAGTCTATTTCTACCTATAGACTACGGAGAAAGCCTAGAGTCTGTCTTCTTAAATGAAGCACCTAAAATAAGAACACTTAAGGCTTGGTTTTCACATACTTGAATTTTAAAGGTTTTTTCTTCACATGGCCAGTTCCCTGTAGGAGCTTCAGCTCCTACAATGAAATTATGAATTGGCAGCACTCCCAATAGCCCACACCAAGTTTTAACTTCAGAGATGATGCTGTTCAGAAAACTTTGTAAAGTAAGTATAGCTGTTGCAATTTTTTTGCCCTTTTTATCCCTCAGGGGGAAGAGGTAATCTAATACACTGAAATTTTAAAATCACATTACATTGTCAGAAGCACGTTTCTATTTCCTCAAGGTATTCTTACTGAGATGTTAAATTCACTGTGAAGTTTAACATTTAGCCACTTGTTCTACATGACAAATGGAGATGGAAGTGGCCATCAGGTCCTCAGAAACAGCATAGTTGGAAAAGTACATTTTTAGTTCCTTTTTTAAGTAGACTAAAGAAAGTAATCAGTCTTTTTCTTCTTTGGACAGTTAAAGCTACGGATTTTATGAAGTTGCCAGAGAGTGTTTTCCTCATTTGTATGAGTGTGTCTTAAATCAGTATTTATCTTTATGGACTCTTTTAGTTATAATTTCTCTAATGAAAGTTTTACTTAGAAAAATGTGATGGTTTTGGCTTCTAATAAAGCAAGAAAATCATTGATTTAAAAAAAAAAGAAAACAAAAATAAAGCATGCAAAGTAAAAATAAAAAGCAGGAGAAAATCTCCAGAAAAAGGTTAGATAAGGGTTTTTAAACACCTTGTTTTGTTGGAAGAAAAATTAATACGAATTTAAGTAACTTCATATTGCAGAAAAAAAATCCAAAACAGCACTTAGACAAATGACATCAAAGCCATAGAAACAAATTTAAACTAGTTTAAAACTTTCTGTGCTATTCCTATGCTTTTTTAGTATCATTTTAATGCACTTAAAAGTAAACAGTATGAAACCCTGCTTCCATAGATCTCAAGCAGAGTTTAGCCACTAAGCTCTATAAAGTTTAAAGACTGATCACAAGGCAAAGATGTTTGTTGGAAACAAAAGTCTTTGGCAACTCAAATATCAAAGAGGAAAAAAGCTGCAAGCTGGAGGCTCTCGTTTCCTTACAAATTTAGGGATCCCTGCATCTAAAAGCCGAGGTAAGCTCTCCATATTCCCCCAGCAGCAAGCATGGAAGCAGTCTTTGGAAACACCAGACTATCTGAATGGCCTTTTGTTGCCCAAGACTCCTGCTATTTTCCCTCTGTTGACTCATCCTCCTGCTGTGGACAGCTGCGGGACACTTGTGACCTGTTGTGTTTTACGCCACCTTGTCCCCCCGCTGGTGCTATAAGGAGGACTTTGCCTCACTTAACACCTTTGTCTCTACATATCACTAGTGTAATATAGTATCTATAGTAGCTGTAGTATCACAATTACTGAACTTAGGCTTTCTTTAAAGTTACTGGAGAGAAACAGGCATTTGCAGGTTGCAATACATCTCCCCAGATGTTGATGTCTGCATTATGAATCATGCCTCCATGACTCTAAAGGACAATAAAAAACTTCATGAACATCTTCAATTAGTCAGATGAATCCTACTCCCTCTAGCAATAGATGTAGTCCTCACAGCATTCTCCATTTTCTACCACATTCAGATTCATTTAGTATTAGTTCAGTAAGGTAAAGATTACACAAGCCTGCTCTTACAATCCTTAACTAAAAAAAATTACATTAACTACAGTCTATATTTCTCAAGGTTAAAGCAGGGGGCATTTAAATACCCTCTGTTTCTATTTGACATAGTAATCTGGAGTTTAGCAGTGATTTGATCACAGGAAAATTTTGCAGTCCCTACAAGAAAAACAGTTCTTTTAAAAAAGCCAAAAAAACTACTGTAGATATTGAGACTACTGTGAAAATGGGCACTGTACTATGTAATCCAGATCTAAAGAAAAAAACACTGTTAGAATAAAGGGAAAAATTAAGGTGAAAAAAACTACTATGCATTAGGTTTAAATTAATTTTTCATAGCACATGATTAGACTTGAATATCTGATCTTCTTCTATTAGGAAAATGAGGATGTGATTGATGGAAGGCGAACATTTTAATATACACCCCCCAGATCTTAGCAAGATACTTTTCTGGGTTCTCAGAATTATCTTCTGCCCCAAAGCATATTCATAAATCTTTCACTGTTGATATAAAAATGGCTGGTTTCCACAGAAAATCGTGTTTCTGAGGCCCTGGAATTATCCTGTAGAATGTTTTATTACATAAAATTTGTAACAGATTAATCAATCTGAAGAATTTAGGTCTTCTTAATTTTAAAAGTAACACTAAAATGCTTGCTAACTTTTCCACAGACAGTTGAAGTGATTACCTATTCACATGTTTCAAAGTATTGTACGCTTATCACAAAGCTTCATCAACTTATCAGTTTAAATTCTGTTTAAAATCAGTTAAAAATCAGTTAAAATATGAAATAAATTGTTGAAAATCACAGCTACAGCATAATATCTGGACACACTGGGAGAACCATAGTATAAAGATAAATCATAAAAACTTGAAGGAAATATGTCTTCTTGTGAATGTACCAGTGTTTTAAATAGTTTTCGGTTTTTTTCTTTAATGGAAAAGAATCCTTGATTTTTAATTGTCTATTCCTTTTCCAGAGTTTTGTTAATTCCTTACATGTTAGTATTATAGCTCTCTCCCTAGATAGATAGTTTCTGGATGAAGACCCAGTGAACATTGTCCACCAGGGATGATGTCATTCCCTTGCTTCTCTGTGGCAGTACCTTCTCTTTCTGTTTCAGTTGTTCCTCTTTGTGGTGGCTGCAAGATTACACAGAGCAGTTTTAAACTGGTAGCATGCTGTTAAATGAAGAGTGTAGCAAATTAGTGTAAATTACAGGGTTTTGTACAATGTACACTACAAAGCTCTTAGCAAACTATCTGTGGAGTTCTAAGAAAATAAACTGAATTCCACAGTTCTACCACAAAATGCACTATTGAGATCAAGGGGAATTGTATCCTAGGAGCAGGAAGAAACATCACAGAGTAAACTCTATTTTCTTATACAGCCAATACAATATCACTAATGTCAAAGTGATTTTCAGAGTGAGTTCAAAAAGCCTAAATTTGCTAATAAATTAATAAGGAATAAGGGGAGGAACTACCAGTTGGATAAGGGAGGAACACCTTACTTACACCTTTTTACCTTACAGTGTAAAAAAATAGCAAAGTAAAATATTGGAAAATAAATAATGTGATGACTAAAGAAGAAAACAAAAAAAAGGGTAAGAGATGGAAGGTAACAGAAAAGGAAATAAAGTGGATAACAAAACTGGACAGGGAAAATGCATTCTATCAACAAGGACCTTTTTTATTTCTCCAGAGTAATTGTATCTGCATATACCTGAATCTTGAGTCATATATAACATTTCTTTAGCTTAGACCTCTCTGCTGTTTAATTACATTCTCAGTAATATCTCTTCATAGGGTCATGAGCTAGTAGAGATTGTCCTCTATTTGCAGCACAGCTCAAGCCACTGTCAATATCAGGTGTCAGAAAAATTAGATTTCTACTTTCCCAAAAGACTTTTCAGCTACTTCTCCGGCATTATAATGAATTGCCCAATCTGTTGAGAGGCCATCCTCACTGGGAGAGGCCATCCCTGCTTTGGCCATCCAAACTCAGAGGAAGTTTGCCACTGAGATAGTTCATATGCATGGAATGGGATACCATACCAAATAATTTTCAAAGTGCTGTAGAAATATAATGCAGTTTGTATGGTTCACTTCCTTGTGAACAGAAAAGGTGAGGAGTCAGTAATCCATACTGTTCTCAACAACTTTGATAAAACCTTTGTATGCTATTGTACTCATAGTTATTCTGTATGTATCACTATATGTGATAGCAAAAATAATTGTTCAAAGGTATTAGAGTTTTATTTTTACTATGTCTATTTTTGTATTGTTATACTTGCAAAGATAGGTCCAGACCTACTGTGAAGCACTCATGGGCATTATCAGAACCTTTAAAAATTGCCTAAAGAGCTCTTATACACATAAAGATGCAGCCATTATTAAAAAAAAAAATCATATTTCAAACTTTTTCTTTCTGAAATCTGTCACAATTTATGCTGGATCTTATTAGGGAGCACATTTATCTTCCTTCCATAGAAATTGCTAAATACACTTTCCTGTGTCTTAGGTAAGAAGCAATGATTCATATAAATCAAGAATCCCTAAAATCCAGCCAGTCATCATCTATCTATGAGGCTACAGGTATTGTGAATGGGATCAGTTGACTATGTCTGAGGTGCTCAGCTAGACTCTTGCAGTAGCCAAAGGAGAGAAACAGGTACCTTTCAAGCATGATACTTCTCATCCTAAAGAGATTATATGTCTCCTCTAAAACAGGTGAAACAAATTGTATCTTCAGAGTGTCTTTTTCTCTTCCTTGACTATAAAAAGAGCCCAGCGTGGCTAGTTCTGATGCAGACATCTACACTGTGGATGTTTTAATCCAGAAGCAATTAATTTCATCATGTATCACTATCTGTAGTTGGCCTATAAGTATTGTTATTGGATTATCACACTAGCACCAACAGGAGCTAATTTGGAGCCCCACTGTACTAAGTGCTATACAAAGAAACAGTAGAAGAAACTCCCTGACTCAGAGAACAGATGAGAAAGAAAAATAGAAGCAATAGTCTTATTTTACAGATAGGTGACTGAGACGCAGAGTAACTAAACTCTTCTCAGTTAAGAGTTTCCTTTACATAGCTGCATAGTATTTAGTGCAGTGTGGCCTCCTGAATGCAGTTCTTAGGTGTTAGTGCACTACTGATTAAAGCAATGATATTTAGCAAAGGCTCAGAGGGAATCTACAAAAGACCCAGTGACTGAACCCTTCTTTCCTAAGCCTTCACCCAGTGCTTAATCACAAATCTATTATTCCTATTTTATTTTTCTAAGATATTTTTTATGACTACAACTGATTCATTTCCAAGTGCTTCACTGAATCCTACAGTAAATCATGCATTCATTTTGCAAATAAAACCTCAGCAAATGTGGATGAAGACCAATGTGTTAAAGCGTAGTCTGGGGAAAGAGAAATCAGTCCTGATATTTTTCATAGCGGAAGAGGATTTTGTCACCCCACTTTTCAGTTCATCAGTCTTACCAAGATTTATAGATTCTTTACTTGGTATTTAATTTAAATTGAAATGAATTCCATTTTAAAAAAAAAAACATTCTATCTGCATTCAAAAGCAAGCACAGTTATTTTAACATATAAAGAGTATTTTCAAATAATTCAACATGTTAATACTTGATATTAACTGTATAACAGAAAAGAAGGAGTAGTTTCAGCTCTGGAATTTTATTTTGCAATTATGTCATAAATGATCTTTAATAATTATTTCTAAAATCTATCTGTCTAATTTTCTCATGATTGCATCCTCCTATTTATAAACCATATCCAACCACTAACTGTATTGTCTTTCTTTGAAAATAATCTAATTTTACAGACCACACCATTTCCTAATGTAATATATTAATAACGTTCTTAAAGTTTTCAACTGCAGGTCTGCATAATCCTTTTTAAAACATCTCAGACATAACCAGTTAATTATTTTGAAATTAATTTTATGTGTAGCAGGTACAAAACATTGGCAGTTTCCTCTATAAGAGGAATACTTTTAATTCTCTTATAGTCATTAGCATTTCAAAAACAAGTGAATCTTTGATATCTTCTCCCCTCTCCCTCCTCTTTCCACAGTTATTTGTTGGTATGGCAGGCTTACTAAAAAGGAAGCAGAGCATTTGATTAAGAGAGACCTCTTCAGAGTATGATTGTCTCTCCTGAATGCTGTTGCCTCACCCTTCTGAAAGGCTGACCCTAAATTAACAGGGAACGAAGACGACCCAAAACTGCAAAAGAAGCAAGTCACAAATAGTAATGTGTGGAGCTTTTTCCCCTAGCTGATTTGGAGGTAGTTGGGCTGATGGTGAGAAAGTGGCTGGGGTGGAGAAAGTCAGAGAGGGAAGGACAGGAACAGCTTCACAAGATCCAGACAATCCATCCAGTTATAAAACACTGTGCCACAAGAACTCAAATTTTGTCTCTTTAGAGAAATAAATAATATAGCTGGAGGGGCAATCTATACCAATTTTTCTTTTTAACTAATGCATCAGGTTTCTTTGCCACAGTCACATTAAGTTCCCATGATAGTGTTTTGGCATTAAAAACAGTAGTGTCATAGCAGCTTCTCCTGAGGAGCAGCAACAAATAGCAAAAGGCACCTTCTATGGGTGAACTCTTGTTTTTTAACAGCCCTATAAAGAGAAGCATTTTCATTTTCCTTCTGTTTTCTTTACACATTTCTGGAAGTTGGCTATTTTTAAATATTTCCAGTGCTAATAACTTCTGAACAGACAATTTTGCTGCCTCTTTTTATGTTTGGTTTGTTTGGGTTTTTTTATGGTTTGCTTAATTCATCAGCATGAAAATTAACTACAAAGAAAATTGAATTTTGTTTAGGGAGTTGGACTTTGTTTAGCAAAATAAAAATTCATACAACATCTCTTCTTTTCATGCTCTGTATAATAATGCATTTCCAAAGGATTTTGTATACTGTGTACAGTTCCATACTTCAAAAGACAGGCACATAAACAATAGATAATTGTTTTCCTAATGAATATGATAGGTATGGAAATCCCTTACATTTACTATTTATGTGTCATTGCGGCTTCTAGAAAGACTGTCACAGCATCACTCCATCCCAGTTTCAATGGCAGTATTATTTTTCTAGTTCTGGATTCTTAAAACACTTTTATAGTACTGGAGAGTATAAGAAATGCTAACTGCACTCTTGCTGTGTGATGAACCAGCACACACAGCTTGTCACGTAGTCATGAATGTGGTGCCTAGTACAACACTTTCTAATTTGCAGTAATTAATTTTTCACTTAAATTCAGTTACATTATGGCCACATCAGTGCTGCTGTCACTGTTACCTTCTATTGCTTCCTTTTTTCACATTTATCGTAACGATAGCCAGGGAACCTTTTGCAGACTTCTGTTTTGGGCTCTTTGTGATAAGGACAATTTAACATGATGCTCAACATTACGTAAGAACTCTTTCTCCAGTATTTCAACTCCTAAGAAAATATCTGTATATGAAACAAATGTCTTGTCTGTATTAGCTCTGTAAAAATAAAAAAAAAAATTAAGTACAAGAAATAAAAAATTATGGTGTATGTTTAGGACTTTTCTCCCAGCAAAGCAGAACAAAACCCAAGCTGCATGCTGTTATTAGGTTTCTGAAGGACAGTTGATGTCCTGTCCTTGCTCAAATAACAGCCTTGCATGACAGCAAAACCACAGCAGCCAGTCTGTAAGCAAGAGCTTAATAATGTGTATTGTGCTGTGATTTCTAACCTGCCATGGTCCAGATTAGTTTTAAGAACATATCAAAGTAAATTACAATAGCAGTCCTGGGAATGTTTTTGTATTTGTTTGCACGGTGTTAAAATGTTTTAATTGGTTTCAGAAATCTGTTGACACAAAATAATTCAATTCATTATTCTGCCTCTAACAATAAACTCTAAATTACCTTGTACCTTCTCTACAGTTAAGCACAGTATGTTATATAGTTAATATCTGGAATACTTATTTTACAGCTTACTAGGCAAAAGCTTTGTATTACAGACACACACATATTGTCTGTGCACCTTAGAGAGTTGCATATATTATGAATGATTCAAGAACAGTAAATACATATTTTGTATTGAAATACTGAGCAATTTGTGGCAAACGGCAAAATATAAACTAAAACCTATAATGAAAGCTCCAGGCTAACTCGCACTTTCTGCTCCAGTCAAATTGTAGCATAATTTAAACAGAAAACTGGTGCAATGCATTCATTGGATTTCCATTAGATCTCTCTGCTGTCGTGGGGAGATGTATCTGGTAGGTAACTTCCCAGACAGTGCCTGCTGTAGTGTCCCAAGTTAACAGCTTTGAAGAGAAGCCCAGATACAAAAGATTTTCATTTGTACTGCACTTATGTGGAAAAAGTAGCATTGGGACTTCCTTAGGCTATAAATATAACTGGAAGATGGCTAGGGATGGCAGAGTGCCAGTAAATTTTGCCTCCGTAATCTCAGAGTGCTGGGATATTCTGTGATGTTAATTGAACTAGTACTAAAAAGGCACCTTTCAGATTTTCAGTTTACCTAAATAGAACTCATTCACTTTAAAATTAACAATACCAGGGAAAATATTGGTAAGAAAATGCAAATCCACTTAAGATCTAAGGTTATTTTTGCATTTTTTGAGGTTGGATATTTCTCTTCTAGCAGAATCTGTTGCTAAGGACTACTTATTTTTAAAGCAAAATTGGGAAAGCTTTTGAAAACATGAAAACACAATTCTTCAAAAATGTAATTGTTTTCCCCAGCAAATAAAAAAAGATCATCTGCTCTCTCTTTCCACCAGCCAGAAGCCTGCTGCCCTTTTAACACGGTGCTGCGCATATTAGTGCACTTTGGGTCCATATGCAGGGTGGGCAGGTCTGACGTCACCCTCCTGGGAACCGAGGAAGGTGGAAAAGTCATTCTAAACAGGGTCATAGCTCAGCTGAGCTAAGACACTAGACCTTGGGAATGGAGGAAGAATTCCAGTCAGCTCCAGAGTCATCTATTTCAAGACCTATTCTGCCATCTATTTCTGGAAGGCAGGTTCCAAGGGTGAATTGAATGGAGGCAGCTAACAGCACTACAAAACAGTCTGTCCCGGATCTGTCCTCCCAGGAATAGATGTAGATGAAGAGAAGGCTGCCAGGCTCAGGGATCACCTGCTCTGTGCTGTGACTAGCTGCGACATCCATGCTGAGATCTGTGGCTGATTGCAGGGGACACAGCAGTCTGGAGCTTGTGGAGCCTTGCACTGAGCTCAAGGGTTTAATGTATAGTGTATATGTAGCTGGCAACTTACTTTTAAAGGAAACTATGGGGGTCAGCATTTCAAAATGGGTAGAGAAGTCTCCTGCACTGAGGGATGAGATATGAGGAAGACACTCTGTGAGGATGAGCAGTGTTAGCGGAGTATAATTTTCCACCCTAAATTGAACATGGCATCTTTTTTAATAGCTTGAGCATGTGAAGTCTGAGGGATGAGGGCAGGGAGACTGGTGTGTCACCTGAAGACAGCTGATACGCTCAGAAGGTCTTCACGAAGGCTGAATGGTTCCATGAGACAATTTCTGGCACTTCAGATTCTTTTCACAGTCATTAAAATATTCTGAAGTATGCTGTATTGAGAGGACTGAAGGCTGTTTCAAAGGGACTAATTATCAAATATGCTGTTTTCCCTGAAGCCTGTTTCAGTTCACAATGCTCTTCAGGGACCAGGAGAACCTACATGTGAGGTTTAAATATAACTGCAGCCACGTTCTTCAGGTTCTTCTTTGGGGAGTGGACGGAACTGCTTCAGAGAGGCAGGTGTATTCTCTTAGGACCAAACAGAGTATTTGAAGGAGAATAAGTACTGTTGCTGTCCTCTAAGTGTATCACAGTCCTCTTTATTCTGTTTTTAGGCTTTTTTAGACAGAGGAACTCATAAGGAAAAAGTATTTAATCATAAGAAAACTTGTGGAAAGGCTTTATAGGAGGACTATTCTTTGTCAAATTTTATTTTGATAACTAAGACTCTGAATTTCAGGAAAATTAAAAGACTTCTGACATTTATCCACACCACCTTACTGGGAACTCAATTAGTTTAGGCACCTTTGGAATCAGGGTTACATAGATGCAAGGCAAGCAGTGACTCCAGTACGTC
The DNA here is from genome assembly GCF_034638445.1 of Ciconia boyciana. Classification (NCBI taxonomy): domain Eukaryota; kingdom Metazoa; phylum Chordata; class Aves; order Ciconiiformes; family Ciconiidae; genus Ciconia; species Ciconia boyciana. Next base: position 26,868,919 of record NC_132934.1, on the reverse strand, counting down.
CTTTCATCAACCACGATGAAATCTGAAGAGATGGGGAAAGAAGAAGGCATAATGCTGATGGACCTGACTTCACCGTTTTCTTCAAGTTATTCTAGGTTATTCTCAGATTATCAATTTCCAGACTAACGCAGAATTTTTCTATGTAGTGGTCTAAAATATCTTAATGGGGGAAGTAAAAGTGTGATTTCTAGCCCTGCGAAGAAGACAAAGGAGAAATGAAATAACTTCTGTTGCTTTCAGCAAGCTGTTCTAATACAGCTCTTTGCTGTGCCTTAAAATCTCTAACTATCATGTTCAAGATTATACAAGGCAATTAAGAAATTATTATCAGAAAGACCCGTGTGGTGAAGCCTTGTTGTTTGGGTGTTGAGAACATAGTTTTATAATTAAATGCTGCTTGCACATTATCTACGCAGTGTCCATCCTACTAAGGCTAACACCTCAGAACAAATTCTAACAAAATGTTTAATGTATAACACAAAAGTTCAAATGAATTCTGAAAAGGCAACATAAATTCTTCTTTGATTTTTTTTCCTTTTCTTTACTCTAATGCTGAAGGCAGCTACATATTATTTTGTGATTTTAAGTTTTATAGGAAAAAAATGTAAAATGCATCTCAAACTACAGAGTAATTTGTTTTTAGTATTAACAATGTAAACAAATGAGATGGTTCTTTTGAATATAGGGTGAAAAGAGTTTAGATCTTAAGAACTTTATGGTAAAACTTTAATACAAAAAGGCTTCTTATTGTGAGGCTGTGAAGTTATTTATTCTTGTTTTGAAGGCCTTAAAATGAATCGTACTTTGGACTTTTTACTCTTCCTGACTGCTCTATCTCCTGGCAGGACACTGCACTCATTTCAACTGAAATATTTTATACTGATTGTTCAGTTCAAAAGAAGAAAAGTCCTTAACAAAATATCTCATTTTAAGGAATAATAAAGTAAAAATGAAAAGATCTACTCACAGCTACTAGGAAACTATTTAAATAGAAGGTAAATTTTGCTGCATTTAGGACACACAATACAATCCTGGTCTTCCTGTGATGCATGTAAATCAGGAGAAGTTTCACTGCCAGTGAAGCTACACAAGTTTATAACTATTACAAGTTGTTTCAAGCTTAGACTTATTATGATGAATAGTAACACATTAAAGTTAATGATGACATTTCATTTGACATTTGGTGGTTTATAGTTTCTCATTCAGGCTTTTCCAGATAGGCTGTAACAATGGATGTGGTAAAGGGTAAAGAAGACTCTAGAAATAGTGATACTTGAAAAGGTCATCATGATTTCTCTATGTACTGAAGAACACTTGTTTAAATGAAATGCACGTGTTATAAAATGTCCTTTGTATATTGGCACATACATAATTTCTGATATACTGTTTAGGTTATCCTTTTCAGTGGGGTGAACATTTGAGCAAAAGAGTTTTCCTCCCTAGACTGAGAAGCACTAGCTGTCTTTCTGCTTACATCTTTCTGTCTTCACATAGTCAATCACTTTCAACACTACGTCTCATTAAGTCCACCCTAAAACTTGAAAAAAACATTATTTCCTTCTTTTTTTAAAGATACTTTCAAAGGCATCAAGCAAGGGAATTCTTGCTTGAACAATCAAATAGATAATGTTTAAATCTTAGTGTATTCTGAGCCTGGACAAGATCTTATGTTTTGAGTATGTGTAAGCTAGTCAGGATACAAATCTATAGTCCATATCCTCTTTCTGGTTATATATCCGTAGATGTGACTGGCATATGACAAAAATGCAGGCATTCCTGCCACATGCTAGGAGCTCTTCTGGATACGTGACAGCACAAGGTTATGCAATTAAATTTCTATTTCCATGCTTTTTGTGTGATGGGAGGGAAAGAAAAAAAAGAAAGATAAAGTGTAGAGCATCAAAACAACCCATCCAGCCCAAGCATGATAAAGGATATTCCTTAACTAGTTTAGAAAGTGCCCTGGATGAATTATTCTCAAGGGAAGGATGTAGCCTGCAGGACACAGGATGGGTAAACCTGAATTAATGTACAGTGTTATCGCTGAAGCAATTTCCAGATGACATCTACTGGTACTTCTGAGGGATGAATGTGTGTCTCCCCTTCTCTTCAGAGAAGCCCACCCTGCAGCCAGTAACGCAACAATCACAGCTAGGAGGGTAAGCAAGACTCTGACTCTGTATTTACATAAACTTGATTCATATTTCCAAAATAATGTCTCTTATTAAGTGATAAGTATACATACTGAGACACAGGATGTGGGATCCCCATCTTCCAAGTGAAAATCAGGCTCCAATTTCCCTGACCAGGTTTCAGTGTAAACTTGCATTTCTTTTTCTTAGTTTTTCAGCTCTCCTGATGATCACTTAAATCTTTCTGTAAAAACTGCTGATCAGAATTCAGTGATTAGTTACCAAACTTTAGCATATGACCTTCTCTTGCCTTAGGGTCCATACTGCTGTCTGTAAAAGTAAAATGTGAAATTCTTTCTCATCAATTAGACCTGCAATAGGAAAGCTCTTAATCTGTTTAAGAAGAGCAAATAATACCATGACTTTTCAGTTTATGAAAGGACTTATTTCAAGCAGGAAGTTTGACCTGGGAAGGGTAATGTGTATACTATTTTCTTATTTCGAAGTTGTCGGACCTTGTAAGAAACAAGCGATTGCACTGGCTGAAGTGATGAAACAATTCTTCTGAAGTGAAATGTAAACACTATCAGTGCCTGTTGAGTAGCAAGAGCAAAAAGCTTTGTTCTTATCTCTGAAAGTGCTAGAAATTGGTTTCCTTAGTGTTTTTAAGATTAAATGTTCCACTGAGTGTAACTTTCTGTTGAAGAAAAAAGCATGACTTGATGAGTTTGATCATCCTGCAGGTGGGACATTCACAGAACTGTTAATATTGAAGTACAGACATGATAATACTTTAGCTCCTCTTCCAGGTTGCTGCAGCTGTTTTCTCCCAATATGTAAATAAGTGTGGTGAGGATTTCTTTTTGCTTTGTGCTATTCCTCCTGCAAGAAGAGAATTGCATGCCATGGAGACTGTGCAAGGCCTTTTGGCTTTCCTTGTCATGTTGCTTTCACTTGTTCTGATAATTCCTCAAGATATGTGGATGGAGGTGTGAGGGACCTTCTCTTTAGGATGTTTTGCTGCAAAGAAAAAAAAAATTACAGTTGCAGACTACTTGAAGCCTTTTAAGCTCTTCAGTCTTTAATGTCAGACTGAGTTAATTATTGGACATTCATCTCTTCAGCTGTTTATCTGCACTATCCTTTTGGTTTGCCTACATTTAGACAGAACATGGATAATTCTTCACGTTGTTTATCACATGGCACTCCAGACTGTGACAAAAAAGTTATTCTGTTACTTCAAAATGCTCTTGCCTATAATTCTAACCTGTGTTTTGACACATATTCCCAGACCAACAGCCGTCTTCCAGCTTTCTTTTGAAATGTCAGTTTTAAGCTTTTGATTTTGATTGCTTCTGGTTTACTTCTATTTGGAAGATTACTCACATTTCACTACCTAGAAATTTTATTATTCCCCACAGGTGTTTTCTTTTTTGTTTATTTAGGAATTTTAGTCTAGGCAGGACCAACAAAATGGTTTTGTATTACTTAGTGACTGCATAGTATTAGTTGTGATCTTCCTATAAAATTGTCAGTGCCATTCTTCTGTATGTCCTTGTTTTGGCTGAGATATAGTTCATTTTCTTCCTAGTAGCTGGTATAGTGCTGTGGTTTGGATTTAATATGAGAATAATGTTGATAACACACTGATGTTTTAGTTGTTGCTAAGTGGTGTTTACACTGGTCAAGGACTTTTCAGCTTCCCATGCTCTGCCAGGTGCACAAGAAGCTGGGAGGGGGCACAGCCAGGACAGCTGACCCAAACTGGCCAAAGGGCTATTCCATACCATATGATGTTATGCTCAGTATACAAACTGGGGGGAGTTGGCGGGGGGGTAGTGATCGCTGCTCGGGGACTGGTTGGGCATCAGTCAGCGGGTGGTGAGCGGTTGCATCACTTGGGGTTTTTTTCCCTTGGGTTTTGTTCCTCTCTCTCTCTTTTGTTGTTTTCCTTTTCATTATGATTTATTATTATTATTGTTGTTGTTATATTTCTTTTTCCCAATTATTAAACTGTTCTTGTCTCAACCCACGAGTTTTCTTACTTTTGCTCTTCCGATTCTCTCCCTCATCCCACTGAGGCAGGGGGAGAGTGAGCAAGCAGCTGTGTGGTGCTTAGTTGTCACCTGAAGCTAAACCATGACACTGTACTATATTATGCTTTGTGTACTGTTACACCTCTGAAACCGTAATATTCTTTCCTCAGAATGCTTAATGTTCATTGTCCTGGTTGTCTATCTCAGCAGAGAGAGAAGCAGCTACTAAACTTAGATTTTTTGCTATACATCTATTTAGATGAATGTTAAAACAGCACAGGCATAGGATAAGGATCAAGGTAGATTTCTTGCTTGTAAATTAGGATGTAGAGACAACTGTGGAAAATGAAGCTGATTAATAGTTTGTGTGGATATCATAATTGAAGGCATTCCAGGATTCAACAAAGGTGCTGATATCGTCTGTGTTTTCGTAACATTTGTTCACTAGGAATTGATTGCTGTTACCTATCATTGGAAGAATTATAATATGAAAATTATTTTCTGCCACTATCAATAGAGACTGTATTTTGAACAAGAGCCCTAGGCAAGAATCCTTGGAACTGTATTTTTCTGGGAAACATTGGAGCATTCTGTAGTAGTCTTGATATTAAGTACTGAGGCTCTGCGTTTTATTTAAATGCAGTTCAGAAAGTAAGTGCAACTGAAACAACTGTCAGATTAACTTCTAAAAATCTAAATTTTATTGCAAGTTCCTGGCATCCATACAAATTTACCACCATGTATTTAGGAGGCAAATGCAACCCACTATTCCAGCTTAAAAGAAGTCTGTCACAAAACAATTACATCTTAACGTCCTTTCTAGCAGGATTAGATAACACTCAAAAACTGTAAATTGCCCATACATGATACGACTGCTTCACTCCATGTAATTATATAACTACACTGTAGTGTTTGAAACAGTGATTCCATCTAGTAACAAGTTAGATCGCATACAAACACATGTTTCAAATTATAATAATTTTCAAAAATTCCCTGACCAGATAGAAACTGTGAAGGAAAATTTAACTTGTGGTTTTGTAGCCTGATCCCAAGAACTGAGCCTCCAGGCAGGTGTATACCATTGCGTGGGGTGGCTGCCAACATAGGTAAGAACAACTTTCAATAAGGAAGAAAAGGACTTGGTGTCTGTGACTTTGCAGTTATTTCACTTTGAGGTCTTTAAGGCAAAAATAGGCTGTGAAAAAGTACATAAAATATTTCTTCTTTTCTTTCAGAATTGCACTTTTGAAATTGGTCCCAGAAACAAAATAATTAACAAGTACTTTTATCTTTAGGAGATACTCCTTTTTTGACAGTTGACCTAAAATGTCAGTGCTTGGGTTTATTTTTTTTACTTTGCTAAGACAATATGCCTCTTTATTCCTCTCTGATGACTGAAGCATTTATGGAGATTTATGAGATAGCTACTGCCCCAAGCTGGTGGATTTGCTGTCCAGCTTAAGAGGATACACACACATTTTTTACAGCCTACGGTTCTGGGTTCTTTGCCTGCAAGAAATTCCACAAGGCATCCTGAGAAGCATAAATACCATTTTAATATATGTACAGATAACCACTAGTTATTGGTCATACCTTAAACCGGATAGGCCTGTGACATTCATTTTCAGTCTTTTCCTGGGATGAGGTACCATGTGTGCACACAGAGGTATCACTTTCCTATAGATAGCAACAATAAACAACTGCCACTGGATTACTTTATATTCAGCAGCCCATGTTTTGGGTTTGTTTCCTTTTTTTTCCCCCATGTTTGTTTATTTTATCTTTTGTTACATTAGATGAAAGATGGATAACTTTTGGTAGATATACTTCAGTAGGTGTATTCTGTCTTTCAGAATAAAAATCTCACATTTTTAATAGAAATAACTAATGTAATTAGCTTGTGTGTTTAGGCCTGTTTATGACATATATTAGATGTAACACAATAAGATCATCTGTTATATCAAACTGGTTTCTTTCTGGTATTAAGTCTACCTGTGTCCATACAGTGAGTTAGCAAATTAGCACAGCAGAACAGGTTAAGTGCAGTTATGTATTTAATTCAATTTTCCTCATAATATTCTTTTAAAACTCTAGGGCAGACTTTCAGCAAAATACTTAGGAGACAAAATCGTTCTTTAACCTCCTGAGATTCATTCAGGTTAAGAACAATTCAAGAAAACACAGTCTAGGCAGAAAATGTTTAAAGCACAAATTTCCCTAAATGTCCTAAAGAGCTAGCACAAGTGCAAAATAGAGATCTTGCTGTTTCTGAGTAGGATGGTCTGCAGTCTAAAACCTTTTGGAATTCAAAAAACTAGATTTCTTATGCCTAAGGTGACGATCATATGTGTTCCTGCAAATATGCAGAGTGCCTCACCTGGAATTTCTGCCAGTCTCTCTGTTGGCAAGGGTGCCCTTAGGTACTGGTGGACACCTTTTGCATAACACCCCAGTAGCTAAAGTACATTTCCAATCATGTGGCATATTTGGGTTCTAGACCTTCATACTGACGTACCTCAGGCACTTGGCTCCCTTGTTGTAGAAAAATGTCCTGCTACTGTCTTCTGTGGGTGTGCTCTCTTCTGGCTCAAAAGGGCTTAGAGCTCAGTATTTTCTACTTCCTAGCTTCCAAGCTACTGTAGGAGAGGTGGTGTTGTCAGTTCAATAGTCTTCTGGCTCTGACTCCTAGTTAAGCTGTGCTGAAGTAGGAAAGTTTAATATTTTCTATGACTTAATGCAGATGTCCCATTGTTCATTGTGTTGGCTGTCATGAACAACAGGAAAGACTCTTCAAAATTATCTGGGTGTGGACTTTTGGGCAAATGAGTCTTAGGTACTCCAGTTCTTCAGCTGATCCCTGTCCCTTATGGAAAGCCTGCTAGCAAAGCAACTGCCCGTAGCACATTTGCCTGTGATAACTGATGCACTTAGCAGTATCCAGCTGCTGCCATTGAGGGTCAAGGTATGTGAGGAAATGTTTGCCACTCCTTCACCAAGTAGTAAGAAAGCATGCATACCTCACACACAACCCGGATCTCCAGGGCTACCTGATTTGGTGCTGCTTTGCCTCACCAGTCGTGCAGCACCAGCGCAGGAATGCAGGTAGGTGGGTAAGGGCTGTTGCAGTAGAAGGACGGAGATTTGGCAGGAGTGGAACAGAGCCTTTTGGAAAGCAGTACATAGCTGTGTGAGGATGGAGAAAGGAGCCCCAAAAGGTGGTACTCTACTGCAGGGATGTGAGCGAAGAAAATATGGTTTCTAAAGGGAAGAACTGGGAGAAGAAACAAAGAAAGAAAAAGATCACCATCCAAACACACAGCTACCCTTGGACTCCTCAAAATTTTCCAGATCCTTCCCAGCCCTTGATTTCTTCCAACCATATGCAGTCCTCATTTCTGTCCCCTACCTGATTCGTACAGCCCCAATACTTCCAAAACTTGACAAATGACTCCTCCAGTAACTGTATATTCCTTCCATGCCCTCTCCCTCCCCAGACCAGGCCCCTCATACCCTTTCCCACTGTCGGAGAACCATGCCAACACCTCCAGATCACCCCTAACACCTCTCCTCCCCTCCTTGCTCAGCAGGCAACCCTTGCAAAGCTGCCCAAAGCTGCCCACAAGGATAAGGACACCTGCTCTTTTGGGTAGCAACAATAAGTTTTGCCTGTGTTCATGGGCAGCATTGAACTGCCCCGGCTCTCCCATATGTCCCAGTTAACCACCCTGTCCTGCCTCCTCCTCGGGGAGGGCTGTCCCATGAGGAGTCCCCCTGCACGGCTACCTGCTGGCAGCCCTCAGGCCCACAGCACCCTGCCCTGGCATCAGGTTGGTGCAACAGCCCAATTTCCTACAGCCACATGGGTGCTGCAGGCCAGAGAAATTGCTTGTCAGGCAGCATCTGGCCCACGTATGCGTTCATTGTCAAACAAACAGCAATCACACAACAGTAGTTCACTGTTAGGTTGACATTTTATATTTCATGTTAATTTAGCCCTCATATAAAAGACAGAATCACACAAAATACTGTCAGGATATTTTATTTTTCAAGAGATTTTTGCCTTTTAAATGTAATTTGCTTAGTGACCAGGGGCATTTTACAATGACTACATGAGTATCTGTACTCTTCTCCTCTTTGACCCACTCTTCAACTCTCAGGTAAAAGGTGAAAATCTTTTTCTGATTGATGGTATATATAATGAGAGTTTTAAAGCACTATTTAGAAACGTCATTGTAAAATCTAGGCATATTCCCCTTTGACTCAGAGCTCAAATGAAGCAATAATAGATCTCTTTGTTAAATCCTGAGATTTCTATCTTTGCATTCAGATTATATTTTCAATGCCGAGTATACTGTGTAAGTAATAGAAAATCAGTCCTCTTCAGAAAATAGGAACTTCAGCTGGTAAATGGGGAGCAGGCAGATAAATCTTAGGAGTCAGCCAGCACTTCTGTGTGGGGAAACGGTACTTGAGATTTGAGAAGGTCTGGGGGTTACCTCAAGCAGGAATGTCTTCTACTGCTCTTGTGACAAGCTACCCAAATATGATTACCAAGTGGAAAAAAAAACCTGTTTACATAGGCTGGATGGAGGCTTTAGTTTATCAGATGAATTCTCCCCAGATTGTTTGTTGTGAACAAACTCAATCTAAGTCAGAGCTCCTCTTCCCTGACAAGACTGCTTCATACCTCACCTCACCAAAAGCATGAGCAAGGTCTATCCAGCAGCTACAAGGCCTCTACAAATTGCTCCACGTAGGCACTGGAGGCCACCATGGTGCTGAGCACAAGATCAGGCAGCAGGAAGACTTTCTCTCCATGGAGGTGGGATGCACTCTGCCACAGGAGGAAATGGGAGTCAGGCCAAGAAGGGAGTAGGAACCACAGAAGAAACCAAGCAAGAGTGAGGAAAGCTCATGGGGCAACGCAGAAGTTCAGGGTGGATGGGGAAGTGAAGGAGCAGAGGTGGAGAAAATAGTCAGCAATAAGAGGGAAAGAGGAGCAGAAGGTCTGCAGAAAGAGACAGAGGCATAGCAGAGTGAAAAATGGGAAGAGTAGACGTAATTGGAGAGGCCAGAGCAGGAGCTCAAGGGAGTTCCAGTGGAGGATGGCAGCACCTGCAGCTACACCCTACATCCCTGTTACCCCACCCTCCACTCTATGTAGTCTGCTGTGTTGCAGCTTCTTTTTTTTTTTTTCCCTTTAGTGAGTACTAAAGATTGGAAAGAGTGAGGAAAAAGTGTTCTTCCAGAGTAAACACATAACTTCTCCAGCCAGCCAGTGGCACACTTCCCACTCCTGCAGTGTTTTTCACTCTTAATTTCACCCAATTATAGGGCCATTTATTCCAGCCCTCGATCCCTGCAGACAGGCAGGGAGCATCACTGCATCAGAGTGGGCACAGGAGCTCAGTCTGCCTCTTGCTAGAAGGGCCCCAGTTTGCGCCTCGTGGCAGCAGCTTCTCCCTGAGAGCTAACCCTGGCCACAGCAGTCTGCAAGCTGACCTTGGGAGGGAGGCAGCTTCTCTGAGCTCTTAGACTGCAGGTCTTTCGCAGGATTCGCCTACCCACAATTCTATAAATGGATTTGTTGCCCTGAATGAATGGAGAATCCCACACACACACATGGACACTTGTGAAATTCATCCAAATTCATGTTTAATATCATACTACTCAAGATTTGTAAAAAAATATATTACAGCCAACACTAAAACTATACATTCCTGCTTACATGAAATAGGAAAGGAATATGCAGTAATGAACTCCAGCCTTGGAGTGTACTAGGAATCAGGTTTCTTTCTGAGTTGTCACGTAGGATTTCTGAGGTTTGCCTTTAATGTGAAAGCCGATGGGCTGACACAGTAGCTTTTCCCTTCCTGATCTTTTTGAGCTGTCCTCCACAGTGTGCGTGAAGAACTGGTGACCTGCCCAACCGCGTGGGATAACCAAGCTAGGGAGCTCTCAGCAGCTGTTTCCTCTCCATGTCCCTTTGATCAACATGGATCCTTTTTTCCCTCCTAGTTCTATTCCTGAATGGATTCATACTGCTGTTCAATGCAAATGTAATAAGTGAGTGCTCTTCTCCAGTCCTTATTCAGGGGATTTCTCCTAGTTTGCACTCCTGCTGTGTTTTTCACTTAGCACTTTTCACTGGTGTAATCCTCCTACCTTAAATGGCTTTCCTGTGAGATCACACTGCTCTCAGAACCATTACAAAACATTATAAATCACGTACCATAAAAAGTCTTCATTGTACTCCATCTTCTCAAGCTCACAAGATTCAGATTGTTTTAAACATTTTAGAGAAACCATGTACCATCTGTGGCAAGGGCGACAGACTGCTTTGTCTGAACCTGCTTCCCTCTTATTTATTCTCAGTTTTATGCAACACTTCCCCGGTGTTCCATATACTGGTAAAACAATCACAATACAAAATAAAATACTCAGAAGGAAGGAAATGCCAAGATTAACTTTATGGTGGCAATTTTAGTCTCCCTCCTTTTGCCCTGCAAATGCCTATTTATGAAGTTTATTAAAAATCTTTTTTAACGCACAGATTAACGTTAGGTTGCTCAGTGAGTCCTCAAGCCCTCTCATTGTGAACAAATAGCTAAACTTAATCCTCTGAAAACCAAGTAGTACAAAAGTCAACACCCGTGTCATGAATCTATAACATTGCCTCTTTACACAATGCTTGATGTGTATCCAAGCCTTTACCCTCATTGATGCTCAAGACCTCAGACAGCAAGGTAAGTCTAGTACTTTACTAACATAGATTTGCGTTTAGATCGAATATAACACAGGGAGCTATCCACAGTTTGCCCGTAGTTAAACCTAGCCATATAACACACAAAGCTATATAGTCTGCCTATAGTTAAACCTACTCACACAAAGCTTATCACCCTCGGGAAACCACTACCTCTTCTTTACTCTTGCCGTGATATTTCCCAAGAAATAGTAGAAGGAAGGTGAAGGACATCACTGCTGAGTATGCCACATGCATCTTGATGCTTTCTGTGGCCAGGAGATATCATATCTGTTTATTTCAGAACCAAACATAAAATGACTACCAAATGTCAATCAACACCAAAACTGCTTATTTCAGTGCTGTTTGGCATGCATTTAACAGAAAGTAAAGCTTGAGCCTAGCCACAGCAGGAATGAAAGTCCTATATGAAAACCAAAGGGTACAAAACTCAGACATTTTAACATGAAAGCAGGATTGCTGGAACATTGAAAAATTAATGTCTTAGTATTCAGTTATCAAAAAAAATGAAAAATATTGTTTTAGCCTAATCATACAGACACCCAAATGCTGTAAATTCCCTTTTCCTGTTTAGGGATTGAGTTGAGGCAGACACACATCACAATTCTGAGCTGCTGACACTGGTGTGTGCTCATGGCTTTGCACAGGTTTGGCAGACTCATGGTATCCTGAGTTTATCGGTTCTTGCAGACTCAGCAGACTCCAGAGGTTATCAGTCCTTGGGAAACTTTCCCACACTACCTTCTCAGTGTGCATGTTTCCCCTCTCCAGCCTGCCGTGTTCCTGTAACTCTTTTTCTATCCAGACCTATTGATACTTGTAGTACTCATTCACCAAAAAAAAAAAATCACACAAAAAGAGTGATTTCTGATGTAAAATTGTAGTAGAAATTTTTCATGTTTTAAAGTTTTTTTTCTCTCAGATACATATATAGATATATATGTACAAGAATGTATACAAACACAGAAAGAGAACAAGAGTGTGTGTGTGGGCAGTGTGTTTATATGTACAGTATGTTTTATTTAAGTTTGAATACACATTTAAAAGTGGTTAACATATTTTGTATGGCTTTGAAAGTATCTGTATTAGTATTCTATCCACTCCTCAGCCTCACACCAATGAATAATCAACAAGGGATTAAATTAAAATCCAAACAATATCTCCTACATATGCTGGAGGAAGTCAAAACGCCTCATTCTGCAAGATGTGGATGTGCCCTGTGTATGAACTCGGCACATTCAAGGCCTATTGATTTTTTTCCCATGGTGGGTTCTATCCAACTCCTACTAATGTCAGTGGGCACCTTTTCACTGATTTCAGTAGGGTTTTGGAGCACATTTTTAATCTCTTTGATTTTACTATGAACTTGCAGAAATCATGAACTGCAAACCTTTATGTTCGACCAGCTCTTTGATATGCAGTGTTTTGTACCCATAGAGTTAATTTATTATTTACAGAATGACTTAAATTCAGAGCTACAATAAATGTTATTTTCTGATACATAAAGGCAGTTTGACTGCTCAATGGTACAAAAATGTATTCATCAAAGTGCAAATCTAGTCTAGGCTTTGCAACAAAGTGTTTTCTGAAAAAAAAGGCCATTTCTTAACAAGGAAAAAATATTTACAAAAACAAGACATGTATATATTTATTCATTATGAGTCCATTTAGAGATCTGGAAACAATTTTAAGATTTTTAAGTTTTTATTTAAAAAAAAATAATGTTAGGCTAACTCAATTTTAAGACTGTGGAAACACTGAACACATATATCCATTTATATCCATCCGCATGTACTTAGTTAAAGATTTAACATATTTTTTTACAAGGCAAAACTATTTAGAATATAGAGAATCTGAAAAAAGTTTCATCTTAATGGAAAATATCAAGAGATGGATTTAATCACCTGTTCAGTTACATTCAAGACTCCAATACTCTCTCCAATTGATATCCCTGACATGCAGGGCAATAAAAGTTAAACAATTGCATTTTAATGATTTATCCTCAAGTTCATATTCAGAGTTTCAGCCATGTGGCTGCCATTAATGTTAATAGGGGTTACACAGCTAAAGCCAATTTAATCAAGTTAAGAACATATTCCAGAGTTAAAAACCTGTCATATGACAGAACATGCATTTTTGCTTAACTAATGAGATTGTGGTTTGCAGTAGAAATTCACTGTGTCTTAATGTGAGCAAAAAGAAAAAGGAGGAATAATACGCAACAGATGCTGGGAAGATTGTTATTGCAAGGAATGAATTTCCCCACTAACAGCACCTTCTCTCCACCTCATCCACAAAAATGCACTTGTTGGGAAACAGGGCTCTGAAGCTGATGAGTCAAACAAAGCTTAACACAAATAAGTTTTCTGAGTCTGATGTGCCCAAGAAAAAAATATGCAAGCTCTTCCACCTGTTTAAGGTAGGGACAGAAACAGTAATTCTTGCAATAGAAACAGTTTAATCTTTCAGGCTTTGTTTTGTTGTGATTTGATTTTTTTACTGTACAAGAGCACCTTGCTGGGGATGCTTAATATGCAGGAAGAGTTGAATCAGCTTTGGGAAGCAGTATGAAACCCTGTCTCCTTCTCCCTTCCCGACCTGCCTTAGGTTGAAGGGTGACCAGGTTTCCATTACAGCCCAACAGCTCAGTGTGAACTCAGACTGCAGCAGCTGGGACTGAAAGGCAACTGGCCTAGACCAGGCAAGTCTGGATGCCTTGAAAGGGACGGCTGGGTGCTTCTCAGACTGGTGGGGACAGCACTAAGGGGTGTGGGATGTGATGTTTGAAGGACTGGTTGTTGGCTTTCCTGCCCAAATGCCTCTCTCCCCCTTCCCCTCAGAGATTAAACAAGGACAGAAAGAAGAAAGGAAAAACTGTAGCTGAAATCCCTGTGAAGAAACCAGACATTCTCTTTTCTGGGGCTTTTGGAGAGCAGCCATAAGGTCTGCTTTCCCAGCCATGGTTCCCAGCCATAAGGCTGGCTATGGTTGCTGTGAAGTTCATCTCCTGCAAAGATGGGCTCTACTCTAGGGTTGGGTGCTGGAGGGATTGGCCTTTATGTCTGTACCCTTGGGAGTTAGCTGCAGCCTGGAGTTGGGGCTTTCCATCCTGCCAGCAAGTGGGCTGCTTCTCTAAACTACGACTATGGATTTCATGTGTCATTGTATGTAGGGAATGTGCAAAGATACTAGATTCAAGTGAAAGCCATGGATTTGATGGCATGATTCCAAGCTTTATGGTCCTTAAAGGTTTCCCTTGACACAGTAATTAAGCCACATTTAGGAAAATATCAGGGAGGGCCCATGATACAGATATCTAAGCTTCCACATGCCAGTTTAGGTGATGGAAAGATGCGTCTTGTGTACGGTGTTCATATGACTAACAGGTAGGCAAAGGGCCATGAAATAAGGACGCTGCCAAGTGTACAGAGTCCCATGGCAGGAGAGACCTGTGACTCCCAGCTGTGGCGCAGGGGACGTGCCCTCCAGCAGGTGTTTGGACGTGACACAGTATCACGCAGCTACTCGGGGGTCAGGATTGCAGGACAAAGAGAGGAGAAGCTGTAACACTGCTCAGCAAATGTGTGTGCCAAAATGAGAAATAGGTCCCAAAAGCATGAGTTCATACAGGTGCTGTGAGGCTTGGCAGGCCTGTACAGCACCAGCAACAAGGATGAGCCAGTAAGATGAGTGATGGCAGTATAAAAATGGGGGAAGAGGAGGACATAGCCAGCACAAAATGACTGTGCATGGAAGTAATCTCCCCTTGCCAAAAAAGATAGCTTTCACAATAAAGAAAGGTAGCTCAGAAAAACAAGATTCAGTTTATGGCACTGGGATTGCTGAAATTCTGCTGTTGCAGTGGGAAACATTTGTTTAAATTCAGAGTGCTTTCCACTCAAGCAGAGCTTCAGATATGACATAGGGTTCTGGTCATTGGTTCTGCAAAATTCAAACAAGATATGAAAAACAGTCATCAGGAGTGCCACTTAGTAGAGCAAAAGTACAAACCTTCTTCTGAAAGGAAATAAAAACAGGAAAATGAGTTAGTGGCCACACGGACTAGCACAGACTTGTGCTGGTTTTGGCTGGAACAGAGTTAATTTTCTTTATAGTAGCTAGTATGGGGCTATGTTTTGGATTTGTGCTGGAAACAGTGTTGATAGCACACTGATTTTTTAGTTGTCGCTAAGTAATGTTTGCACTAGTCAAGGACTTTTCAGCTTCCCATGCTCTGCCAGGCACACGGGAAGTTGGGAGGGGACACAGCTAAGATAGTGGATCCAAACTGGCCAAAGGGCTATTCCATAACATTTACATCATGCTCAGGTCTCACAGTATCCAATACATTCTCATCACCCACCATCACCCTTCCCATCCTTTGATATAATACACACTGTACTTGTGGCTCACTGACCACTGGCAGGATCTTCCTGGAAGCTCATTGCTAGGCTTTAGTGGTGAGAGCAGTTCTGAATTGGTATGGCAAGAAGGATGTATCCAAGGTAAACCATCTTCTTCTTTTACCTTTATTTGAACAAGGACGTATGTGAATATGTGAATAACCACTGAGAGCCTGGACGTAATAAAGAATAATATTAAAAGATAGGGAGAAAAAGGCCAGAAGCAGAGCTGGAACCTTTTCTGTAGAGTACAGGTTCCCCTGAGAGCCTACAGCAGAGGGTTTGCCGGGGAACCCATCTGGCCTTCACGAATTGATGAAGTCAAGCAAAGGGCTAAGTGGCCAGAAGTTTTGATGTAAGCAGGAAAGTTGGTGATTGCTTACTGTAAAACTGCATATTTAATATCAGAGTCACTGAAGGGAGGAATGATTCATGAGTAAGATACTGGCTGCTCTGGGAAAATGAACTGTCACCAGTCTGAGAATCCAGCAGCAGAGGTGGAGACAGCCAGCTCCCAGAGAAAGTTCAGATAACTGTTCAGCAGGGATCCTCACAAACCAGAAGTCAAGAGAAATAGATGGTGTCTTTTCTTAAGGGCAATGAGAAAGAGGATTAGAATTCCTAATATCTGCTAAGATGAGGAAAGACCTTGCACAGAAACATGAGATGAATTCCTAGCGATGGTGCTAGTTCTGTGTGGTGGAGGAAGGGACAGGCAGAGGAGTGGAGAACATGTGGCTGTTCATCACTCAGCAGAGACCAGCTGGCAGCACAGAAAGAGAACTGCTGGCAGGTCTCCCTCAGGTGGTGGAGCTGGCACTGCGGAAGTTATTGATAGATCTCCATTGCAAACTACTTCAACTACTTTGGGGGAAAGATGGTACCAAAATATGATCTTGTTTTTCCCTGCATTACATTTTGGAACCAAGTTACATTTGTAACAAGTACTTCCTATCAAAGGGGAAAAAAATATTAGCTGTACCAAACAATCAGTCCTGGACCCTTCTGTCCAAACTTTATGGAATTTATTTTAAGTTCCAGCTTACAATAACAACCTCCAAATATGTCTGTGTATGGATGTGGTTTCTAAAATGTTAATACTGCAAACTCTAAAATATTCCAAAGCAGAAGGAACATAAGATGCATGATAGCATGTTTCTGAGCCAGTAATCTAACTAATCCAATTTAATCAACCCAATAATTTAACCATAACATTAAACAATTAACACTGTAGTGCCAGTACCCCTTTTACTTAAAGAAAAAGGAAAATGTAATGTTCCATTAACCTATCTCGGATACAATAAACTATGAAATTAACTGAAAAATTAGTGAATTGTCTTGTAAAGTCAGCAAGAGCTTCTTATAGCGTCAATCATCCTTTAATTCATAAATCCCTTTACTACATCCTACAGCTGGCTGAAGTATTCACATGAATTTTAAGTAATACTAAGCATTAACCTTCTAGGTTCACTGTAGAAGATTATAGATTATAAATAGACTATAGAAGATTAAAATGCAAGCTCAATTGATAGCTCTAATCTAAAAAAAAAAAAAAAAAAAAGCAAAGGCTTAACAGCTTTTCAGACTAATTAAAAAAAAAAAAAAGAATATTTCTGACAGGGTGACAGAACTTCCCTGAGTGTTTCCCTTTGTTTCCTTGTTTTCTCCCCACCACCACCCAAAAGTCTTACAATCATTTTTTTCCACAAGTTATATCCAGACTTGTAAGCAAACCCTCTTTATATGTAGCAGTAATAAATGGCTGCAACCTCAAACACTGAAAAATGGTTGACTACACTTGAAACATTAACCTGGTGGCAGTCGCTGAACAAGTAGCTGAACAAGGACTCTTCATCAACTGTCTCCCTAGAAAAGCCTTCCCAAACTTGTGTTTTAAAGATAAACAGCATTTTAATTCAATCAGACATCTTCCACCCTTCAAACTGCTGACGGAGGCCAAAAGTGGCAGATGCAACTATCAGATGTACAACCCTTACAGTGATGAACAAACAAGCTGTGTTCTAACTCTACAGCTTTCACCTGTGTGTTTATATAAAACATCATTGCAGGCATGATAAAACAGGAAAAATCTTTTCACCTCCCTGCTGTCTGCATCCTCATCCACACTTCACACCAGTCTACATTTCACCAGTTAATGGTACAATTTCTCATGACTGTAGCTTATCCTGCCAGCATACACAACATCTCATCAGCGTTCCATTAATGTACACTGATGCTTGCTTTGCTGTCCACTGCAGGTGAATGTCTGAGATAAGTCACATCCCTAT
Source organism: Ciconia boyciana (assembly GCF_034638445.1). Classification (NCBI taxonomy): domain Eukaryota; kingdom Metazoa; phylum Chordata; class Aves; order Ciconiiformes; family Ciconiidae; genus Ciconia; species Ciconia boyciana. The sequence continues at coordinate 26,851,297 of NC_132934.1, read as the reverse complement.
ATGCCCACAGTAACAAGAATCCATGTTCCTCTTTCCTGGCAGTCCAACACTGAGCATCTTCTTGTTCTGTGCATCCACTCAGCGCCTCCTGCCAGAAATGCTTCATTAGTTGGTACACTTACAGATACTGATATCTAACATATTTTAGGGGAAGGTTTAGGTCTCATGTAGTCTACTTAGATCTTGTAAGAAAAAGTGAACTGTACCTGTATTAGGTGAAATGGAAATGTTTTGCAGCACTATTCTGGCAGAACCCCAGGCAGGGACTACATAAACCAGCCTCCCAGCAGATCTGGAAAGTTGAGTGGTCTTCTGACCGCTCATCTGCTTTGGCCCAAAGTCCAAAGCCATCTCCCAGATGACCTGTCCACAAGTCCTCCACAAGCTGGGGACCACACAGCTGACTGTGATTTCCCCTAAAAGAGCTTCTCAGAAGCCAGCCAAGCAGATTACTCCACTGCTGGGGCTTCATTGCCTTTTTAGAAAACACTGCCAAGTTTAGGCCTGTGTGGTAGTTAAAGTAGTTACCCATAACTACAGATTTTAAGTCTTGCCATTACAGTTGTAACACTGCTGCAATTGGTTTTTTGTTGCATCAAAGTAATTTGTAGTGCAGAACTTCCACAGGTTGTGGAGGCAGATAATAAGCATAAGAAATAGGAAGGCACTGAGTGAAGTATTCCTCACCTCAGTATGGAGAAAGGCAAACATGCAGATATGTTCATTTTTTTTAATTGCCAAGAAGTAAATCTTCAAAAGTATAGCTTGTATCTTAGAACATAATCACTCACTCTCCTCTCCCTGTTTTGATGTCAGCATAAAGAAAATTGTGCAATAACACAGCAGGTGTTAAACATCATAACGTTCTGCACTAGAGAAACCTTTGGCTGGTAACTAAATTAAGAGGAAATTGATGGAAAAGGTCTAACTGCTCTTCTGAATATCCAGATCTGGATGATGATAAAGACTGCTAGTTCTTTCCTCCCTTTTAGTTTAGGCAAATGAGTGGCTGGGATCTGACCCAATTATTCTATTTCATTTCTGGAGATAACTTGGAACATGTCTGGATATGAACAGATGCTGAAACACCCTAACTGAGACATTCATTTTTAATGCTCAGATTCTTCTCTGTCGAGTAATTTGGTTTATATAATACAGAGATCAGTAATTATTAGACCTCAGTGAGAAGCTCTCTACTTTGCTTTGAAATTCCCTTTGTGCCCCTTGTTGCATTTAGGCCAGTACTGATCTTTCTGAGCCTGAATTTCTAAGCCTGTTTTGTGGAATTCACTAACACCCCCAACTGTACTGATTTTCAATTTAGTGGTGTAAATAGGAGCCTTTCCACTGAGTTAAGCCCTGAAAAATGTCTCAATCTGTCTGACTTGCATCTAGCCAGCCAGTACTTTCTGCATCTGTGTGATGGAGAAACAAGACTGATAGTATCTTAATATGAAAACAGAAACTCTGACTGTTTATAGTACTCTATTTTCCTTTGCTTTGCCTCAGATTGCCTCAAAGACCATTCAGGGTTCAAGCATTTCCAAAATACACAAGGAACTATACTACTTCCTTACTGATATGTACCCCCAAATTTACATTACTACAAAATGATCCAAATAGATGCATGTTTATTACTTGTAATTGTATTGTGAAAAGCTTCAAGTACATATGGATTTTTTTTAAAAAAAGATATATCATCTCAAAGTTCCTTTAAGAAAACCTACCGGCTCCATATTCTTGCCTCTAGCTGTCATTAGATTTGTTCCACCATTTTAACCTGCAGGTGCTAGATATGTACTTGAAGCTTCAGGAATTTACAAGTGACCTCTCATGTGTAACATATGTTTACCATTTTACATGCTAACTTTTAATATACTGAATGTACATTGATTTGACTGCAAGATATTATTTTAGTACAACAAATGCACTTTAGGAAAACAGCAAAATAGGCAAACAATCAAACACGAAGAATAGGAGAATCCTGGTGATTTATTCCACCTTCCTGAACAGTGTAACATGACTAAACACTGAGTGTCTCTGTATTTCCTTCAGAGACCTTTGTTCACATTTCTAGACTGTATAGACCCTTAGCTAGGGTCCTCCTGGCTGCTGTTTGGGGCCAGCCCAGCTATCCCAGGAGAGCTGTAGACATGAGAGCACAGACTGCCTATGGACTCTAGTGATTTTCCAAGTGGACTGGAGACTTTATTAGCTTTTAATTTCAAACAGTCTCATAAATGTCCTTTCAGAAGGAAATCAGCAGTCTGTGGAGGTAAATTGTTCTTTAAAAATAAGTAAGCAGGGTTACAGTTATGTAGCAAAACTGATTAGGTGGGCACAGTTACTTTCCAATAAAACATTGGTGTGAAATTATCACCTTTTATTCCATATTTTGTGCTGTGACTTGAAATTCTGTTCTGTTTTTTCTTTTTCTCAGGACCTTATAGATGTCTTTTTTGAATATCTAGTACATGGCATCCTGGTCTACTAACAAAACAAACATCATGCTATTCCAGGCATTGTTTTCTTGTTCTCTGTGTCCATGACTTTATGGCTTTTGTCTATGACAAAAATATCATAATGAGCCTTTATTTTATTTTTTTTATGTCTGGTTAATAAGTGCATTAGCCTTCAGTTATCACCCATAGAACTGAGCAGGGTGTTGTGAAAGTTTCTCAAAGAAATAGTGTAATCCCATTGTGAATCAGTCTGTATATTACAGAATGAGGCTCGTGTATATACTTCAGTGAAGAATTTGTGGAAGCAGAAAACTACCTGTTCTCCCTTCAGGGCAGTGAGGCTATGGTGCCTCATTCAGTATTGCTTTATCACTCAAGGCACAGAATGAGGAAAAAGTAAACAACATTGAATAGGCTGCAGAAAGAATAAGCACATCAGAAACTATTTCATCTGCATTGTATGGAGGTGCTTAGCAGAGCTCTTACTCAGTCTTTCTACTTGGAAAAGAAATCACTGCACAAAAAATAACACTGGAGACCCAAACTATTGTTTATTTCCTGTTAGCAAGTAAAAATGAAGCCAGCAGGACAAAACAAGCAGTTTTACAGAAGAAAAGGAAAGTACTAATGAATATCAAAGTTGTACTGTGTCCTGGTTTTGGCTGGGATAGAGTTAATTTTCTTCCTAGTAGCTGGTATAGTGCTGTGCTTTGGATTTTAGTATGAGAATAATGTTGATAACACACTGATGTTTTAGTTGTTGCTAAGTCATGTTTACACTGGTCAAGGACTTTTCAGCTTCCCATGCTGTGCCAGGTGCACAAGAAGCTGGGAGGGGGCACAGCCAGGACAGCTGACCCAAACTGGCCAAAGGGCTATTCCATACCATATGATGTCTTGCTCAGTATATAACCTGGGGGAGTTGGCCAGGGGGGTAGCGATCGCTGCTCGGGGACTGGATGGGCATTGGTTGGTGGGTGGTGAATGGTTGCATCACTTGTTTTTTTCCCTGGGTTTTGTTCCTCTCTTGCTCTCTTGCTGTTTTCCGTCTCATTACAATTTTTATTATTATTATTAACTTTTTTTGTGTTCCAATTATTAAACTGTTCTTATCTCAACCCACAAGTTTTCTTACTTTTGGTCTTCCAATTCTCTCCTCCATCCCACGGGGGGGAGGGTGAGCAAGCAGCTGTGTGGTACTTACTTAATTCCTAACTAGGGCTAAACCACAACATACTGATATATGTATATTTATGCATGTTTGTTTATTTACTTATTCCAAATTTATTCCATACATGTATTTACATATGCATATGTATATATACTTGTAATTAGGAGGGGAACTGCTCCACCTCTGATAAATCTCATATTCCTGAGGGAACATGCCTCTTTTAACTGTATTCCAGCAGACTCAGAGGAGAATGGGCTGACTTCTGGGATGCATATGTGGATTCTCAGAGGGCACACAGAGATATATGCAGAATAGTTCCTAAAGACAGGCAGATCTAGCCAAGTCCTGGTTTTTAACTCAACTGGTGTCATTATAGCTGACTGTGATAATCATTACTAAAACAGAGAGCTGTGAACCAAAGGCAATGAATGCCCTTTAACATGACCCTAGCGCATTCATCCCCAGCAGGGGACAATAAGCAACATTGCGGATGAGGATTTCACAATACTAGCTATGGATGGATCACTACCTTGGTGGCACTCAACATCTTCTCTCAGAATTGCTTAAGTTTTGCCTTAATTTCAGCTTCAGAGAGAAAGCAGGAAGCAAGTCAGTATTAACGATACCAGAAAAATAAGGGTATATAAGAGAAAGAGACATCTTTTACCCATGCATTTTCAGAATATCTTCTTCTGTACAGATAGGGATAAGCAAGTTTTATGTGGCATTACATGTTGACACTTGTTGCTGGAGATTGAGATGCAGAGAGGGAGTTTGCTCAGCCATCAGATCACTCCAGAAATCCTAATAGACAGCTCAAGGCAATAACAACCAGGCATTGCTATCTTAGGGTTTTTTTTCTTTTATGCTGGTCTTTTTCTTATTTCTGATGTGATTTTATTGACTATGTTTAGGTCTGTGCCTAAAGTCTGTCAATGGCTCATTCTCATTAGAGTTTCTTATGTCAGCCCACTATAATGTGATATCATGCATGATGACAATGTTGTTTAATAAGCCCCACAGTGTGAATACCTTGCCTACTGTGGAAGGATGGTAAACAATGTTGCATCAAATTTTTCTAGCTATGGAAAGCTCAGGCAGTAACTTGTCAGGTGTCCTTTTATAAGGCAATATCATTTTCTTTTTTGTAGTTTTGGAAAAAGAAGGAAGGGTGATAAATAAACAGATGGAACAGAATATCAGAAATAGATAAGCAAAATCAGAAGCTAGTCAAAAAACTTAAAAAGAAGGAAACTAATTTATCCAACAGCAAAAACCCTACAATCTTTCCAGACTTTATATAGATTCTTTATTTTTAACCTATGGAGAGCAGATGGAACAACAAAAAGAGGGTATCTGTGACTAATCAAGTCTATGAAAATGACCAAGGCAACTAGAAATGGAAAAAATGTGGGGTTTTCTAGTGTATAGCTGTGCTATTTATGCCTGTTTCCGTACAGTACATTTTCTCATGACTTTTTAAAAAATTATATTTGGATGTAAATAGATTTAAAAATCCACCTTGGGAACCAGCGCAGCAGCCAGTTAGACTCATCAGACAAATGTTTTATATCTGATAGCCTGTAAATTTGAAATACATTTATATATACATACTTCAGATACAATACATACAATGCATATATACATACTTTAAATCTTCTGTCAGAGGAATATGAAACAAAACCACAGGAGGAGAAGTTGTGTAAATGTTGATTCCCATTTGTGAGAACGCAATAATTTTACATTTGAATTCTCATAAGAATGAGAATTTCTGTAAACGGTGTCAAAATGGTGAAATATGGCCCTTAAAGTAACCATTAATGTTTAATCCTTAATAGTCAAGTCACTTCATAATTATGGTAGGCAGTCATATAAGCTACAAAGTATGTGACAGCTGTGTCTAATTATACAATGGTCCTATTTCAGTATCAAAATAGAGTACATTTCTAAAGATTTATTTTTATGCTGGCAATATTATGGAAAAAAAACACTGAATATTTAATAAGAGTTTGGCTTGGCCATATGTATTAGAACATAAATGCACTTCCCTTTGATAGATGTTTCAGATATTTGTTGCAATGTTATGTATGATTTTATTATCATAAAGTTTATATTCACATGTTCTTTTGCCTATATTATCCTTTTGTTTAAATAATTATTTAGCCTTTCCAGTGTTTACCCTATTATATGCTTTTAGTGTTCCCCCTCAGCTACTTTTCCCTGCAGTAAACAAGAAGGTACTGTCTCCTGATCTGTAGAAGGCTCTGTACTCAACTGACCATCCCAATACCCCAGCTCTGTTTTTGTCTCTGAATTAATCTTTTTTGGCACAGGTGGTCAGAACTGCACACATGGCCATGCCAAAATCATCTATGACAGGGGCACATCTCACGTTCTACTGTTTTTATTTAAACCAGCCATTGACTATACTTCAATACACATACACACACATGACATCATTACACAAATGGCTCTTGATAACAGTATATCTACTAGATCTTTTTTCTCTTTAGTCATCTTCAGCTGGTAAAGTGCTAGATCTTGGCAGAGATTTCTGGGTCTTGTCCTTAAGTGTATGTCTTTGCATGTCACATTAATGATTTTGGTCTGTTACAGTATAGGTCTAGACATAGTGTCCCTATGCTATCTTAGTTCTTTCCTTGACAGTACTTCTCAACTTTCTGTTTTTCTCAACTTTCTATCACAATCAGCTACAGCACAGAAGTAATGTAGCATGTTTAAAAAAAAAAACAAAAAACAACAAAACAACAAAACCCCAGAATCAGGAATTTGGCATATAAATCTTTCTTTTGAAAATTACTTAGTTCACTTCTGTAAAGGTACCAAAGATACCCAAAGATGAGTGAGTAATGGGGTTTTCAAAAGTGCTGTGGCACTCACTGCACATCATTTTAAGACATATAAGGACTTGCTCTGCAAACAGTACAAATATCTTGCAATGCATTAGATACGATTTTCCAAATGCTAGAAGCCATCAGCAGGAACCTTTGTTCAATTCTCCCTATGTTTCTGACAGGACAGAAACACAAACTTCCCATCCTGCCAAGCAGTTCTGCATCATGCCTGCACTTCTCAGCTCACATTGCTCTTTCCTGTGCATCCTATTCTGAGAAGCCCTGTGGAAAGCTTGCTTGGGACAGAGGATTCCACTAGGTGTGAAGGCATTTAAATGTTAGACACTGCAGTTCTGATCATTGAAACATAGAAGTCCATCTGTTCATTTAGCCCCCGATCTAGTGTCTTGAAGATGCTTGTCTGTCTTTTGAAGTGATATTGAAGTGGTATATATTCAAATACATTGAATGTGTGGATCTTTATTTTTAAAAAGTGAAAATATCTCTGCACACTTCTCAGCACGTTCATTTATCATACTTGGTTCAGGTCTGTTTCTATGGGTCTGGCCTGGGAACTCTCTTGGTCCAGCATTGCTGTTTCCAGACTAAGACATGGTCAGGTGGCAGCTAACAGATGCATGTAAGATGTTGTTGTGGTTTAGCCCCAGCCGGCAACTAAGCACCATGCAGCCGCTCGCTCACTCCCCCCTGATGGGATGGGGGAGAGAATCAGAAGAGCAAAAGTAAGAAAACTCGAGGGTTGAGATAAAAACAGTTTAGTAGGGAAAGCAAAAGCTGCGCACGCAAGCAAAGCAAAACAAGAAATTCATTCAGTCCTTCCCATGGGCAGGCAGGTGTTCAGCCATCTCCAGGAAAGCAGGGCTCCATCACGCGTAACGGTTACTTGGGAAGACAAACGCCATCACTCCGAATGTCCCCCCTTCCTTCTTCTTCCCCAGCTTTATATACTGAGCATGATGTCATGTGGTATGGAATGTCCCTTTGGTCAGTTTGGATCAACTGTCCTGGCTGTGTCCCCTCCCAGCTTCTTGTGCACCTGGCAGAGCATGGGAAGCTGAAAAGTCCTTGACTAGTGCAGCAACAACTAAAACATCTCTGTATTATCAACACTGTTTTCAGCACAAATCCAAAACATAGCCCCATACCAGACACTATAAAGAAAATTAACTCTATCTCAGCTGAAACCAGGACAGATGTAGCCAGTAAGAAGCAGCTTAAATGGTGATTGAAGCTAACAGGTTTGACTGAGCTCTTTCCGAGAAGTGTAAAAACCTGTTCCTTTTAGTGTGCCAGCTGTTAGATATCAACATTTTCCATCCGACCTATTGTCAGGGCTGCTAACAGGGAGAAGTCCATGCCCAGCTTTGGAATGCTGATCCTCTTCCAGCGTTTTGCTACAGAGTGTGAAACTGCAAACAGCAAGAGTTTAAGATTCAATTTTTAAATCGCACTCAAGCTCAGAAACAAACATAGGCCTAACTAACAAGTTCAACTATACCTGCACAATGCAGGAGACTGTGATGGGCAGCCTGAAAGTTCATTGAAGCTAACAGGAGGTGCAGGGATGTCACTCTGTCATGCTCATCAGTTGTTTCTCTCCATCATGTTTAAGTTGTACAGCTAGCTGTGATTACACTCTTACAGTTACTTTACCACACATGCACGTGATTCAGAAGTGTTATGAGATTTGGACATCACGGTGTCTGTAAGAGGAAAAAGCCATCTAAAGCTGAAACATTAAAGCTTAAAATATACATCAAGGATGTTAATAGGAAATGTATGAGAGAATGGGATTACTTAATCTTTTATCATACATCACAGTATCAAATCACAGGCAAGAAGGGACAGATAAACAAGACAAGAGCGTTTCAATTTAGACAAGTGGACATGAGGAAAGGTGATGTTGTAAAAACATATCATGGCCCAGGGTAATCTGCTCATTATTCAGCCCCTTAAACTGAGCAGGGAGAAAGATCCTTATTGTAGACCATTATCTTAAGAAGATATTTTACGTCTAGGGTTTTTCAGCGATTTTGTTCTCTGGTTACAAATCTGTGTTTTCAAATAATACATATGACTTCATTCTTATATAGCCATACATTTAAGTTTCTCATTTCCTCGTATACAGCAATCATTAAAACAACATTACTGGGACATTGTCAAAGTGCGCTTTGGATGGATGGGTTTCTCTAGTGTATCCTTAGGGAGCAAGGTACACCTCCACTGAGCTGCACAGCTTGCTTTTAGGTATACAGGAATTTTACAAACAGAGCAGCACCAGGAAATTTCATTGTCATATAGAAAGAAACAGCTGAGAAAAATGCTATCACTGCAAACGTCCCACTGACAGTTCATGGAAGTTAAGCTTCTAAGTCATTTAAAGTTCAAACAAAAAATTTCACCTTAAGACTCATTAACACTAGGACCTATGCACATAAGTCATGTAGGCTCATTTTAAAATGTTTATCCTATGTGTAGCTTTTAAGGAATTAGTTTATGACATTTGACAATCTAAATTTTCTGTTCCTTTCCATAAATTTCTTATTCAGCAGGACTCTATGATTCTAATTGAGTCATAACTGAGGCATGCAGTAATTAACATTTCTTCGGTCATTTCTTTAAAGTGGTCATTATGGTCAGGAACTTGCTTATGCAAAATCTTATTCATCAGATGCGCTGTTTCTATGCATTCAGTCATACAAGTTTATTCACATTTGCTCCTTTGAGTGGCAAAAAATCATTGCCAGCACAAAGTCAATACAACTGTGAGATGGTGATCTGCTTCTATTCTGGCTGGCAAATCATTTGCAGAATCATTAACTAAATAGCAAATCCTCTATTACAGCTTATAACAGTTCTGAATTTGTTTTCTGATTCAGCTGAAAATTTTTCCTCTTTGATTACAGAGCAAGAAAGCTTGTTTGTTTACAGCACTAGGGAACACAGAATTGTACAGTGCTGTGTAGAAAGGATTGCTTTATAGAATGTAACTGCACCTCAACACATTTGCATATCTGCAAACAATATCTGAAGGATTAATCGTTCAGCAGTAGTGCTACTTTTTAAAAAACCATGCTCATTGTTCTAGAGTGTGAAAATTGTATTTAAAAAGTTTTATGGTTAAGATAAATGTATTTTCTAAGGTATTTTGCAGAACTTGTGTGGTTTATTTCATTACATTAAAACCAGTAAATAGCATGGAACCTGTCCTCCTGCCCTGCAAATGCAAAGGAAACCCACCTGTATGTAAGGAAGCAAAATAACAGGAAATAATGTCTCCCTTTTTTTTTTTAATTTAAAAAATATTTTTAATTTTTTTTTTGTCTAACTTACACAGTTGATGTCAAGATTCTTTAAGCAATATTAATTAGTTTAGCAAAACTCAAGAAACATACTAGAGTCTGGTTTATTTGTAAAATCAGTAAAAATCATTCTGATTTACCAGACTCTCTCAACACCTTGTGATAGACAGAAGATTGAATTCTCCATGCCAATGCAGCCCTTGGGAGATGGATATACATAACTCTCACACTGCGGAAATAACTGCACCTTTCCTCACCTCTTCTCTGCTTGCAATGCTCAGTGCCAGAAAACGATGTTAATCTAATCAAGGTTTGAAGGGGAGATTAAGAAAATGGAGATACCCTGCACCGCCATTGCTTCTGTCCATAAACATAATAGATGATCCTTTCTCTCTCCCTTGTGTCAGAATTGCTGCAAGTTAATAAATTTGACTTTGGCAAGGAGCAGAAAGCTCCACACTCTGTTACCAGTCTCCTGAGCCAGTTTCTTCACACCACAAATCTGCCTTTTGGGCAGGATGCAGTTCTGTGCCACTTGAGTTTAGAATGCACTTCATCATATGTTCATAGTCTTTATGCAAAAATGATTCCGCATTTTGTAAAGCTCTTAAATGGCAATGTCCCTTAGCAGCTGGGGGTCGCACAGCACACAAGGAAGGTGGTAAGCTAGTTCTGAGGTGAGTGATATTTCCTGACAGGGAGATAACACATTCATAATAGGATTCAATTTTAAGTGTTCACTTGGCTCAGGACCACAAGTCATGGAATACCATTGTGGTGTACTTCTTAAAATAATCATGCACATCCTAGTTGCGTACAGATGCATGCACTTTAATTTAACTGAAACATACAGTCCTGAGTAAACTGTGTTATGTATCTGAAAGCTGATTTCTTAAAGAGCCAAGAGACTGTTATTTTTAACCACTAATTCATGTTTTCCTCATGTGATAGATTTAAATGTAGCAAGAAGACTCTTTTCCTGCCAATCTGATGTCAGCTGAATCCATCAAGTAGTGTTCTGTTTATATCAGGTTTACACATGGCTCATTTGAACATATTTTTTAAATATTACTTTGAGATGTTAATATGTGAATAAGTTGAAAATGTGTCTTCCCTTAAAAAATAGTTGCCAAAAGTAAATCTGTCCAGTTTCATAAAACTTATAATAAATCAAAAAATCACTGAAAGTCACATTTACAGATTTATGCACTATTAACTGCGTTTATATGCATCATGCAGAGAGATACTTTAGTGGTACAAAGAGTGGCAAGGACAATAAGGGCATGGTCAAACACTGGGAACTGTATACTCAGAAGCGCTTTTAAATTGTGGAAGAGAGATTTCCCTTGCAAGCAAAGTGAAGAACAGCTTTTAAAGACTCACAATCTATAGCAGGGATAAAGTATTTAAGAGTAAGGGCTACATTGTGTTTCATTTCTGCACAGATGAATACAAGGACAGGAGTGTGATAACTTCACCTTTTCTCTTTGGAGCTCTGTGTTAACTACCACGTGTTTTGCAAACAAGTGAAGAACAAGGGAATGGGGAAAGAACAGAGAGAATAAAGGGTCTGGTGGAGACGGAGGTCTGGGCTCATCCTGTTTGACTTGACTGAGCCTCCCAGATTAGGATGCTAGTAGTGGTAAATTGCCTTTATAATCAATGGATGGAGGCAGACACCTCTTAGAAGGCAATTCAACCCACTTCAATAAGTGATTCAGGACTTGCTTTCTCTCTCCATGTTGATCCTGAACTCAAATGGTACGAATCCAGACCAGAATTCAAACTTTACCTAATGCCCTTGAATAGTCACGGCATTGAAAGCATATTGTGTGTCTGCTTAGAAATGAGTTGTAGCTGGCTTGCAGAAGTAATGCAGTGAATATTAACAGAAAGTAGATGCCATATGGCTTGTTGAAACTGGTAGCAATATGCAGTAGCCCTCGCATTCTTTAACACAGAAGCAGGTAGCACCTGAAGAAGCTCATTTTATTAAATGCATACTTCTTAGTGAGTTACTTCTCTGCATGGTCAGCTTAAAGAAATGCTTTCATTAACAGCTATCACACTGTTGAGAGAAATAAGCTTTTTTTTGTTCTTTTTGGCAACAATTTATTAATTAAGTTCAATATCTATATCCTCAGTCCAGAAATGAGATGGAGCCTTACTTTTTTTTTTTTTTAAAGTAATAAGGTCAAATGTATATATGTACCACAGAGCATCTATGCATGATGAGGAAAAGTCTGCATCACTTCTACATGCATGTGTATAAGTGTATCTAAATATAGGTTTTCTTTTATTTATCAGTATATCTGTATATGTTTACTTTTAAAGCTTCTCAGGTAACTTCCTGAAATATGGAACTTTCCTAATTTCTGTGTATTAGAAGCTAATGTACATTACAACCATTAATCAAATTAACATCATAGTGACTACTTCCCAGACTTGCACACTTTTGCTTAAAGCAGAGAAAAGAACCATAGTAATTGTTAACAACCCACAAAATGGACATGCAAAAAGCACCTTTGAAATAAAAGGAATGTGTTTTGTGAAAGAGAGTCTAAAAGGATCCTTCTTTTCTCTTCACCGACGACCCTATCAAAGATCTCAGCTTCAGCCATCCTACCTACTTGCTGATAACATTGAACCCAGTTGTCTGTGTAGCTCACTTCATTTATTTGTTATTAGCATATTTTTATATTTGGCAATTGCAGGAAGCTCTGTTTAGGCCCGAAGGCCAATGCTCCCACTGTAGGGAATTGTAAGACTCTGATTCATACTTGATTGGATTGCTGGGTCACAGGGAACAGATTACTGTTAAAAGAAGAGACCAGGACCATGTCAAATATATTTAAATGGAAAGAACATTTATTTTGTAATATCATTGTTGCTTTGGGTCCAATTTGAGAAAGTAAATCTCTAAGAGTACTGTGAGGCCTGGGAGGCACTGGAAAATCACTTTTCTGTGTGCTTTAAAAGAATCCTCAAAAGAATTTAAGAAATTAATCCCAACCATCCTGAAATGATCTACAGAAAGTTGTAATTAAGATAACTTTTGATTTGTTGAAATGCACCAATATCTGCCAAGCCAATATGAAAGTCTTTCAGGGAAAACATTAAGGGATTCTGCCTGTGGCAAAATATTAAACTCTTGGCACAAAGAAAAGCAGAGGATACTCATTTGTCAAGCTTCAGCTTTGCTCTACACCGGCTGTAACAAAGGATACAACCTGCAGGAACAAGCCTAGAGATTGTGCTACAGACCTTTGAAGATGTCCTCTCTGTTTCACAGGCTGGTCTTCCATACACGAGCTTCCCTTTATTACCCAATCCATGGTCCTTGTGATTTCTGTGGACCACTACTCCAAAATTTTTAATGCCTCACAGAACATAAAGCTGGAACAGATCTCAGATTACCCAATCTATCTGCCTATGCCATAAAAGCAAAATGAAGATTAACCACATTCAAATTATTTCTTGAAGGTTTTGCCTAGCTTGTTCTTTGATTTTCCACACATTTCCTCTTCTGTAGTATCTTGCCCAAAGCAAGATTAATTTTTTAATTCTAATTTCCTTTAATGCTAGACCTTGCTCACAAATAGCCTGAAATTCAAGTACAAAATTAGCAGTGGGACGAACTTGGATATGCTGTATTTGTTTAAGAAGTACAATTATCTGTCCTAAGAGTGAAGGGTTCCTCTGAATGATAAAGGTGAAGTCGCTCTGTAGTTATACTGCTTTGCAGATTGACAGGCTGGAAAACTTTCTTCCAAGGAAACTAGTCAGACCAAATTTCTTGGTCTGACTAAACTATCCAGCCTGAACTAAGAAAGAGAGAAAATGCAAGATGACTTACCATCGTGTTCATACTGCACAGATCTTAAGGCCAGATGAAGACTAGGCAATATCTAACATAATAGGTACAATAATGTACAACCATAAGAACAGGTATTATATTTGGCAGCTTTCAATGCCAATTCCTCTAATTCCTTGAGACACCAAGCAATAGATTCCCCTTCCTCAGATTTTATCTGTTGTGCTAGGAATGGAAGTATATAAAGGGATAATAGAGCATATCTGTGCCCTGAAATCATACCCCTGAGCAAGGTAAAAATCTCATGAGATGAAGCCACTGCCTTCAGTGAAACACCAGTGCAGAAAAATTGGGAAAGGACTTCATCAACCCTGCAGAATCTGCCACTTGTCTTCCTACTCAGCTAACAACACTGGGTGCAAGAGGAGAAAAGGAGAGGTGTGACTGCAGAGTACTGCCTGTGAAATGATTGATATGTATGACTATACCTGTCTGAACAACATGTTCCCCCTGAGTAAAGTTTGCCCAAAGAGTTTACAGCATGCAAAGGAATACTGCATCCTTCCCAGCTCCCACTGAAGAGAGCTGCCATTAAGACTGGCCATTAGTGAGGAAAGGAGTTCTCCTCCTCTTTCCAGGGTGGAAAACCTGTTTCCTCTTTTTTTTGTTGTTGTTGTTTTATGTGTTTTACCTTCTTTTCTTCCTTTCATACCTACAGAAGTACTGTTCCTATTATATATAAAAATATGGATATGCCCTGAGTAATTTCATTTTTCTGGCCTTATACTTTTGTCGATAAGCCATGAGAACGTGTCCTGATCAGCCTAGTCTATACATCAGTGGTGAGTGTTAAGGAGTGGCTGAATCCATTGGGCTTGGGGCCCCAGGGGTTTCCCCTTCCCTGTTCACCAGCGTAACTATGGGTCCATACTATTGCTGTGGCACCACAAACTAGGACACATGCATGTGCCCACATACACACACATGAACATGTAGAGAATGCTTTTACTTGACCCTGCGTCATGAATACACACTCATTTATACATGCATTTGCCCTTTGCATCTTCTCTTCTGCTTTCAGAGAACCAATAAGTTTTCTGATTACAAAGGCCAATTTGGGGTGGACTACAGGAAGAGAAAGTTGACAGTGGAGCAGAAAACTGAGTTGTGCATGTGTGTGTGAGTGTGTGCATATCCCAGAGGAAAAACAAAGCAAATACTATTAATATATTTTTAATTTAGAGAAACATTCTGCAGGAATATGTAGTAAAATTTGCAGATCTGATGATAGCAGTCCTCTAGTGGAATGATTTGAGTGGGATGATTTGAGGTAATGAATGGGAAATGAGTGTTTCATGTCTCCAGCTGGAGGGGCTTGCACATTCAGAAGGCAGGTAATACTGTCATCTACAACATCTTGTACTTTAGACCCCTAAAAATCTTTCTATAACTAACATTAAAATGAACCTGTTAATTCATGACAAATTGAGACTATTGAATAAGGAATTCTTAAAACTTGCCTTGGTGAGTTATACATTTTAAAAATATGAATCATACTCTCCTTTGAGTGGAAATATACTTATGAGAAATGCTCTGAATTATTAATTTCTGGAATGCATGTACAGGTGCATTTTATTTCAGGTTGGTAACTGCTGTCGGCTCTGTCCCTTTAAATGCCTCTAGATAACCATATTTTAAAGAAAAATTTATTTCACATGAATACAAACCTGAGCTTGGATGTCTTTACAAGTCTTCTTGCACTGATTTCCTTGGCATATATTTTCAATATATCTACTCACTGAATACTAGTTTAGAGATATTTTGTACTTTTACACAATACACTCAAGAGAAATAATGGCTAGAACAGCTGGTGATGATTAATTTTTTATACAGGAAAGTGATATTGACAACATATTGAGCTGAGAAAGTAATAGAACTGTTTGGCAAGGGGGCATATACCTAAGTTATTTTAGATGGAAACAAAGAAAAAAAAAATCAATGTTTTGGGGTTGATGATGCTATGCTCTCTCCCTTAGTTATAAATTATAGAATGAAAACAGATGGAAGTTAGTTCTTTCTTTTATATCTTCCTTATCTGCAGTTAATACTATGATCTTGTTAGCTATTAAGAAAACATGGCATATTCCTCCACTGTGCATTGCCTTCCTTTGAGTTCATTTAGCCCACCAACAGGACACCTTCCAAGATTCAGACACTCCTGCATGAAGTCTACAACTTAAGAAATACAAAAAGCTTGAATGTCTGTCTCATTTCATACCAGTCATTAAAATACTTGTGTTAAAGTTACTTCCTTTTTAAGACAGTTGTAGAAGAAGTCTTGTGGGGGTTGTTTATTTTACTAGCCAGCAGAATTCCTGAGTTATCCAGGAGCTGGGAACGAAGAACCCCTCTCTGAGGTTCAGGCTAGGGACTGCCTGGCTGGGGAGCAGCTCTGCAGAAAAGGCTGTTGGGGTCTTGGCAGAGCACAAGCTGAACATGAGCCAGCCCTGGCAGCTAAGAAGGCCAACATCATCATAGACTGTATGATGAGCAGCAGGAGGCTTAGGCTGGACATTAACGAGAACAGTCAAGTCCCGTGAGGACAGGAGATTGAGGGAAGTGACTTTCCCCCCGTGCTCAGCAGTTGCTAGACTACATCTAGAGTATTGCATTCAGTTTGGGGAAAGGCTTTGATAAACTGGTACAAGTTCAGCAGAGGGCCACCAAGCTGGTCAGGGGACAAGAGTACTTGCCCTGTGAGGAGAAGCTTCTGAGAGAAAAGGGTTTCTTCAGCCTGCTGAAAAGAAGGCTTAGCAGAAGCTTGCCAATAAGTGTAGGGAGGTTACCAAAACAGACAGAACCAAACTCTTTCCAGTGGTGCATGGTGGGAGGACAAGGACAACAGGTATAAGCGGAATCAAGAGAGGCTTAGGCTGGACATTAATGAGAACAGTCAAGTCCCGTGAGTACAGTCAAGCAGTGGAACAGGTTGCCCAGGGAGGTAGTTCAGCCTCCATCTTTGGCAGTTTTCAAGATCAGACTGGATAAATCCCTGAGCAACCCCGTCTCACCTCGCAGCGGAGTCTGTCTGAGCAAGCAGTTGGCCTAGGGAGCTGCCGAGGTCCCTTCCAAGGCCAATGGTCCTGGGGCCGGCTGCACCGCTGGGGGCAGCGCTGTCCATGGTGCTAATGCTGCTTGACGTTCTGAGTATGATTTTGGTACTACACAAAACGGTTTCTAAGCACACATTTATGATATTTCATAGTAACAGAAGTTATAAGATCCTATAGGTAGCACGATTTATAATTACATTATATGAAGTGTTTAACTCTGCTGAGAGATGAAGGTGCTCTAGGAAATGTGGCAGCAAAACTCTAACAGCACATAGGGAAATTAGTTCAGTAATAGGGACTCTTCTGGTTCCATTTCAGTGGAAGAGCAGTGCTCAGCACCATTCAGTACTGCATTCAGGTGCACTGAACCAAAGGACCTAGAAATGAAACAAAACTTACCAGGTCAATTTGTTAAACTCAATCTGATGGGCTGTTTCCTATTTATGTTTTCAAACACCAAGAAAGAGAAATTTGAAAAGTGCGTCTAAGAACTCAGTGCAGCCTCACATCTTTTGAAGCAAACATAATGACTTTGAACTAACAAAATGTATGCTGACTGTACTAAAAAGATTTATTTTTCTTTTTGAATAGATGCTCTTCTGACTTACCATAAAAGGATGCTATTTACGTCTTTTAAAATATTTATTTGGCACCCATTGCTGAAACTCCTGAATGTTAATTAAAATGCTGAATAAATGCTAGAAAATATTTACATCACCTTTGTCTTCTATTGATTTCAAAAGAGAGAAGAATGGAAACTAAGCAAATGTTGCACACTAAAATAGTGGGCATTTATCTGAAACCAATGAAAAGCACATTTTATACCTCAGTCATTTTCAGCCTTTGCTACCCTCATGCAAGAAACAGCAGAAGAAAAATTCTGTACTGATGGAAGATAATGAAGTTATCAGTTCTCCAATCAAAAAGAAATTTTTATTTTGTTATCGGTCCTTTTTAGTACTGATTATTGTATTATCTCTATATAGATGAACAGAAAAGGGAGTCCTGAATTATACCAGTATTTTTTTTTAGTTCTTTCTGTGGACACAGAAAGTAATGTAAGACTATACAATAAAATACTATTCAGAAAAATAATGAGTATGTTAGGTATGATGCGTGAAAACTCCCATTAGGAGCTTTTAAATTGAATCTTTAAAATCAGCACAGTGGGCAGGTCTTGGGCTTGTTTTGATAGAAAATATTAATGCTTTCTTTTAAAAAAAGCCAAGTAACATCATCACTTAAGAATATAATTCTTTGAGACATAGTTGTCTGTTTTCCTTCTGTTTTTTCAGATCTTCACTGAGGCAGCATTGATTCATCATATGCTGGCCTTAAGTAGGGGGGAGAAAGTGGCAAGCTGAGATGTACATTTAAGTTCCATTGGTGCATTTCTTTATTGTTAATATAAGCTCAGTCAGTAGTGACTGTGAAGCAAAGAGTCAACATGTTTTAAATAAACCTTCAGCAATCAATTACAAATAGGGCATTTAAATATGTCATTCACAAAGGAGAGTAATTACTCAGGTTGTTTAAGAACCACAGCGTCTCTCATTAGGTCTTATTAGTTGAAAAAAGTAGAGTAAAGTATTTATACCATTTTTCACTATATTATATAACAATAACATGTAACTCTGTATGTGATAACTATCTTATAGTGCACAGTGTCAAATGATTTAACATATCTTATCACCTGGAACTGATGAAGCAAATCAAGCAACTGAAGAAACACTTGAAAAACAGCAAAGCAAAGCAGTAGTTATTAATAGCAGAATTTAATGATTTTTTTAAATGGTCCCAGCAAAAATCATGCAATCTGACACTCAGTTCCTATGTAGACCTTCTGACTTCATCCACATTCTATTTTCATCTTAGTAGAAGCTGCACAACATACATATGTATCCCAAAAGAAAAACAGAGTAATAGGAATCACAATCAGAAAACTGAGCTGGCCCTCCTTCCTCAGTAAAGGCATAGTAAAATGGTTGGTCCTAGGCACTCTGAAAGACCCAGAATTACAACTCTTGCTATTGTATCTTAGCCTTCTTTTCCTGTTTCTCTTCTCAGTTTTCTACAAAGAAGTGTCTGCCTTGCCTGCCTTCCAATCTAGCTTTCATCTACCTAAACTATTAGAAGCATGATGAACACTGTAATCTTTTGATCTACCTACTCACTGGCATATTTAGGCCAAAATATCAAAAAAAGTCCATTAATTTTACATGCTTCCACTATTTCTTTTAAGAAACTGGGTCTTACATTTTGATAACCTCCATCATATCTATAATCAAAGCTATAAAGTTTCAAGAACTAAGAAAATTAAGCTTCCCATAATTTAGGTTGAGTGTCAGGAAAGGACCTCCATACTGAAAGAAGACTGCCATATGACTCACTCAAACTCTTATATTCGCCTGTAAAAAGTTTTTCACAGCCCTAGCATTCTTCTTTTGAAGAATATGTCCTTGCAGCTCTAATTGCAGTACTCCTCTCAATCTAGACTTAAGACTTTTAAGTGTGCACTTAGACAAATTATTGTAAGGAATGCTGTGGTGTTAAGAACACAGAGGAGAATGCTTAATTAGTCTGCAGTGGCTACCTACCTACATGCTGACACTGACATTCATTTTATCGCTTCTGAGGTTATCCATCATCATTTCAGTGGGCTTCAAATCACCTATTTTAGCAAAGCCACAAAATGTAGTAAAAACAGAATAACTTTAAATTGATTTTCAGACTCTACAGTGACAAAAAACTTCTGGCAGGCTCTCTGATTGGAAGCTGAATACATCTTCTGCAGCTTTTTAAAAAAAAAAAAACACTGCTGGAACATTCTGTTTCACAGAACAGTCCCACTCTCTCACATGTGCTTATCAATAGTATCATCTTCATAGCGATATTTTCTGTGGAAGGAACTAGAAAGGTACCAGCTGTTTGCTCCCTTTTCACAATGTAAGAGTAATTTCATAACAATAAATCCATCACTGAGTTGCAGAAAGCAAATTAACTTGGCAGTTCTGGACCTAATATTTGGACTGAAAAAGCAAAAAGTCTCCATATATTTCAAGAATTTTCTAACATTTCCTTTGGGAAGAGTTCCCTCTCTTGTCAAAAATGTTCTTTGTTCCTTCAAATTTTCTAGAAAGGTGGGGGGGGGGGGGATGTTTGGTTGGTTGGGTTTTTTGTTTTGTTTAGTTTTATTTTAAATCTGATTCTATAGCTTTAATTGGCAAAGATGATTTTTACACCAAGGCAGCATCTGAGTGCAATGGTTATCAACTGACTTTCGTTACTGGAATTCACTCCAGTATGTGTTTAGCCACATATTATGTCTTCCACAGAAAGCTTTCTTATAGGATAATGCCTCTGTCCACTTCCCCTTTGTTTTTATAATAAAGGTATTTGACATTTGAACAGTATGACTTCCAGTAAAAGAGTAGTTTAGGATGCAGGGAACTGAATTGCTCACTCCACCAAAGTGTTTCTTTAAATCTCTAAAGTCTTCATTTTATTGCAAGTTATCAGAATAGTTCCTCTGTTTCGTTCTTCACTTTGTTTAGTTTACTGACTTATCTGGAAATATGTTATGATTATTCAACATGCAACTTTTCAACTTACTATCTCCTTACCTGCATGATCAGAAATAGCTCATACAGTGTATTTGCTACATTAGAAAGAAAAACCTGAAAACTTCACAGAATCATGGAATAGTTGAGTTTGGAAGGGAGTTCTTTACATTATCTAGTTCAACTGCCGCTGTTCAAAGCAGGGTCAACCAGCTAGAGCAGGTTGCTCACGATATTGTCCAATGCACTTTTTAATTTTCACAAAGATGGAGACTCCACAACCATTTCAGCTATCAAGAGCTTGAATTCTGTTTGCTTCAGGCTTTGCCTCCTTTTGGCTGGCAAAAAATGAACAAAACATTAATTCATTAAACTGAGAAAAAAATCTGAGGAACAAGCACAAAGGATTATGGGGGAATAAATCTCATTGTCCATATCCTCATGGTAAGCATTCAGTTGAAAAGCAACTAAAAAACAGCACTAATTCTGCCTTATGCATGTGTGCGCGCGCGTGCATGTGCGTGTGCACACCTGTGCACATGTACATATATGCATGTTGATTTACCTTTTTATACTTATGCATTTAGATACCTATGGTTCATTTATAAAAGTTTTCTAAGAACAGACACACATTAATTATACGAAAAGATAAACTTTTAGACCTGCAGAAGACCATGTGTGAGAGAATTCATGTCCATAGAAAAACCTCATTGAATAAGCTGCTGTTCAAAGGTTGCACATTGTATGACTGGTAACTAACCATTAATATTGTTATTAATCCACTTGTCAACAAAGATGACCCAATAAAAAATCCATCCTCTAAAGATCTCCATCATTTCATCCTCAAAATTTTAGGTCATTGATTTTGGTCTGTTGCAACAGGGAATGCCTAGATGCATTTTCTAGCAGAGGCACACTGGTCAGTCACCCCAAAACATTTTCAAGAGGGTTTCATCTTGAGTATTGCATCAGTGAGACTGGACACTAAAGACAAAGACAGTGGGCAAAGTATGACAGTTCCAAAGCATAGATGGACTTTGTAAGTGAACCCAAACCATCTGAATTGTGCTAATTTTGTAGGTTGTCTCTCCAAAATAAATCCAGTAGCTCTGGACAATTTCAAAGTAAAAATTTTATATCTCCTTTTCCTTTTTAAAAAGTATATTAATATGCAAATTATATTTGCCAGAAGCAGACTTTTAATATAATCTCATATGGCAGAATTTGAGGTATGTGTGACTGTTAATGTTATAAGACTGCTGCTAACTACATCTGCTAACTAAATCTGTAAATTATAAAACCTTTTGGCTTAGTGATCACATCAGCCTTAAGGAGCTACTGTTTAAAAGAGATTATATGTATTGCTAACAACTGTTTCTAAAACTGTTGACAGAAAGATAATGCATTGTCTAATATCTTAAGGTTCATCTCAAAATGTGATCAAGGTAACATTTTTAATTCATTTTCACCCGGGTAGTGTTACAACAAATGTGGGAAATCATAAAATGCGGCTTATGCAAGCTTAAATAATGATTTTACAAACCTGTATCTACTGAGCCATTCCCTATTCAAGGCTACTTACAGAGATGATAATACTTTCTCGTCATAGTTAAGAATATTACCTTTGTTTCCAAATAGCAGGGCTCATCCAGCTTTTAAATAGACAGCAGCAGAATTTGAGCAGGGAGCTCAATGACTTTTGAAACAAAATAAATTGGATGTTACTTGATAAAATTATTATCTGGAAGGAAGGATATAAAATCTGATACAATGTAGACCTGAACAGGGAAGATTTTAATATCTGCTCATACCCTTTAGGAATATTTATACAGAACACTAGAGAAGCACCTTAAAGTATGTTTTTCTTCCTGGATCCAAAGCAGATAAATTGATGCCAAATAGGATTTTCCAATAACTTGTGTTTCATAACTAGTTCTGCTCTCATAGTGATAACAGGAAATTCTCCTTGACTTTGTCTCCTAGTGAGAGGTTACACAGCTCCACAAAGTCAGAATTTTTCAGGTTTTAATGCTAAGAGGTATTGGACCAGAGTATGGACCAGGCTAACGGTGCCTGACACTAAGGGATCTCCCTAGCCAATCAAACGAGGTATTTAAGGATTCTCCTTGTCAGAAGTCCCCCAGGAGTGTACACCAAAAGCAGAAATGGGGAGAAGGAAGAATAGGTGATCTAAGGTTGCTACTGCACTGTGGCAATGCTCAGCTCAGGCATTGCGCTCTGAGGGCTCTTTCAACTGAGGCACTTCAGAGTCCCACCAATGTGGCTTTTTGGACCAGTCTTAAGCCCAAGTTCTTATCTCAAGACCAAGAAAATAGCCTGAAGTTAAGTAAGTACATAAACATAAGAAAGCATTTGTTCAGATTTCGTTGTAATTTTTTTTTCTTAGAACCTCAAGAACAAAGTTTTCCAATTGCTTTAAGGGGGGTGTGGCCCAAAATAGGAAATGTGAACCAAAGTCATGCTAATGATAATTAGCTACTGAAATATGGGTAGCATGGTGTGTACCTGATAATCTACTCTTTGGGCTATCATCTCAGCCTACCTGAAGGAATCTTTTTCAAGCACAGAAGGTTGTGCTGTTCCCTGATTGACTGACCGATACGCAATGGGACAGATCCAGGAAAATCTGATGACCATAGAAATACATTGGATGTCATGACTGTGGGAAAGTATTACATCTGCCTCATCCTGTATCTTGATAACTTTATCATCTCTCTCTTCTTTCTTTCCCTGTGTTCTTCAGGAACATGCCAAGCTGAGAATTCATGACTCTTGGTGTTACAGCTGCAGTTTCTTTACTAACTGAGCAGACCTGCTGAACCTGATACATAACAACTCAGGGAATAGACTCTAAAATCCTCAATGATTTGAGAAAGTAATACAATATAAAGCCAGAGAGCAAGTTTCTTCCTTTGTCCTTTTTTAAACTAGAGCAGACAGTTGGCTTTCTGGTGTATGTTTAAGTCCTGATCCAGTAATTGACCTCACTCCTAATTTCTTTGGTGCTATAATAGCTGTCAATCACAGGACTGATTTCTTTGCAGGTACTGAGCATCCAACAGCTTCCATTGACTTTTCGTCTAGGAATGTTCAGCAAGTAATAAGAAAGAGAAAATACACAAAGGTATTTAGGAGTCTAAATGTAAATTGAAATGTATCAATGAAAGTTCAAGCATCTAAACAGAAGCCTACAGAAAAAGTTTCCCACCTAAAGTAAATCAAAAAGTTAGTTCTAGCTGTGAGGTTTTACAAAACTGAGAAAGAGATGCCCAAGCATAACATTTAATCCAAAGTGGGTCTGCATATTTTTTTACTATTTTGGAAACTCTATCTGAACTTCTTATCTCTACTTTCCCCTGCATTGAATGCCATCAAGAACAAATTAAACCTGAGTTCACATTAAAGTATATGTATATATTTTGGCAATGGAATTTTGTATTCAAGTGATAACCTCCAATTTATATAATTGGCTATTTTTAACAATAAATGGTTACTATCTAATGCCAAAAGTTGCCAAAACAATTATATTCTTTATAAAATCTTCTGGTGCAGCTTTATTTGAGATGGATAGCTCACCTTTCTTTTAATCTGATCCAGTTTGCTCATACCTAATATCATTCATCCCTGCACAAACTGTGAACGGAGAAATACAGCAGAGATAAATTTAATCTACCAAGTGCATGTTCCTTCTTGCTCAGTTAGTCATGTTCTTGCTACAAATCTATGGATGAATTTAATTTCAACTAGGTAGCAGTAGGTAGAAGCTGGCAAACACTTCAGTCAAGGGAATTGTCTTTGCTTTTGTCAGCCTTTGACCGTACTTTACATTACTAAATCATACTGTACTTCATAGTAAGTACTTTGTACACAGTAGTCTTTTTTTCAATGCCTCTGAAGCAAATCACCCCTGTGTAAGAAAGCAGAAAAAGCTAATGGAACCCATTCTTATGTCAAATCTAAAACTCTCGTGTATGTGTCATTCCACTTTTCAGAAATCAAATTTGAATTACAGATATCTTAAACGTGGTTTCCTAATAACATTCATTGCTTTTGAAGATTGATTGCTCAGCAGTATTTCTATTTTTCCCTTTTCAGTACTTTCAGTCTACCCTGTGGACTTTGAAAAGTCTAGTAATATAGTGAGCTTTCAATGAAATTTATTATCCTTTTTAGGCTACATATAAATATCTTAAATAAAACTTTGGCATCAACATCAAAGCACTAAAATATGTCTTCTGTTCTCTCCAGCTATTCCATATTTTATGTGTTTGATGTTAATGTGAATGTGGTATTCAAACTTAATAAATGTACGGCAAAGGGAAAAATAAATGTCAATAAGCTTTGTTGAACAATTTTATTAAATGCTTGTGCTGTATAAAAAAAAATCTTAAAGTTAAGAGATGCTGTAAATCCTCTGTGCCACTATTATGTAGTTCTGTAAGTTACAAAAAGATTTATAATCCTCTATAGAATATGTTAAAGAAGTTATTCTGATATATTAATAAAAATCATTAATGTATTAATATTGCCCTTATCGCTGAAGGCTTTTTCAGCTATCTGCTTCTTCCAGCCTTAAATTGTACATGTTGTGTGTGCACAATGTATAATACTATCCCAAAAGAAAGGATGTTTTACTTTTTCTATTTTGTTAAATCAAAAAATGCAATAATTAAAACTTTTTCTACTTGGTTTCAGTATTTTCAATTAAAGTCTAAGAGTTCTACCAATGAAAGGACATTATTTCTCTATGTTAAAGTTCTGTGCATTACACATAAGCTTTGTTTTAAGAATCTTTTTATCTACACAATCTGTATGAAAGAAAACTAACTTGCATGCAATGACTCTTCCTAGGACTAGTATTCAGTTTTCCAGCAGTCTCTTTTCTAGGAGAGACAGGTGCAGCAGACATGGATTATGCCATCAGCCTCTGTATGTGAGATTGAGATCACTAGGAAATGATTTGGGGGGCTGTAATCTCCATCCTTATGGATCCTTCCCTGCATGGTTCATATTCAAGTCATTTAACAGGGTAGTATCTGCAGGGAATCAGCTACCCTTTTCACACCATCCAGCTCCTCCAAGTGTCAGGTGGCTCTGGCTTAAAGGGTACTGTGATTACAGCAACTGGAGAAATGGTTTATTTCAGACTTTGGAAAGCACTATAAATAGTAACAGTTCAGTAACTATCACTGGCTGCTGTGAAGTCCTTGGTGAACATAAGTTTCACCTCAGCAATAAAGGTAAGAGTTACATTAAGAACCAACATGCACATACATCCACTTGCTCTCCTTCAGTGCTAGTCACCTTAGTGCTGCGATGGACTCCATCAGCCTAGGTGAATCTAGCCCAAGGTGTGTTTGAAATCACAAGCAGCTGGTGAGCTGCTTTGGCAAGCATGCTGGAGAGCGGTTCCCTTGGTGATGTACACCAGAGGGACCTGGTGATGTGGTTTTAACTTTGAAACAGCGTACGTATGATTTCCCCTTCTGCACTTAGATTTAGCAATGCAGGGCTTTGCTTTGTGACTTGGCTGGTAGCTTCTGGAAGTACTAGACTGCTATCTTGAGCCCTATTCCCCATTTCCCTCATCCTACTTTGCATTACTCATTTATTTCCAGTACTTGCAAAATCAGTGCTGGTAGTCTAGGGGCCTTCTTCTCTAAACTAAATAATCCTATTTCTGTCTATTGTAAGATCACTTCCTCCTCACAGATGGAACATAAATCTTGAATTAAATTTATCTGAGGCCTAAAATTGGGGGGAAGTATAACTTTAAAATATGTCACATATAAATCTGTGTCCCATCCTTCTATAGAAAACTTTCTCTGTGCATAGTCTTTCCCCATGGCAAAGCCGAAAGTATGAAACCCTCAAATATTGGTCCCTATTTCATGAACAGCTAAATTACTTTGGCTTTATCAGGGGGTACCTCTGTGCAAATGGCAGTTATCACAGCTAGCTAGCACCCTGCCAATTTACACATTCTCAGGTTTCCCTCTCAGTCATTTGTCTGAAAGTTAAAATTCATGGCGTTTTCCCTTGGCTATTAAAATTCTAATCCTTCAAATAAAAGTGGAGCATTAAAAGAAGCCTCTTACACTTCCAGATGCACCTGACTGGGCCCCAAAACAGTTCTGCTAACCTCTATGGATTTATGCACGAGTGGATTGACACGATTAGCTGTTCTTTTTAACTGCCAGAGAGAGCATTTTAAATTCAGAATTAGCAACAATACAATAATTAGATTTTAATCCCTGTGAATTTTAATGGATATGAAACTTCAGGCCACATATAAAGAAAGACTTAAACACTTAAAGGAGAATTCAGGTGAACTTTAGTTTGTACACAGCCGTGATTCCAAAACCTCCTGTTGCCTGAGCCCTGAAAACCACCTGCACTGCTAACCAGGTTTCTGTCTCAGATCCTCAAACCCTTGCCAAGCTGCTTCTGCCACTCCCCAGCAGCACCTCGGTCCTGACAGGACTGAGCAGCTTGGTGTCCTTCTCACAGCTCTGCTGTTTGAGAATCTGGGTATCCTGCTGCCTTTCTCCAAGGGGGCTTCCCAGGAACCAGGGAAGTTATGCTTCTCAAACACCACTTTCACAGTCACTTTCTTTTAAAAGATGACCAAGTTATGCTCTTTCATTCCTCAACTCCAACCACAGCCTAATGGTTAACACTCTCACAGATTCATAGGAGATGAAGCATTGTTTCCCACCTTTGGGCCAAGGAGAGTCACTCCCATCTCCTGGGAAGGGATGTGTAAGCAATGGTGGGACACTGTTAGGGCTTTCTTTTGAGTGGGTGCTGTTTGCCTAGTCCCAGCTCATCTCTTTGCCCAAACTCATCTGTTTGCCTAGTCCCAGCTCCAGAGATGGTATGTGAGTAGCAGAAAGCACACGAAGAACCCTTAGGTCTAGAGCAGAAACTCCAGTTCTCGGGTGAACTCCTACCTGAGCTCACCTCAGCGGACTTACTTCTTTAGCCTCCTCTGTAGACCAGCAAGTCCTGAACAGCTTCCACAGCAGGGTCAGAAATTAATCACTTCACCATATTTCCTTCATGTATGATCAGTATATTTCTACTTTTTGCCCACAGTGAATAACACTGGGAAAAAAAAAAGAAAAAAAGAAAAAAACCCAAACTGCAAAATCTGCTCTCATTTAAGGAAAGGTAGCCAGCACTTACATTCAGGACAAGCTTCTGGGCTCTCAGTCCTGCCCGGACAGAGGTGCTTACCTGCAGGAGGAGACTGGCAAACTTCAAGATTGAGGTTTTGCACCTGCATTTTTCTAAAGGTTATCCCCATCTGACTCCCCACTTGGTTGGCTGCCTGATTTATCCCAGGTTGGGGTGCCTAATTGTCCCCATGCACATTGTAAGTGCCATTTTTTGTGGCACTTGGTCTTCTTGGATGCTACACTGCCATGCCAAAATTAGGTTGTGTGATCTTACATTTTCTTTCTGATTTTAGCCTATAACGCTTATAAACTTCCCTGCAGCAAAATCTCTATTTTCCCACATCTCCTCCATATTCCAGCTGAAGTTTTGGTTCCTGTAGTATGTCATAATATCAGCAAATAAATCTAACTTTTTCAATCATTGATTGATGATTCTAGTGGTCAACTTGAAGTATAGCACTGGGGCCTGCCTGTCAGAAGCCGAGTTCTGAGCATTTTCTGAAAATCAGATCTCTCAGTCTCCAACTATATCTCTGCTTTTCCATTTTTTTGAGCTTAACTTGACTGGCACGTGTGAACTCCAGACTCCCCAAAGTGAGCGGCAGGTCTGCCATTGATTTCAAATTGTCATATAAATCTTTGTCATGAGCATACAAAGCCTATAAAAATCCAGTGGAAAGTCAGAAAATGGCAGCTGCCTATCCAACATTCTCAGACTTTCTGCTCCAGTAATGTATACTGAAATTTGATTCCATCTCATATTGAACTTCAAAATGAAGGGAATTAATTAGTGAAAACTGACAAGTGAGATGGAATCAGGGAGATCAGTCTACATAGCCCCAAAATATAAGCAGAAATGTCATTTAACCTATTTTCTCTGTAAAGTTGTCACTGTTTGCAACTTAGACTGTTTACCTACTACTTTCAATTAACTTTAAACTAAGTGTTTTTCTAATTTAGCAGATTGCCTTGAAGCCTGCTACTGGCTTTCTAGTAAGCTTGATCTTTTATTAGCTACAGTGCTTTGTGGTATTCATTATACATTAATTTACATTTACATTTTTAGATTTCAGAAGTGCATTCATATTAGCATTCTTTTGTTACTAGCAAATGGCAGAATAATTAACACAGAATATTTGATCTCACTAATAGAATTCATGTTTGGTCTTTTGAGTCAAAGCTCATAAAAAATAAGCAGTGAAAAAAAATGGTAAAATAGTACTCTCTTGATATGTTGAGGATACTTTGGTTGGTGTATCCTTTTATGTTGCTTTATGTTCATTTTACCAGAAATGCATCCTTATCTGCACATTCATGTTAATGTACTTTTTTATTCTATTGGAGATAATACACTCTAAACTGGCATTGATAGTTTGAATATAAAAGTGGTAACACTATATATATTGTTCTAAAGTTAAAAAACAGGAATTTTTCCTTGCTCGTGTCATACTGTGTTTCCTTGCTCTGTGTCATCCTGTGAAATTCTACTAAAGAGGCCAATTTCTTCCACAAAGATCTTAGGGAAATATACTGAGCCAAATGTGTTTAACTTTTTTACATAAGTCAGTGACTTTATATAAAACATACAGTGTCTCCCATGCAGATGATTGCCTTTCATTTGGGAGATGAGTGGAATTTGCTCATCAGTAGTTAGTGTTTGAACCCAATAGCGAATTGGACAGCATCCTCACAGTTTCTCGGCAGATGTTAGGTAGATACATAATCTAAGGTCAGATAAGACAGGCAAAGGAAATTCTCAGTGTGATTGCTAAATCTAAGCTAAATGCAAATGGTGAAGCAAAGTGCTCTTTAGATGATTCCTCAAAAGATACTGAAGGCACTTCACCTGAGGAAGGTGCTGGTGGATATAACCAGAGTGTGCCCAGGGTGGTGGTAATTGCACAAAGGTGAGGCCATACGTTTGCCAAAAGGCTGTAGCCATGTATGACCTCACTGTCCCTAGGTGTTACCTAGGGACTGACAATGAAATGATTACCCTCACTGCTGGGCAGAATATACATCTGTGCTCAGCTAGCTCTGTGCGGAGTCTGGCAGGCTAATTCAAACCGCTGTGGCAGATGCTTGGGTAAGCTGCCAGGGAGTGCACTGAGGAGCACTTACATGCTGTATCCCGGCCACTCGGCTTCAGAGACAGTAACCTCTGGCAGCAGAGAGGGAGCAAGGAACCACAGGGGGAATAACATTAACTATCAGAGCTATTTCAGCAGCGTATGACTGCCTATGGCCTGACACATTAATTACTCTTGTTCCTGTATTTTCTGAATAGTAAATTTTCAAATAAAATTACATGGAAAAAAATCCTGAAGTTTTTAATATAGGGAAATAATTCGGTTGACACAATTTCCTACTATTGTCTGCATGAGGAACTACCACAGCAGGCGAGCAGTTCCAAGAGAGACTGTAGAGCAAACTAATGCAGCTTAAAATTGTTGGCTGGGATAACCAGCACATCAGGCTTCAGCCAACTACACTGACAGTCAGTAACTCTGAGAGAAACAACAGGTGAAAGGTTACCACGGGTGTTTTTAAGAAATGACTGCAGAAAGAGCTAGAATTAAAAGCTGAAGATAGGCTTTGGCATGTGCAGCAGCTCCCTCTCTACAGACTAGGGTGCTTAACCAAATACAGACGGAAGGGGAATCAGTTTTCCCTTTGTTCCTGGATGAAAAATAAAAGGTTTTCAACTTTTGCTGTAGTAAGAAAGTCTGAATTTGTTAAGCAAAAGATCTCCATAAAGTCTTCCTCTATGGAGGAAACAGATTATTCTCGTCAGATCAGCCCGTGCTGGCTTGCAAGCATCCAATTCGCTGTTGAATTTAAGGAATAACACAAAGGGGAAGGCCCTGTAGGGAAGGCTCTCTGGGGATCCAGATTCTTCAAACAAGATTCTATGCAAACTGAATGAGGCACCTCTGTGCTCTGTGAGAGCACACTGCTACAGGTTACAGCCTCATATTAGACTTTCTTATTTGACAGACCCTGCTAAAGCTAAAACACAGCTTCATGACTAAATTGTTTCTGATAATATTCATTATTAACACAGACTTATATAGAGATATTTTATTATTTACAATTTGGTCTGAAACATGATAGTCAAAAGCATGACAGCTGCTGCTAGCAATTAGATTTGTTGATTCCCTCTCCCACTGCTCCCACTAAAAAAAAATAAGTCCCCCAAAACACGATGTTACCTTAGGAAAACTAGTTGACAAGGAACATCTGACTCCACCTGAAAGTGGAAGAAGAGGGGAGGAATCACCTGTTCATACACTGGAAGTCTGTATTTTTAACAGAGTGTAACATTTTGGGTTTGTGTTTAGCCCGTAAGAGATATTACCCCTTCTTGATCTTATAAATCTTATATTTTTGAATAATGACTGAAAGACATCTCAGCTCTATACTGAGACTACGAATAGTTAGCTAGCTAGTTAGTTAGCTAGCTGTTTCACTACTAAGTTTGTTACACTGTTGTGGAAGAAGGGTACATTGATGGCTTCAGTTCAATACTGGAGAGTGGTTCAGCTCAGTGAAAACCTGTTTCTTTTTTCTGGCTCCAAACTCTCCTCATACCATGCCAAAAGGTGTCTTCCAATCGTTAAATGACAAGTGGATAGGCATGCTTCTGGATTTTCCTTGGTTTTAAGTGCATTTTGAATTAAATTTTTGTAACCAGGGTAAGCATACAATTGAAGTTGGAGTTTTCCATGTGTTTCACAATCCCATTTAGTATAATTCTCTTTTGAGCCTGCTTTATTGGTCAGACCAGATGCAGACTCTAGAAGAGATTAAAATAAGTAGTTTTGCAGCTAAAATTACTTCACCAGCCACGATTTAAGTTTTGTAAGCTACAGTTTTTGCAACTGTTTTAAATGAGTACTCATTTTCTTCATGAGGAATTATGAACATTTATCAGCAATATTTTTTCTAAATGAAGTTAAATGATTGCTTTTTGATGAACAGCAGATTTACTCCAAAATATGAAGAGACTAGAGCTATTCTCTAAATTAAATTGAATGTGGCCAAAAATATGGGCCGAAAATGTTAGGTGGAAATTTCCAAAACATCAGGTATTGTTTTTCACCAGTTCTTAAAAATAAAGGTATTCCAAAATTTTAATTCACCTATTATAAGAATAAAGGTTTCTAAAAACTTTTTATAATACAAACACAAAATAAATACTTCAATAGCATTTTTCATGTTTACTTCAAATTATATATTTCTTTCTTTTTCATCTTATCCAATATTTCCAAATATAACATTTCATTTCAATCAAAACCAAACTACTTTTTATCTAACAGGCAAAAAAATATCTACCCCTATTACCAGTCCTATTTCTCATTGTAACTTTAGCAACTGTCCCTGCAGATATATTTTTTTTTCATTTAAGCATAACTGACCAAAAAACCATATCTGAGACATTTCTATACATTTATGGGGAAAACTATCAATATTTTCATTCATACAGTAAGAATACTTTGTAAATTCACTATATTCTGTTTTTCCTGCAGCATGTCATTGAACTGCAACTACTTTACTCCAAAATGACACAGTCAGCTGTTAAAAAAAAAAAAAAGACCAAAAGAATGATTCCTATTTTTGATAAAATGAATGAGGCATCATAATAAAAGTGAAAATTTCTGTAAAAAGAAAATGTGTAAACCACTGGATCTGTTGGACACTAGTCATTTATACACCAACTCTTATTCAAGATTGCATTCCTAATTATGCCTTAGGAAAAGATAATTATTATGCCAATGCAATTACTTCTTCCCTGATAATGTGGTAGAAGCAGTACTGATAGTAAGGTATTTCTTAAAGAAGCACATGCTTCTTGGAGAAATACTTCATACTTTTGCATATCCTGAAAGGAATTGATACAAGTAACAGGAGAAAGGAGGTAGGGTCTCTAAATTATTTTTTTTATTATTAAAATTTGGCCAAGATATAATGAATTTAAATTCTGTGCAACAAAGGAATCCCATTAGTGTGTCACTTGTATGTTGTTGAAATAGCATACCAGCATCTAGAGGAAGGATGCTATTCAACTATCAGAGATTAGTTAAATGTTTATGTGTCCAGTTCATTGATTCAAATATAATTCAAACTGCTCCAAGATTTAGTCAGTTTCATAATTGCAGTGACCAGAGCAGCCAACTGGAAACCACATTTACTCCAGTGGTTTGATTTTGCTTAGCAAGGTGGGTGGGATGTGTTGGTCATGAACCTCCAATGTGATCATCAGAAATATTTTCTATGAGTTGGCCATCATCACGCACTAATCACAAAGGGAAAGAGATGTTCAGAAAAACAGTTTCCTCCCCTTATTTGAAGTAATAGAGGTTAAAACTCTCCTAAACAACTTATCAGGAGTTTCTTATCTCAGCAAGTCTCCTGCCTGCCTTCAGTCAAAACATTTCTTAGCTTCTACTGGCAGATATCCAGAGGTAGCTGTGTGGTCTGAAAATCTGCTGGAGTGGAGTTTACAGCCTGTTGTTTCCTTTCCCAGTAAGGGCTTGAAAAAGGCCAGCTTGGCTTGAAAAATTGCGCAGAGTGCAACTAGAAGATTGCACAGAGAGTGCAACTAGAGAACTGGAATATGCGGCCCCTGCAGAGCCCTGGCCACACTGAGAGGTGACCTTTCTCTTAGCATACGATTGATGGAAAATGTGTTGTACTCTAACCAGATGAAAACCAAATTCAAGAGGTCATGTTAAGGGAAGAAGGAGAGATATTAATCTGTAATAGTTCAATATATGTTAGCTGTATAATATCTGTGCCAGGAGGACTTCGTGCAGCTCACAAGTTTTTATTGGGTTCCTAGCATAGGATTAACGTTAAATGACCTTAGCTGTATTTTAATCCCATAAATGGTTGTGCCTATTCCATGCAACTTTCTCAGAGTCAGCTTGCATTCCCGAGCCTTGTCTGAGTATGAATTTATTTTCTTTTTTGTAGTTGGCAGGTCTTTTTCATTCTGTTGCTATTGTACTTAAACTTCTTGTTTTAAACATCTTTCTCCGATAAATAGCTCATTCTTAATTTTATCTCTTATTAGCTGCAATATGGTACAACTAGAACAAATATAATTCCCATTTAAATGACATGTGACATCTTCATGAGTAATACATTTTCCTGTAAGTTTTTTTGCAACCACAGTGAATTAAAAGTTCACTTACTATTCCAGCTCTTATTACAGGAATTCTCTGTAGCTAGTTAAAAAATGTTAGTCTCCTACCAGATTCCTGACAGAGCATAATTCAGGTAAGTTCCTCAAATTGACTCTGGTATTTCTGGTTCCAAGGGTATGCAGATCACAAACACACATTCTCTGATTAACGTTATCACTTCCTTTAATACACACTTATTATTATTTGTCTACTGGAATTCTAGGAGCACCTGAAGCCAGGCTAGTATTCAATGAGCTGCTGTACAAAATGGGAGCAAATGATAAGCCTTGACTCTTAAAATCTAAGGCTATAAATCAGAAATGCATTTAAGTGTCTTTGAAGATTTTCTCTCTTCAGAAAAGCACTTAGGCAAATAATTTCAGTTAAGCACATGTATAAATATGTTCCCATTAAGGAACAATTTCTGGACTAAATCTCTGAAATTATAAACTTTAGATAAATTCTTAATTTTGCTTGCACAGTTGGAATAATTCCATTAATATTTTACAGTGCTCTGTTTCTCTGTCTGTAAAAGGTACACCCATTTGAGAAAATTTCATGTGAGGGGTTAGTGATATCATGTCTGCCATGTTTCTTAATGCTATGAAAAACCCTGACAATTCACAATGCACACTGTACAGTACAGATCACTTCACTTACACTAACCTATTTCTTCAGCTTCTTGATGAATAAAGTTGTAAAGGTACAGTTCTGACCCTCTTAATTTTATAAGCCACAAAGGGTTGTTTTTATCGTCAATTGATGTAGTATTTTTCATTTTTTATGCTTTTATCCCATGAGTTAAGTTCACCACTTGATAAAGTGGATTCCTTTCAATGAAGATTTAATTACTTTGTATTAATTCTTTCATGGCATTATTCTCCTGAAGAACTTCACTGCACTTTTATATTTTTATGTGGCTAAACATTTGCATTTAATAGCTTTTGAAAGGCAAGTTCACGGCTACCCTAATTAATAACAATGATATAGTGTGGATTTTATAGCAAATTAACTGTCCAACAACAAGGCTGAACAATAACATAAAAGTTATGGTGTGTGCTTCATTCCAAAACTAACTTACAGAGAAGAAATAGACTGTAAATACAGAACATTAAATAATTCCTCTATAAATCAAGCTTGCTCCTCATTTACAAATTTATATCAGAAGTATCTGTCTTAGTTAAAAACACTGTATGCATTAGCTACATGTTGTTGTTTAACCCCAGTTGGCAACTAAGCACCACACAGCTGCTCACTCACCCTCCTCCCCCAGTGGGATGGGGGAGAGAATTGGAAGAGCAAAATTAAGAAAACTTGTGGGTTGAGATAAGAACAGTTTAATATAATAATAATAATAATAATAATAATAATGAAAAGGAAAACAACAAGAGAGAAAGAAACAAAAATCAGGAAAAACAAGTGATGTAACCGCTCACCACCCACCAACTGATGCCCAGCCAGTCCCCGAGCAGCGATTGCTACATCCCCAGTCAACTCCCTCCAGTTTCTATACTGAGCATGACGTCATATGGTATGGAATAGCCCTTTGGTCAGTTGGGGTCACCTGTCCTGGCTGTGCCCCCTCCCAGCTTCTTGTGCACCTGGCACAGCATGGGAAGCTGAAATGTCCTTGGCTAGTGTAAGCACTACTTAGCAACAACTAAAACACCAGTATGTTATCAACATTATTCTCATACTAAATCCAAAACACAGCACTATACCAGCTACTAGGAAGAAAATTAACTCTATGCCAGCCAAAACCAGGACATTACAGAATACTGAAAAGAGGAGGGCAGAACAATATTGTTTGCTTGCTTGTTTCTTTTTCTAAAGATACTGATCATATCACTTAAGTCATTGTTATATTTTTGTGAAACATATACCTATAAACACCCATTGTTTTCAGTTTTCTCAGAAGAACTTACAACACTTTGTAATCACTTTGCAGCACCTCTGCAAATTAGAAGACTCTTACATTGACCAAAAAAATTCAGTATCACAGAATTAGCTTTTCGCAGAACTTTCTGGTGTGGTCAGCAAAATTTGACTTCTAAATACCAGGCAGTGAAGAGTTACTTTTGCATATTGTATTCAAAGCTTTTAAAAGTAAAACCAGCTGAGTGGAAATGCCAAAATAACCTTAATTCCCACTCACATGGAGGGCAGAGTCATTCTGAGCATACATACTCCTTCCTCCTACTCCTTTCTATCTTGTCATGAGAGCAAATGGCAGAGATGACTGAGGTCCTGACTAATGGGAAGACAAACAGGGAACAGGTAATAGACAAATCCCAGTTGCCATGAGAAGGCGAGGAGAAGAGCTCACCAATCTTAGGTGATGCCAGGGCCTTGCATCTTGACACCTTCATCAGAGAATGGGACTGAGCTGGGACATCCCAAGGGTGATAGGAAATCACGGCTTGAAAGAGAGAAAGGATGTGAAGCTAATAGGAACTCTCCTTTATTCTCTCAGATTACTCCTCCTGTTTTCCATTCCTCTACTCACTATTCTCCTAATATTTTTTCCTGTTTACCCAGACTTTCCCTCATGTTTCCCTTCTTTACTAATACATCTCATCTCCTCTTCTCACTTTCCCAAATGTCCCTCTTGTTCCCAGCCTTTTACCCTTTAAATCCTGTCAAAGAACTGATTTTCTTTCTGAAAGTATGCTATGGGGACTTTAAGTCTTCTGGGGTACCCCGATTACATGTTTGTCCTATCCCTTCAAAAAAATTCACATAGGCAGACAAATAATGGCATTTTCCACTTATTGACAGTGATCAGTCTGCTACACAACTTGGTTTTCTGTGTGATATTTTAACACCAAGAATCAATGGCAATTAGGCTACAGTGTAGTTTTACTGCCATTACTAGACTCGCCCCAGTGCGTAATCTAGCTCAAGGACCTGAGCTGCAGGTCTCACATAATCTTGCATATGCAGAAACGTGATTTTTCTTTTTAAATCACTTATATCATTGCACAGATAAATTGAATGCATTATAAAACCAAATTGAATCAGGCACAGTTCTGCAGAAGAACAACTTGCAGAGATCTTTCTGTAGAAGGGAACATCTGAAACAGTCATTGTTTTTCCCAGAAATAAGTGACACAACTTTCCTCAGCTCAAAACTATTTGTCTCAGGGTGTCTAGTCAGAAGGAGAAAAATCTTCTGACATTCGAACAGCAGGGACAAAGGGAAATTCACCCTTAAACAGTGCTGAGCCTTGTAGGATTGTATATACATCTAAGAAGTTGAACCAGACCATCTGGGTTCTCATGAAGTGACTTAAGAGCTCAGAACCACAGGCATTGATGTGTTGTGTCTGTAATGCGAATTATGACATTTGTAACTAAACCAACACAGTTATCTTTTCAAGGAGAACTTTAAAGTTTCTGCTGCATGGCTGCCATGACAGGCTCTGGATAGAACAATGTTATTCTCTCAGTTTTGTAAACTGAAATCAACCCAATGAGATAAATGGCTTCCTCTCCCAGTAATGAACACATAAGACTATGGCAAATATTTCATTTCTAAAAAAAACAAAATTAAAATTCATTTCAGTGTTTCTAGCGCCTACTCAGTGTTGTGCACATTTTGAGTCAGTCTGAAGACAGAGGATCCTACTGGGGAGGGCAAGAGAGGACTCTTGCTTCATCCTGTTGATTCTCCTTTCTTCTGTTGTATGTGTCTCAGAGAGTTGGATGATATCAGACTCTTCCCTGTTGTAAGGAGGAGGGGTGAAGAATTCTTTGAAGATGTACAACATCAAAGGCAGTACCTGGTAATCCCTTGGGAATTCCTCAACGGTAGAGGCTATATATTTTATTTTTACCACTCCTTTATGGAAAGCTCTGACTACAGGCAAGCCCCAAATCCTAGGGTAGAGGTTAAGTCATGGCATTTCCTAATCTCTGTCCATATTAAAGATGAGTCTAAGTTCTCCTCTGACCAAAGAAACTGCCATTCTGAATATACTTTTAGGACGCAGCAATCAAGTGGATGTGGAAGAGTTTCTCTTCCCATTAAAGTAATAGACAGTTCTTCTCTGAAGTACTTTGATTTAAAACACAAGCAGATCTGTAAACATTTTAAATATAAGTGTATTCTTTTTCTACACAAAAAGTAGGAGAGAAGGAGGTCCATCATAAGGCATTATATGACATAGCTTAGGGAATCCAACAATTATACTTTCACATATAATTGACTTTGAGATTGAAGTAAGAAGTGATGGGTCTCAAATCTGACATTAGGGTAGAAATCTTGACCACACTGAAACCAAAAGCACCCATTGGCAGAAGTGACAAGATTTCGTCTTGCCCTGAGCACTGACTGGAATCTCTTGTCAAATTCCATGAATTCCTAATCAGCTATGCTGAAGTTCCCCCGCCTTCTTTCTTCTCTGAATATAGCTTTTGCTCTTAAATGACATACTCCCATCTATTGTTTATCATTCTCTTGCAGTTCAGTTTAAAATATGAGTTTGCCAGTGGTTTTAGTTACAACTGATTATAACTCATACTCCAAGCAATTGGTAGATAGACGCAGACTATGATTATTTCACATCTGATATACATGTAGCATTCTTCTTAGTATTTTCAGATACACTTGATCAAATATGTACTTTGAATTTTTTCTTTGTTTGCTGCAACAATGCAGAACTCTGTTTTACATGATATACCAGGGCATTATTGCTATTCTAAATTGATGAAACCCCTCATTAACTAATTTTATTATTATAGAGTATTTTGCCAGTTTAACACTAGGAGAAACACAACAGATTTAAGTCATAAAGCTTTCTTCATAATGTTTTTAACAGCTTTTGTTCCTCGAGGGCATGAGGAAAAGGTGTTGCATATGCATGCAGCTTTTTTGCCAATAAAGCTGAAATAAAATTAGTTAAAAACCTAGGGAATTCAGAGTTTTTATGGAACACACTTACTATTGAAAAAAATACTACAGTAATATCATTTCCGTTCCTATTTATATTAATTGACTAACAGATTGTTTCATACGGGATCTTTAAAAGATTTATTTCTCTAAAAATCTTCCAAAGTAAAGAGGAAGACAGATGGAATAAGCTATAATTGTATGCTACTCTGTAGTTTAAAAACATTCTGTTGACAGAAACCTGGTGGGAATAACAAAACCCCCAAATTTGCAGAGGCCCCACTGAACTTCTCTAACTGTAAGAAAAGGTCGTAGTGGACTGAGCAGTACTTGTGATTCAGTAACTTGCTCCAGATCAACCAAGTAGCCTGTGAAAGAATCCAGACACTGAGCCTGGTGGTTCTGCACAATAGATGTGTTTTTTACAAAGTCTGGTCTCCCTAGGGTCCCTACACAGTAGATGGAAAAAGAGACTCCTTCCAAGGACTAACCTCAACCACCCAAGTTCCTGTTCTGAGTCTTTTGGCTTCTGAGTCTCACCAAGATGGGGATAACCCTCACTCTCTCTCCCTGAGAACTGAATTATAAGGAATTACTTGTCTGTTTAATATTTAGGTAGGAAAATAGAAAGAGTCATTTGAGCAGAAAAGAACATCCCTGCTCAGAATGGGTTACTATAAAGTGCTTTGGTCCTCAAAACTTACTTCTATTTATTTTAACTACTGAATATTTTTAGTGACTTCAGTGGTCACTATATGTGTCATGTTAAGTCATGCAGTTATCTGCACCTTTGCTGCAGGGAGTAAGAATTCATGTTGGCACACAGAGTGGAGTGAAAGAAATATTTACAGAATTCAAATGATATATAAAGTTCCTTTGTTATACTTCCAAATCCTGTGTGGATGTTCCCTCACATTCCTCTCTCTGTCTTTCTCTCCTAACCATCTTTTGAGGGTGGAATAGCAGAAACAGACAGTGCTGAGAGACAGTTCGGTTACAGCCTGGGAGGGAAGGTACACACGTGGTAGAGCATGGAAGAATACAAGAAGCTGTTGTGAGAGTAACTTACCATCTATGCTGGTACCACCACTGAAATACAAGAAGCAGAGACTGATCTTATAACTAGGGGTAAGCAAAAATGAGTGAAATAAATTTAAACATGATACAAATGAGAAAAGAAAAAAAAAGTGTTCTAGCCTGTTGGGGTCTAGGGCATGGACCGCACGTAACTCAAAAATCTTGCTTCATTGTAGATCTGCTCTATGAAAATGTCATACTTTTTGTTTTGCTGACATTCTTAACTATTTGACCCCAATTTTTAATTTTCAGAATGCTTTTTCCTTACAAAATATTTTCATGGGAGTAGCTGACAAACCTCTTGATTTCCAGCAGCTTCTTATGCAAACACAGCATTTATCTGACAATTGATTTGTTTCTTTGAATGAGTTAATGGTTTTTTGGTTTTATTTTTTGCTGGATAACAGTGGGTTTACTTTTGCTTAAAAGATTTGTGTACCTTAAGTGAATATTCTTTCATAAGTTATCTCTTTGTGGATTGTGTAATGAACTGTGAGAAATAAGTGCAATTTCAAGTGAAATATCATAGCTGCATAAATTTTACACATACATATTTTAAATCATCTAAGTATTCATACATGAGTGTTAGTCAAGTAAGTAAAATAAAATGTTTCCTTACAAGGTAAAATACATAGTTTAGCAAAGAATTCAGGACTTGTATAATAAAAGTTGCTTAAAACCCACCTACTTAAAAATATATTAGCTAGAATTAATTTTCAACAATAATTTGACCTTTAGGGTATTTGTTCTTAAAAGAGTATAATTGTGCTGAAAAAGCAAAAACCCCAAAAGAATAAAAAACAGTGCAGTACACAGGGGCATTCTCAGATGAATACCTGGTGAAGAGCTAGACATGTTCAGAATTTTTCTGTGCATCAAGGTTATCCATTTAACTGGAGTCTCTTTTACTAAGAGCATGCATTTTTCCAGCCTAGAATATTTCACAAGTGAATGGTAGTAACACATTCTGTAATTATCCTTCATCCTATGTCTTTGTCACAATGTCTAACGCTGCAGTTTTTCATCATTAGAAACAGGCCAGGAATTTAAAATACTTCAAATAAATTTTACACGTAACTGTTTTATCCCAGCATTATTAGAATACATAGGAGTGTGTTTTAATCAAGGGAATGCCTTCTTAGGCATGGAGGAGAGAAGTCATTAATAATACTATTATTAATCATTGTTTTGAGAAGAAGCATAAGCTGCAAAATCAATTATTTCAGAATTGTTCTGATTTTTTTTCAAACTAAATACTTTGGATTCAGTGGTTTAGTAGACAAAATAATACAGAATTCAACATTCTGAAAATTTAGACAAGAAATTCCAAGCAATTACTAAGAAATTAAGTTCTTAGTAATTCTTAATCAAAATGCCGCTAACGATTTTGATGCTCTTGTTGGCTAGTCTAGGTCCACGGAGTGGCTGCAAACCAACTTCAGCGATGACAGATAGGCATTTAATAATTTTTGGTAAAAGATATTTTCTACATGCCACTTAGAACCGGAACAGATACAGCAAATCAATGAAAATATAGTGCCAATTTCATCACCTCTAAAATTATGGTCTTTTCAGAAATATATGATGATACAAATACCACATAATTTCATTTTGTTTTCCACATATAGTCATTTCTCTGTTATTTCTCTGTAAGGCATGATCAACTTCTTGTAGAAATATTTTATAGCAACTCAAGGTTTCACAACAGCTGTTCAATGGAAGATCTTTAACTTTTACTATCCATTCTTCGGAGATGACATACAGGCGTACCTGCAAACCTATTCTTGTGAGGATGTAGGGCCATCGCAAAACATAATTGCCAGAGGTGAGGAAGAACAGAACTAATCTTCTGGACCAATTTCACGTAGGATAACTGCAGATGTTTCATGTTCACTACCTTGCTTATTCCCCCCTTTCAGTACTTTGTCTGCCAAACTTAAAAGTTACATAGACGTGTAACTTACGCTTCCCGTTGGGAGCAGCAGGGGCTCCTGAGGGTGGCTGAGCAGGGCCACCCAGCCAGGGCCCATCCCACCATCGGGGCAGTGGGATGGGCCCTGGCTGGAGGGTCCTGCCCTGAGGGAGCAGGGCAGAGCAGGGGTGCACCAGGAGCAGCCCCAGCCCCAGGCATTGAGCATCTCCATGGGTGTGGGGATGGACCAGGGCCGGGCCAGGATGTGGACCCAGCTTGTTGGTTGGGCAGGGCCATGGTTGGGCAGGGCTGTGGGGAGCTGGAGATCAGCCCTGCTGTGGCATTGCTGGAGCAAGGGTTGGCAGCCCTGGGGGGGTTCTGGGCCATGGCAGGGTCGGGGGAGGCAAGAAAGGCCATTGGTGCCCTCAGGGCCTTCACAGTACCAAGGACCCTGTAACCCCTGGTTAGCAAAGACAAGCATGCTTAGCTGTAACTGTTTCACTATGCATAATAAAGCTTAATTTCCAGTATCAGGACAATAAATTAAGCATAGATGTCCAAGTTTCATATTGACTATGGTATTTAAAGCCAGGAGTAAATAAGTGAGCAATAAAGTGCCTTCTCAGATTTGGCGCATTCTCACACTAGGTCAAAACTCTAACACTGGTATCATTTGAAGTATCTGCTGAGCTCCTTTCATCATTTGACATCTTCCCGTGCCTTAGATCTACTAGCAAAGGCTCTACAAAAGCGACCCTACCAAACACACCAGAAGTTTGGTTTCCAGAGCTTGAGCATAACCTCTGTCTGAAACAAGCGTGGCCCCTGGGCAGTGCTCCTCCAGCTTGCCAGTGACAGTTCCTTCTCTGATGAAAAAGGCTGTATAATACAGAGGCAGAGGACAAAAAGACTTAGCAAAGTGCAAATTTTTTGGGGGTAGTTTCAGGCTACTTTCTCTGGAAGCAGAGGAAGAAAGGATGTTTTTCATGAAGGAAGCACTATAAGCAGAGGCAGTAGATAAAACTGTCCCAGTAACAGAAGACCCTACCATTTAGCAAGAACCTTAGGATGGGACTATGCTGCATGCCAACATCATTCTTGTCTCAGCAAATTGAAAAAGGCATAAAGGAATGTAACGATTTTCAGGATGCCTCCTTTCTTTTACTATAGGTCACTAAGGTAGCAGCTGCTAGAGGTTAACATTGCACTGGCAGCACTTCACACTGCCTGACCCCTTCCCACCCCTGAAAGAAAGGAAGAAAGAAAATAACGATGTGTGTAAAGTTTGAGACAGGACACAAAAATCAAAAGAAGGCAAATAGATCTTAAAGATGTCCTAAGCCATTCCTTTCAGATATCTGATGAGAATGAAGAAAAAAATGTTGCTAAAATTTATCTGCAAACCAAATAGGTCTTAAAAAACAGATAGCAGTATACACAGGCTTTGAGAGACTAAATTAAACAACATTTCAACATGAGCACCATACAGCTCATAGGTTTGAGGAGTGATATGGAACCTAAGCACAGGACAACATTACTTAAATTATCCCAAACATATTAGTATCTTAAATATTAAAGTTTTTTAATAAATTGAATATTAATATTGATACTGAATATCAATGTAATGTGATTGTTATTTGCTGGAATACATTGAATTATCAGATACTTTCAGTTCAGTATTGGTTAGAGATAATGGTCTCCTTGTGATGTTGGCAGCAGGTATTAATAAATACCAATCCTTCTGCCATTTTAAAATGTTTGAAAAGTTATGTAAAATATGCCTGTGTCTGTGGTTAGTACCCCATTTTTTCCCACCTCTGGGTAAGACATTTCAACATAAGGCTGCAGCAAAGAAGCTCAAATTTTGTACCTGTTCTGTAAATAGCAATAGAAAGCAAGCCTGTCGTTCGGAGATCCTTCAGCAATTTATAAATTCACTTGAAAAGGAAATAAACTAAAAAAGTAACTCAAGCGCAATAAGCCATGCCCTTCTTCATTACCAAAATATTCCAAATACTAATGCAT
This sequence comes from Ciconia boyciana, assembly GCF_034638445.1. Lineage (NCBI taxonomy): Eukaryota > Metazoa > Chordata > Aves > Ciconiiformes > Ciconiidae > Ciconia > Ciconia boyciana. Next base: position 26,807,704 of record NC_132934.1, on the reverse strand, counting down.
TCTATGGGAAGTGACTTGATGCACCCCATGGAGTTCAATAACAAAAATGCTTTTCAGTTTTAGAGTTTCTTAAGCTTCAAAACTAAGCTGCATGAAAAACAAAGTGTGATTATGAAGTAATGAAATATACAATAGGGTGGGCAATTAAGAAGAAGAGAGCCTTAAGAAAAGCACTTACAGAGGAGCCATATTCTGCTCCCATTTTTAACTCTGCAATCCATGTTAGCTTCAGCAAATTAGAAGTGCACGAGTCTGATGAGAACACAAATTGTCATGCTAGCTAAGCAACAGATTGACTGTTCCTGAGAGTTCTTCTTCCGTTGCATAAGTACTTATTAAGGAGAGAGCAACGATTGTTTCTGAAAAGGTGTATTACAGCTGCCAAGGAGTGTTTTGGCAGTACTGTTCTCAACAGCACACAGTACACAAAATAATAATGGACTCCTGTCTCCTTCAGGATTTCCCTTTTCTCTGCATTGTTCCTACAATTGATACTATTTTAATTCATGCAGCAATTTATATCAATAATTACACGGGCATCCTACAAGTCTGTAACACCCTTCAATTCACTGTTTCAGAGTGAGCTTTCGTTTCCTTTCTGTTTAGTCAAAAAAGAGATATTTTCAAAATCTGGTATTTGTTGCCATTCAGCATTTTTGGTACTGTCGATGGATTTTCAAAAACATGGTGTGCAGTAAGTAATACTTCATGATCTTTATTATGCCACCATCAACTCCATGAAAAGTGTGGAACTATGCCAGCATGAATCAGATGCATTGGCTTTTAATTTTATCAAGTCAATAGGAACCAATTGACCTTTTCTGTACCATACTTCTAATAATACCTCCTTTATTTATCTAAGAGTTTTCTCCATAGCTTTTAATTGCAGTTGCACTGTGTTTTTACAGACCACAGTACTTCCCTTCATAATTTATAGTGTTACTGCACAATTAAATGAACTCCACAGATTTTCTCGATTTCATAGGGAATACTTTCCTTTTTTAGTGAAGAGATACTGGAATGCACTGTACATATCTCACAAAACAGTTATTTTTGAAAAATATTTTGCCAGAAAATGTGGTTACTTTCTAATTCTTTAAGTGTTTATGAACGCAATCTATTTTTCTGGAAGGAAGACATGTTCCCAAATATCACAGATAAGTTCAGAAATAAAAAATAACATGTGCCCTGATCAATGGATTTTTTTTTTCCCTGGGAATGCTAATGCATATATATATTTACCATGGTAACCAGACCACTTTAAATTTCACATACAGTCTTTTCTTCTCTTTGTTTCTGAATGTTTGAAAATATAATGAACCACTAGGTTCACAGATGCTGAAGTTTTATAATGAAGGGCTTCTAAAAATGATTCCTGCATTTTAGAACTGTCACAACCTGAAACTTCTCAAAAAAGAAAAATGTCTAGAAGCAATTAGTCTGAAACCACTCATTGGTCCTGGATTTCAAATGAGAAAGCCTGGATGCAGCAGAAATCAAGATTCATATGAGCATTTCATCTCTGCTCGTAATGGCATGTCTTGTGCAAGTGTAACTGGTGATGAGCAGGCAGGGAGCTGGTGTTGTAACACTGTCCTTTTAAATAGTGTGTAGTTTTCATTCTGTGTGGAGCAGATTGTCTGAAACATCTTTTAAGATGCCCATGACCAAAAAGTTGGCCAGTTCTTCCAAACATTTAACTTTAGAAAGATAATACAATATGAAATATATCCCATTGCCTTTAATGTAACCTATATCTCTTAGGAAAAATAAAAATAAAATATTGGGATTTTACCATGTCATTCAGAAGTATTGAGAAGTTTTATTTTTGGATACATGAAACAAATCAGCAGTCCATATACTTTAAACAGGATTTTTGTGTATACCTTGTAGTGAGAGCATAATCATTAGTTTGTTAGCTATTTTTTGTTGAACTGTCAGTGCAATAAATGGCTTTTGTGAATGGAGACCGAGAATCCCCTCAGCTCCATTTTCTAAAAATAAGCCTTGTCAAGTGTACTCTGTCAGTGCTCTACATTTAAACTTCATTGTAATTCCTGCATATTAGCTTTGAAACAGTTACCATGATCTGACCATACCTGGAGCACAGCTGACATTTCCAGTCATGTTGAAATAAATGCACTTCACTTACAAATAGGAGGTAGGTGTGCTGACTTCACTGGTGGACATACTTGGATTTTTTTCTCTAACAATTTCTGTAATGAATCCATAATCAAACTGTCTTTTGAAAACATCTAAACATATTAGAGGTTCAATAGCAATTGGTGCATATATTAAAAAAAAACAGAGAAACAGTGATTTCAGCCATTTGTTATTGGGGTTAAAAAGTCTACAAAGACCTGAGGTTATGGGTGATTTTTCTGCTGAAGATAATGGGCCTGGGATTATACTAAGGCAAATATAGATATAGATATACAAAAAACCTTTATTTTGTATGCATTCTATCTAATAATGACAATTGACGTCTATCTATTGTCATACTTCAGGCAGACAGTTCTGGATTTCAGATTCTTCCAGGTAATTTCCTTTAGAAAGAGAAATCAGGGATATGTAGCTGGATATTTTCTCCCCTAACTTGTTTTATTCATGCTGCATAGACAGGAGGTCACAAATGGCAGAGAGAATAACACTTTCCTGACTCTTCAGCTGTGACATTAACTCTGCTCCTTAACAAGTGGTTCTGCCCCAAGACAAGATTTTAGTTAAAAACCCAAGGGCAAAGAGCAGATTCCTTTGATCTACCAAAAGAAGACTGTATGACAATACAAGCAATGATATTATATGTCTTCAAAGATATACTCACCACATAGGTTCAGAAAACACTTTGGAAAATGGTGCAAGCTTCTAACTCCTACTATCCTTCTATTCCACATGCACATACATTTTTCTATTTGATGAAACTGACCCCATCTCTTACTAGTTTGTCAGGATCCTTTTTCTGCCTAGCCTTCATTGATTGTCTGCTCTATTTTCTGTTCCTTTCCTCTTTTTTTTTTTCCCCTCAGCACTGTTGCTAACTCTTTGCCACTCAGTTCTTCCAGTTTTTCGTTTCCAAATCACAGCTGTCTAGGTCAGTCTGCAACAGGCATCAGCATCCTTTGGCATCCTTTAATTATTGTGCTGAAAGTAGGCAAGAAATCTCTGGACCAAATTGAGCAGTGTTTCAAATGATAAAGTGAAACCTGAGTCTGATTTTGCTGTGGATTTAGATCAATGCAACACCTCTGGAATCATATCTCTTTTACAGTGGTGTAAGAAAGTACTGACTCAGATCCGTCATTAAGAAATATAGCTCATAGCTCTGTTCTTGCTTGGGATTATATAATGTAGCCCAGAGAAAAAGAATGATAAGAAAGGCAGTTACACTCCTCCCTCCGCTGCCAGCTCCTTATCAGTTGTACGTTACAGAAATAAGAATACTTCTTGATTTTTACCATTGTAAATGAGATCTAGATCGAAATTATAATTCTCACATTTTTCAACCTCGTTTCAGCAGCTGTTTTTTCCTCTAAATTTAGAATGAGATTTTGATTTTAGGAGTATTGAAAAACTTCATATGGGAATTAGAAAGGATAACAAGTTTGGGGAGTACATCTATAAAATTCTCCTTAAGTGATTCCACTGGACCAAAGAGAGTAATTGCATAGAAAGGCACTTCCAACAGGAACTAAACAATTTCAGCTTCCCAGTTTCAGCTCTGCTTTAAATGTCAAGGATTTGCTCTTCTCTTGTAGAGCAAGGATATAAAAAATGTGTCATCAAGATTTAGTCTTTAATTTCAGTTATGATTTACAATTCCTGCAGCAAAGGAGGACAAATTATTCTTCTCTGTTAGCTGCCTTTCATTTTTGGATGTTGGGAGTTATTGTCTTGCATCCTAAGGAAATAAAGCCATATTCTGAAATTGTTTTTATGAAAAACAGTGGATTATTTACTTTTTAACTCCTCTGCATATGGAAAAACACAAAAGAGAAAACCAGCAAAGGATTGGATCCTGAAATTTAAAAAAAAGAGCAAAAATAAACTGTTTGCATTGGGTAAAAGGGACTATATATAATGCAAATAAGAAAAGTTTTGAAAGATATTCCGGCTTTGACAGTGTTTTTATACAAACAGTATAAGGTTCCACTATATAAAAGTTATTTTCCTAACATTGCCAGATATGAAGCACAAATGGTTCTTAAAGAATTATACTTTACACTGGAACTTATTGACATAAAGACATAGTAGATCTTCTAAGGAAACCGTTAAAAGCTTACCATGCTTTGTTTTTTTGTTTTGTATAGGTTTGGTTTTAGCAGAATAATAGTTTTATCCTGGAAATCAACTAGAAGGCTAAAGTATTCTGGTATTTGGCAAGCCTAAAAATGTTTGTTGTTGTTTCAATAACCTTGTGCAAAAGATTGTCAAAAATCAATTTGATGCCTAGAAGTAACTTCATAATTCTGCAAGCACTTTAAATTTGCACAAAACAGTGTTACACCCAAAAGAGGCAGTCCTCCTCTGCCCCAGCCCTTTTCCACCTCCATACCACTGCCTCCATTAGGCTGGCAGAAGTATTTGTGCAATCATGGACCAAATTGCTAAGTAATCTGGTTTAAACTAACTCAGGAAATTAAATGTTTGAATGTGAGTCCATTCTCTGAGTCAGCTCACTGTGTCTCCACCAAAGTGCCCGGGGAATTACAGCCCCAGGCAGGAGCATCACTCATTTAAGAAGCCGCAGTGCCGGAAGGGTAGGTGCTTGTGGGGACTGGAACACAATGGGTATCAGAGAAAGCTGGGCAATAGACCTAAAGAGGAGTGTCCCAGTAAGTTGGCTGTTATTACAAGGGTGGTATGGCTCGTCCTCAGTTTGAGCTGATGTTTCATGTTCGTCCTAAGCTTATTTTTGTGTAACTATTTGAGTTCCTCTGCATTAAGCTCCACAGCTCTCTGAGGGTTTATAAGCTTTTGCCAAGGACCAGACCTAAGCTGGCTGGCAAGTTCCTGCCGCGCTACTCAATCTGGTAAGAGGCCCCTAACCACAGCACTGGAGTCATCTCCCACATGCATCCAAGTGGATCTGCTTGAACCATATTGTGCCTAGTTGGCCTTACAGGCTGTCCTACCCATGCTGGAGCAAGCTGGAGATGTCTGTGGTACTTTTTATCCTCCCTGGCTGGGTCACCCTGCACCCGGTGAGACTAATGTATCAACAACTGCACAGAGCTGCACTTGCATGAATAATCCTGCCAGAACTGAGCTGGCCTCCCCCAGCGTCTCTGCATCTGTGGCACAATTAATCTGTCAACTAAATAAACTGTCCATGGATAACTGGGCACTGGCTGTGCACAGTAGAAAATGAACATATATAGCACACTGCATTGTGGTAGTGTAAGGACAAGTAATGATTAACAGGTAGGTCTTCCTGTCACTGCAATTTACAAATATACTTTGTTAACATTAAAGGCAATCATAACTGAAAGAGGTGGGCAGAAACTGTTTCCCTAAGCTTAAATTATAGTGGATAGTAGCTAATCAGCTGTGAAACGGAGTAGGAAAATTCAGACTAAAGTTGTGTTCATTACAGGCGTGGTTTAGTAACAGGTATAACTGCAGTGTCATCTGTTTGTGACAAAATAATTTCTGCATTTCTCAGGAGGAGACCTGTGCCATAAGCCCTGCAAAAGCTTGTGGAAGAGCAGCTTGGTGCACTGGAAACCAGAGTCCGTTTCTTCCCCTGGATGTCAGTGAATGGGCTGAGCATACCGTATTTCAGGGGGGACAGCAGAGAAAAGCTTGTCAGAAATACAAAATCGCCAGCACTCGTAGGCTCAGACTGGACAGTACTGGATTCTAGAGCAGAAGAGTTATTTGCAAAGTGCTGAGCGGAGAGGAGCTAACCAAACAAGGCTTGTCCCAAGAGTGCCAGCAGGTGGCTTTGCAGCTAGTATTAAAAAAAAGATTCTGACGACAAACACACATAAGGGGCTATTTAGGTATGAACAGAAAAAGCACCTGCTGTGTTTCAAAGAATAATGAGCTAGGTAAGGCAGGGGGTAAATGATGTTGTCTGTTATCTGGATGACATGCTAATAACTGGGAAGATTTCAGATGAACATTTACAAAACATAGAGGAGGCTTGAAAGAAATTGCAAAGATGTGATTCTAAAGCTAACAAAGATTAGTGTGCTCATTTTTGTGGGATTTTTTTGTCCCGCCACATCCCCAAGCAGGTAATGTAGCATATGGGCTGAAAATTAAGGCTACATATCTTCCAAAAATTAAAATCCAGTATACATAGAATATAAATAGGGCCTTTAAGAGTTCTCCAGGGTTGAACTTTAGGGCCGTGAGAGGAGCTAGATGCTGGATGCTATGGAGAGATAGAGGGAAGAGCCTCTTACATTGGTAAAGCATTGTACGCTGCAGAATGCCTTGTAGAATTTTATTTTTTTAAATATAGTTTTTTTAATTTTGCTTCTTAAGAGTGAGGGCTGCTTCAGATGTTAGATGTCCAAGGTATGCCTCAGAAGATTCTGCTGCTTAGATAGGGTTATGGAATATTCATTCCAAATATAACAATTTTAATTGGTTGACATCTGTTCTTACAAAGAAAAAAAGTGAAATGGCTGTGGACAGAAGAAAATAATGGGTTTTGAGGAAGAAAAAAGAAATTGAATAGTTCAATTTACATCAAAATGACAGGTTATCCAAAACAATAGTGTGGAATACCTCTCTTCCAAGAACTGAGCTGCAGCTTCAGACATCTATAAATCTGGGATTGAAAACATGTTACATTTCCTTCCATAATATTAGCAAAAAGTGGGAGAAATTACTGAAAAAGTACTCAGAAAAGGGATTATTAAATTCCACACAGAAAAAGGTTTTTTCAGCTCACAACAAAAATCACTAAGAGTTGGTAAAAATACTTCAAAGATGCACATTCCCTAGCTGGTGACAGTGAAGAGCCTGGATCTCTACCAGATCATTTTAAAGACCATCATAGAGATATGCTAATCTGGAGTTTCTGTCCCAGCTGCCATTTGTTGAAGGAAAATGTTCATAGACAAGGAAATGCTTCACTTACTAAATGACCTCTTTATTACAGTTAAAAATACTGCCATATAAATAGGAAAGGCCCCTGTACCAGTTAAGAAAATGACTTTTACATACTCTAACTTCATCGCATAACAAAAGGGAAACCATTCTTTCTAATTCAGGAGACTGAATTAACCATGGAGGATGCTGGCTGAGGACTCAAAGTAATAATACCAAAATATCTACAAAAAGTATGTAAAATAGGTTCAAATGGGAAGTAAAAATGAAGGAAGAAGTTAATTTAGGGAGCAGACATAGAAATCAATACATAGAAAGGCAAGGAGCAGGTCTGACCAGCTATCAGAAGATGGCATGGTATTAACAAATAGCATCATGTCGACTGTGGCTGAAACCAAATTGCTGAACACTGATTCTTCAAGGAAACGCTATGCAAATGTGGCCAGGCAAAGCAGACATGATCCCTCGGTGCCCAGAAGTTGAGGTCTGTGATAACAGCCTTTGCTATTAACACCTGAAAAGTGTTTGGAGAGGTGTTTTATTCTTATAAATGTCATTTCAGAGAAACATCTGTGATTTTACTCTGGACAAATTTCAGACATTCTCCTAGCAGAATGCAGTAAAGGTCCAGCTTTGAACGAGTTATCAGAGCAATTTGGGCAGACACACAAATAAGGGTAGAATAAAAATAGTTGGAGAATCCCACAAGGTGGCAACCCAGATTTCTTGTTAGCCCCAAGGTTTGGCCTACCATCTCCTGCTCAAAAGACTTCTCCAAAGTTGGTGTTCTTTATTTGATTTCCTAAAAACAAAAAACAGCCAACACCACTTGAAAAAGGTCAGTGCACAGTGTAAACCTATGTTTCACACCTTTGATTCCACAGTGACACAAAGCCAGGTGGGAGGAATAGAGAACAGGTTTAGGAAATGTGTATTAAGATCAGTGGTATATTAGGGAAAAAGAGAAGATAACAAAGATGAGAAAAGGCCAGCTGTTATCTGATAAGAGCTTAGTTACAGGGCATAAACCTGGAAGTAAATGGAAATGATCAGAGTTTCATTGACCAGGGAAAGAGAAGATAAAAACTGAATAAAAAGGAGCAAAACCAATTCCTCTAGGTGAAATTCTAGTTAAAAAACTGAGAACTTACAATTCTATTTGCTTTCCTTGACCATACAGCTCTAATCACAGAAAATTTTCAAACTTTAATAAGACCAACTGTATATTTTATATTGATTTTGTATTGTATTTTTATTTACAGAATTTACAAGGAAGGCTATTCAGTGGATTTTTTTAAAAAAAATATTGTGATATGACTCCTAGTTCCATGGATTTGCCTGTTTCCTTTTCTCAGAATAGTGCATTTTAAGTACATATGTGATTGAGAAGATTTTCGTTTCAGCCATGATTTAAGCTTCTGCAGTAACATAGGTTATGTTGTTTCTCCCTGTTGTTTTCCACTTTCTTGCCAGTGTTTTGCAGATGAAAAATAACATGCTGTTCAGTACCTGCCTTTAGGAAGGAGTGCTGGAACTTTTGATTTCATATCCCCACACATGGCAAAAACATAACACAAAGCTAGGAGAAATACACAATGCCTCTTGCTGCAGCTCTGATGGTAGAGTCACAAACCCACTTTACTCCAAATCAAAAAAAAAGTTTTTTTAAATTACCCTTGACACAGATCACATTCAAGGCCTTTGAGGATAAAAGTCAGCCGTGGGGAGCTGCAGCCATGGAAAGCAGCTGTAACCTTACCTTTCTAGGTGAGGCCATTTTATCCAGCATAAAAAGGAGTAATTTGCATCTGAGATTATGGAAGGATCCAGAATCCTCCATTCACAACTTCATGCCTTCTAACCCTAAGGGTGGCTGAACAATCCCTTCTTTCTATGTAAACGATTGCACTCCCTCCTTACCTGAAAAAAATGGACAGGCTGGGGCAGGTAAAAATACATTACACATCCTTGCATTCACCTCAGTGAACCTCAGCTGTTGTCTACAAGCAGAACAATTTTGAGAAAGAAGTATCTGCCTGTAATTCGACAGCAATTGTTCTTTTTCCCCGTAGAAATAGTTCCTGGTTCAAGCAGGCAGGCAAACATATGCATTCCTTTCACAGAGAAAAACATGCTCTCAGCGGTGTTCAGGTAGGCAGGCAACCAGGCATGAAACTGAAAACACTCAGGCATAGACAAAACAAGTGCAGGCAAATGCAGCCTTGAGTTACTGAAAAAAAGAGATAAAGAGGTTGAGGGGCATAGATCAGATCTCAGATCAACTCCTACTATTTTTTTTCGTATTCTCAAAATGTTTCCAGCAAAAGCAGGAAGATAATTGAGTTATCCCAGCACCAACAACACTTTCCATTGCCAGAGGAAAGAGTCGCAGCCTCATTGTATAACACCGTATAGCTTGTGACCCTGTTCCTCAAATGTGTGTGCACACAGGTGGGCTGCAAGTCTTGCCAGTGCAGACTGGAGTAGCACTGGGTATCGACCTGGGTCTCTGCAGAATTGAGATCCCTCACAAAGTCAGCTGAATGAGCCTTTGTCATCTGAAGATTCATTAAAAAGGAACAACAAGGCATTATTTTAATACAGAGCAGGCAGGGGATGAGGGGAGCACCCCATCCAAAATGGCCCAGAAGAAAGGAACAGCAGAAAAAGGGACCAGTGCGGTGCCAGCCTGGGGTCTGCTCAGCCTCAAGCATCAAGCAGTTTTATACCTCCTGAGCCTTAAAGATCCCTGACTGGTGGTGGCTTTTGGAGTGGAGAAGGAGGGGGCTAAACCATTAATTTTGGCACCCTCCATGTCACAAAGTGGGCTGAATTGTTTCATAATCCCATTTTCCCCCAGCAACCATCCCTGTTGAAAGAAATTATGGAAGCACCTGTATGGACATTTTGGGCAGCATTTCACATATCTAGGGTTTGGAGTGCAAGAAAGAATAAGAAATGCATACTCATGGGAAGAAAAGCACAGTATCAGAAAAAAGAAAACGGGTCCACCAAATGAGCTTATCCATCAGCAAATTACATGTTTGACTGGGTGTCATGAGAGCCTAGTTCTCCTCAGAGTGACACTTTGGTGTCCATGTTTTTCTTTCAAAGAAATATCTGCTTTCATGTCAAGTTAGTTCAGTTTATCAGTCAAAAGAAAATATTTATTTCTGTCAGACATGCAAACACATTTTGGGATTTGAAAATCTAGCTGAAATCTCTGATTCATATTACATATATATCACCTTTCTCTCTCTCTCTTTTGCTTCTGTCTGTCTTGATACAGAATTATTCCTATTTTCACAGACTTTGGGTGTCCCTCTGGTTTTCTGAAACAGGAAGAACAATAAGTATATCTCTTCTTTTCCTCCCAAGCCTAGAGATAAAACTGCTTGTTTCTGTTTATTTGCCTGTGTTTGTACGTATTTATGTGATAAGGGGCAAATGCACGTCTCATGCATGTGTAAATAAATTATTGAGAGGAAATAAGCTAAGTATTATCTTTTGTTCTGAAAGCTTTTAGAGTAATGTGGATGTTCTTATCTTGCGCAGAAGAGGGCATGATAATGTCCATTATCCTCTGCAAGTTTTGTTCCCTGCACACACCAGCCTGGTGTTGTTTCATTGTTTCAGCGGACCATAAATGTTATCAGAGGCAGCAGTTAGCAAGGGGCATGCAGTTTCTCAGCAGGCGGGTTTTGAAATTTAGAAATTTAGTCAAACCTCCTGATGAGAATTAATGGGAAGCCAGAACTGAGAACTGAGAAACAAGGCGGCAGGTTTATGGACCAGAGGACAAAAAAACCTATGCCCCATCCAGACCTGAGGCCAAACTGGGAAATGTCAGCTCATAGTCAGGATTGGAGACCATTTCTGCTGATTTATTTGTGATAGTCCAATTAGTAGGTGAGAGTTTACAGCATCTGTGCTATTTAGTGAGAGTTAATTTAGAGCTGAGCAGGTAATGGCCCTTTTTTGTGATGAGTGGTTATCATCAGATGAGGTGTTGAAAGCCTTTGCTGCCGTCCAGTTAAGGCAGGCTTCAGAGCCAGTGAAGATGGCCCTGCCTGTTCTCCTGTCTTTCAGGTCTAATTTTTGTGCGAATTGAATTGGACAGAAAAAATCTGTTTCAGTCCTTCTTTCAGACTTTCTCTTCTTTCAAAATCCAGAGATTGTCTGTAAGGCCTCCCCACGTGTGGGTGTTGATCTCTGAGCTTTGTTCTCAGGGACATGGAAGCAACAAAGAGACAAGCAGTTCAGAAGTATTTCGCAAGCTGTTATTTAGCCAACAGTTTTAGTCATTCTGAATGAGTCTGAAAAGGATCTAGCCCACTCTTCTATAGCAAATTTCTGGTCTATTTTTGTTCATCTGAACTCTCTCTGTGAATGCTCACAGTTATATCAGTTCAGGGCAAGACTGAATAGAGCACAGTGAGAAGCATCAACATATAGTCTACTTGCCATCAACTGCTGTAATGCAGAGCTGTGGTGATGTCTGCTCAGATGCAGAAACACCTTCTACTTCATGGCTGATGGAGACCAGGAGTCCACACACTCTTGAGAGGCAATGGGAGGCCTCAGTGCAGCAGAAAGGCATGAGTCCTGGTGGGACAATTCATCTGATGTTGGTAAACTCTGTTCTGATTACATTGGTTCCAGCTGAGCCAATTCAGGCACCCACCACCATGTTCCCCTGTGTTGGGTTTACATGGCAAGATTTTGATGGGGGGGCAGGGGGAGAGCTGCAGGGGTGGCTTCTGTGAGAAGACACCAGAAGCTGCCCCCATGTCAGAGAGAACCAGCCTCAGGCAGCTCCAAAACAGACCTGCTCTTCCCCAAAGTTGAGCCCATCAGTGATGCTGGTGGTACCTCTGTCATAAAGTATTTCAGAAAGAGTAAAAAATGCTGCCCAGCAGCTGTGAGAGAGACCAGTGAGGAAAATGTGAGAGAAACATCCCTGCAGATACCAAGGTCAGAGAAGGAGAGGGAGCAGGTGCTCCAGGCACCAGAGCAGAAATTTCCCTGCAGCCCCTGGAGAAGGCCATGGTGAAGCAGATTGTTCCCCTGCAGCCCATGGAAGACCACAGTGGAGCAGATATCCACACTGCAGCCCATTGAAGACCCCACACGGCAGCAGAAGGAGATGCCCTAAAGGAAGCTGCAGCTCATGTAGAGCCCACACAGGAACGGCCTCCTGGCAGCAGCTGTGGCTTACAGGGGACCCACACTGGAGCACTCTGTTCCTGAAGGGCTGTAACCCCATGGAAAGGACCCATGCTGGAGCAGTTCTTGAAGAACTGCAGCCCATGGGAGGGACCCCATGCTGGAGCAGGGAAAGAGCATGAGGAGGAAGAAGCAGCAGAGATGAAGTGTTATGAACTGACCACAACCCCCATTCCCCATCCTCCTGTGCCGCCCAGGGTGGGGAGGTGGAAGAGTCAGGAGTCTCCCTGCCCTATCTTGACCCATGAGCTTTTTCATCATATTTTCTCCCTCTGTCCTGTTGAGGAGGGGGAGTAATAGAGCAGCTTGGTGGGCACCTGGCAGCCAGTCAAGGTTAACCCACCACATTCCCAGTATTCTGGGTTCCAAGTGGTGCCTGGACATGTTCCAGGCAAGCCAGTTTAGGTGTTACTGGCCCAGTGCTGTATAAATGCGACTGTATTTTATCCATACCCACAGTGGCATTAGAAGCAGAATTTAGCTATGCTCAGGTGGCACCGAGCTCAGGTAAGTCCTACTGGATCTTACATAACCTGCAGATGCAAGCTTGGCTATCTTTTAATACCTTGGACAAATCCTAACTAATTTAACCAAAAACGAAGGCCTGGCTACACTTTTGAACAGACTTTTTTGCAAACACTTGCAATATCCAGTAGTGCAGAGATTCTTTAGAGAAAATACATTAAAGCCTTATGATACACAATGTTAATAAATATAGTTATAAAAAATGTATTGAGCTACAGCAAAGCTGAAGAAGGCAGCTTACAATTAAATGAAAAATAAAATCAAGGGGAATTCAGTAATTAATTTTAAAATGCCAGTCATTATTTGAGTACCACATCACATCATCTGCTTCATTTTAGAATCTCACTAGGAAAGTTAGCCTGGAGCAAGAAAAAAAAAGGGTAACAATTCACAAATGCTATTAGCCCAATCAGTATTTCAGTAGTCTCTGACTGCTAAACAATAACTGTTCTTAATTTGGGGGGGGAGGGGGAAATTGATAATGACACTGAACAAAAGTGAAGATACAATATTGATGCTAAGTGGGCATGTTACCTGCCCTGGGTTGGTTAGGGTTAGAATTTCTAGGACAAAATTTCCCTTTTTTGCAGTCTTAAGAGTTTTTATTATTTGTGCAATATCCCCAGTGGCAATAACTAGGTGCTCCACGTTCGTTCTATAAACACAAAACAGTCTTTCCCTGGGGATTAGGTACCTCAAACCTTGCAGCAACTCCAAGAACAAGAAAGGTCAAGGAAAGGGAGGGGAAATAGAAGTGCAAAGGACTGTATTCAGACTACATATCTCATGGTACTTCAACCCAAGGAGAGTGCTGAGAGTCCACCTGCTGTTAAGAGCTGCTGACTTATTACATAATCATAGAATTGTAGAAAAAATACCACTGGAGGTCATCTGGTCCAGCCTGCTTGAAACAGGGCTACCTTTGAAGCTAGGTCACACTGCTCATGCCCTTTCCAGTCAAATTCCAAATATATCCAAGGGCAGAGACTCCAGAGCCTAGACATCTTGGTGGCCCTCTGCCAGTTTACCAATGTATCCCTTGCAACAGAAGTCCAAAATCAGACACAGTACACCAGAGGCAATCTCACAATTGTGGAATAGAGTTCTATAATAACCTTACTTATCCTGATGGCTAAATTCCTGGTAACGGAGCTCTGCATGTGGTTAGGAAGAACATACTGCTGACTCATGTTCAGATTGCCCACCACCACACGCAGGCTCTTCTCTGCAAAGGCACTTTTGCCAGTAAAGAACATGGCAAAGAAGACATTGAGTCTCTCAGCCTTTTCCTTGTCCTTTGACACTCAGTCCCATACCCAGCAGCAGGCTCTTGTTTTCCTTAGTATTCCCTCTTCTGCCAAAGTTCTGAGAGAGTAAAATAGAGGGAGTTTGGTACCATATTCACCTTGCCTGTTGTAAGGCCTCATTCAGGTGCTGCTGGGTGGGTTGTTTCCATTATTCCACATGCCACAGTGGACAGTGTGAATGTGGCCTAAAGAAGCATGCCCCATTTCACACAGTAAGCCACTGGTAGAGGATGGAGTAGCACTCTGTCCTCTCCCTTATCCCATTCTTTCTCTTCAGTTTGGTATTTTATACAACTTTTTGGTGAAAAAGCTGCATGGATTTGCTAGACTGAAGATGCATTAGCAATGTGCCTGTATCCAAGGGATACACTAACCAATGCAACTGGCAGCCTCACCTTCTGCAGAGAGTTCTGGTTTGCATACCCTGCAGGCCCCAGCAGTCATTCTGCCATTCCTTACATCAACATAGGCAGCACATCTGTATTCCTACTGGATATGACGATAAGCCACTGAAGAGCTCCAGGAGCCTCATTTGGTGTCTTTCAGCTCACATCATAGTTTTTCATTTCTCAGGGGCTGGCTCTGGGTCCTTTTTATAAAATGAGGAGCAGTTACAGAGACCAGCATCTCAGATCATGAAAGAAATCCCACTGCATAATATTTTCAGCCTAGAATAATTGTTCCAAATGCTTAAGAAGTGGCATTGCTTTTCACTAAAGTATTGTTTGCTGGAGGAAATCATTTGACCTGAGCGCTGATGAGCATACAGGCTGCTCTTGTAAGTGAAGCAGTGCTTTATGTTTTATTCTCTTTTAAATATGATTTTGGCAAGGAGAGGAATAAGAAGAAAGTACTGCAATCTCTGGACAACATGTTACTGATGTATATAATTTTCTGTTGACTTTGCTAACATCAACTTGCAGAAACATTATTATTTTTGCTGCCTCAGTAAGCAATCCAGTCCTGGATTTAGCTGCTTTGTGTGGTTTGTGGTTGTTTATTCAGGCTAATGGAGATTAGAGACCTATGAAATGCCTAATAAGATACCTCACAGTAAAGAGTTTCCGGTCTGGTGTGTTAAATAGGTTTGAACAGTTTCTCTATAATATTTAGCACATACTAATATAAAACTTGAGCATGATCTGATTTACAGATAATCCTTTAGAGTAGTATCATAAAAATGTATGAGCATATAAAATGAAAAGGAAAGGGAGAAGAGCATGTGTATCTTAATAGACCAAGTACACGAAATATTGAAGTATATATCCCATTGCTTAAGGCAAAGTAATAATAAAAATTGCAGTAAAAAAGAAGTAGAATATCTTTAGACTAGAAATGACCTGTCAACCTCAACTGTAAACCAAAAACAAAGTCAGAAGTATCATTTCTAACACCAGGCATTAGATACTCCAACCACAAGTATCAGACTTTTTAATAAAAAGCAAATATATTATTTATTAGACTCCCTAAAAATCTGGCCAAAGGTGATTCATATACATGCACTTACACATGCTCAAGTATGCATGCACTGACAGGTAAGCACAGTCAAATAAGGAGAAAAAAAAGAACAACTGAAGTTTTCTGTGCATCTCAGGGAAAAAGACAGGTTTTATTTCCCTGAATATTTACTGATCTATTGAGAGGAAACATTTTTGATCTTGACAACTGGAAAGGGAGTCTGAGGAACTTCTAAAGAGCACCATCATTGGTCTCTGAGCCTCTTGAACATTGCTTCTGAGAACATAAATGTATGGGCTGACTCATCTCTTCTGCTTTTTAGCTCTCCATATGGAAGCACTTGAGTTCACCTAGGCTTTCAGATGATGATGAGAAAGAAGTTACCCTGAAGTCTTTGGAAATGGCTCAACTATGCATTGAGAATTGAAAGCTCTCCGATTCAGATTCCTCAGCTAGCTTTCCAAAGGGAGATGAAGTGTATCCAGGTGAAGGTCTATACAACCATACATCATGTGTCCACCATTCTTACTACAGAAAGGAGCATTCCCATTACAAAACAACATTCTCAAAAATCATACAAGCAGCAATGTGTACTTTAACTCCTATTCAGGTTTTTCTCCATTTTGGCTTCATCTCCTGTCTCTATAAGCTCTGCTAAGGTTTTTGGAGCATAGGCACTGCCTTCATCTCTGTCTATTAGTAGTACTAGTAGTACATTACTAGTACTACATTAGTACTTGTAGTATGTATAAGTACATAAGTGTATTAGCATTGCAACAGTAATAAATCCGCATCACCAACAATAGGGAGCTTATTTGCTATCTTATTTGAAAGACTCCAGATGACAGAGGTTGGCTTTCAGACTTAAATTCGCTACCCCTTTTTCTGTGGTACTGGCCCGTTGATTCCAGTGGGGATTCATTGGTGTAAATGAGGTTAGAATTTAGTCTACAGTGTTCATGTAGTGCCATGTCACAGCAAAACTTTTTGTTTCATTACCTTGAAAGTTGTCTTCATTAGAGAGCGCTATTTTAGGTTTCCTGTCACATTGATTTCAAAACTCTACTTTATAAATGACATATTTTTATATTAGAAGTCAAAGGAGACTGTATCTCCAGAGCTTAAAGAACACTCATTACACAAACTTGTAATTGTTGGTCCTTATGGAATTATCCTCCTAGTAAATTTCAACTCAAAAGTAGTTTCTTATAGTGCTTACAAACGTTTTTTGCATTTAAATCCTGAAAAGTCCTGTGCAGATTGTTTTTGAAGAAAACAGGTTGTTATCAGTAGTTTTAGCCCTAATCCGCCTCCTGCTGATTTGAAAGAGTATTATGGGTCTAATCCTGCTCTTGCTAATTCAATGAGTAAAATCAGACAGTACACATAAGGGAACACATATTGCCTTTACATTGGCTTCAGCTGGGAAAATACCCCTCTCTTTCTTCTTAAACTGCTCTTGCTCTCCTCAAATATTGCAGATAGGATCTGGAATGGGGTTTTAGGGCATTCCTCATAGAAGGACAAAAAAGATTGTGTTAGGCTTCCATGACTGCTACCCTGCCACCTTGAGAGACTAGGATACCAAAAACAGCATCCATGACTGTGTAGCAGCAGGATTTTTACTCCAAAAAAGCAAAATTATTCGTCTGTAAAAGGCAGAGAGAAATATTTTAATGAAGTCTCCACTCTTTTTTATGGTGCCGCTCAGCCTTTAGCAAGAGCTACCCTGTAGCCCTAATGCATTTCTTGCGTAACAGCTCCGCTGAGTAAAAAGGGCTAGATATAATGCAGTACATGACCTCCTCAAATTAATCCCTTTTATGGGAATAGAGTAAAATAAGTATCGATGTAATTACATCATCTGACACATGAAAAAGATTTTTGGAAGAACAACAGCATTTATTATACTTGTTGGTTTACGTCACATTCTGATTAATTTTTCAAATAATACATTATATAGGTTTATAAACTACTTAAGGTGGAGGTTTGTTTAAGATTAATTAAATCTGCTCATTCCCTTAGCTACAAGCTAAAATGCATCAATTACTTGGACTGTCATGGAGTTTTGATTGTCTTTAGTGATTCTCCAGCATTATTTAGGGCTTCGTCCTCTTACTGAAGCAAACACTTGTAAGGAATTTGGCACCACTGTTCCATTCCTACACTTTGATGGACTCTGTATTTCAGGAAAACTAACCAACCACATTGACTGTTTTTGTTTGATCGCTCATTTGTAATAGTTGTATAATTATTACGTCAGAAGGAGAGAATGGATGCAGATGAGCTGAGTCACTATCTTCCAATCACCAGTAACCACACCCTAAAATGTGGTCCATATTGTCCACTAAGGGTCACAGACCATCCTCTCCTCAGAGCAGAAGCAGTGCTCCTCTCCCTGTGGGATACCAGCAGTACCGAGTAGCAAACACACTGGGGGTACAGCCATCGGGTTGCATGTCTCTTCTGCCCACCCTCTGAGCTGATGGGATGAAACCCAGTCCTGGTCTGGGGTCTATGCCAGCACAGAATTGAGCTAAAGCTGATAAACCTCTTGAAAAGGTGACCAACGCATCCACTTGGTTCCCCCACCTAGCCTTCACAGAACTGAATCACCAAGAGGGAGGACCACACGTATGGCTGTCCTCACAGACATGTCTATAATAATTCCTGAGGAACCATGTCCCTGGGCACCTCTTCCTTCTCTTCCCTTATGCCCTTTGTTCTTCACTCTCTTTGTGAGGTTATCCTCGTGTTACGCATATGGTGACACACAGATTTATATGAAGTCAGGATCCCAAAGCCTGTAGGCCATGATCCTACAAACTGAAATTTGAGGTTGAATGACTGGACAGTAGTTCTTATGACTGAAAGGATCAGAGATTACCAGACAGATGGAACGTTTTTAGGCTGGGGAGAGGAGGGGAAAAGCAAAGTAGAGTAATATAAAATCAGAAGGAAAAAATACTGCTCAGCTGTGTTCTGATTATTGGCACAGAAGGGAATTGCTGCTTTATTCCCTAAGAAGCTTCCATTAATTTGGTCTTTTATTTTCTTTCTTGTGAGAGTTAACCTCCTGTGGATTTTTTCTCTATTCCTTCCCACTCTTCTGAAGAGGAACAGGCCAGTGATATACCTGCATGCCTACTTATTAAAGACATAATGTTGGTAATAGAAAGTAGAGATCTTCTAGCTCCTAAGGTAAATGCATTTAGTGGTTAATACTGATGAGCACATTAAAGAAAGAAAGGCCTGGAGAGAGGGCTTGAACTGCTATCTGACATATGAGCTTCTAATAGCATGGGTTTGAGTAAAATGAAAGGAAAACTCTCCTAATATTTACAAAAATTTGCCCTACTTTGAAAGCAATGAAAAATGGTTTAGTGGCTTTTTAGCTGTCTAACACCCAGAACTGGTCTATGCTCTCTAGTACAAGTAACTCTGAGATGTCACAGTCTAAGTTTACCAGCAGGGTGAAGGACGATCTAAAATGCACCAGAACAAAAGCCAGCAAATACGACAGGAGTCACAGTAATAAGACCACGTGATTATACAGTCTCAGATGCTTGAAATATTTTTACTCTTTCTATGAAAATTATTATTATCTCAGTTTTTGTAGTGCTAGAAGGAATCCTAAGTATGGAAATGAAAAACAAGATGAGAATGGTGTGGCCCACTGCTGTGCATCTTTGCTGTGGCGGTGGAGTAGAGCCATGCCCTGCCTACCTCCTCCCCTTCTTCCCAGCTGGCTCGAAGCAATCTCTTCCCAAAGAAGGGTGCTGCAACTGCAGCTGTGGGGGAAAGCAGGGTACCGAAGAGAGAGACACAGCAGACATCCAAGGTGAACCTCTGGTGTGGTACCAGGTGGAGTTAAGCAGGGTGCCAGGGTCCAGTACAAATGTGCGAGTAGAGCGTATTCTGAAAATGGACGGGAGAAAATGGGGAGGTCTCTTGCAGAAGATAAATTAATGAGAATTATGCAAATTACCCCATTAAGTAATGTGCCTTGTCATGACAAGAAACAGCATTAACACCAGCATTGATGGGGTCTCCTTGCAATCAGATATAGGTTGTGAGCCAGATTGCAAACATCAGATACTTACAGCTGAGGGCAAGTACTCATAAAAGAAGCCCTACTGAAGTAAGTGAAACTGTTGTTGCACATGGAGAGGCCAGAATCTGGTCCTCATCAGAAGTTATACTTCACTTGAAAATATTACTTTTGAAAAAATTACCCTTGAAAAAATTGAACATCTCTGATTTTCAGACTACAATGACCCAGTGTGTTAAATCTCTGGGCTAAAAGTCAGTTTAAGAGTCCTTGCAATCATGAGACACCAACTTCCATCTCCCAGAGGACAGCAGAAGTCACTTCTGGAGATAAGTGTGTGCAACGTGACACAACATCCACAGCAGTGACAGGCAGCCATACCTGTCACTCCTCTGCCTCTTGTACCATGTAACAGCTCAAGGCCAGCAGGTCATTTATTCAGACGTTCCCTAGACACACAACTTCTGTACAGAGCTGAAAATCAGTGGGGACCCAGGGGACAATTGTCAGGCAGCCCCAACCCACTTCATGGAGAAGCAGTGCTCTGAGGTATATAATCTTTTTGCACCAGGATTGCAGCATTGACTTTCTTCTCCCAGGATGCCAGCTCCATCCCCAAAGCTGTGCAGTTGTAATGTAGGCACAAACAAGAAAGTACCTATAATAAGAAAGTCAAGGAGAAAAGAAATAAACTCAGTGTTCAACACACTGAAAACAACAAACCGGACAGCAGAAAAGGACAGAAGACTTGCTATATAAAGGTCTCTAAAAAGAGATTTATACTCAGTGAGAAGCAAAACTAATTGAAAATGCTTAAAAAGGAAAGTGTTTGGCAGTCCTCATTAAATTGTGCCTGTTGTTGTAGAGATAAAAGAAACACAGTTTGAACCAAAAGGTTGAGTAGAAATTTAAAATCCAAGGACAAAATTTTCAGTGAATGGCACAGGCTAAATTAAGCACGAGGGTTGTCAGATATTGGTTAGAGTTCCTGATCGATTTTGACAAACAGAAATATAAATATGTCGAATATAGTTATACTTGAAGTGGAGACAGGTAGAGACTGTTAGATTATCCTTTGATGCTGTTGTGGACCTTGAGGTCAAGCTGGAGAGAGTGGCTCAGGAAATAATCTTTCAGCTATGGTCAGAGTGCTGGTCAGGAGAAGCTTTACTTGTTTAGTTATTGTTTGCATCAAGGGGTCCAAAAACGCAGCCTGCAAGGCCAAGATAAATGATCTGCAGTATATTGCTTTTATAGTGTTTTCAATTAACAATGTGATTCTAAAGGTTTGCAGTAGGTCAAAGAAAGCTGGTGTGTGGTTCAAAATGCTCAGGAATCACTGGTTTGGGGAATTCACTGCTTGGTGGATAAGCAGAAGGAGCCCTTATTTGCAGCACAGAAATCATTACTGAAAAGGCAACTTTTACGGTGCTTCCACGCCGATCTCTGACATACCACAGCATTTCTCTGAGCATGACACACAACCTTTGGAAGGGGAAAGAATTACAGCAGAGGCATAATATTAATGATTCAGAAAGTCTCATGTCACAACCCTGAGCGCTGAAGTATTTAATTATTAGGCATAACGATTGCACACAGGCTGTGCCAAATAATGACGGGAGAATTAGACACCTAAAAATGGAGTCTGTCCTCTGGGGAAGGTCATTGTAAGCCAATTGGTGGGGGAAAAGCCAAAGTAGTGCTGTGGGACTGAATTCCTCTTCCCTCACGGAATCCAGACCCATGCTACAAGGAGGGCTGTCTCCTCCAGGAATACTGGGCTATCATCTTAAGTGAAACACGTTTGTCTTTCAAAACCTGAAGAAGGGAGAGGATAAGATAAGGCTTTTCTTCGAAAAGGCAGGGAAGGAAGTGCAGATGCTCCCTCTGAATTCCAGCCTTGATGTTTAGTGCAGTTGAACCAACTGTTGGAGAGGTGGGATCAAAAAGGTTTTCTGCATGAGGGATTTGACCCTCCATGAAAGCTCCAGTCTCCAAAAGCTTTAGTCACTGTTGGTGGGTAAAGTATTTTCTCTATATCGTAATTCGAAAATGAAAACTAATTAGTTAAAAAAATTACAAGACTTCTGGTAGCTGTGGTTTGATTGTTCCCTTAAAACAGTACCAAATTTCAGGCTTGGCTTGCTGAATATTTAAGCATTTTATGAAACACAGGCTGCACAGGAAGAGATTGAGAAAATCCCTTTCCAGCATTCCCTATAGCATGATTTCTTGAGTACATATGTGGAGTATCTATACTCATATCTCTCTGGGCAGAGAAGTCTCACACGACCTTCCAAAATCCTTGCTTTTACCATTGGGCATCTGGCAAATTTTCCACAAAGCTCCAGACTTTTTAATGAACACTGAAACTTTACAGAGTTTGCATTTAAAAATGTGATGGAAAGGATGTGTAGTGGCCCAGAAGCTCCATTTCTGAGGGATCCATGGGAAAATTCAAGCATTATCAGTGATCTCTCAAAAGTTAGATTTTGAAAGGGCTCTGGCACAAAGTTTTTAAAGGTTGTACGCAACAGAGAGGGAGACATTTTTTAAAAATGAAGAAAACACATGGAGAATTTGTTTCTTTACTACCTGTGAAAAGAATGGTAATTGTCAGCGTTGTGAAGCATTATGCTTGAATGACTGAGAGGATTGGTAGTGAGATTCAGAACCTTTCAGTTATGGGACATGAATTCAAATAGGAATGAGGTAGTAGTGACAGAAAGTCATTACCATGTCACTGCAGTTTGTTAACGTTTAGAGATTCATTGGTGGCTTGAGTCCAATTACTAGCACAGAAGAGGTCACATTACAAAATGCACTATCAAAACTGGCAGAGGTAGGCAAACCCATTTCTACTCTTTGTAACATGCTGCTACCTTTCCATATCCCAAGTTATTCATTCCAAGTCGTGTCAAGACTCAAAGCCAGTGTGGTGAAGCATTCAAAGTCCACACTGCACATCTGATGAAGAGAAGACTTTAGTCTCCAGCCCATTGATCCAATATGTCTTGTGTAATAATTGCAAATTTCCCTATTTAAAGTATATAAACTATGTAATGCCAAGCTTTTACAGCCTGCAGAGGCAATGCCTGGCAGCTGGGGGGCTGAGGGTTAAGCTGTCCATGGGCAGAGCAGCTCACACAGGCTTTCTGGTTTCTTTGCAAGAAAGGAGATATAACTATGCTCAGCTGAAACGAATTACTCTGCCAGGAAACTTTAAGAGGATTGAATGCTATAGCATCCCTTCCTTCTTTCAAGGTTTGGGGTGATTTAGCATTGATGGAAAGCTGAGTTGTGAGGAGCCTTGAGTTAACTCAGAAGAGGCTTTTGTTTTGCTAGACTTGAAGTATGTGAATTGTTTCATTTTTCCTGGACTTATCTGAGCAAGCTCAGAAATCCCTGAAAATTGGAAAAGAGCCAAAAAGACAATTAGACCAAGGGAAAAAATAGTAAATAGTCCTTTGCAGCTAGTAACCTGTACTGATGTGTTTTCTCAAATATATGCTAAATAGAAAGGCTTGAAAAATGTCATGAAAGAGGAAAGAGCTGAATTCAGAGGCAAAATAACAGTAGATGTTCTCAGAAAAATTACTCTCTTGACTACTAGCTAGAAAGAAACACTAAGATCCTGGACTGTGATAAATCTTCTAGTGCATGAAAGTTGTACAAAGGAATTATTATTACCTTAAAGAGAAAGTTCTTAGTCTTATCTAAGTGTATATATAATATGTATGTGTGTGTGTGTGCATATAAAAATATACTAGAGTAGTTTTTACTCTTGGTTTAACAGATTTAGGGTTAGCATTAGAGAAAAATTAACTGAAGTATTCAATACTTGGCAGAGATCCCTAGAGAGTTAGGCCAGTAGCAGTGTCACACTGACACAAGCTATTTTGTATTTTTCAGCTTTGCCTGAAGGAATGTAAAAATAATACTGCTCCATCGGTGGTTGTGTTGGCAAGCAAAAAATTAGCTTGGCCTAACTGGCCAGTGCTGAATATGACACAATAGCCTATTTCCGAATGAGGTGAAAATATTTGAAGCAAAACAAATAATAAAGAGAAAGTTGGGAGGATGGGGAGTTCTGATTATTTTTAAAGAGAAGGAAATAATTCTGTTTATTATTTCAAGAACACTTCTGAAATATTTTTACTATCAGTATTTTAACATGTTAACATGTTATCTAATGGGACTAAATATGTGGAAGAAAAAACAGAATGTTTTTAAGTTGGAAGGTGTGCCAAAGGGTGAAGACAAACCTGTACTGCAGATCAGGTACTTGTTTAGTACTTTGCTGAATAAAAGCAGAACAAGGAGTTCCGAATTTGCTGGGAATCATCCCCAGGTCTTGATCTGCCCATTAGAGTGCTGAACAGCATTAAAGTCAGCAGTGGCTAAAACCTCTGTCAGTCAGAGTTTTATTTGAACGTGGGAGCAGCTGGATTTGATTCCTAAGCGAAATCAGCTCACTGATCTCAGTGCTGTGCCCAGTAGCTGTCACAAAAAAGGCATGGCTGTCCTTGCAAACTTCCACAGTGCTTTTCTAGTGTTAATGTGATTTATACTTAGAGCAGTTTGACCTGATGGCTAATATATACTCAAGAGAAATTTAGGAATGGATTGGCAGATCAATGCTTTCTTTTGACTTTGCTGCTATTTAGCACAAGTATTGCAACTAAAAGAAAATCTGTAGGAGAAATTAATTACATAAAATTTTCAGCAATATTTCTGGGATGAACACTGGACCCAGGATGTACCTAATCACACCACTAATAGGAAAATTTTTCCCTCCCCTCCACTGAAGCAAGGTGGCACATCAAAACATACCCCTGGGCTTCAGAAAGGTGCATTTGAATCTGCACTGAAATCCGTGCTTCACAGCTCAATCCTAATTTTAGTCACGATGCTGAAAAGTTTTACTAAACAGTATGTTCCTAGAAGAATGCAGAAATGTGTGTTTTATTGTCTTCCACATGCTCCTGAGGTGTCTGAGGGAGCAGAGAGCATCCACGAACCAAGACCAGGTGGGGGAGATGGGTCATATTTAGCAGCTGCCTTTGGAATCAGTTCCCAGGAAGGATGTGTCAAACCCTAGTCCATGCTGCTGGGAATCAACGGAGCCTGCAACTGGACTCTCTTTACAGCCAACCTTGCGTAGTCAATAAATCTCACATTGCTCTCATTTACTACCTGTACCATGGGTTCTTTATTCAGTCTTTACTAGGCACCATGGCCAGACCTTCACTTGAAGGCATTGCCCATCTTTCACCCCTAACCTTTAATGTAAAGGGTGGCTAGCGATAGCAGTACTTTTGAAGGTGGGGCTTTTTATATCCTGATGTTCATGTTGTTTCCAGTTAATGTCTCAAATAGGAACTGCTGGAAATTCTCTATACTCTATTGTATTTGTATTAATTTATTTTAAATGCTGAGCATTTGGGATTGATGTGCATTCATCCTGGTTCCTATTTCTCCATTTCTCCATGATATATAAAACACTGTCTCTTAACTTTGTATTGCTTTTTAGTCCAGTTCTCCCAAGAAGGATTTTCTGAAAGAACAAAGGCAAAAAAAAAAAAAAAAGAAAAAAAAAAAACCAAAACAATTCATATTCACAGGACAAACAAAGATGCATTTCTTTTAACCTAAACATTGATACAAATCTAGGAGTGCATTTACTTTCTCTGGTTAGCACAGGTGCTAGGTGAGCTATGCCATTTCAATGATTATTTTGTAAGGACTATGTCATGACAGTCATCAAAACCCCCATGCTGTGCTGGAAGCCTAACAGCTCCTTTTCCTCTGTCAGTGATAGAGATCTGGGAAGTAAGGCAAATTTTACCAGCTCCCACCAATAAAGATTTGGTCAGAGAAATAAGGGTGAAAAATCATGTATTGACATTGTGAATAATAATAGCTTGCTGGCCAAGTTGGCACCAGAAAAATAAGCTATTCTGAACTTGTCCGTACCTCCTCTTTGAAAACTGTGTGCAGTTCTGGTATTGTTTTCTTGTAAATAGTATAAAAGAATTGGAGAAGATTCAGAAAAGGGCAAAAGGTTTGATCAAATTTAGGGAGTAGATTCTGTATGAGCTGAGTAGGACTTGTCAGGCTAGAAAAGACATAAGGTAAATAGGTATGAAAACACAAGTAGCAGGAGGAGGGTGGCTAGACATCATGCACTGGCTGCCTTTTTGAATACAAGGACCTGGTTGGGGGCATCATACAAAGCAAGGAACCGCAGACAGAACAGTCAAAAGGACACTGACCAAGAACTGCCAAACAGTGTTGTGAATGCCAAAAATGTGGACGGATTCAAGGGGACAAAATAAAGCCCGTGGAAGTGCAATGCACTAAGGATCACTAACTGCAGAGAAATTACAGTTGTGGTACTTCTTGAGTGATTTGTAGGTGGTTGGAGGATGGAAAGGCATTCAATGATATTATCATGTGTATTTAGCCTACTCTTTTTCCCTATATGTTTGTTTACTTCAGGTTAAATTTTGTAGACTGAATACTAGGCTAGGTGAAGCTTTGCTCTGACCTATTACTGGTATTCTTTTGTTCATTTCCAAGCCTTGAAAGAGCTGGTCAGTTCATCCTATATATGTGCTTGTGTGTGGGCACATGCACTGACAAAAGAACTGTTGAAAAATTAGGTCCTGACTAAATAAGTAATATAAGTCATTGATTTTTAGGAGCAAAGACCTTGGAACATTTTCTCTTAGGGAAGTAAGTCAGAATTAAAGGAGTAAGGAGTAAAGATCAAATTGTCTTTTTTTTTTTTTTTTTTTGAGTTACTGTTGGCTTCACATAGTATAGAATGAAAAAAGGGAATGTCTACATCAGGCCCCAGAAAATGCAAAGTATCTATCTGAGTGACAGAGGGAAAGCATATTCTTCCTGTAATCATTTGTACCATCTTATGAATAATTATCCAGCCAAGCATTTATTCTCGGCTTATCACCATGGTATCTTAAAGACTTGAAATTCTGAAGTAATACAACAAAGTAATAAATGAATTATATGTTAATTAGATATAGTATTCTTAGGAATAAAGATGATATTAGGAAATGAAGACATTTTTACTTACCTCTGTCTCATTTTTCCATATCTAGCCCTGGATCATTTCACATTCACATACAGTGGTGTTTTAAAAATAGAATTAGCTCCTAAACATCAACTTAGATACTTTTCAAATTGTAAATGTACAGGTCGAATCCTTAAGGCAACACAGTTCAAATGCTTATTTTGAAATTCCACTTAAACTTATTACCAGTAGCAATTTAAATTACCTGTTGTTGGATATAACATTGAAATAAATGACTAATTAGTGTCAACTTGCCAGCATTTAGTCACCAAGCAGCTTGGAAGCTCTAGGGAACAGCTTTATAACAATTTACAGCACCCTCCTTAGACAAGGACACCGTTTTGCAATTGTCAGATGTAATTTTACATCTCTATAATATTGCTTTATGCGTAGCACTTCTTTTTCTACTCTCAAAATGGGTAGTTTCTATTCTTCACTGATGGTCTTTTTTTAACTGGTCTCGAAGTTAAAGTGGTTAACTGATATTTGCTCCCTTGCAGCACATCTGCTTAGTCCTAGAGCTAGCCTTATTGTGAAGGGAATTAATTGAGATCGGTTAATTCACATGCCCGTGATAGCAGAAAGGCAGGGCTTAACTAGTCACTCCTCCTTTCTGGAGTGTGTTGCAGTCCAGCTGATGAATTTTATTGCTGACGTACAGTCCTCCATCCACTGTGTTAAGAATAAAACCCCACCAAATACATGGTAGATTTGTCACCAGGTAAGCATCTCCATCACAGAAGCTGGTGCTGGAAGCCTCAATTCTGATGTACTCCATAATGGGCTGTGATGTTACCCCATTAAAAACAAAAGCCAAAGAGGAGTTTGGAAGTGCAAGCCGATGCCTGCCTTGGTGTGCAGAGACCCTCAGCAGCGATTGTCACGGTCTCAGTGTCACCTTTTGGCAAGAGAGGGCTCAGGCGCTGGCAGGGGCCATGTAGGCTGAGGGTACCTGCACTTGGCGCAGAAGCCTGCTACCATGCGAAAGGTTGCGTGGAGTTCCCTTTGCGCATCAACTCTAAAAAAGGCCCATTTTCACCTATGAGTGCGGGTGATGGCCAGTGCATTATGACAACCACCATGATTTAGTTAACACTAGGAAAGACAGCTTGCAACTTTTGCGTCAAGAATCGTTTTTCTGCTATGTTTCTTTTCTTAGTCATGAAGAGTTTCTGATCCATTCAGAAATATTCTCTTTTTCCTAAAAACAAACATGCTCATTTTTGCCTCTGAAATCGCTGGGAAAAAAAAACAAACAAAACGCCACCTCAGTAGTATGTCTGTGTAACTGTAATGCAGCTGTTAGGAGTCAGCTGAGCTGTAGCTCTGATAGTTTAAATAGGTCCCATACAACATAAACCAGACATCATACTTCTGTGATGCTTTGCAGAAGCTTGGGAACAGTTAGGATATTAGTTTTTCCTATGGAGTGAGGAAGAGATGACAAAAAAATATTTTTTTTTTTTACCTTTTGTATTTAGTATTTTATGGTAGATGAAAACAGAAGGAATTTGGTTATCTAGATCTCTGTCTTGACTGCAAGAAGCCGGGAGTGTTTCCTTGGGCAAGTCTTTTAACTTTTTTCATGCAAAAGTTCTTTTTTTTGACCTCTACGTATTAAAGCCCACCTTTACAAATCTGTTTAAGCTTCTTGGATGAAAGCCCTGGTGCACATGCAAAAAAAAATCCCTGAATTTTATTAGAAATTTTGTATTTCAGAAACTGCAAACTCAGCCAGGTGCAGGGGCAATAGTTTGACTCTCTTGCACTGCAGGCTGGAAAGCCCAGGGAGCACTGCCACTCTTGAGAAGCAGATGTGGTTTTCATCATTCATGAACGATCATTCTGGCTGGCTCTTGGAGGAACATTTGTGGACCCCAGAGGGGACCACGTCCATCACATCTGAGCTGAAGAGAGGATTATTGCAACAGAGGGCCCTTTGCAGCAGTAAAAGCAGCCAGGAAGATTATTTGCAATTCCATGCCGAATCTCCCTAGGCTGGAATAAAATTTGGAATAATCTATGTAATGTTCTGCATCTCACACTAACAGCAATATTTTGTATTATTAGGAATTACTTTTCCAAAATCATTAGGCTATTTTAAGACCTAGGTAAGGCTGCAGATTCATCATGATTACTGTTAATGTCAGAGAGGCTAGGAATTGCTTTTCTTGCCTTCTCCCCTCTGCCGGCGCATACGTGCATGCCCGATTGGGTGGCTGGCTGCCTAAACGCATGGGCCGGTGAGCAGCTGTAGAATCTTTGCTGCGAGTGGCACCAGAGCAGCCTCTGGGGCTCTGCCTGCGGCTCCTGGAGAACAGGAAAGGGCCATTAGGCAAGATGGGAAGCAAGAGGGAGGTGCATCATCCCACCCAGGTGGGTAAACCACCGACCCTGCCCAGAGCAAGCAAGCAGCTGGAGGACGGGAGGATAGACCTTGTCCTGGAAAGGCAGGGCACCATTCTGTTAATCACCTCCAGTGCAAAAAGCTTGAACTCCACCTGCACGACATGCTAAATCCACTGGGAAATGTGATTTGTCTCCCACACATGAAAAAAATATGCTGTGCTGGGTTCTACAAGGATTGTTTAGTTTCCATGGATTTCGTGCTATTTTCATTGTTCTTTGGTCATAAATTCCCTTGCTTTTAAAATAAATATTACCAGCTTAATTTTAATGATTTTTCGTTTATTTTACAGCTCCATTATTTTCTGACGTTTTACATGTTTGAAAACAAAAATGTTACTAACTTTCCTTTTCAGCAAATAAGATGGTAGCAGACAACAGACCTCAATCAATGTAATTTTTTTTTAAAAAAAGTAAATTAATTCGAAGGAGGTGGGAGAGGGCACATGTATTTGTAACACGCATTTTAAAATGTTTTTGCATTTGCATTTATTTTTAATGGCGTTTATGCCCTCTAGTGTCAGTAAACGTTATTGCAGCTAGGTTTTTTGAATGTTGACAATTTTTTTCCTTAACTGTTTCTGTCGGTATCAATCTAAACTATTTGATCTTTGTAAAAATGCACGTCCTTGATTTATTCCTACTATATAGGTCGCGCAGTTTCAGAGTTTTGCTGTAGAGGTCACCTGGAGGGGGTGGTGTTTCTATCCAAAGTAAGCTATTCCAAACATGAATTTCTGATCTGTCAAACACACACAAAAATATTGCTAAATTACAATTTCTGTGATTACTGATTTTATCCTCCAAAATACACTTATTCTTTGCTTGAAAAAAACTACTCCTGTGTTCAAACAAACAACCATAAGTTAAATAAGCAGCATTGTACCTTTCATTTGCTAAGATTATTAAAGAAAAGACCTTCTCTGCTCACATCAAGGAAAAATGGCCAAAAAGTATGACTCGTTTCAATTATAATTCAGACCTTTGACTTATGAAACATTCCATCTTAGAGCCGTCAAAAACAGGTCTTCATTAGATTCAGGAATAAGATAAACAGCCGATGATGCCACAAATACAGCCTCTGCTGTGTGAGATTTCTTGAATTATGGGTATGCAACATCAAATATATTTCACTCATCTGTTAGAAAAGCAGTATTGCTTTGGCAGGTGGACATCCACGGGTAAGCTCTGACGCGGCAATGCATAGGTTACAGACTGGGCATTTGTAAACCCAAATACATTCATGTTTCCCAAGCTCCTACAATAGCTCAGCCTTTTGTGTGCATTTCAAGCTGCATTACATGCCCCCAAATCTGTCATGCAAAGCACTAAGAAATCATGCCCATGTTACTCAGATCAGTACTCTGAAATTTCCAGTATTTGCAAAATAAAAGAATCTACTGGCTTGCTCTCTTCCCTTGCAGTAAGGAGTCAATATGCAAAAGTGGTCTGTCACCCGTTGAATACAAACAACTGGGACAAACACACATGCCTTTAAATCCCTCCATCCCTGTACAATGTCACTTAGTGAACAGATATGCACAGACTGCAAGCAGTAGCATGTCTGACCTGTCTTGACTACGTCTAGTGAAACCTAGGCATTAGTTTGATCATGCAGTTTCTGACTTGTGATTTGATAAAATTTGATTGACGCACCTAGTTTGTCATAGCCTTTTCCCCTTCCCTTTTTGGCTAATGAAGTAGAGTGCACCTGGTTGGTAACAGGGATCAGTACGACATCACTTTTTCTTCACTCATCCAGAGCATACAATATTGGGATGACACTTTAGATGTTACAAAATTAGATTGTCAGTGCAAATCATAAATGCCCAAAGACTGACTTGAGCTTTGGCCACAATAATAGACATATGTGGAACAGACTATATACAAAGCTATTAAAAGACTGCAACTAGGAAAAAAAAGCACGTAAAGGAGAATATGTTTGCAGATACAGTCTAAAGAGCAGTGAGACAAGCAGGGTAGCACTAGATAAAACCTTGAAATAGTTCCCTTTTGAAAAGTGACTCTGTGAAAATTGCTTAATAAGATTCGATATTTCTTGTGTCTCCATGACTGAAGAAATCAGATTTTCTGCAGAATTTAGAATTTGTTTTGGAGATCAAGTATAATTTTTCCACTTTGAAATACAAGCAGCACAAAGCTACCCTGCTATCTGAAAATGGAGTTCTGTTCTTTTTTAGTTTAGACTTTCCAAGGAATAAAGAAATTGCAGGTGGGGTAAAGGAAGAAATTTTCCCTTCATTTTATGTCATCCACTTTCATTGGTGGTATTCAGTGATATATGACGTATAAATAAAAGTAATATTTAATCCAGCAGGAGGAACTTCATTAACAATTCTGGTCATGCCTACACTAGACTAAAATCTGTGCCACTGTCCCAAAGGAGAGCAAGGCTTACCAGGGTAAATGTAGTAAAAACTCCATTTTGTCACAAAGGTGAGCAAATACATTTCTCACCCTGTGCAAGAAGGCTAATTTCTTGGAATTCATTTTTTCTGAGCATAATTTTATTTAAACATCTCCAACACAGTGTTTATCCACAGGAAAAAAACTAATTATGTAAGAGTTATTAATGATGTGAAAGATATTATTAGCCCTAAAGAATGGACAAACAATATTACATTTGGAAAATGTCACCATACTACAACTTATTCAAGCTGAAATAGAAAAATAATCAAAAGCAAGTTATTTTAAAACAAGCAGTATATCCATCAACCTGTCATTTTGCCCAGAAGGTAAGAAGAACATTGCAAAATACCTTCATGTATCAAACAATCCTAATTTTTTTGTTTTTCTCTGTAACACTGAAATACTGTGAAAAGGCACCTCCTTATGTCAGTAGGTAGGTCCACACATAAATACTGAAATGTTAGGGACGGATCAGCTAATAGTTCCTGTCACCACTCCGAAAGCATCAGTCTGCACTTGATTCACATAATTACAGTGTCACATTATAAACAGGATGAACTATATCCCTGAGCAACTTCAAACCAAATTAATTAGAGCCAGAAATGCCTTCTGTCCACAGCAGCCATCGGTGACAATGTGAGCTTAGGAAGGTTCAGCATTTAGCATTTCAAGTGATAGGCATCTAAATATAGGTTTAAGAATCTAATCTAAGAGATCTGTTCCAGTAGTACTGGGTGTGTAAAGTTTGCATTTCAAGATCTGGTTGTGTCAGGTGTGTGTAAATATATATTGCCTTTTAATAGCTTTCTGTTGATACACTTTGATTCAATTTAAGAAAATATTTGGATCATATCCAAAAGGATGAAGTAAACAGTAACAAATAGTGTAAACTGGCACTGATTATCAGTGATTTGATCCTAGGACTTCTCCCCTAAATTCGCCACCCTGGCCCCATGCCCACCACTCACCTCACTGCTCCTCCTGAAAAAAACCTGGGGTTACTTAGGTGTCGGGGATCCCATTTGTCAAAGGGACCTTGAAAGGTCATTTATCCACTTCCCTGCCCAAAGGAAAGAACAGCTGGGCATGCATCACTCCTGACAGCTGATAGTCAGCTCTGGCTTTAGGAAGATAAGCACCAAAAACGCCTATGTTGTGAGGTGCAAATGTTGATGTGAAGGAAAGCATGACTCTCTTTCTAGTATTTTTCCAGTTTTATAAATCTTGTAATTAAGACCAGCTACATTAATAATTTAGAAGATGGATTCTATTATGTTATGTCTTTTTATCCAATCTTGTTCCAATTTTGTCCCTAAATCAGAAACTAACAGTACTCAAATTCTGATCAGGTGGGGAGTTTATTAGTAGAAATATTAATGTATTTTTTCCTGTGCATATTTTACACTTAGGCATGCCTTGTAAAACAAGTAAACATTTCTTTTACACAACATTATCTTGGTCAATAGTCTAAGACTTGGTCATCTATATTATGCCTGCTTGGATGACAACTTATTTGAATATTTACGTTAAACATTTTCCTCTTATCTTACAAAATACAGACCATTCTTCTTCACCTACAAGGCAATACATAATCTCCTTTTGACATATGCTGATCTTTCATTGCTAGAAGATGTTCTCTAACCCCATATAGATTCTCCATCATCTGATATCCTCATCTCTTTATCCCCTCCTCATGACTAGGTGCACAATTTGGACCATGTGACTTGGAGACTCCCCCCATCTTCTCTATTATTTTTCCAATTCCTGCTGAACAGGCAGGTTTTGTTTTCCAGATAGCATTTCCAAACACTGCCTCTCTTGCAGTTTTATTTCTTACCTTTTCTTGTGTTAACAGTTTATAAATTCTTTGTAATAGGGAATGTGCTATCTCTCCACTCAGAAGGATACTAAACTCACATGCTACAATCAATGTTTAATAATAATTTAAAATCCAGTAAAGTTAAAAACTGAATGGTATTTGAGAGTAATTTATCTCTTTATTAAACTCTGTAGTATGTAATTACATACTTGTCCTATAGAATATGGCACTCTGCAGAGTGCAAACAGCTGATATCTCTTAATAAGCTGTCACTGGAGCACCTGTACATACTTCAGTAGCACTATGTTCTTACTTGCTGGACAAAACAATATCCAGCATCATAAAGAAAGATGGTAGCCCTAGTAATTCTGAGCACTGCCAGGATTTGCAGTTAGAATTTGGTTGTTTGCTTGCTTGTGGCTTGAGTTGTTCATGTTTGTTTTTGCCTAGACCATAGAAGGGACCTCTGGAGGTGAGCTAGTCTAGCCTCCCACTCAAAGGCAGCCTATCAACAACAATAGCTTAGGTCAGCTATGCTTTTGTCTAGCTATGTCTTGAAAATCTCCAAGGATAGAAAGTCCACGATCTCCTGGGCAACCTGTTCCAAAAATGCACTACCGTCCTAAATGAAAGTACTATATCAACTTAGTGAGACAACACATTATTCAGCCTGACATCTAACTTACCAAGTGGTCTCCCTAGGATCTTGTCAATGGAAAGTGATGAGTTCTTCCAACAAGCAAACAGAGTAAGGACTTAACTTCTACGCTGATTTTTTTTTCCTTAACAAGGTCACTCACTCTCTCCATTGCAATAGAGGCAGCCTGGGAAGACTAGAGCAGGTAAAACATAGATGCCCACAGTTTGATGGACAGGATACCCAACATTAGCTTGAAATTAAAATTACATGTGCACAACACTGTAAGCTGTATACATATGCATATGTGTATAAAGTATTATTTATAGGTAGTGAGTATTATTTGCAAGAGAAATAAAATCTATTGTGCAATTAATTAATCTTGAAATTCAATACTTAGAACAGATTTTGTCTTAACTAAGCATTTTGTTTTCTTTAATCCAGGTATGGTGACATGGTGCCGAAGACAATAGCTGGCAAGATTTTTGGTTCAATATGCTCCCTGAGCGGGGTCTTAGTCATCGCTCTGCCAGTTCCTGTAATTGTCTCCAACTTCAGCCGTATCTACCACCAGAATCAGCGGGCAGACAAGCGCAGGGCACAAAAGGTGAGCTCCTAAATTTTCCCCTTTTTATTGTTGAGCAACAGATAAAATGCTGTGCATCCTCAAAGTGAGTTTGGTTTCTTAGCAAGAAGACTACTATGTGTATGTGCGACATGCCTAGCACATGTCCTAGATGCAAATACTGTGTTATTTTTAGGGAAAAAAAATGGTTAATTTATATTTTCTGTCAAAATTTACAGATCTATTATTGCGGTAATTCATCCTACTTGTTAGACTAGATCTAGTATTTTCAGGCAATAGCTGTAGTCCCACCCCCTGAAGATTTTTCTGTGTTTTTCAGACAGACTTTCTTTCCACCAGTCTTCTGAGAAAAAACCAACCAAACAAAAATAAACCCTAATAATGATTTCTAATGTCTATCCTAACAGCCTGCTTCACTAATCCATGTGTTTAATTCCCAGGTTCAGTCTCTGGGGAATCTGATTGTTGGGGAACTTGTCTCCTCAGCTCTAGTTTGCTTAAAAGGATTCAGAAAAAGAGCTTGACCAGGAAAAGCTGAAAGCAAAAGTCTGTTTCTCCAGCTTCCTTGATTTGCTGAGTCTCTCACTAAAATATGAACCAGCTCTATAAGATGACAGTTTCCCTCCCTGACCCATATGGGTAAGGTCAGGAACCAGGAACAACTACTTACCAGGAGAGATGCAGCCAAGCGTGGGCAGTCACCTTAATTTCCACATCACTGCCAAATTACTAGTCCAGTTTGCCCAACCCTATAATGCTAAGCACTTCAGATAGCCTCCATTGGCACCTGAAGCCCTGATAAGGGAAATGAGATACATTACCTTCTGGCTTCTCTGCTGGTGGCAGTCAGAAGGCTCTGGATGCAACAGAGACCTTGCCAAGGCCAAGGTGTCACCACCTGGGCTTTTTGTGGTCCCATGGCCTCTCTTCAGAAGTCCTGAGTCTCCAGTGGTCCAGGGAGAGCAGGGTCGCTGCCTGCAGAGGCATGCAGGCAGGCTGTGGATGGGGATTACATACACAGACCAGGAACACAGGCTGCATCTGCCTCATATAGACAACAGCACCAGGTTTAGAGATATAAAATGTTTGTGTATTTCTTTCTGGCCTTTGACCAGAAAGGGCACCATTTTGACTGATCTCTTCATGGAAATGAAGTAAATGTACACAGTGATACCATTCCCAGAACACCTTAAAATTCGGAGAAACAGAGATACATGACCAAGAAAATCAGTCATAGGCCCAGGCTAAGATATTGTACCATTTAATGGCCACATCTTGGAAGAACGTTGTCAGATGAGGAAAATGGCCATAAAATAAATCAGGTGTATCACAGAAATGTCATACCGTTCTAGAAACCTGGTTTCAAATATATGCTGCTTCAGTGATGCAAATACCACACATGACCTATCCTACTAATTCCACCTACCCTTTTGCATGCTGTTTTGTCCCATGTGCTAGTTCCAGCTGTGCATTCCCCACTCCCACAGCTGGAACATGCAGAGAACACTTCAATTCCTCACTACATTGTTTTTGTCGAGAACTATTCCAATTCTGTTTGCGTAATGGCAGTAGACAGAGAAAGAACAGTATGTATCAGCCAGAACACAGTGCTTCATTACTGTGCCTCCGAGCATTGCGCCCATCATGGATAACAGATCTTCTTGATCCCAGCAATCAATGTGCCTGTTCTGAGCTTTCATAATAACTGCAGACACAACCAGCCTTACTTCAGATAGAAACTGTCTCCTACTGCATGTCATGAAACAGAATTTTCTATGCCTGCTTTACACATGCCAGTGAAAAAGAGATGGACACTATAAAATACCTTGCAAAAATTAGATTGGCAGACTGGCCGTTATTCCCCATAATCTCTTCCTGAATAGAAACCGCTTGAGTTAATAACTGACTTTTTCTCCTTACAAAACAGTGAGCTCATTGTATGTTTCAAACAGGAATAAGAAGTGATGAATGGCAATCCTGCCAAGTGTCTTTTCCTCTGCTCCCCAGAACAATGCCAACAGTAAGGATGAGAGATTTCCTCTGACCATGTTTCTGTCCTTCTTGCTTTGCAGAAAATGGCTTTGAAGTCTGATTAATTTAGCACTGGATGTGTGTTTCATTAAAGCACCTGAGAATAGTCATGTAGGAATTAGGGCTTCTCCCCTCAAAAAGGTGACAGGATCAATAGCCCAACTGAAGTGCATCTACACCAATGCACGCAGGTGTAGACCAACACAAACAGGAGGAGCTGGAAGCCATTGTGCAGCAGGAAAACTATGATATAGTTGCGATCACGGAAACATGGTGGGATGACTCGCACAACTGGAGTACTGCAATGGATGGCTATAAACTCTTCAGAAGGGTTAGGCAAGGAAGAAGAGGCAGTGGGGTAGCCCTGTATGTTAGGGAGTGTTTTGATTGTCTAGAGATTAATGATGGTGACGGTAGGGTTGCGTGTTCATGGGTAAGAACCGGGGGGAAGTCCAACAAGGTAGATATTGTGGTGGGAGTCTGTTATAGACCACCCCACCAGGATGAAGAAGCAGAAGAAATATTCTATAAGCAGCTGGGAGAAGTCTCACAATCGCTAGCCCTTGTTCTTGTGGGGGACTTCAACTTATCAGATGTCTGCTGGAAATACAATACAGCAGAGAGGAAACAGTCTAGGAGGTTCCTGGAGTGTATGGCAGATGATAACTTCTTGACACAGTTGGTGAGTGAGCCAACTAGGGAAGGTGCCTCGCTGGACCTCTTGTTCAAGAACAGAGAAGGACTTGTGAGCCATGTGATGGTTGGAGGCTGTCTAGGTCACAGCAATCACAAAATGATAGTGTTTTCAATTCTTAAGAAGAGAAGTAAGGAGGGGGGGTCAGCAGAACTGCTACCTTGGACTTCTGGAGGGCAGACTTTGGCCTGTTTAGGACACTGGTTAACAGAGTCCCTTGGGAAGCAGTCCTGAAGGACAAAGGAGTCCAGGAAGGCTGGACATTCTTCAAGAAAGAAATCTTAAAGGCGCAGGAGCAGGCCATCCCCATGTGCCAAAGGATGAGTCGGCTGGGAAGAAGACCGGCCTGGCTGAACAGAGAGCTTTGGCTGGAACTCAGGAAAAAAAGGAGAGTTTATGATCTTTGGAAGAAGGGGCAGGCAGCTCAGGAGGACTACAAAGATGTCATGAGGTTATGCAGGGAGAAAATTAGAAGGGCCAAAGCCCAACTAGAAATTAATCTGGCTACTGCCGTAAAAGACAATAAAAAATGTTTCTATAAATACATTAGCACCAAAAGGAGGGCTAAGGAGAATCTCCATCCTTTATTGGATGCTGGGGAATCATAGTAACAAAGGTTGAGGAAAAGGCTGGGATACTTAATGCTTTCTTTGCCTCAGTCTTTAATAGTAAGACCAGTTGTTCTCTGGGTACCCAGCTCCCTGAGCTGGAAGCCAGGGACAGGGAGCAGAATGACGCCGCCATAATCCAAGGGGAAATGGTTACTGACCTGCTACACCACTTACACACACACAAGTCTATGGGGACAGATGGGATCTGCCCAAGGATACTGAGGGAGCTGGTGGAGGTGCTCACCAAGCCACTTTCAATCCTTTATCAGCAGTCCTGGCTGACCGGGGAGGTCCCAGTTGACTGGACATCAGCAAATGTGACGCCCATCTACAGGAAGGGCCAGAAGGAGGATTCGGGGAACTACAGGCCTGTCAGCCTGACCTCGGTGCCAGGGAAGGTTATGGAGCAGATCATCTTGAGTGCCATCATACAGCATGTACAGGACAACCAGGTGATCAGGCCCAGTCAGCACGGGTTTATGAAAGGCAGGTCCTGCTTGACCAACCTGATCTCCTTCTGTGACAAGGCAACCAGCCTAGTGGATGAGGGGAAGGCTGTGGATGTTGTGTATCTGGACTTCAGTAAAGCCTTTGACACCATTTCCCACAGCATTCTCCTGGAGAAACTGGCTGCTCATGGCTTGGACGGGCCTACACTTTGCTGGGTAAAGAACTGGCTGGATGGCCGGGCCCAAAGAGTGGTGGTGAATGGAGTTAAATCCAGCTGGCAGCCAGTCACAAGTGGTGTTCCCCAGGGCTCTGTGTTGGGGCCACTGCTGTTTAATATCTTTATCAGTGATCTGGGTGAGGCGACCGAGTGCACCCTCAGTAAGTTTGCAGACGACACCAAGTTGGGTGGGAGTGTTGATCTGCTTGAGGGGAGGAAGGCTCTGCAGAGGGATCTGGACAGGCTGGATTGATGGGCTGGGGCCAGTTGTATGAGGTTCAACAAGGCCAAGTGCCAGATCCTGCACTTGGGTCACAACAACCCCATGCAGCTCTACAGGCTTGGGGAAAAGTAGCTGGAAAGCTGCCCAGAGGAAAAGGACCTGGGGGTGTTGGTCAATAGACAGCTGAACATGAGGCAGCAGTGTGCCCAGGTGGCCAAGAAGTCCAATAGCATCCTGGCTTGTATCAGAAATAATGTGGCCAGCAGGACTAGGGAAGTGATTGTTCCCCTGTACTCAGCACTGATGAGGACGCACCTCGAATGCTGTGTTCAGGTTTTGGCCCCTCACTACAAGAGAGACATTGAGGTGCTGGAGCATGTCCAGAGAAGGGCAACGAAGCTGGTGAAGGGTCTAGAGCAGAAGTCTTATGAGGAGCGGCTGAGGGAACTGGGGTTGTTTAGCCTGGAGAAAAGGAGGCTGAGGGGAGACCTTATTGCTCTCTACAACTCCCTGAAAGGAGGTTGTAGCGAGGTGGGTGTTGGTCTCTTCTCCCAAGTAACAAGTGATAGGACAAGAGGAAATGGCCTCAAGTTGCACCAGGAGGGGTTTAGATTGGATATTAGGAAAAATTTATTCACTGAAAGGGTTATCAAGCATTGGAACAGGCTGCCGAGGGAAGTGGTTGAGTCATCATCCCTGGAGGTATTTTAAAGACTTGTGAATGTGGTGGTTAGGGACATGGTTTAGTGGTGGACTTGGCAGTGCTAGGTTAATGGTTGGACCTGATGATCTTAAAGATCTTTTCCAACCTGAATGGTTCTATGATTCTATGATTCTGTATCTCCTATTGCAAAGCTAATCTCTGTCAATCTAAAATGACTGAGAAGTTGAACTGAATATTGTTCTGACAGACTGAAAAAAAATCAACAAAAAGCACTTCTGGGGTACTGTACAGTCCATATTTAGCAATATTTAGCTATTAAGTTGTCCTGGTTTTGGCTGGGATAGAGTTCATTTTCTTCCTAGTAGCTGGTATAGTGCTGTGTTTTGGATTTAGTATGAGAATACTGTTGATAGCACACTGATGTTTTGGCTGTTGCTAAGTGGTGTTTACACTGGTCAAGGACTTTTCAGCTTCCCATGCTCTGCCAGGTGCACAAGAAGCTGGGAGGGGGCACAGCCAGGATAGTTGATCCAAACTGGCCAAAGGGCTATTCCATGCCATATGAAGTCATGCCCAGTATATAAACTGGGGGGAGCTGGCCGGGTGGTAGCGATCACTGCTCAGGGACTGGCTGGGCATTGGTTGGCAGGTGGTAAGCAGTTGCATCACTTGGGTTTTTTTTCCCTGGGTTTTGTTCCTCTGTCTCCCTTTTGTTGTTTTCCTTTTCATTACGATTTTTTTTTATTTTCCCAATAATTAAACTGTTCTTATCTCAACCCACAAGTTTTCTTACTTTCACTCTTCCAATTCTCTCCTCCATCCCCCTGGGAGGGGGGAGGGTGAGCAAGCGGCTGTGCGGTGCTTAGTTGCCGACTGAAGCTAAACCATGACAGAAGTATAGCCTTGCATTTCACAGAAGGGTTCTACTGCATTGTATAGGAATATTCAAGCAAAAAGGTCACATTATTGAAGTTTCAAATTCCTTCTTCATTCAACACAATAGAAGCTTTACACAGTTTTCTAAAAAAATGTTTCCCTAGGCACCAACCTTATTTCTATTCTCTAAGGCTGAAGAACATAAGCTTGAAAGAAGGTGCTGTTTCATGGAGCACAGCATGAACCCCTGCAGGCGATGGTATCTCCTGCTGGCTACAACAGCTTCCATCTGATTGAGAGAGTTGGATATCTGAATTGTGCAACTTACTTTACCAATATCTCATATAGAAGTTTAATCAAGGTAGTCTTCAGAAATGGCAAAACATTTGGGCTGTAAGGAAACTCAAGAGAAAGTTCTCTATTGAAGAGCTGAAATCTAGTCCCAGGACCACTGGCAATTTTCAGCAGAAAAATTTTGTCACTTATATTAGGTTTGTTCAAGAGCCATGTGACCATCAGTATATGCATTTACTGAATGCTGCACAGTCATTCAAGATTAGGCAATTCAATTTGTTTCGTTTTGGCAAAAAGGTGCTGCACATTAACGCTCAGGAGAAGATGGAAGAGAGAAATTTATTTATATACCACCTCATTTTGAATGCATTTTAAAGGAAGATCCTGCTTCCAACCATGGAAATAGATTCTTGTAAAAGAGACCTCAATATAAACAACAACAAAAAAAGATTAAAATAAAGAATAAAGAAAAATCATCTGTGCTTATCAGGACATTTTATTCTATCAGATAATAAAGTCCAAGGATCTGACTTATCCTGACAATAAATAAATAAATAAGTAAATAATCCAAAATGGATCTTGGAATTCAGGGCAGAACTAATTATGCCCTGTAG
The DNA here is from genome assembly GCF_034638445.1 of Ciconia boyciana. Taxonomy (NCBI): domain Eukaryota; kingdom Metazoa; phylum Chordata; class Aves; order Ciconiiformes; family Ciconiidae; genus Ciconia; species Ciconia boyciana. The sequence goes on along the minus strand of NC_132934.1, from coordinate 26,766,427 downwards.
TCTTACTATGCCTTTTCCTCAAGCAGATTTATCACAACTGAGACAGCTTTGAAAAATCCTATTTGTGGAGCTTTTCTCAGCTAGAGACAACTTCAAGAGGCCAAGTTATTCTGGTTGCCCATCACTGCCTTCAGGTGGCAAAGTTAATAACAGATGTGTTGTGACTGGTCCATGTATAAAGGAAAGGAAAGGAGGGGAAAGGAAAAAGGAAAGGAAACAACAGGAAAAGAAAAAGAAAGGTTTAGGTAAGCTTGGATACAATTTCCTATTCTGTATTTGATAGGTATCAAGGGTTAAGATATGGCTAGACCCTCGCAGTGTCAGATTCACTGGGATGACTGCCAGCACAGGAAAGGGAAAGGAGGAGGCATATAGCTACCCTCTTGGAACAGGTGTCTGCTCCATCCCGACGTACTGCAGCAGCTCTTATGATGACAATGTCCTCCTTACCCTGAATGAAGAATTCCTTGCTAGATGCCTTCTCTGTTTTCCATACGTCTATTTTTCTGCACCTTTTGAAGGCAAGAGCCTTGTATTCACTTAGCCAGCAAGTCCTAAGTGCGGGTCCATCTGCACATTATTGTTCATTACCTGATAACTGAAGGAGCCTTAATTTTAGTTGCCCAAGCACTTTCTCCCTGCATGGTGAGAGTCACCATGAGTGACTTTGCATGGTACCTCAACAGAACACCCAAAAAACTATCATCAGCTCCAAAACCTGACTTAATACATAAAATTCAACCTGAATCTTTCATGTGAGTATGGTCTTCTACCTTCACATAGCAAAATATATCCTGAAGATTGGTTTGGCTTTATTATTTATTGATTGTACATGATGTATTTATCTGTCAAGTTATGAATAATTAGTTACTAGATACATATAAATAGCTCTAGGATAAATTGCAACAACAACTGCTTAACAGCACCTGGCAGTCTAGAGCTGAGCATTTGCAGTAGGGAACCCTGCTAGCCATTATGACTTCTTTAAATGAGATAGATAGGCTATTAATCTCAGTGGGGTTGCAGAGACATAACTAACAGAATAACTTACCCAAGATTTTTTAATTTAGCACAAAAGCATGTAAAACTTGTGTTTACTGAACAATAATTTGAATAGATTGTGAAAGCAAGGCACGACTCAACAAATATATGAACCTTATTTAATTCCATACCCATTAATGTACAAAGTAAACAGCGTTTTCTTCTCTACTGCATGCTGACTTCCTATAAATTGTCAGCTAATCTGAAGTCAATTATTTGCAATTACTGAAAATTAGAAAATCAGAGCATGAAATGTAGGCTTGATTTTTCACTTGAAAACAAACATATAGGATGAGTTTATGAAAGGCCAAACAAAAAATGATGTAAACAATGAGACTGATTTTTGGACAATTTTGGCCATTGCTCTAGGAGCCACAGTGTTATGGTTTAACCCCAGTAGGCAGCTAAGCACCACCCAGCTGCTCGCTCACTCCTCCCCACTGGGATGGGGGGGAGAAAGAGAAAGGTAAAAGTGCAAAAATTCATGGGTGGGGATAAAGACAGTTTAATAATTTGTTAAAAGGAGGGGGGAGGGGAACAACAGAGAGAGGGGGGAAAAACCAAACCCAAGAAAAAGAAGTGATGCAAAAGAAAACAGTTGCTCACTACCAACCAACTGATGCCCAGCCTGTCCCAGAGCAAGGGCAGCCCCAGTCAGCCTCCACCCCATCCAGTTTTATTGCTGAGCACGATGTCATATGGTATGGAATACGCCACTGGTCAGCTGGGGTCAGCTGTCCTGGCTGTGTCCCCCCCAACTTCTTGTGCACCCCCAGCCTACTTGATGGGACAGTCTGAAAAGCAGAAAAGGCCTTGATTCTGTGTAAGCACTGCTCAGCAATAACTAAAACATCCCCATGTTACCAACACTGTTTTCATCACAAATCCAAACCATAGCCCCATACCAGCTACTACGAAGAAAATTAACTCTGTCCTGACCAAAACCAGTACGCACAGAATGACTGTGAAGGAATTCTTATCTTTTAATTGTACAAGATCACTAAAAATAACAACCATAAGGTAAGTAATTAGTAATTTTTGAGTTTTGATAGTAAGATAGTTATATAATCTGGAGAGCAGCAGAAGAGAGACAACAGGAGCTATCTAAGTACTAAATTACCTAAGTTATGTAGGCTTCTCGCATAGCAAATTGAAGAGAGTTTTTTGCAAAAAATGATTCCCAGAACTGCAGTAAGCCCTGCCCTAAAGTGTTCCTGATAAAATCTCTCTCTTAAAACAGCTGGACAGCTGAGGGCATCTTGAGTGTCAAAAGCTGGATGTTGTAAATACCCCACAGTGCTACATTTAGCACTATTTAAAACCTTGTGAAAAAAAATGTTTATAATTCTAAAACTGATAGAGCTAGCTGTTGTTGAATAACAATGAATTCCCTTTTAAGGTTTCTGTAAATGCAGCCATAGACAAGGATCTACCTCTAAGTTGTAAAATTTGAATCTAGAAAAAAAAAGCGATGTATTCAGAAGAGAAGTTCAGTGCAAATACAAGTGATACAGTAAGAATTAGAGCTGATCATCAATTTCTTTAGGAAGCTTCAGACGAGATGATTATGGTGGAATTTCATCAGACGAAGTAAAAGAGCTGTATTTCAGCTACATTGGTTTTGTCCCAGACAACATAAAAATAACCAAAATCAAAGTTTCACATTCAATGGCTAACAGGAAAAACTTCACACAGCAAAGAAGATAATCTACTGCAGGAGAACGTAATCCTTTCCTTTTTTGCTAGATAGTCCATGAAAGGGGAAAGTTAGGAAGGGCTTTGCAGTGGCTGAAAGGAGCAGTTATCACTCCCTTTCTGTTGTACATGGCAGAAAATGCAGTTCTTCTGTAATCACAGTGTTCCTGATGTCATCACATCATTTTGGTGTCCTTCATGGGAATTCAATCCCCAGCACGCAGCCCTTGAAGTCTTGTGGCTAACATGAGCTTTTAATGATTCCTTGATAGGGAATGCGAGGAGTCACTAGACTACTCAGGCTACAGGCTCTGATATAAATCAGGCAGAAGGACTGAAGAGAAATCTTATCACTTTAACAGATTTGTAAACACCTCCAGTTTCAGGAGTTTTTTCTGTAAGCTGAAGTATAAACACGGAAGCCACAATACCCGGTTCCTGTCTTGGTAACAGATTTATTGTCTTCTCGTCGGTAAATGATGTAAACTCAGGCCATCTGAATGAGTCTCAGCTAGAAAGACATAACCTATTACTTTCTACCTCACAAAAGCTTTTTAAGATGCAATAAATTCATATTTGTAAAGCAATTTGAAATCTTTACATGGAAAGTACAACTGCCATATTATATGTGTTCTAGCACATTGATATATTAAGATAGTCTGATGAACCATTATATTTTTTATATTTCTTTATTAAATGGTGCTGCAACATAATTATTACTTCAATCACTGAAAGAGAAAATGAATATGCATGCTAAAAGAAAAAGCATAATTAATGTATGTAAAATGTTTGTTCATTAAATCTAATGAATCTCCCTGTATAAAGAGCACACTGAAAAGTACCTTAGCTAAAAAATTTGTGACTGAAATAATTTACTTATACGACTCTATGTTGCCTGCAAAGGCATTTCTAAAGCATCTCGAGCTCCTCAGGCTAACAGTAGTGCTAAGGGAGACCTTTAATATATTTATGAATATAACCCAGTGCACGTGTCCCAGCCCATGACTACTCTGTGATGCAGGTAAAGCTCTTCCCCCAGCCTTCAGCCTGTCATGCTGGTCTTGCATCTAAAGAGCTCCACCTTGAAAATAGCCTATTTTCTGCCTGCCCAAGGGGATTTTTAATTGCCATCCCTGAGGCCTCAGCCCTAGCGCACCCTGGATGTGCTACCAAGGGGCCCGTGTGAGCCTGGAGGGCTGGAGCTGTTAACCGTTTCCCCCGCTGCTCTGCTCCTGCAGACCCCAGGCCAGCCCAGCGCGTTGCCCTCCCGGGTGGCTCGCTGCAGCGTGCCGGGCTGCCCGGGGCTGGTCAGCCGTGGTGCTCAGTGAAAGAGCCCTGACTGGACATTTACCCCCAGTTCAGTCTCTGGGGACCCGCCCAGGGTGACGGAGTGCGGGGCTGCAGGTGTCCTTTCAGTGCTAACAGGAGGAAGGGGAAGGTAGGAATTCACCTGTGCAGAAGCACTGTGCAGGAGATCTGGGCACTTTGCTCCCTACCACTAGAATAAGGTGCATTAACTACGTAGCTGGAAAGGCTGTGTGCACCGAGGAAGGTGGCAAACCAATGTGTTATTCTAAAATGGCCAATGTACCACAAAATCAGGCAGCAGCCTCTCATATAAGATTTTTGACTCAGTGACGTACACATGCATAGCGTTATCTTATTTTCTTTCAGTACAATTAAAAGATAATAAATACATGACATATAACATAAGCCAGATTCTAGCCATGTTTGTTGTTAGCTGTCATGAACGTCTTGGCTCACTGTTGAGAAGATCTGTGAGTTTGAGGCTGTGAGTGCAAAGAAGCGTGGTGTTGAGTCATTCCTCATAGTCAGTTAATTATTAATCATGCCAGAGAGATCTGGCGGCTGCAGTGACCAGGCTGCTTCCCTCTATAAGTGTTCAGGGATTCTCAATCATCTCATACTGACATTTAATGCCACAGAAACGGGGGGGGGATGCTCCCTCTATTTTCTGAAAATATCAACTGAGTAATTATCAGATATGAAAATTCCTATTAATATATCAAAGTCAGTTTTTCAAGTTCTTCACTGTGTCTCCTTCTGTGCTTCAGCAGCCATTCAACTCCAGATGCTGCTCAGCATTTGGCTTCCAGAATCAGAAAACGATGCATGAAGATAAACCCAGACTCCCTCTTATACATGTAACCAGCCACAAAAATTACGGAACCAGGATGCCATCCTAGAAATCCCATAAATGCTTCTGGTTTCCATATTATTGGTTGAGAGAGTCTTTCTTCATGTTTTCCCCTAATGTTGGCTTTTAACTGTTGTACAAAAGTCAGTGGATGCAAAATGTCCTTCATTCATGAGCCACCTTCTACTCTGGGATGGGAGCCATCTTCTACTCTGGAATGAAAGTCACCTTCACAAGCAATGAAGCTCACCTGAGAAATCTCAAATCTCTCCCAGCAATTTGATGCCTGCAGTCTCTGAAAAATCAGGTTGTGGACAGATTATGAGCAACAATGACAAGTATTAAGTCTAATTATACCAATAGACATGAAGAGATAAAAAGGCTTTTAAAAGGCCTGGCAAGCATTCAGGAACTTAGCTGGGAGACAGCATAAAATACACTATCACACTCTGCTACTCTAAAAACCCAGAAAGCTCTGAGAAACCAGCTCACAGGGGTTGCAATATTATGTTTTTCTGAACCATGTATTCCCCTTTAAAGAGATTTTCACTGCAGCAGCAGCTGAGATGGATGCCCATGTCCCTGATCCACAAGGCATAAGGAGTGGCACAGTTACAGCAATGCAAAAAAAAAAAGGAGGCACTTAGATGCTGATCTGTCTAATCCCTTCTCCAAAATCATTGTTCTTATTACTGGTGCATGCAAACAAATAAAACTTCTGTCATTTGCATTTTAAATAGGAAGGCACTCATGATTTGCTTCACCTGGAGGACAGATGCAACGCAGCCTTTCAGTGGTAATATTGGTATTCATAAACAGCTGATTCCAATTAGCAGTTTTAGATAAACAGAATAATGGATATGAGTACAAGTGACACTCTTCCTTTTGTCTATTTACACAGAAAGCCAGACTTGCTCGAATTCGTGCAGCAAAGAGTGGGAGTGCTAATGCCTACATGCAGAGCAAACGAAATGGCTTACTGAGTAACCAGCTGCAGCAGGTAATGTTTTTATATCCTCCACCTCCAGAGAAACAGCTTGATGACAGCCCAGCAGTAGCTTATTCTATTTATCAGCAGGGCAAGTCAACTTGGGTCTTTAGGCAATGTTATCTTTAGAGGTAGATTAAGGAAGGATAAATTAGACAATTACTATTGTTAAAGGAAGCTCATGAGAGTAGATGACGGGGTGTTAAAAGATGAGGGAAATGGCCAGATAGAAATGCTGTCTTCAAATGTAACCCACATTTTTAGACTTAGATCCCATAGAAGCCCTCATTAATAAAGTACAGTGTTTGCCTCTTAGGAGGTCGTTGGATTTATCTCATTTGGCTTTAGACAGGTGGAACATGGGTGACAAAGCCAGGCTTCATCATCAGTGAGGGAAAGAGGTAGCTCCGGGGTACCATTTGCACAGAGGGGTGTTGCAGAGTGAAAAGCGTTCCCTGGAAGTGCCTACTTTGCTCTAAGGAGAATCTTGGTGATTACCTCAAATGCACTGAAACCTAATGTTACCTGAAGCAAATTTTCCCCTTACCCCTGCTACGGAAGCCAGGAGCAGCAGTGGGAGCCATGGGCAGCGGCTGGGACCAGGACCCACAGCGACCCATGCTGCCGGAGACAGCCCCTTGGCTGCTCGGAGCTGTAGCCAGCTGAGAAAGACTGAAGACACAGTGGTTTTTAATCCCTGCCATTTTCTGGCATTTAGGCAATTCCCTGAGGGATACAGGCAGGCTTTCATTCCTCTATGCCCTTTCTGTTCAATACATGTTAAAAAGCCGAACGCTTTAACCTATAGCCAGAAGAGGAGGAAGGGGCTGTCTGTCCGTCCGGTCTAGCACAAAAGACCAGTAGTCAGAGCCCTCGCTTCCTCTCCTGCTTGAAAGAACTCAAATCTTTGAACTAAAAAGACACCAAATAGCTTAATTGCCATGCAGATTTCAAATATCCCAAAGTTGAATTGTAATCTTTCCTATTATCCCACTTCCTCCTCTATTTAGTTTTCTGCTTTCTAGTGAATAATTATGAAAGCAATTAATAAACAGTGGATGCTTTCTACTTAATTCTTCATTCTGTGTCAGTACATCTGCTATATGCTTTCCAAACTCAGCAGATTGGGATCACTGACATGAATTTTTGCGTAAGCAGCAATACCACAAATTCTTTAGTGCTATGAAATGATCCCAGGAGGATAACTATGCTTAATTTCCTTCAAATGAGGCACATTCCCAGGAAGAAAAAGTATTTTACTGTCACTTAAATTTATGATAATTTTAAGTATGCATTGATTCCACATTCAAAGCTTACATGTTGATTGCACTTGTAAATGGTACTATTCCATCTACGCATAAAAGACCTAAGATGCAAACATTTAAAAGGAGGTGGAAGGGAAGGAAAGAAAATATTTTTATTAAAAAACAAACAAGCAAAAGAGAACTCAGGTTCAAAATGTTTTGGGTTATACCATGTAGATGAAGCATTGCAGTTATGCTACCATGTACAATCCAAATTAGTTCTGATCAAATATTTGGATAAGAGCCCTCTTGTTCAGAAATGAGAATAATACAGAGTTGTATGTATTAACAGTCCTCCAGTGAAGAAGAACAGGCCTTTGTTAGCAAATCTGGCTCTTCCTTTGAAACGCAGCACCACCACCTGCTTCACTGCCTGGAAAAAACTACGGTAAGAAAAGAGAACTGTGTTTTCCTGTGAATTCCAACACCAGCCTAGTTTTGAATGTTTTCAGTATTTCTTCTAATTAATAAGCCTTTATATGAAAGCAGTTAACTGGGAAGAAAAGCCATTTTATCTTATTTTAAGGCATTATACCCACTACATATAAATAACAGAGAGATCCTGGATGAGAACCTCATCTAGGGTAAAAGATACTGGTATCAGTGAGATGACATCAGTATAGCCAAGCTGTGTATGTGATCTTCAGTGTGCATTTCATACACTCCATAAAGTTATAATTCGAACCTTTCTGCAGTACAGTTCATCAAACAAAATTTGTAATCCTTACACATTCAATACTCAGTGCAGTCAAAGCAAGTTTTTGCCTGAGCAAATGTTGGGCTTTTGTACAGGGAGAGCTGCTGAGTGTTTCCTCGGACATGAACGTGATTCTCACTGAAGTGACTGTAAAAGAGGATCTCCAACCATCCTGTTTTGAAACTTCAAGTGCTTAATCTATGTGCAGGTGCAAAGCTTCAAAGTCTTTTGGCTTCAGTTTAGACACTGAGATCCCTGTAGAAATCACTGATGTAATTCATAACAGCCCAAATATGCTCATCTAGATTTGAAACTCCCTATAAATCAAAAGGACTACTTATTATGTGCTCTCTCTATTTTTCCCTGGTCAATACCTGAATAATTATACAGCCATAAAGGACAGTAAACTACAGCAGAGTTATGATGCAGTAATAACTAAGTGCCATGTTTACTAATAGTGTATTTCTGGACAGATAACACCACAGCTAATAGTGTATTTCTGGACAGATAACACCACAGCAATAACCCTAATCATCCCTAAATTTACATTGTTTCCTCTTTTGTCTTTTCCTAAGGAAACTAAGAACATAAATATTAGTTATATTGAATTTAATCTTTGTAGATTTGGGAATTTCACATAGGGCATACTAAAATGATCTCCTTGTATTTTTATATTTTTGCAGGCGTTATATTGTCATGTAGAACTTACCTTATATTGTAGATAAGTTGGTCAACATCCATTAAACTACAATTTACAAATTTACATCTAGTTTTATAAGTTCCAGTTGCTTGTAAAAAATTATATGATTTCTCTTTTAGTCTTGTATATATAGAGGAACTTTATGCTATTTTGTCTCATCTTTATAGTCTAGTTTTAGATTTTCATTAAAAGACCCAGTAATGCTTCTGCTGTATTTGATGGGATCAATGTGAAAGTCTTTCTGCTCATTCTCAAAAAAAAAAGAGATTAAAAAGTTTTCCCACAACAGACATTGCTAAATTAAAATATGATGTATGTATATGTATAATTTAATGTTCTCCTTTCTACAGCATTTTAAATAGAACAGCTTTGTAAATAGAATGGCCCAGTTGTTACATCACTTACACAGTAATATGTCATCCCACAGGTGCTTCTGTCTTCTCCATTCTTACTTTTGGAATATTCATTTTTATATAATGTGCTGTAGGACAAAACGTCTTGTTTCATGTTCAGAGTATAACGTGGTTTCTTTGCCAAGATTCAGGCCGGGTCTTTTGGGGACATTTTTGAGACATTTTGTACTAGAACCTGATAATAGCGATCTGCCTTAAAAACTGTTCCACAGTTGAACATTACAAACATGTTTAAAACTCTAATAGCAGCCACAGGTCTTGTCAAACTCTCATAGAGTTCATGGAAAAAAAAAACTATTAATTTGGTGGGAGTTGGATTCGGCTCCCAAAGTTTCACATTTCCTCTAATCATAATGTGGAATATGTAAGCCTATTCTTTTTTTCTTTTTTTAAACAAAGCTTTTTTAAAAAAAAGAATAAGTCTATAAAGCAAGTATGATCTTGTTTCCTAAATTTGCATAGAAAATCTACTTTCTTTTTTCCTTGTTTGTTGGGTCCTGCTACTGGCACTGATGTTCACATGACACATGAACACAAAAACATATGCAGAAGTTCCAAGTTGTATTCTGCAACTGCCTGGTCAGATCATGCATTCCTAAAATTTTAGCGGGAAATTGAAATTTTGGGCCCTCAGCTTATGGAATCTGGCAAGCTGCTGGTTCATGGTGTAACAGCAAGAGTGAGGTGCCTTCTTAGCCTCGCCTCATGCTTTGAAATATCATTTGGTATAAACATCGGTCCAGATGATACTAAGCAAAGGCATATTTTCTCTTTTCCGGCACTTTAAAGTCAATAAGATAAGATCTCTTCCACTCTAAAAAATGCAGTGTGGGCAATGTTATGGAATTCCATGAAAATTACATTAATAATGAAAATAATTGCACTGAAAGTTATATTTTACAGGCTACTTTTAGCTGATTTAAGAACAGTTAATTAGTAAGTATCATCAAATATATTAACTTGAGCCATTATATCATTTCAAGATGTTGCCAGTCTATATTAAAAGTTCACTCAATAACCCTCTTTAATGGACCCTACAAATTGAATTGAGATGAATTGAATTGAGTTGGTTGCTCCATAAAAGTTTTAGGAAGCACAAAATTACTTTTAATTGGAAAACTAGCAGAGTTCTTGGCAAACATACTGCAAGCGACTGAACGTAATCTAAAGATGGCAATTAGGTAATTTTTCTCGCTGAATGTTATGTCCACTGTGTGATCACACTCAAAATCTTGATTGTGACTGACATGCCTTATGGAAGTGAATTTTCAAGCAAGTTCTTTCCATATCACTTGAAGTTAACATTCTTCAACACCACGCATTTCCACACAAACTTACGTCCGAGTGAAGAAGAACAGAAGAAATGGAAATAAAAATAATATGCCTATAAAGGTATTTCCATTTGTTGCAAACACTTGGCTACAGTTGTTACTCTGTTTACTTTGCTCACATATTTTGTATTAGCACTGTACTGTAATTCTCCTGGAAAACGTCAGCACCTTTCCCATTAGCACATTGTTCTTTAGGGGAAAAATAATATTTTTCTTCCTAATACACAAAGATGCAGCAGGCTAACAAACTTTAAGTGAACAAGACTAGGCTGAGTAGAGCGTAAAACAACCCAGAAAATGCTCCCTAAACCATTCCCAGGATATGCAGACTGATTCCAGCAGTAACTGGAAAGATGAACATATCTTAATCTCTGCTTAGTTTGGGCTGCTACTTTAAAATTACTGTAAAAATTCCCCCCCCCCCCCATAAGAAACACCACTATTTCACAGTCTTTTGCACACAAAGATAATGTGGAAATCACAGCTATGTGTGAAACTCTCCCTAATCACCTGCTGAGTCAAAATAAACCAGCCGTTTGCTTGAATTTGGATTCAGCTCTATGACAAACCTGTAAGACTACTGTCTATGCTGGGATTAAGCAAAGATTGCATAAATAAACACTACTTCATTTAACTAAATGCTCAGTCTTCTAAACTACTTTCAATACATCCATCTACAGTAATTAGGAACTTTTTGGATGCTTTTAAATAACTATCTCACCTCCTCTAATCAAAACTTCTATTTAATTGAATCTTTTTCTTTTACATAGATGCATACATTGAAAGACACTGTTTCAAATCCTGATTTCTAACATGTAATCCAACAGGAAGCTTTATAAACTCATCTGGAAAATATTTATTATTTTTATTTTATTATAGTTCAAGACAATAAATCTTATTTATTTCCAAATGACATTTAGAGCATTTACATAAGCACCACTTGCATTTTTACTAATAAGCATAACCCGCTATTTTGTAGCACTTCATAGATTATACAGGTATTTATAATGCAAACTACATTACAATCATGTGCTAGTTTACAAAATAATTTGGATTAACTTTTTCTTATTTAGACCTCTGAATGTTTTGTTCCAGCGTTTACATTTGTATCGGTGTTCAGCCCAAGCTAATATGGGCTAAACACCAATCAAGAATAAGCTTTCTAACTTTCCCGGTTTATTCAGTTGTGTCAATTTAAGCCTTTAAACAATCATGATTAATATGGTCACTTTAATTATCTTTCTGTGTGTGCTTTGTCCCTTTGTTGGATTCTTCTTGGCTAGAATCACGAGTTTGTGGATGAGCAAGTCTATGAAGAGAGCTGTATGGAGGTTTCCACAGTCAATAGACCCCCCAGCCACAGCCCCTCCCTCTCGTCTCAACAAGGTGTTACCAGCACTTGCTGCTCACGAAGGCATAAAAAGACTTACCGCATCCCAAACACCACCATCACTGGCAGCCGTCCAGGCAGCGTACAAGAGCTCAGCACCATCCAGATCAGATGTGTGGAGAGGACGCCTCTGTCTAACAGGTACTTCACATGCATCAGCACGCCGAGAGCTGAAGCCCCCATCTCTGTTAGAGAAGAGATGTAGAGGTGTTGTGGCCTCTGCAGGTAGGCTGTGAGGCTAAAGATGGAAGTCAAATAGCCATCCAAAAATGGACACTAGTACTGAAACATCCGGCACCTAGTTTCCTCCAAGCTTCGTCCAAGATAACAGAATAGTCTCTCTACATCCATTTCTGCCCTCTCATGCCCTCCCCACAAACTACTGTGTACTATTTACAGTGAATAGCATCCAGGGACCCCAAATTAAATAGAGCATCAAATATTATATGCTATGGACAAACACATAACAAGAAAAATTTAGCATAGAAAAATGTGCAATTCAGATATACGGGACGAGCAAGTGGGAAGAGAAAGAAAGGTCTGTCCCTGCTGTTTCTACCAGTTTGGTTCAGAAGCATAGGACAAATGAGCCATCCTCGCACTTCCACAGAGCAGAGAAATAAAACTGATTTCCAGAGTCCTAAGTGTAATAGACATAAGAAAGACTCTTCTAAATAAAAAGATATGAAATGGATAAGAAAAATGTGTTTCCTAGTTTGAGGAGTTATTACAAAAGTGAGGAAAGTGCAGTTTAAGAGTCTGTAATTTACGGAACATCTCTATACTCTCACAAGTAAACAATTTGGCTTTCGGGTATATCCAAACACCACCTCTGAAAACACAGCAAAGGTCTCAGGAGACTCAGTAGTGTTTTCTATTGAACTCAACTGTGCCGCCATTTTAAAAAGAAGCGTTTTCAGCACTGGTCGCTATAGAGATTGCCTTGTTAAGTTACATTTTGAGTAGCTTGCTTTGTATAGTTACTAGGTTTGGATTTCACTTCCATGAACAATCCAGCAGCTTGTAGCTACTGAAGTTTTTCAGCTGTTGTGCAATGAGACCTCCTGGCCAGCACAAAGCTCCAATCTGTCTTAGCTTTTCAGGAAATATTCTGCCTGGATCCATCCTTTCTCTGCTAGAGGACTTTCCTGCACCATACTTCCAGTCACAAAGTATGTGAAAACACAAAGCACCAACTTTGTGCTAAAAAAACAAGGTAAAAACGCACGCACAAAATGCCAGTCTCACCTCAAAATGGTCTGAGTTTTACAAGTTTCTTAGGATGCTGAGGTACTGCAGCAACTCCATGAACACATTAACCTTTATTAGTGCATATATCACTGTGTCTTACTCTTGAGGATACATAATATACAAAATGTTCTTAAAAAAGCATGGTATGGAGGAATTGGTAGGAAACTGGGACTATCCCTTAGTTTCCACTTTCCTGCATAGCAAGTAATTTGGCTATGTGAAGCTGGCTCCCCAGGGAGCAGCTCAAATGCTTCCCCTGCTCAGGAACACTTAGGCGATGAGCCCAGAAACTTTTAGAAGTGCTGAAACAGTGGGAAGGAAGGGAGAAAGGCGGCCTGTCCATGGACATAGCCATGGACCTACCTGCTGCTGGGTTGAAGGGAGAAAGGGGGCCTGTCCATGGACATAGCCACGGACCACCTGCTGCTGGGTTGAAGGGAGAAAGGGGGCCTGTCCACGGACATAGCCGTGGACCACCTGCTGCCGGGGTGCAGGGTGGTGGGCTGGTGCCACTTTGCACCTCTGACCTCTCTAACGGGGCAGGATGGAGACGGCCGGCTGAGGGAGTGGAATCGGGCACACGAGAGGTTTGCAGTAACGTGGGCTTTCTTTCTTCATGGATTTTTGTTTCTTCCTCCAGCCGTTCCAGCCTAAACGCCAAAGTGGAAGAGTGCGTTAAACTAAACTGTGAGCAGCCTTACGTCACTACAGCAATAATTAGCATCCCGACACCTCCAGTCACCACACCCGAAGGAGATGATAGGCCAGAGTCTCCCGAGTATTCGGGAGGAAACATTGTCAGAGTATCTGCTTTATAAAATAAGGAATTATTTATAAATTAGCATAAAGACCACTTGCAAGCTGAGCTCGAGCAGTGAGAAACGAGTCGCAAGGAATGAGAGAGCCGACAAAGAAAACGCCCCTTGACGTGTGTGCCAGCGGCCGCAGAGCGAGAGGTTCAGGAGCAACAAAACACTCTGTGGGTTTCAGTGTCGTAGAGTGTGAACCAAAAGGAGTTTCTTACCCCTTGTCCGAACTGACGCGCGGTGGAATCTTCTGTGACCATCCTGACTTACTATATGAGCACAATGAAATGTCCCCATTGATGCTTCTTCTTATCATGAGAGCTCTTTTTAGAAAAAAAAAAAAAAAACGCAAAACAAAAAATAGAAACAAACCTGTGTTCCTGCTGAATGCAAAACAATGAGAAACATTTTGATAACGTGTCCTTTTTTTTTCCTGTTAATAAACCACAAACTTGTTGAGAAACTATCAAAAAAGAAAGAAAAAAATGCTCATATGAAATATGTTTGTACTGACTGAAAGAACTACAACCATAATGCATGCTGAAATTATTTGGAGCTGTGATCTCAGTTTACTTTTGTTGTTTTTCAGATTAGGCATGATAAAATATTACTGTAGAAAGGGGCATTTCCGTGCACTTACAACAAGCTGATTGTTAATGTTCCATGGTAGTTGTACAAATAACTTCCCTTTGAAAACTGCAGTATTTCTTATTCAAACACTCATTAGTGAACTAAAGGTGTTCAGTTAGTTCAATATTTACTATTGTTTTATCTTGCTTCCTAGGTACTGTTACAACTGCAATAAGTCATTGTACCCTGTTGTATCAGGAATCAGGATTTCCTTTTTTTAAGGTATTTTACACTTCATCTACACTATAAACTTCTAATGGCAAGCATTTAAATAATCTTACAGCCAAACCGTGCACCACGAATGCACTATTCAGTCATTGTTCTTTTTGTCCACTGTCCTCTATTTCTATGACAGTTTGTTGTCCACTCCAACATTACCGTACTATTTGGGATTTTAAGGCTACTGATGAATCAACACAGTCTTTTCTTCTGTAGACATCTTGTATACTTCTGTATTTTCAGAGCAAACCTCTCGTCCCAGTGTACTCTTGCAGGATCAATCCTATTTGAATTAAAATTACAACAAAGGTGTTTTTGAGATCAGCTAACACTTATCTCCAAACCTTCCTTGTTGACATTCTGCAGCATCCAGAGTATTCACTACGCTGGAAGACACCGAAAGATATTCAGTAAAAAAGATGGGTAAATTCTTTTTGTAATTATCTGTAAACTTGCATCCTAAAATTTGTTTGAGAATTTATATTGTGTGAAGATATTTAATTGCCTAAGAACACTGATAGAATAATGGATTGGGTCCCAAAGCTATAAAAATATAATTTATTTCAATTGGAATTTACCCACATGGGCAGGCCTAAAAGCTAATATGAAGGCTCTACCAGTTAAGGCTTTTTGGCTTCATTTTTAAAAGACATTGATGTTACCAGAAACCTTTCTGATAAAAAAGTGTCATTTTTCTTCATGAGAGTGCATTAGGAGATGTACCATAATGCTTCCTATATACATGACATACCATACATGATATACATCGAATATACACGGAATATGTGCATATCAATACATACATATATACATCAAAAACACTGGATCAGAAATAATTGCATGTCTGCAAAATAAAATATGCATCTAAATCAAAAGGCTCAGTGCATTAGATGCCATTACAATAAATAACACAGTTATTTAATAGTTTGACTAGTGTATGTTTCAGTACAGTATTTGCTAGCATTCGACTGACCTGAAAATTTACATTAAGAGAAAATACCCACTAAAAACTGAAACTTGCTGATGATACACTTTTTACTGCACACAAATACTGGTCTTTCTCTCTACCTGTCAACAGAGATTGAAGAGTAGATGATGGACTATCATGCTACAGTATATACACCAAAATAGAACAATATCATATATTAGAATTAAATTGCAGTTAAAAGGAGTACATAATGTCATGCATTACTCTCTTATTATTTACTTATTCAGCAGCTTGGTTAATTTGCAATTAACTTCCCACTTTTTCTGCAAATCAGAATAACTTACTCATTTCAAACTGAGCTGCTAGATTTCTTTCAAACCTTAACAGCGAGCAGCAGCACAGGCTGTTGTGTGACCCAGAGGAGCGCTCCTTCTGAGGAACTCTGCCAAGGTCATTTACCTGACGTTGCTCTCCTCTTTCACCCTGTTGGAAAATTGCAGTAGATCTGCTGAAGCTGGTGGGTTACCGAAGTTTTAATGGGGTTTAACAGAGAGGCAGAATGGCCCCAGAGTTTTTAGTTGCATCCTACTTCTACCCATGGCTACTCATACAAAAAATGGCTTGGTCCCCACCTTTTGGCAAACAGTTATTGATATAAAAACTGCCTTGATATTAGCAGTCTGCAACAACAACTTCTTTATGCCACATGGTACTTCTTGACCAGGTAAATAATGCAAAAAGGCAGTTACTAAGCCCAGTTTGGGACAGACTACATACAATCCAGGAAACCTACTGACTCCATCAGGTCATGTGTCTTTTAAAATCTCTTTATTCTCCTTTTCATATGGACTAAAAAGAATGCACTACAGCAATACACTTGCATAACAGTTATACCCCTGAAGCAACTTGTACTTTCATTTTTTAAATGCAGCTTAAGGAATAATTTAGTATGATTTTGCAGAATTCCAGTCCTGTCTCCTATTTCCATATGTCACATGCAAAATCATTAATTTATTCTGAATTTGGGAAATACACGTTCTTTTGGTGTTTTAGGTGATTTAAATGCTGTTTTGGTAGTGAATGACTGTTGATGACTGTGTAAAATGCATCTGTACTGTACATGAAATGTAATTATTTCTGTGTATCATACAAAGAAACAGGTTGTTGTTTTGACAATTTTGTTTGACAGTCATATATCGTATTTCAGAAGGCAGCATAATACATGCATTATGCTGAATAAATAGACATTTGAGGAATATTTAAATAAAACATCTGCATGCTTGAACGGGTCAACCTGGTTTTGCAATAAGTTATTCATAGAACTTTACACCCCCCCCCCCCAATAAGATTGAAGGAACACTAAATTTCAGGGCAACAAATGTCCCTGACACTAATTCCAGGCAAGCTGTGAGTGCATAAACCATACCAGAGCCACCAAGACCAGGATGCTGCAGGTCTGTAACACAGAGCTGCCCTCCTCCTCCGTGAGTGGCCATCACCTTTCCTATCCCAGCCTGCAGCAGCAGAGAAAACTGGGGCATTAAATTATTTCCAGCAATATGAACTCCACCTCTCTATCTGTACTTTTAAAGAAGTATCCGCTATGTTTTCAATTCGTCCAGACACTGACTGCTCTGCTGAACCTCCCAGGCTACAGAGCCACCCCAAACCTGATACCAAATTCTGATAAAATACTAGTGCACAGATGAGATCAAACTCCTTTTGTAGTGTAACAGCGAGTAATGACACACTGTCTGTGTATCACTTACAGAGGGCGACTGGAAGTGGAGATGATGCTGATCTATCAGCTGCATGTACCATAGTTCTGGCATGTGTGACGGCTGCCTCTGCCAGGAGCTTGCTGCTCTGTGGTGGGGGGAAAGAGGTAAAAGTAATACCTGCCTGTGAACCATCCCAGAGCATTTTTAAGGAGAACGACTGTCCTCCCATAAAATGGCTACCGGAGACAAACTGGAAGCGTACGCTTTACATTTTAAGGTCTGGGATATACTCGTTGTGGAAACATACTGACTGCTGAGAGAAGGCTTTCGCAGCCGAGAACGTAATGCAACCTCAGCTGCTCCAGGGAGAAGGGTGGCTTTCAGAGAGGAAACTGGTCTGGAGGAGGATACATTAGTGAAATTACAGGATCATAAAGTTTTGGGCAGGGAGGGTGCTTAGGAGGTCAGATGCTCTCTTTCCTGCATCTGGGGCCCACCAGGACTTTATTTTCCCATTGACTATGGAAACATCTGAAGATTTTCAGGTGTTCTGGAATAGCAATCAGCTGACACAATATGTAAACATGCAGCTGAAAGAGCAGTCAGGAGTTAGCAACATATTTAGACTGAAAAAGACTATAAGATATACCTAATTACCTAGGCAGCTTAGTTTCTTACCTACTTGCATTATTTATCTATCTACTTTAAGGTACCCATTTTCACAGTATCTATGTACAAGAAACAATTGAAGGTGGGGAAGCGCTGAATAAAAAGCAAGTAGACACATAAAAATTCCGAAGTATTTAGGACATTCCAATTTTTTTTAAAGAAATGTAGTCAATCATACACGAGTTTTAAAGTTTTAGATACAATCTCACTTCAATAATAGCAAGTCATATGAATTAAACATAATGCTTTTGTGGTAAAAACTTCAAAAACTATTTGAACATCGCTGTCTCCATCATATTTAACTGTATAGTCACGGTGACCAGCAGTCTCTTTTTACTATTTATTCTTTATAATTTCCCTTATATTTACAGGTTGCTTTTACAAAATGAACCATTATAAAGAGCAGAAAACATAGTTCTGTTTCCTTCAGAAAGCCTTATCATACAACCTGCTGGCAGATGAATCAATACCTTGTCCAAAGACCAGGAATAGTGAATTTTGCCTCCTAAAAGCATCCCCATACTCCCAAGTCATGACTGAGTGGTGCAAACCTTCCTCAGCCCCACAGCTACAGGCACAGTCCCACAGACTCGGGGTGATTCACTGGGCTGAATGGAAACACCTGATGTGGGCAGGGGGAGACCCCTTTTCTAACACAGTTGCTCTCCTCAACATTAAGCGACCTGTGAAAAACATAAAGGAACAGCTCCATAGTTGGTTGTTCCAACAGGAATCACAGAATCGTATAGGTTGGAAAAGACCTTCAAGATCGAGTCCAACCGTAAACCTAACAATACCAAGACCACCACTACACCATGTCCCTAAGCACCTCATCCAAATGTCTTTTAAATACCTCCAGGGATGGTGACTCAACCACTTCCCTGGGCAGCCTGTTCCAATGCTTGATAACCCTTTCAGTGAAGTAAAATTTCCTAATATCCAGTCTAAACCTCCCCTGGTGCAACTTGAGGCCATTTCCTCTCGTCCTATCACTTGTTACCTGGGAGAAGAGACCAACACCCACCTCGCTACAACCTCCTTTCAGGCAGTTGTAGAGAGCAATAAGGTCTCCCCTCAGCCTCCTTTTCTCCAGGCTAAACAATTCCAGTTGCCTCAGCCGCTCCTCATAAGACTTCTGCTCTAGACCCTTCACCAGCTTCGTTGCTCTTCTCTGGACACGCTCCAGCCCCTCAATGTCTCTCTTGTAGTGAGGGGCCCAAAACTGAACACAGTATGTGAGGTGCGGCCTCACCAGTGCCAATTACAGGGGCATGATCACTTCCCTGGTCCTGCTGGCCATGCTATGATTTGGTTCATCACAGTTCATGCTGCAGAGAAGAAAGAACACACCACCTTTCTCCTCCCAGAACTCCTGCAAAGTCAGGGGAAAAGGAAATAAAAGGATGAAGTAGTTTTCACTGCTGCAAGTATCTCTAAATGTTCCCCTCTTGCCAAGCAGCCTCTCTCCTACATATATCCTAAAGCTCTGCAGGAACAGACTCAGCAGCCTAGTCAATCAATTTTAAGGCTCTTTGAACAAGCCCTAGAAAAACAGAGACACCTCATAGCCTGAGCACAGTGAAAGAAAAAAGTTTGAAAGCATTCCAATTTACAGCTGAGACCTATTTCAGCAAATGTGGTTAGATACTCAAAATAGGATTCCTTCCCAGAATACTTATCAGTAGTCCTTAACGAGGGAAGGGAATACTTTTATCATTCCTGACATGTGGGTCTTTCCCCTAATGAAACTAGCCCCATTCTGAATGCAGACTGGCTCAGGATTTAGATAGCCAAGCCCAACTGAGGTTACCCTGACCACAGATGTTCACTGTCATGGGGGTCCACAAACACTGGAAGGACCCCTACCCCAAACAATCCTTGAATGAGGGAACCACCACCAAATCAGTTTTGGAGAAGCGCTACCTCAAACCCCACCTCCTGGGCCTAGAGTCTCCTGTTTTAGCTGTGATATGAGAAAACCCCTTCACTATTTGAGCTGAACAAGAGGCAATGAGTTGCTTTACTGAAAAACTGAGCAGATCCCAGAGACATCTGCAGACTCTGTCCTTCTGGAGCCTGTTGTTTCTCAGGGTGCCTTTAACACCTTGCTTGCTTTTTACTCCAAGGACTTGCAGCCCCCACAAGGACCACCACATGTACCTCCGCTACCAGTTACACCCCTGCAGGAGCAATCCTGGGCTTAACCAAGGATGGCATGGCATACCAATCCCCCCCCGATCACAGAGGCTCCAGCATGATTTGTCACTGTGCAGCTCTAACCTCTTTTGTCAGACTAACATCCAGGGTGCATAAATACCATTCCTCTACGCCTAGGAAGAGGATCACTACAAGGCAATGTCCAAATGTTTTTGAATTTAAGGAGACCCTAACAAGGGACTCTACCACATGAACATTTCTCTAGAAGGGAGGAGCCTTTGCCCCTGAGCCTGTCCCAGCAAGCACACTGGCTCACCCTTTCAGACAGCTGTACTCCTGCTCTTAGAATAACCTGACTACACCTAATGGCAGTGCTTCCTCACCACCTGGGAAGCCTAAAACCAAATGATCTGGGCTGTCAGTATCTCCAATTCTAGCTGTGCACTTCTCAAACAAATCTCCCTAGTCTGGCTTGCCATATTTGTTCCTTCATGAGCTCTAACCCAGCCACAAGAAGATATACAAGCAACCTCACTGGTAGCCCGGGGAGTCCTCCCATGGGAGGACTCGGGATAGCTGGAGCATGGCTAAGGGAGCTTCCACAGACACTCATTGCATAAAACTTGGGTAAAGTGTCAGGATTTCCTGGACAAGGGGCAGGACTTCTTCCTGCCCTTTTTTTACATTACTTAGGGTAAAATTCCCTACATTCAGCTGTAATCCACAATCTGAATGTAGCTGTGTACATGTAATCCAAGCAATCCACAATCAAAACATTCCACAATTTGTGGTTTGGCTTTTTTTTTTAAACAGGGGGAAAAAAACCCCAACAATGGCTCAATCCACTATGCAGCACCACAGGTCTCTGTGGCACTCCAAAGTCTAGAGCTGGTCTACATCCAGGCTCTCTGACACCTGCTCTTTTTCTACATAGGAACCTTGCCTTTAGCTACAGAAACACTGCCCAGGCTAAGCGATGGGAAGGATGGAAGTCTGCAGTAACGCTGGGCACAAGGCTTCGCAAACAGTGCATGACAAAGTATTTCTGACAAAGATACTCCAAGCAAAATTTTGGGAAAGTCTATCCTTTAGCCTTTTTCTTACCTCCCAAAATAAGTATTAGCATTTCTGTAGGAGAGGTACAAAAGCAGAAAGGTAATCTTGCTTGCAATAGTACCCATGAAATAATTACACCCACATGTAGACTGCTAAAACACAAACAACAGCCCACACAACTGAAGAGCTTAATTTCATGAGCCCTTAAGAAGCTTTCTCAGAAGCAATAAAAAAAGAAAATGAAATTTACAAGTCTGTCATGGAGAAACTGAATAAGTGGAATGGGTAAAGACACATCAAATTAACTCACACTAGCAGGAGGACCCTCCCAACTCCCACCCAAAGCATTCACACTCTAGGACTTCAAAATAAAAAAGCCATTATGGAATTTAAGACAAAAGTAATTTTATTGTCTACCAAATCACACCTTGCTTTTTTTCTTTTCTTTTACAAATTGCAAAACAAATGAAAGAATTTTTAAAGTGTAATATTATGTAAAAACCCATTGCCACAAACTACTGTACTCAGTGGAACAAATATATATTTCAGGAGCGTGGCCAACTGTAAAAATAATCCTATGAAATAAACATTGTTCATAAAAATACAGTAAAATGCACTTTCCCCACCTCAATAAATACATTTTAATGCTGTTTCCAGTTGGCATTTTAAGCCACTAGAGAGCTCTTAATGAAGACATCACCGAAGTATAATTTCTCCTTATGTACTTTTACAATTATTGCAATAGCATCCAGAACTCTAAGCATTTTCCTTGTAGTCTTTTCTTTCTACCTTCAGGGGAATCACAGACAGGAGAAAAGATTTATCCATATAAATGTGCTACTCCCATATTGATTCCCATTTTAGAAAAGAAGTTTAAGGTTTTCTTTCTTTTCTTTTTACTAAGAAATAGTTCACAGAACAAACTGTTTCAAAGAAGAATTCTCCAGAATTACTCAGAAAATTAGAGTCTATTGTCCAGAGTCATAGTTTTGTTTTTAATCCCTGTTTAACATATTTAAAAATTAAAAATTAAAGTTGTTAGGATAAAAATAGACGTTTTAGAACATCTTTAACAACAGCTAAGATAAAGATTTTGTTAGAAAAAAAGAAAATCTTGCTCTTTTTACAAATCTTGCAAATTTTTAAATCCAAGTATTGACTTGAATTGTAGTTCTGCTTTCCATGCACACACAAAAACCACACAATTATATATACATAGATCCCTGATTAAGACATTTTCCAAATGGCTTATTAAAAATGTAAAAGTCAATTTCAGTTGAAGTCACATTTTGTTTGTCCAAAGCACAGTCAGAAGACAAGTACTTCTCTTCCTTTCCCATGATGCTTCCTTAGAGGTTCCGTCTGTCGACCTGTGAATTAATCAGTATTTTACACACCACACAGCTTGTGACAATAAGTTAAGTATTACTGTGCGCAGTGAATGAGTGCCTTTTAAAAAACAAACAAACTGAAATCAATTGTTTCACGCCTCTTCTAAGAGGCTGACAGGCTTATCCTTCCTTCTATGCAGGCCTCCTTCACTTCTATTCGTTAGCTGTTTTCTGAAGCATAGGAAGACTGGTATGTTTGGCATCCTTGATGGAACAGAGTAAAAACAACAACAAAACCCAATTAAAACCCTTTGTGACTTCTCAGATTCATTGCATCACCTATAGCTCTTCCATTTCAAAGTGTGTATTAAAGCTGTTTGCCATGGACGTGTGTTCGAAGATCCTTGTCAAGCTTGGTTTCAGTAGCTCCACGGAATGACATGACAGCTGCTGTGAGGTATCGCTCTTCAGGGCCATGATCTGATCTGCCCCGGGATCCCTTCTGTCATAGTACAGAGCCCACAGCAAAGTAATAGTGAGGATCATAGCCAGGATCTGTGTTACTCCAATAGAGATTCCTAGAAATCTCAGCACTTGCAATTGCTTCGTCCCCCTCAAAAAAGTGTACATTTTTTTACCGCATCCCTATGAAACAAAAATAGATTAAAAAAATTAGTCAATATTATTTGCCTCGCAGTTCCCAAGGTTTAGCTCATCCTACCTAGTGCTGGACTTCTGGCTCCTCAAAATTTCTCTCTCACCCCCTTCAAACAATACTTTGAAAATTATTTTGCCTAATCGCTTCCATAATGCCGTCTTTAAATTTTCTCATACACTGAGAGTTTACTGCATGTAACAAGCTCCAAGAGATCTGTGCTATTCTTCAATTCAGAAATCACTCGAAGTTGATCTGAGTTCCTATCAACTATCACTGATTTTTAAAGAAACTCAACTGGTTTTGTGAAGGTTTAAAAGCTATTAAATCCTCTTAATCCTCTTGTTTCTCTCCTTAAATTGCAGATCTTCAAGCTTGTCAATTATTTTAAACGCTTTAAACTTTTTCTACAAATAATACCACAATCTGAAGTTAAAACAATATTCTAGGAAAGATCTACAGACCTGCATAACCTCATCAGTGTTTCTTCCCACCTTTTCTTTTTTAGTGTTTTATCTAGACTCATTATATGCCAGTTTATTAGTTCTGCAGAAAGTCCCCAGGGAGCAGAAAAATCATTACATTCCACACACCATCTGAGTAAGGAGCATCGGACAGAATAACCTTTAACAGAGGACTTCTGACAAATTTCCAGAATGCAGGGGGTACAAACAGATTTTACTTCATACTTAGTAGTAATAATACCACATATATGTGGCATTACTCCTGCTTTTTATTCCTCCTCATTGCAAAAAACATATCCATTTATCTTAGTTACACTCCGCCTACCTCCCCTATTTGTAGACTATATTTTAAAATTAACTGGCTTAATTTCTGATCTGAATGTAGAAACTTCTCTGTCAATTATTATGATGGCATTATACCAAGAGCCAGTTTTGTCTCATATCTTGTGCTGGGCTGTTGCTACTTAAAGCACAGTAATGTCCCAAACTCTTTGAAAAAACTGTTGGTTATTTGCTCAGAGGAGAGGAAAGAAAAAAAAAGGGAAGAAAAAAAATCATATCAACTCCAAGTCATTGTTACTGGGAGGCAACATTGAAGCCAATATTGTGAAAAATGACAGGCAAATTTACGAGTTCAAAAATGAACTGTTTTGGCATAGTGGTTTCCATACCTTTTCCCCTCCTGGACACCATCTCTGGCTGCAGCAGGGACCACCCCTTGCCACAGCAGGTCCCCAGGCTGACTCAGGTTATCTACAGCTCTGAAGCAATGCAAGTACCAATACACATCCCATTGACTGTTATGTCAATGCAGACCATGCAGACATTTGAGTTTGAAAGTCACCTCAGTGTATTACTGCCTTGTTTTGTTTCATTAACCACTGTGATGGTAGCTGTAACAACAGCTACTGCTGTTTGTCTGCACAAAAGCAGGCAGGCAGCTAGACCCTGCTCCAAAGAGCTGACCATCCACATGCTGAATTAGGATGACGGTCACATACACCACCTCTCCCTACCACTGAGCAAGTTGATGTTTCCTAGGAATGGAAATTTAGAAAGAGTAGTTGCTCTTTGACCCCTCAGCTCTTTCCAATCCAAGTGCATGCTCCCCAGTTTGCTTAAATGGACAAATAATTACTGTACAAGGCTTCAGGAAAGTTCTGAAGCCCTCATAAGACAGCAACGATACACAGAGACACTGGCTCTGGGAACTACTGGACAACAGTGTAAACACAAGATCTGGTGCGTGCTGCCCAGAAAAGGTGATGCCCAGTCTTAGAAAGGATAAAACTTTGAAGAGAAGGCCCTGAGCTACTCTAGGCCATGCTTATTCTCTATTCTAAACTTTACAGGGCTTCACAGCACAGAAATCAAAGGAACACAGCCACCAAGTGAAAATTCAGAGTAATAATCTGGATGGGATAACACCACAAGTACCAAAAGGCATTGGTCCCAGCAGAAGACATCAGGAACCCATCAAAATATGCATTGTCTTCAAAATGTAATTTTTGTGTTTATATCCTTACTATGTATTTCTTATAGCTTTTCTATGAAAAGAAAGCAATTGATCAAAGTGACAGAATCTGAAGACAGGACATGATAAATAAGTTTTCAGTCACACTGAAATTCCCCAAAGCCAACAGTTTCAAATGTTACAGTCCTGAATGTATTTGATGAAAAGCTCGATTCTTGCCTGTCTCACACACAAAATTCACACTGCAGTCAACAGATTCTCATTTAGGATCTAAATAAAATTAATCTACTATATAACAATTGTACCAGAGTAAGTGAAAGGATCTCAATGTCTTTGCCCCATTCATCATTTCAGTGTGTCATTTTTTAAACATTAATATAGTTTAGACAGAATAAGGAGTAAATGTGCATTCTTTGAAATCTGAAAAGAAAAAACACACAAAATCCCACACTGTAGCAAAAGCAATGTAATTGAACTTGATGAGGAACAAAAATTGTCACGGTGGTGTCTTTTTCTTCAACTAGAAAACAGTGTTGTAATTATACTACTTTCCAAATTTGTTTTTAATTACAGAGAAACTGGCTGCATTTTAATACTTTTGATAAGTTTAAGGGATGAAGGTACATGCTGGTCACAGTTTAAAAATGCTCAACCACAGTATTCAAATTCAGTTCATTTGTTGCCTAGAGGAAACATCCATTAACAGAGAGCAATAACATTAATGCCTACATCTCCTGCAGTACAGACACATAACTGAGACAAATCATGCCCAATCTAGATAGACTGCCTCCCTCCATTTAATGATGCTCTCACAGTTCTGCTCTAATACATGTTCAAAATCAGTTTCAAAATTGAGAAATATGCAGCCACCCCTGTTATCCTCACATTTATGCATTTTATTTCTGCTTATGTGACACATTCATAGTTGGTAGCCTGCAATTAAAGAGTACATAAATATACTTTCCTCGGCAAAAGTAAAAGTTTGTCACTAAACAGGGAGCTCTTGTTGACAACTCAAAAATAGTATAAAACTTTGCAGTGATCATTCAGAATAATTAGCTTCAGACTCCTACAGAGCTATGGATTAAAAGCCTGATTCATATTTATTATGAGGACCATTTTATATTTTCAGTCTTAAAATGGAAACAAAGCATATATTTCTGATTTACTGCAACATCATAGAATAAGGACCAGATCTTAAATGAGGCACTTCTCAGAGCAGAACAGATAAACCATCAGCATATTCAACAGATCTGTTGTATACTCAAATTTTGAGTATACCAAAAATTATGCCAGAAAACAAAAGAAAAAATATTGAACACGCAATTTTGATTTTTTTTTTTTAAGATATCAACTCCTACCAATCATTTTATCTAGGCTACGGTTCCCAATCACAAGACAGGCAGAGCTTCCCTTTGTCCTCAGACCACAACGAACCTCTGAGGCCACATTGTCATCTGATGCACCTCCCTCACAACCACGCTATTTCTAAGGTTAATCAGTTCCATGAACTACACCAAAGGTGAAGCTCGTCAGAATAAAAGCAGCCCAAGATGACTAATGCATTTGAAAAATAGCTTTCAAAATCCAGCAGGAGAAACACGATTCCGGCCAAAAACACTCTCAAGCAGAACTATAAGTAAGCCACCTTTCTTTCTACAAAATTGTATTGTGAAGAATTCCAATTTAGACTACAGAAAGCTCTGAGATCCCAGCAGAAAATTACAGCACAGCTACAAGAAAACAATTTTATCAATCCCAGCCAAACCAAACTTCAGTTTTCTGAAGTACTACAAAGAATTTTTCTGAAGTACCAGAATGGACTTGCAGAGTATTTACATAAACCAATTTTAGGCTAGCGAGGCTAATCTCATCAGGCTCCCTCTCAAACCACCAGACCATGCAAGTTTGTTTTGAATCACTTTCTAAAAAAGCTTTTCTCCTTCAGTTCTCCAAAGCAGAAGTCAGACAGATTAGCCTTGCAAGTGTAAGTTGGTTTTGCATGATATAG
This sequence comes from Ciconia boyciana, assembly GCF_034638445.1. Classification (NCBI taxonomy): domain Eukaryota; kingdom Metazoa; phylum Chordata; class Aves; order Ciconiiformes; family Ciconiidae; genus Ciconia; species Ciconia boyciana. Next base: position 26,739,338 of record NC_132934.1, on the reverse strand, counting down.
ATAAACATATCAGCAAGTATACTGTAGGAGCCTGTGAGACAACCCACAGGCAAACACCATGGAAAAAAAATGTTTTGCCAACCAAATACTGTACGTATCTCAAAGAGCAACGGAGTATTTCTGTGGCTGGTAAAACAGAAAACAGCCTGTCCCTTTTTGGAACTGATTCTACAGTAGACAACCAAAAATAAATTTTTGCTAAGAGCTGAATCCATCCAAAATGCTCTGGGGTATGGTAGGGGAAGAACTAGAAATGTGCCCTTCAAGTTTCTTTTAGAAAAAAATCCAGGCAGCCTTTCTTTTTATCAGGTGGGTCTCAGAGCCCTTATGTCCTACATCATCATTATCTTTGGCTATTAATTCTCTCTAAGTAGAGCCAAAAGAACCTGAACATATGAAATGCACAGAGAACCACTTTCCTGGAATACAGCTGTTGGAATGAAATGTTAGCAGAAGAAATGAGATGAGAAAACTTTGCAGTTTCGACAAGACACTCCAGTGACTAGTACTCCTCAGAAATTTTTTAGCTTCCTGAGCTCAAAAATTAGTTTTTGCTTGAGTGACACTGCTTACATACACTTGCCTTTTCACATAAGCAGGACGGATGCTCAGGGCAAATGAATATTCTGCAGCTTCCACACATCTACACTCCTTGAGGGCTCTCTATGGCAGAGTTGGGCTGTATGGTAGCAACACTGGCAACAGTATTACAAAAAACAACTATTACTGCAGAGTGAGCCACAGTTCGTTCTTCTTCAAGAACGTGTAAGAGATTGGAAGGCCCCAGAAGAAGCCTGAATGGCTTTCCCATTCAGAGACTGACACTTCTAAAGCGTAACCAGTGCTGCCTGTGCTGCAAGCCTTGCCATAAGGCAGGAGAGGCTCTACAAGTAGCTGGTGGAAAGAAAACAGCCTCTGCCACTGTCTTTAAGGTTCCCTAGCACAGATTGGCCTTCTCAGGCACCTGCCTTTTGGCAGCTCTACCTTTTCTCTTCCTAGTGGAAACACACGAGGCCTAGGATGGATGTCTGAAAGTACAGAATAGATTATATAACTTCTGTTAATAGAATCAATGCCGTACAAATCTAGCAAATCACTCTATGTCAGTGATGCCCTTTCCCAAAAACTCAATTGTTTCCTGGCAATAGCTAATATTAATCTTGGCTTGTTTATATAGTGAATCTCCCCTGCTTCAGAGGTATCTTTCCATGACTCCTGAACAAAAGCCACATAATAGATACTTGTAAGAAAGAGTCTTGAACAGCGGTAAGAGACTGGGACAAGACAAAATGGTTCTTTGGGTGCTCTTCCATAATGCAGAGTTGCACTGTCCAATACAGAAATGTTCATGCTGTGGCATATGAAAGCACGCTTCTCAGGCCCATCCTCCTTCCTGTGCACCCTCTATTACTCTTAAAGTAAGCAAACGAAGAATGCACCTCTTCTCAGATCCTTGTAACTACTTGACTGAGACATGCTTTTTGTCACTACTGGACTACCTGGACTGTTGGTCATTCTGATATTACTGAATACACAGCTAAAGGTCTTCAGAGGTCTGTTAGCATAAAAAAAAAAATTTAAAAAAATGGTAGGTAGCAAAGCAGTCTCCAGAAAAATATGACTTTTTACAACATTTTTGTGAGAACAGTTTAAAGAGTTTTAATAGAGAACATGTTTACTTGTTTTTATAATTTTTACTCTCAGAACAGTAATGACTTGCTACCATGATCTCCTCCCTTACCCACTTTGAGTTCAAATAGGTCCTCTCCTAGTTTTAAGGTTTTTTAAAATTCTTTTAAAATAATAATCATTCTGTAATGTAGTAGAGTTAGAGAGAAAGAGCATTTTCACACAGTTTGACAGCAGAGCAACTGAATTGCCTGCCTCCTTGCGTGAGCCCTGTTAACAAGAGAGCTCTCATCTTCCAAAGGACTTCTCAAAAACATCCTTTGCTGTACATACCACTAGAGTCCTCATTACCATAGGGTAAGTAAAATTTCTCTTAGTTTGGCAAGCTGGAGACTGGACATTACACCAAAATTTTTTTTTATTATTTTCCTGAGTGGAGCAAACTTCAACTCCAACCTAACCAATATAAAACAAATACCTCAATGTTTAAGCATATGTCAGATGTTAACTGCATTACCATTAACTTATCTCACTTCCAGGTAAGGGTGGGTGGGTTCATTCTTTCTTCCTTCCTTTCTTCCTTCCTCCCCCTTCTTCAGCATTAATAAATAATAAACATAAATAAACACAATAAGCACTTTCCATAAACACAATTACTCTACAAACCTTTCTGCTGCACCGCAAGTGATGAGTTTGGAAAGTGACTTGATCAGGAAGAATGTACAAAGCCGCCTGAAATATCCACATTTTTCTTCTTACCTCCTGATAAAGGTCACTGAGATCCTCATGATGTGCCTGCTTAGAGCATCCTGGGAACTCTCTGACACAACAGGAGTCAGGCGGCCAGTCCATCTCTGTCATTTCCAGCCAGTCTGTGAAGTATACCACCCCACAACATTTAAACTGCAAAGGAAGGATTAGCCAAGATCAGCAATAATGATGCTACTTCTTCACAAAAGTAGGTCACCAAAAAAGCTAAATAAATTCCTATTAATAACTTTCAAAATATTTACATAGGACTAAAACCACAAACTTCCATGCATCATCTTTTGCTGTACTTTGACATAAGAGCAACGTGCAAAATGTAATGTAGCGACCAATGAACACCTCAGAAATAGCCAATGATACTGCTCTGTCCTTTAAATCTCAACTGCTCCCTCAAAGGATGCTTCACAGAAATTGTCCTACCCTGTAATTCTGCTATGCTTACTACAAGGAACTAACACATGATAATTTCATGTCAAAAGGGTGACTAATGAACAAGTGTACCTGTGCTAAAGGAAGTAGTAGGAAAAGACGCTTAAGGTCTTACTAGTGAGGACTATTCCTGCAAGGCTACAACTATGGACACACCTGTTGAAGGCCGGGTGAGAAAAAGAATACATTTATCTGAATACAGAAAAAAAAGAAAAAAAGATTAAAAAAGTGAACAAAAAGGTAGAGAAATCACAAATGCTGAAAGGAAAAAGGAAGGAAACGGTACCACACTAAAATAAACACTGCAACAGAATCAACCATAAAAGTAGGAAGTCTGGCTGCAAAGCAGATGAGCCATAATTGGCTATAAAAACCACCAGGACTAACAACCTGTCTTCTCCTCTGTAAAGCACACAGAGAGATTTAAAGCCAAACGACCAGCCTACCACATTCCTAGCTGCCTTCACATAAAAAAGGGCTGAAGCAGCTACATTAGATTTTATTTGGCATCAGATGGGGACTTGATATGACTGGAAAAAAGCCCTGCTGCAGGAACAAGATGCTACTTTTTTCTGTCTGGATGTCCTCCAGCACCAGCCTGAGCGTAATTCATCATCTAGTTCCTTTGACCCATGCACTTGGGAACATTTGCCCCCCTTACCCGCTTCAGAGCCAGAGTCCTGTATACCACACCACTCCTTGGTCAGAATCAAGAAGTTCAGTGCCCAGACACCATGTTGGCACACACTGTGCCTTGACTTCACCAGTCCTCTTACAAATCTCACTTCTTCCTTTTTCACCAGAACTTTAACATCTCTGTTTTTATCAGTTCATTAGTCAGTCAAAATCCTCCCAACACAGGACTGTCTAAGGAAAGCTCAAGCTTTGGCTCCTCATTGTAATTGCAAAGACAACCTCATTAAACATCCTTTTCTTACTCTCAAGTCTTTGCTTCCCCCCAGCCAATTCTTCCTTCCTGACTTCAATTGACCCTTCCCATCTTCCTTAGCATAGTCACAACTCTGACATGTATTTTCCCCACCAACCCAGCAAAGGGGTTGGTGGGGAAAACACATTTCCCATCTCTCTCAGATGTTAAAAGATACAGAAGAAAGAGCATAAAACTGATCAGGGCTGAATCTTTGGGAACAAAATTGTAATTACAAATTTTTTCTTTAGGAAAAAAATTGTAATGCTGACTGAAGAAGGGCCCTGAGCATAGTGCTCATTCAGGCAATAAAGCACACACCAGCCTCACACATCCATCGTCTGAGTTATGAGTAGACAGAACAAAAATGAGAGCCCACCAATTAACTAGGAGCTGTGAAAGAGCCTTCTCAGTTCACTTCAAACTTTCCCCAAATCATTCCTCTAGTCAGAGATGGAATACAGGAAATCTAACTTCTAAAAGGAACTTTTTCTCTCCCGGAAGAGTTAAGGCATGCTTGACATTTTATTACTAATATTCCTTTTAAAACCAGCCATTAAGATGACATTACAACAACGAGGAGTATGAGGCAGCTTTTAATTTATTCAACCTATACATTTAAACCAAGATACAGTATCAGCTCCATTCAGGGAAATCAAGGCCATTTGATTATGTTATTTCAGGTACAGAACAGACAAGCACTCCACCTGTGTATGAAGGATTACTCTGTTTCACAGAGCACTTGCATAGCCAGAGCAGGGGACTGGAGAGGATGGGGCAGGGGGTGTTCAACCTCATGTAGTCCTCACTCTTTCTTTCAGGTTTTAGTATAAATACAGACTAACCAAGTGCTGCCAGGAAATGTTTAAATAAACAGGAAATCTGTGCAACAATGATAGATTTCAACATTTCAACAAGGGCAGCACAATGACAGGCATTTAGAAAGTTCTCTTCCTGCACGTGAGTTATATTTGGAGTTAATGGGTTTTACCTTGGGCAATTTCATGTTTTTGTAACATAATACTTCATTCTTTAAAAACAGTTCTAAATTTTAGTAGGCTAGAGGGCAAAGCTGTGAATACACAAGGCAGCTTTTTGGTTTGTTTCCCACCCCCCCCAGTCAAAGGAAATAAAAACTCTGATCACTTTCTCTAACCTCAGCCAAAGAGACAGCGTTGGCATCTTTTTGGAAACTTCCGTTCCCACTCATTTCCAGCTAAACACGTATCTTAACTATGACAGCTCCATGAAAGGAAACTAACAGAGCCTACAGGAAGGGGAGCACAGTTTAATATTAAAACAGCATATAGAAATGTTCATTTTACTTTACCTGCAGATTTTTAATTTTATATACATCGTATTCTTAAATGTTCTAAGAAACCTAAAAGGTGTTGGTGTCCTAACCTTACTGGCAAAGGAGAAAACAGTGTTAGCAATTTAACTTAATTTAGTAACATTCTTCTTTTGTTGTTTTAGTGTCTTTAGGGCCTACAAAAGCTCAAGAGTTGGATATCAAGTGATGTGAAAAGATTATCATCGCTACAGAGGGTTTCACGTGAATCGAACTTGTATTTATTTACCTATTCACTTAAAAACAAACCTTTTCCTTTAGCAGATAAATAACATTTACCGAGCATGTATTACTTCAGCTCATGATTAACTGTCATCTTACCTCCCTCTGGAAGAAGTTCCAAGCATGGGTCAGCCACTGGTACCTAGGTAGGCCATAATTGGTCATCCTAGCTTTCAGCGTGATCATATCTGACCACTGCACTGGAACCTGGAGCAAGGAAAGAAAAGTGATTCATACAACAGATCAGTTGGCTTGTGGCTCCAAACCCAGAACTTCTACCTCTTCTGAGATCTTTCCAGTGCAATGACCAAAATAACTTTGTATTCAAATAAAACAAGAAAACAAGTGCTTCGATTTTTACAATACTGAAACTTCATGAGCCTTTATTAAAATACCAGGAAAAAGTTATTTGCATCCTTTGCTTACAAATTACTGTACACTGGAAAAGGAGCTGCATTTTGGAGAGGTTCAGAGATGGCTGGGCACTATTTGATTATGTCATTACCAGATTTTTTACCTGGCATAAAACTTCAACCAAGCCCCAGGTCATCAAGGACGGCATTTGTCTGCCCCAATTTAGGTATTTCCCTGGTGTCTTCTTAGTCAACAGAAGTCATATGGGGCAATTAATCTCAAGATAAATATTTTAAATAGAGCAGATGAATCATTCCCTTGAAGTCTCAAATCCATTTCACTGCCTAAGGTGACAAACTTAGATTTAAACATCTAACTTCTAAATATATAAAATTAATTGAGATGAATTCTACCCCGAGAGTCTTTTCAGTGGCTTTCTGGCTTTGCCTGGAGTCCCGCATGCAGGTATGCTGAATGTACTTGGGTTCAGTACCTTGCTCAAGAACAGTAACAAGGAATTGTAGACAATGAGGCCCTGTGAATGTTTTTCTTCACACACACTCATGGGCTTGTAAATCTTTTTTTCTGAAAGAAGGATTCTCAAAGTATTTTTCTTTCAAAATTTGCTACTGAGAAGTGAGGAGCCGGTGCTCTCCATTGTCAGACTATGAACCTCAGTTAGTAATTTCTTAGAAACAACAGAAGCAAGTGCTATGGCACCTGGCATACAATGCAGTTAAGAGTCAAAATAAGTTATTAACTTCTGCTCAGCAGCACAAATTCCAGTGTGCCAAACTAAAACAAGGAGCTGAAGACTTCACAGTTGCCCTTCTAGGCACACATACCACTCATGCTGATTTTTGCCTTGTTCCCATTAGTCTTAATAGTCATGGTGAAAGAAATCACAATTGTACTATCAGCTTTCATTTGGAGTGCAGGGGAGCCCAGCTCCTCTACCGGCTGTGACTTAGCTATCCCGTTCAATTTGGAGCGAACAGTAAGGGCATTCTGCAAATAGCAACCAATGTAACCTAAGGAAAAAAAAAAAACGATCACAATACTTCCCCAAGGAGCCTGGTCTTTGTCGTGCTAGATGCTCTACAAAAATATAGGAACAATCACCGCCTGCCTGACCCCATAATCCAAATAAGACCATTTGATAATATTTCATTACTGCTGCTAAGTTATACTACATTTTTGATGCCCTGGTAAAGCTTCATATATCATGAATATGAATATATTAATAATATAGCAGAAATGTAACACACCTTTCACTTAAAATTTTTATTTCTTAAGCTATAAAGCATTGAACTCACAATTGTTCATGTGAAAAGTGTTAGCAGTAGAGTACTAAAAATACTTAAAAGCAATATCACAGAATATTTCTACTGCAAATATAATAGAATAAATATAATATAATATAATAATTTGGCTTTGTACTCAATGCATTTCTCTTTCCACTGCGTTGGAAGTTAGCAGTCTGCTTTCTTTGGATAATATTTGCTATCACTGCAATTAAGCTCATATTTGCTAGACTATTTTTTATTATCTTATTTGAGTTGAATAGAGTCCAAGGTTATGCACGCAACACAAGGCGTCCAACTTCTTCATGAAAACAATGGAAAGCAGGAAAAAAAAAATCAAGAAGTGAGAGAAGGAAATTAAAAGCAAGTCAAAACAAGCTAAACCCGACCGTAGGAAGGCAATTTGAATCCTGGATGTAAGGAGGGATATTGGAATGTGTGTGTTTGCTCCAAGAATGGCAACATGTCAAACTAAGGACATCGATGTATCTACTAAACAGCTTCCCGTCAGCTCATGCACACAGTAGTGCACAATAATACATGATCTTGAGATGCATTTGTTTGACTATACACCAACACTTGTGTAGTGTGTAGACAAACAAAAATTAGAGATGCTGGTTTGATTTTAGCGTAAGTTCTGTAAAGCTCGTTTTGCCGTTGAGATCTACTTATTCATTATTATTTTTCTAATGAGTCTCAAGGCTTGACCAATGCTCAAGTAAGCTGAGAACCCACACTGGCTTTTCAGTCTTGTGGGTGGAATAAATTAGTCATGAGGCACACTTCACGCTGAGAGCTATCATGAGCTGGAAGGAAAATTGTTTATACAAGGACTCTTACAGCAACTTGTCCACATGCCAAGGAGAGCCCACATTGGATCAGCAGAGGCGGTTATGCCTCAGTGACATTTTTGACAACATCACCCACCCACCTACACTAATGCCAACTGATTCTCTGAAACCCACCAGGGGCTCGTGTGATTTCATGCTATGCTGAAACCAACATGACATCAAGTCACCCCCATGGGTATAAGAGGGAGTCTTCTTATCTTTATCAAGTAGAGCAGGAGAAAGCATGCTCTAGGGAAGTGACCTGCACAGTTATGAAAGAACCACTGAAAAACAACTGTGCTTTTCCAGACTGCCACATTCCCTATGGGTCTCAGCAGCAGGAAACCTGAGTCTGGCCCACCTCATCACATGAAGAGCAGTAGTGTTCGGACAAAGGAAATAAGAGGAAATCAGATGGAAAGAGAAAACAAAAACCCCAGTATTTCAGGGGATGAGGAATAAAAAAAAAGTATATAAAAAGGGAGAGAAGAAGAGACAAAAAAGAAAAGCAATTGCTGAAGAGATTTTTTTCTGTTCGATTTGCATGCTCATGTTCACACACATGAACTCCTGGGAGAAAGAGGAGGAACCGGAGGAGCGCGGAGTATCTGGGTTCACTGTGACGCACTGCAGAAGGCACAGACATGGAGTTCAGCGCTGCTTCTTTTGGCAAAGGGATGCAGAGACAGCCATGTTTTTTTCTAGAGGGAAGCCGCATCACCAGTGCCTTAACATATGGTAGGGCTATGCCAGCTTTAATCAAACTGTCCCAGGTTTGGGTTTTAGTAGCATAGCAGGTAACTGAAAGCTTGGGGATCACACTAAAACACACTGTAACTTCAGGTTCTCTAACTGAATAGTGAAGGCTGGAGAAGGCATGTACCAGTGCACTGAATGTTATTTCAGGCAGCTTCCACTGACAAAATTTCTGTGGAAAGATGGATGTCAGTTATAACTGTCATCCTTGGCAAAACCCCCGCAGAGGGCAGCTGTGCCCATAGGATGAAGCATGCCTCTTGTCTGCATTCCCAATTTTAAAATGCATCAATGTAAGCTGACATTTAAAGTAAAGGGATAGCCTTAATCACTGCTATATTAGAACACCCCTCTGGAATCTGTACTGCAAGGGAATGAATACTGATGCAAAGTGCTGCCACGTAACTTCAGACTTCAAATCTGCCAGAAATTCCTTCGGTCCCAGTACTGTGTAAGTATGAAGAAGGCTCCCTCCCAACTTACTGCAATGTAATTGCTACTCACTGTAAGAAAGACCAGTATATTGGGCATACCTTGGCAGCTCAGAGAAAATATTTGACCCTCTATTCATAAAAAGGTACCAGGCTGAGTATAAGATGTAAGGATATAGCAGCCAGCAGAATAGCATTTCAGTTTAATTTCTGCCTAACACTTACCCATTTTCTTGCATGATGGTTACAAGTCTTCAGTTTGAAAATTAAAGGTTGGTACAGCTATAAAAACTAGACAGAGATAAAACCTCTTCACAAGTTTACAGAAGAGTGGTTTATAGCTAAGACATGTTTTACTTAAAACTGGCATTTATAGTTTGTGGAGGCAGTGTGAAGATTTCGGCAGACAGCAAGTCCTCTACTGAAAGAACACACTGTCTGTTTACAATGTAGAACACTCAGTTATAGCTCTTTAAAACATGAAGAACTTGTGGGGCAAAATCCCTTCAAATTCTCCCATCTCCTCTCTCAAAATACTTATCTTAAGCCTGAAGTTCATACTCTCTCCTCAAAACTTCCACTGACTTCAATGAGAACCTGCCTAAGCAGGAATTAACAAAACATAAAGTCCTTAAATCAGGGGCTGCAGGATGTGGCTCTCAAATATAGAGGGGGTGGGGAGAAACCCAGAGAGGACTTTCCAGACAGACAAGCCTTCCCAGAAGAATTCTGTGTTTTAAAAAAAGGCAGTCAAATGAAATTAGACTGTCGGAACAATGAACAAAGATAAACACTACAGCAATTAGAAAACAGCTAGCTAATGGAAATCTTTATTTTCTTCTGTTGAAAAAAATGCAGCCTCCTTTTCTGACTCACCGTTATTTCCTGCTCGTAGGTCCAAACACCACAGGCCAGTTCAACGCAGAATATTACAAGCAAGCTTCCAAAGTACTGCAGAAAACAGAATGGTCTTAGTTATTTTTGACAATCAGGTTAACTTTGAACAATATTAAAGAACATCTCAAAACATTATTAACATTTCACACGACTGAAGATATGGAATCTGAAATACATTTTTGTAACGAAAATATCAAAGATTCATGCAGCAAACTTTCTAAAAGTTTAAGTCATGATACTTCTTACTAACTTAACATGAAGCATATGAACATTACAATGGGAAAATAAATTCATTTTCTTGTTGCACAAGAGTGCAAAGTATCATGACACATTATGCTAAAACAGTTGCAAAGAGGACAATCTTTTTTCCCCTCATATACGTGGAAAAAAAGAAATCTCTTTTTTCAGTTCTATCCATTTAAGCAACATATCCAAATCATGCCAACAGCCAAAAGGAGGAAGAAAAAAAACACACACAAATAAAAAAAGAGAAAACTGACAAGACTGAAGCAAACAAGGTTTTTGAAAGCTATGTCCTTATCAAAGTGATTTAGATATTTGAGGTCAGGCATAAATGTACAAATATTTATTGAGATCGATTGAAATAACTTTGTCTATTACCAGATCTAATCCTTGGACTATTTAAAAATAGAAAATATATGTATAAATGAGGAAGCTGTACAAGTCTTGGTAATGACGGTTAAGAAAAACTGGTTGCTGCGATTAAAAAGAGTAGGATCATCTTCTGTATAGCATCAAACAACCCTTTCTGAATTGCAGGATAAAGCTGCATGGAAATTAAGACTGCTTTAACTGGTATTCTCTATTAAAAGTAACCCATTTATCTTTTATTTAAAGCAGACTCCAAACTTCTCCCATGTCAATGGACTGAGCTCCCCTTTGTCCTCAGTACACAAGACAAAGTTACAGTCTTCATGGATTTTAATTTTATACGGAAATCTAAGAAACACCATCACAATATAAAATAGAATAGAATAAATATATAATTCCATTAGTAGGATACATGCCAAAAGGCTTCTAATTTAGTAACTTCATTCTGGAATCTATTTAGGACAGGAATAAGAGACACAAAACGTACTGAAGGTAAGTGAATTGTTTGGGGTTTGTTTTTTTTTTTCTATTAAAAGGTCAGTAAGCTGTATTATTTAAAATAGAGAAAATAAATTCACAAGTGTTAGGATTTAACGGTCATCTACATGGCATCTTTTACATTCACCCAGTCTGGAAGTGAGTAACTCACAGATACCTTGGCAGCTACTGAAGAATGTCTTGCCTTAACTTCTACTTGCTGATCAAATCTAACTCACTGTATTAGGTTTGTAGACACAAACAGCCAAATTAAAAATGTGCATCTAAAAATATCCATGTGAATTTTCAAGCGAAACCTGTACCCATATCCACCCCCCACAAAGGTCTGTTCAATAAAGATGGTGTTGAAAGAAGAGATCCTCTTTAATAATCTCCACCACATTACATTGCATCTTCATAGTCATTACAGCTGAACAACACATCGTGTATCCTTATAAATGAACACTACAAGCACATGCAGAGCTGCAGTATAGTCCTTCAATAAGCAATATGTTCATCCTCTAAAGGTCCAAGAGAGGAAATTTGAGTCACACCTTGTAAGAACAACAATGCTTTCTCTAAAAAAAATAAATTCATGAGCTTCTAGACAGTGTATCCACTATCACTGTAGCGCCTGCAAGTTATGCAAAAGGGTTCTTTAAAAAAAAACACATGGAAATCTGCTTTGCAAAGTATTCACTTCGAAAGGAGGAAAGAATGCCATGTGCTTTAGCTCTTCAATTCATACAAAAAAATGTTTAAGGACATTATGGGTAATACTGACATTTTTGAGAGGGCAAACAACTAAATGTTTAGGTGAAAAGCAAATTTGAGTTCTCAGCTGTCAAAGAAAATGTCAGTGGTTTTATACTCTAACTGAGTAACAAGCCTGGGACTGCCTGCTATCCCCAAGTCTTATGCAAAACTCACTGATCATAGTGAAAGTGATACATCTGGGGGTGTACATGTGACATTCTCTGGAAAACCCTTTAATTTGCAGTTCCTTGTAACATTTCATTCATTCACAAATCTTAACATTTGAAACCTCCTCATTTTGTCAGCATATAGTTAAGAAAGTTTCTGGTAGCCGTTGGAGACAGAAGAGCCAAAACCCAGATTTTCTCCAGTTAGTGAATATAGCTTGGGATAGAAAACTATCAAGCCAGATTCACTCATAAACCACTTCTGGGTCTGCCAGGAATTGAGTACTCCTGACTCTAGCTACATCTGGACACATCAGGGCACTGTAGAATCAATCCTTCTGTCCTGAGAAAGCATATCATCTATCCATAAAGCAAAAGACAAAAAAAAAAAAAGACACAAAGAGTTTACACACATGAAAGCCCATTCTAGGAACTGAGCAACTGCAGGCCCACCAAACCCGCACACAGGAGCTTCAGTTTCACTTTGCTGTTGAAGAGGAATATTATACCTCTCTCTAAATGTAATGGTTTGCAAAACAAATAATTCTTATGTAAGTTGTGTGGGGAAAAAACCCTCTAACCATTATTTAAAATTATTACCCCTAATTTCCATCTTCCAAATACAGAAATTATTCCTGGCTTCAATGCTTATTCCTTGTCCCCAATTAAATTCCCACAGGAGTCTGAATGCTAAATGCATCTTCCTGCATTTACACACTTCTGCTTTTTGCCAGAAACAGGAACTTGGTTTTGAAGCAAGGCTTAATATTTCTTCCTATGGGCTGAGCGGCTACGTTTTGTAAATGAGACCAAGTCACTGAGGAACACCACTGTGCATTATGCTCAAAACTGCACCAGCAGGTCACTGATATTACCTCCTACAGCACACCACCCTCAGAGCACTCTCAGCCATTGTTGAGATATTTTCTACTGTTTTTTTTCTTTTCTTTGTGTTCTTTTTTTTGGCAGGGAGAGGGTAGGATAGGAAAGGCACAGAAGGGAGCGAACAGTTTTGCACAGATATCTACAGGTTATCATAAAATAAGAAAATCTACAAGCAGTAATGCAAAGCCACAATCACTTCAAGAACTAGAGACCTTTTACATGGCAAATCCTACAGACTTTTCACACTTTTATTTTGTAGGCAACTGGTAATCACTATCATTCTCTCCCTAGTCAGACTATGCAAAATCATCAGAAAATTGAAGTGCTGCCTTCATCCTGTTACAAACCCGGCAGAGTCAGTTCACTGAAGGATCTCCTCCAGTAAGGTTGCGAAAAAGCTAAAACGTTGCTTCCTTGAGAGAAGCTGAACGACTGAAATGCTGGTAGAAAATACTCTTTGGAGAGTAACAAATAAATGTAAAAATATTTGCCAATAAAAAAAAAAGGAAGAATGCAGTAGACATTTACTGCTCCTCACTAAGTCACGGACACGCATGTGGCCAAGCTCCTAAACTTCAGCATCCCTGCAGTGTCAAATAGGTGTTGCCAATTAGCAGGAGCTGGTTCTCCTGCAACTTCCTTTTTAAGCTTGCTCATCACCACTGGCTGCAGGGGAGGGAGGAAGGAAGGTAGCAGCTCAGTAAAGTAGTAGCTTTCCAACAGGAGCATCTCCTCTAACACCTGGAACCTTGCAGAAGCACCTGGATTTTTTCTGCAGCAATGGATGGGTATGTGTGCATGGCTCCATCCCCAGAGCTGCAACACTGGCAGCCTGCAGAGGCTTAAACAACTATTTTTCCAGCACATCAGTCCTGAGACAGAGGTGAAGGAACTAGGAACTCTGGAGTTCAGGAGAATCTATTCCCCTTCCTTTCTTGCGCAAGAGAGTAAACAGGAAAGAAGCAGGAACAGAAACAAAGTCATTACCGCGAAAACCACTTTCAAAGAGATGTGGAAAAGACAGGGGGATGAAGGGCCAAGGAAAGATATTAAGCATATTCCCTAAGCAGTCACCAGACCCTGTTCTGCTGGAATACTCTTCATGTGGCACAGGTGTAAGAGCGACCACAACCAACATCCTCATCCTGCCCTGAAACCTCCGATGCAGAAACTACACACATCAACAGCACAGAAACCCACTTACAGCCAGTGCAGAGACACTATGAGATCATACTCAGCTACTACAAGTTATAAGCGCCTCCAGAGAGCTCTTGCTCTTGTGCAAGTCAGACAACCATAGTTCACTCTTACAGCGAATTCATATATAAGACAAAAAGGACAGTGGGATACTGGAACATATGGAATGGAAATCCAATGACGATGAAATTCAACCACAGAAGAGAGGTAACCATCAAGTAAATAGTCAAGGACAGGAAAAAAGAAACCAAAAAATGGGAACTAGCATTGAAGTAATAGGTTTTGTGCTAATTCAGATGACTATTTTCAGATAGCTACCTGCATAAAGGCTACCAGAACCTCATAAAGCACTAGAAAGGTACATGGTATTTTCACCTACACATTAAAAAAATCAAAATAATTTAAAACTTTTTAGAAAGATCTGTATGGACTGCCTAAATAGGATCAAAACTTTTAGTTGGAATAAAATTCCTGCACACAGCAGTGGCATTCCATAACAGGATACAAGCTCCATATATGCCAGTGCCCCATATATGGAGCATATATGCTCTGGCATATGCCCAAAATGTCTTCCTATCTCTCTATCTAAGGCTAACAACTGAACTACAAAATTAATTTATCCTAATTAAATTATGACAGGGCTTTTGCTATTCTATTTGCTCCACCAAACTAAGTGAATGACCGCTACCACAGAATACATTACAGGAACATATTTCTTTCCTGATCATCTCAACCACTTAGACACAAATGCAAATAAAAATAGCAAATGCAGGCGCGAAATCACTATTACTGAATCTAAGATATTTTGCATTCGTTTAAAAGGTCTTTGTTCCAAAAATTGCCATTCAGTTCAGAGACTAATGGTGAACGGCAGACACACGAAGTGCCTCTCAACATAAAATTTTTCCCTTGTGGCTTTCTATCCTACAGAGTATAGGATTTTTTTTGTTGCAATTGTGGGCAACTGCAGGGAAGGATATAAAGCATGAAGCACAATGTTCTATGTTTTCTTCAGAGATGTAATACAAAACTTTTACTGTAGTTCTAGAGATTTTTTGTTTGTCTTGAATATGCCACACGATTCCTGCAATTAATCACTTAATATAATTTGTCTATGCTTTTCAGGCAACAGGTGAAATGAACTGGTGAAAAATAACCTTCTATTTCTGTTACTAACATGGCAACAGGACAATGGAAAAACTGCGACTTCAGGAAACACAGTACACGGAGGGAGTTTGTAAAAATTTTGCTTCACCTCCCACCCCAGTCCCCATTTTAAATGCCCTTCTCCAAAGTATTTCCAAGAATACAGAATTTTTCAGAGATTTTTTGACAATGGAAACATTGAAATGTAATTACAGTCAGCAAAGGAAAACTAGAGTTAAAACTCTAGTGTGTGTCCTGCACTAGTCTCCTTCATGTTGCCTTGGCACTGAATACCCAGTGCCCTATTATCAGCCACCGCAATAATCCGATTGGCACAGATACAAAACCCACATGACTGTCCTCTGAGGATGCCCTTCCAAACTCTAGTGTAAGCATTATGCCAGAAATGAAGCTAAGAGCAGGAGCCCTCATAGAAATTTGATGACTTAGGGTACTTGGCCATTCAAGTCACATACAAGTCACTATGGCCCTCTGGTACCAAGCAGCCCAGGCAGATAAGGGTAGCCATACTACACACCCATGCATACCCAACTATGTTCCTGAAGTGGTATGACATGGGTTTTTTTGCTCTGCCACAGCTGGGTTCGGTAATTTTTTGCCAATGACCTACAGAATCATAGAATCATTTAGGTAGGAAAAGACCTTTAAGATCATCAAGCCCAACCGCAAACCTAACACTGCCAAGTCCACCACCAAACCATGTCCCTAAGCACCATGTCTACCCGTCTTTTAAATACCTCCAGGGATGGTGACTCAACCACTTCCCTGGACCTATGGAATGCTTCATCAGCATTCAGCTACCATAACCTGTAAAATCAGTGGGCTCTTAGCCCACACACAAGAAGAATCAAAGACCTGGACAAATCCCCAGTCAGGCTCTCTTGATCCTGCACGTACCAAACGTGGTATGATCATTTTGTTTGCAGTTTGGAAGTGTGATTTGGAAGCAAGAGTCTAGGCAACTTGCAAAAGCACAAAGTGAGACGGGGTTCTGTGGCAACCCAAATTTCACCAGAACCAGAAAGGCACAAGACTGTTTTAATTAGTCTTTTTCCTCCCTCAAACCTTTGATTTGCATGTTGCATGACACTCCTGTTACTGGAATTAGGACCCTATTTCATCTGTTCTGACAGCTTCCTAGCTAACTACTGCCATCCTGGAAAACCTGAGGAGACTTCACAGTCTACTGAATTCATCCCTACAGAACAAATATATCCTATCACACACACAACATACTCAAAATACGCACTTCTTAAACCCACTTCCAGACAGTGAGAAAGCAAGAGAGTATTCTCTATATGAAAGCAAACAGCAATGGCAGGCAGGGGCTAACGACTGGAGTCAAAAGTTGCAACATGATGAAGAAAAGTGAGAGCATGGAGGGTGTTGCAGCTTTTGGAGAATCTGGTCTACAAGACTGCAGAAATCCTTCCATTTTTGAGCAAATGTGCCTTTCTTGGAAGGATCAGTCTACTTACTAATGAATCATTGTTCATGTGCTCTGTACTTCATTTAATAAACATCTTTTTTCAGGCTTTATCACTCTCCTCCCAAGCGTTTTTCTTTTCTCCCAGAAGATATAAACCCCCCCCCCCCCCCCCGCACTTGGACTCAAGAAAAACCACAACCCTCATGTCAGAGCAAATGAAGAGTAGCTGATCAGCAAGTCCAGCCTCCTTAGACTTGCTGTCTGGTGCTCACACCACCTTCTTGGGCAACGTGGTCCATATGGCAAGAGAGGCAAGGAAAGCTCTGGGAGGGAAGGGCAGGGGCTGAAGGAGATTCCAAGGGTAAGGCAGCTGCAGAATGAAACCTTATGGGAATCTCTAAAAGACCGGAGTACATGGTATGTAAAACAGATGCCAGAAGATTTTAAGAGGGTTATGCATAGCATTTCCCAATGGCTAACAGCCTGAGAGCGTCAGCCTTGTTCTACTGAGACGCAAGCCATCCAGACATCTGTCTGCATGCTGAGAAACGTCAGATGACCACCACCACAATGCTGGATGACCAACAGGAACCAGACTCTTTCTGTGCAAAACCTAATAAAAAGTCCTTCCTCCCTCAGTAAGTTACAAGCTATGGTTCCCTTTATTTTTGTTACAGTTTAAAAACTAACAAGGTTATTTTAAGGATTAATCCAGCTATACTTTTTAAAAATGGAGCAAACACTCATTAAATGGAGTCAGACAAGCTGCACGGAAAACTGAAATCCTCTGTTTATCCACTCCAGCAGCACAAACTTTCCCCTGCCCCCCCTTCCGCTGTCCCCAGCTCCCTCAGCCCTGCCCTGAAGGGATTAACAGTTCATTTGTCATTCTGATTTAAAATTTGGTTTATTTGCTTGACAACGCAGAAGTTTGTGAGACACGCAGTCACAAGTCAACAAGGAAATGGGCTGAAACCACCAACTTACAGCATTAGCTACTGAATGCCATCCAGTTCTTCAGAATAAATACATTCCACAGCAAAATGATCAAATGTGTCTATTATTTTAGATTTAGGTTTCCCAGATCACAAAAATTTAGTCAATTTGTACAAACTGTCTTAAAGCCTGTGACCTTTGCAAAGTTGAAGTTTTACATAAATAATTATCACTTTTTTCAAAACCTTTATAACTAATTTTCTGAATTTAAAAAAAATGGGTTTTTAAGGCAATGAACATTTTAATTTTCTATGGTATGTGTCCAAGTTCTTTTGATTGACTCATTTGCTTTTTTAAAAACTAAACAAAATTTATGAATAGTTAGAACTTTGTTCACAGCCTCGATTCTTCCATGAGATATTAATGATCTGTTTTAAATTTTTACTTTAACAGTTAATTTTTGCTTATATAAGGAAACTGGTATTAATTTGGAAATAAGCAAATGCACACTTCAGACAATTATTAGGATTTATTTGCCCAAGACTCAATTACTTCAAGTCAATGAACTCCAAGGAATAAGGGTCATTGCAAGGTCATTATAAAGTACTGAACAGGACATAGGTAAAGATAGACATTAGACCATAATTTCCTCAGGGCTTACAATATTCCCTTCCCCCTCTTCTTCCCCGTATTTCAAAACACAGTATCCTTCATCTCTCTAACCCCTCTTTATTTTCTACCAAGGAAATGAAACACCATAAAAATGCTTCTCTGGTCAAGAAAATCCTTTTTCCTTGTAAAACAGACCAATTTGGTGTTGATACACACAAGAACTCTGCCTCAGCATGCCCCAAAACACTTCAAACATTCACCATTTTGAGTGAAGAAGTGCTCTTAGACATAAAACCCATACTGCAGCCCCTGTGCACACAGCAAAGTGTCTCTGTGGTCAACTAGTCAAAAGTGAAAGATTAGGCAAGAAAGAGAGATTAATTTACCTGACAGGACATCCACTCCATACTCAGTTTGTGGCAACAAGAATGCAGTTGAACCACAGCGTCAAGGCATGCCCCACCGGTGAGGCTGGGCTGCGTTTCAGACAAGACATGGAGGTTTGGCTGGGATTTGTGGATCTGTTTACTCATTTACTCCTCTTTTGCTCTCAGGGACTCTCCCATTCCCTATTTCCTTCAGCAGAGGAAAAAAAGCTGGGCAAACAAGCAATGACAAAAGAGGAGCTGGGAAGGACAGAGGGAAAAAAAGCACTACGGCAGCAAGACCACATATCATCTCAGCAGCTGCCCATCTTTTCTCAGTCAAGATGCAGCATCCCTCATTCCCATCCTGGTATCACTCCCAGCTCTCTAGCCTCAACAACCCCAGTCCCTTGAACCTACTGTCCTATCAGTCCCTGTCTTTTCAATAGCTTCCTGGTACCCATTTCCATCATCCCACTTCACGAACCTTTCTTACTATCTTCCCTCCTCTGTTCACCAGGGAGTATCACCCCAGAGCCTTTTTCAGCTGGGGGGGTGGGGAACAGGAACAAGGAAGATAAAAGGAATAAGGCTTGCTCCACACGTTTTGGATCATGAGGATAGACACAGTGACACCTACTAAAACCAATACTCAGGACACACATACCCAAGAGCAGTAAAAGTAGTCACCCCCATTAGGTGAGCCTAAAAGTATAGCATGCAGTGAAAAGTGTGTCACAAAAGTCCAGGCAGCATGTTTCATGCTGAAAACATACTGAAAGCACAAAACAGCCCCTTTCAATTGATATTTACCTTTTAATTTAGCACTGTAGTTTTTTCAAAAGGATGAGCAAGTGGCTCTTCACTATTGCAGAAGTATGCAAAAACACCCCCACATTTTATTTGACGGCATCATAACTGCACTGTCCAACCTTGCTGTCGTTAAGTCAAAGGCATTTCCCTGAACAGCCCTCAAGGGGCTGGACAATTCCTGCTGCTTTGAGCTGCCAGATAACTGCACCTAATAGTAACGTGCTGCCTCTGCCCTGGTACAATATGGCTGCGCATTCAAGGGAGCTGCTAAGTGCTGGGGTGAAGGAAGCAGATCATCACTGTGAGCGCAGCAAACGTTTGGATTTAAGCCAAGCATTCACAAGATGACCTGGACACTCCCACCAGCTCAATTCCTGTCGTGCTCCTCCAGCCCAACTCTCTTCCCTCCATGCTGCTGAAATACACAGCTGCTCTTGTTTGTGGTTTGTTCAGCAAGCAGCACTCTTCATCTCTAAATGCCTCCCAGTAACCCATAACGCTAGGCAACTTGTGCTTCTCATCTGTAAGCTCCCTCTCCAAGCTAAGAAAGTTAGATACCCTTTCAAAGCACTTGCTTTGAAAAAGTCTTTTAAGTACATATACAGCGCTATACATTTACACTGGACAAGACAAGGTCAACAAAATGCACCTCACGGGTAGACAGGCAGACAGAGAGGTTGGCACGGGACCTCAGGACCAACATAGTCCACCCTACCATGCTGTAAGCCCTGCGGAGTGCACCCGCTCCTGCAAAGCCAAGCTCTGCTCTGTGGCATCACCAACACTGTTCTCAAAATCTAACAATTTGTTTGAACCTTAAACACCATAATCAGAGCAGGAAAGAAGCTTACCCCCTATCTTATTTCAAGGCAAAAAGATGTCTAATAATGATTAGTTCAGGCACCTCCTCAAAGAGTTCACCTTTGGACTGAAAGTTAGAGATTCAGAAAGCAAAAAAAAAAAAAATAGTCCTGTATTTATTTTCAAGAAAGTTGCTTATATCTGAAACTACTGGGGTATAATAACAATTGGTGAAGTTTAAGTGTATTTTCTCTTACAAGTGGAACATCAAACAAGCAGCACTTCAAAATACAAGATAAGTGTCCGGCCCCTTACTTTACCCACTGAGTATCTGAATTGGAGTTTTAGCACAGTACTGGCTTCTCATCAAATCTGTACTACAGTATTATAAACCCACTTAAATCACTCCTTCAAAAGGTAGGCTAACCTATCTTGAGAATCTCTGTTTTGCTCCTACTCACACCCACATTCATAAATGAGCTGCTGATAAAAGGCACAAAATGTGAAAATTATGAACTCCAGTCTCCAACCTGTCTAATTCTAAACTGCATGGGTTTACACCAAGTATGTTTGTCAGTTATTTCTTCCCTTTCAGTGCTTGGTAGTTTAATAATGGAGAAATACTTCTGGTTGGTAAAAATTCCAGTGACAAATGTTAGTACAAGGTATTGGAGCAGCTGTGACTGTGGTAAGAGTCCACATGGGTCAGAACAAATATCCGGTATTATTACAGAACAAATAACCTATATTATGTATTACTGCAGAAATACAAGCCACCACAAAAAAAAGACAAAAAATTCATTATCATTAATTATCATTACACTCATACTAATTCATGCGAACTGTAACCATAAGTACTGCAGAATAGTTGGTGCTGTGGTACCGTAGAGCAGCTAACACTTCACACAGAGTAAGAGTCCCTTGTAGGAAGACATTAGCAGCTATTGGTATCTCACAACGTAGCAGACATCGGAATTTAATCATCCCTATCATCTCTGCATCCACATGGACTGAAATGGGTGTATATGCATAGAAGAATCTGTCTCACATGGTGATAGAGTCAGCAGTTCCCTGTCAGATGGACTTTACAGAAACCACTTTCACCAACACTGCATTTAGCTGGCTGAGAACTACTGACATGGAACAGCCACTTTCACCTTAGGTTTGTCACACATTTCCAGTTTACCTTTTCAACCAAAACATAGTATCATTTCATTTTTTCTCTTTATGAAATATTTGCCTGCTTTTAAAGAAAAGATCAGTTTAGTTTAATGATGGTTTGTCTGGTTGTGTTCCAGCTCAATTGACACACAATTCAGTCTGCCAAGTTCCAATTTGAAACCAGGTTCTGCCATAACTGAATTAACAAGCTGTTTGACCACACACCAACAGGGTCTAACAACATTTAGTTCTGAGGAATATTTATTTCTCTGCCAA
Organism: Ciconia boyciana; assembly: GCF_034638445.1. Classification (NCBI taxonomy): domain Eukaryota; kingdom Metazoa; phylum Chordata; class Aves; order Ciconiiformes; family Ciconiidae; genus Ciconia; species Ciconia boyciana. Next base: position 26,717,785 of record NC_132934.1, on the reverse strand, counting down.
CTTTATCATAAAAATCAGTAAAATGATTTGCCCTATTAACCATCAAATATTTCTAACAGTTTTTCCCTTTGTGAAAACATATGCAGACAAAATTGAATCCTGTGCTGTTTGAATGCTTTAATTACAGAAAACTCATAGTTACAAATGCCAGAATTTGCAATGAAAACTCCAGCCAGGAAAATATTTTCCAGTGGGATTTTCATTAAGCTGTTCTTGTCAAGCAACAGAGTTTACTCTTGTTGTCTTAATAAAACAAGAACTTAAAAAAAATTCACACACCCTTAAAGGTTACTATTCTTAAAGAATATATGCATAGCAGGGATGGGGGGGGGGGGGGGGGGGTTGGTTTGGGTTTTTTTAGTTAGGCTATGTGCACAACAGACTTTAAAAACAATCCAAAAGGTACAGAGCCTCAGAAGAGGCAAAGGATGGTTCTAGATTTGAAAAAAAGTAATTTAAAGAATCTTGTTTGAAAAACTGTGACAAGCACCATAAAACCTGGACTCTAGTTTCTCATCCTTGGACTTTTTATACATTCAAGTCAGTGACTTGGAGGAGTCTAGATCTTTCAGTTCAAGCTGGCATCACAGCCACTTGTACATGAGGATGTTGGTCATTCACAACACACAACAAAACTGTATTATAGACACTTAAGGTACACATGGGCTCTTTATACCAACTAGCCTTCAGGACTATGTATTCCTGAAGCAATTAAAATTAAACGATCATAGCTTTAAAATGCTGGTTCTACAAGTAACCCAGAGCATGCACCTCAGAAGACTGAGGTGTTATATTTTCTTACTATTAAGCTGAGTAAACATTAGTTCAATTTATACTTATGCCCCATGTGAAGCCAGGAAGTTTTCAAGCATTTAATTGCAAGATAAAATTTCAAAAACAAATGAAAATAATTATGTATTCAGATGTATTAAAAATATCTAACACCATAATATATATATTTTATGGTCCTTATGCTTTATTAGATTCTCCAAATATCCAATTGAATTAACAACATTAGCACTAGCAATTAGCATGCTGCCAGAAACATCAAGATTTGTATCCAAATATCTCTGCATGCCATCATTATGGCTGTTCATGTACTTCAAAAAGAAGATTAAAAGCATGATTGAAGAGGTTGTTAATGTTTTACATGAAGGTTCTTTTCTTCTAGTTCATCTGGTTGTACAAAAGCTCATTTTGTTGATCTGTCACTTTTCTGATTAGACTGATGAATGAAGCATTGACTTACGTCTGCATACTTCTGTGGTATAACACAATTGCATTCATTTAACAATTAATCAAAGACAATGACATACTTAGGAAGATATCATTTAGTTTTGCTTATCAGTTTGCTTAGCAAGAGCAAATTCTCAGGCTCCTGAAAATGAAATAGTGCAACATAAAATGATAGAAATGTCTTGTTTTGATTTAGTATAATTTGACTGCCTAAACACACTTTAAATAATTTATTCCCAGATGGCATTAAAAGCTATAAGTTATTTCTTCTTTTCACTGGCAGTTTAAATAAACTGAAGGCCAAAACCAGTTTTAACTTAATTTTCTTTTTAATTAGTTAAGATTTTTTTCAAGGCTTATACCAAAAATGATACCTTTTTTTTTCCCAGATACTATGTAGCTTTGGTCTACATTATATATTTGCTTTTGTCTTTTAATTAATTTCAGTTCACATTTAAAAATATCACCACTACAAAATAAAAAACACTTTATGAAAATAATCTTATAACCTTACCATAAAAACTAAGGGCTTAATAAGTTTACCATCTTTTAATACTTTCACTATTTATATTTTAAAAAAAATGTACAAAGCCCTTTTAAAGTATGTAAGAAAGATTACTAGATAAATAATTATATGGTATAAAATTACATTAATCAATTTTTTTATGCAAGTGCTCATAACTAAGTAATATCTGTCTTATAACTTGTTCCCATGGACTTTAACATTGCAAGGTTAAGATCTAGAAATAAAAAATGCATGACTATTATATTACTATAAAGTATTCAGATTTAAATGAAAGTTTTTCCTAACTGTATAGCTTTGACACAATCTTCATATTGTATACAGGCTTAACAAATACCCAAAAGGAGAAACAGCATTTGCCCTTTTGCAATTGAGGAACACTTCTGCTGCAGACCTTCAGCTGGAAATCTCAAATAAAGATTACTCCAACCCTCTCAAATAAAAGAGGCATATTAATACAAAACCCCAGTTTCCCAACTGTTTTAGCTGCAGCTAGAATATTTCCTATTAGATAAAAGCAAAGGTTGCATAAATCTCAGTCAACTTCTCACTTTTTTTGGGGGGGTCATTTTATGCAAAATTTGTGAGGCCCACGTATCATATACTTAAGCCCGCACAGATCCACAAGAAAAATGCAACCGTATGCACTTTGGGAGAACCCAACACACACTGCAGTGAAAAAACAGCAGGAGCCCAACCTTACTTGTATAAGACTCCTGGATATTCTCAAGAGCTGAAGGATTTTACCTGTCCAATTTCTCCTACTGCAATTACAGTAGTCAAGTCTAATACACCTCTTTCACATCCATTGCTCACATCCATCTCTCGGGCTTACAGACTGCATGGAATCCTGCTCATCCTCACATTAAAAAACAAAGCCTAACTCCGAAAAGGGCTACCAGCTTCTAAGCATACAGGTACATGGCACTCCTTGATCTCAGTGTTGCCAATAGTCTAAATATTTTTACCTCTAAACCTTTACAATTTCTGCAGGTTTGATGGGCTTTTTGGGTTCTGTTTGTTTGTGGGTTTTTTTTGTTTTTGTTTTTTACTGTCCTCAAACTCACTGACTTCCAGATGAAGAAAAAGGCATTTGGCTCCCTTGACAGTCAAAGCTGCATCACAGTTAAATTGTACAGAGCCTTTTGCAGGATAGACTATTGCTTTTCAGCTGCTGTTGGCTCAGTTATGTAGCCTCCAAACAAAGGAAAAAGCTGGGTACTTGGAATTTATTTTTAAACTCACTCACAACCAAATGCAACTGCAAAATTCCACATCCACATAACAGAAGCCAAAGCTGAATACACTCAGAATTAACTTTCATCAGTTACAAACGCTGTTACTTTACACACACAATCAACTGTGGGGATAAAGCAAAGTCTAGGTTGTTTAGCTATTGCACAGCCAAGAGTCAAAAGGGTAGCATAAGGGTTTATTTCAGAGCACTCAGACTCACGTTCCTATAATTATTAGTACTTAAGAGTTTGAGTTATTTTTCCCTTCAGCAACTCCTCTACTAAATGAAGTGGATTTTTGCAAATGAGACACTGCTTGTCTTTCAGTCACAGCATAATGCAGTCTAGGCAATAAATTTTTTCCCACTGTGTGCTTTGCAATTGCAATTCCTCACCAATATCATAACTGAACATGGTAATAAAAAATAATCAGTATTTATCTAGTGCCTGTGGATTAAAACTTTTCTTACACTGTTGAAGTGAAGCAGAAGTTAGCTGATTTTAGAGGTTATGAAACATACCCAGACAAGGAGCAACAGATTTCTTTTCACTGTTCCACAGTAGCCCAGCATTCCAACTATGATGAGGAAACAGCAGACTGCAATCATGACCGGGTGGACCACAGGAAAGTAAGTCAAAATGACAGCCTCCTCCACCCTAAAACCAATCAGAACCATAATAAAAAAAAGCATAATCACACAAAAATGATACAGAAGAAAAATGCAATATAGCCATTAAAATGAAAACGGTAGATTAGCAGATGCGTTCTTCCTGGTGCCTTACACGTTTCACAGAAATCTCTTCTACATGGTTTTAAATTCAAATGCTGCATTCAGGTACCAGAAAGTAATGCATCATCCAAAATCTCTTTGGAACAAAGGCAATCTTCCTGTCCGGCGCTTGCACAGTATGTAGCACAATGGGGCCCTGTTCCATCACTAGGGGTCATAAGCACTGCTGTAATAAAACTAACAGCATTCCTAAATCTCTGGAGTGAATAAAGTATTCAAAACTAAACAGTAATATAATATGGTTACATGTTGGCAAAGAGCCAAAAATTGATCCCTGTCAGAAGAGAAAGGCACATGAATAAAACAAGATTGAATTCATATCTTTCCCCCTTCTCTAATTTCAACTGATGCCAGAAATGGTGGCAAAAATACACCCTTCAACAAAACAGTAATTAGCTCAGCTAAAGGTTTCTTAATTCTAGAAATCCTAATTAGGAAACTTGCCATACAGAATGAACGACATATACCGCAATCAATCACCCACACAGATTAATAGGTTTAAGGAAAGCTTTACCTTGTTTCTGCAGTTAAAGTGAGAACATTATTCAGGTAGTCTCTCATCCAAGCAGAAACACCTAATATGCTGATGGACATCAACTAAAAAGAAAAGATGAAGTTATTTATCATGCATTTAAAAAAAATTACAAGATCATTCATAATTTAAGTAGAAGATCAATCATCACTAACATCTTTCATGCATTCATTTATCCGAAAAGCATACTGTACCCCAAATTGTACTTCTATATGCTTAGAGTTGGTTTGTTGCCCAAGTATTTAGGGAGCCAGTGACAATAATCTTCTCTTCCAGTATGCATAATTAACACCTGGAGCACCTTCTCTTCCACCCAGTGATGCCACTGCTGGCTCAAATCCCACCACTGCACAACATACCACAGAAACAACAGGGAGAGTTTATGCTGCTAAAATCAGACTCTTTCAGGGCTCACAGGTGATATCCACCAGTCTGTATGAAACCATGAAGCCATGCTCAGGTACACAGCTAGTGAAGAATAATCTGAAGCCCCATACAGGATACAATGACACATAGGAGAGGAGATTTATCTTGGGGTTAAATTTAGAAGAATCTGATTCTCTCGCTCATTCAGATAAAGTCACACCACAAACACTATGCCTCAGTTTCCTGAACCGTAAAATGACAATAAAACTCACTGCACTTCAATTATAAACCCCAGATCATCAAAGCGTTTGAGTACCTAACCTGCCAGGCACTTCAGAGGCATAAAGCCACTACACTTTCACCAGGACTGCTCCTATGGCAAGTAAATCCCTGAGACTGAACCCATCTGGAATTGCCATCACCTCAGCAGACCCAGATTTCTGTCACCTGATGCCATCGTGCACTCCAGCACACCTGGGATCTACCAGTAGAAGCTCTGTCCTCTGATTTTCTTGAGAAGCCAAACCTGAATGACATGGTCAGAACATACCTGCCACACCATGACAGCACCAGCTCTTCTGCCGCTGTAGCAGAAGTACCACTAGAGGACAAGGCACTCTTCACGGCACTTGTCCATATATTTTGCACTGGGCTAGGTAAGTCAGTAGGCCCTTCCTCCTGGAGGAGGGCTCACATAACAGCAGCAGTCATCCCACCTTTGTGCATGCTCTCTGGCCCCAAGAGCACCACGTCTTCTCCTGCACACGCAGGACAGACGGAGCACTGCTCCCCAAACAGAAGATGAGAGATGCAGCTATAAACTCCTTCAACGAGAGGAGGGAACCACTAAGCTTTTCTACAAAATGGAGCAAAGTTAAGGTTATTAATGCCACTGCTTACTTCTCAAACCATTTCAGGGAATTCAGCTGGTTTATTACACCCAAAGGAGAATTTAGGAATATCAATCTCACATGGGCATCTAAGCCTGAACCACAGCTCAGGGGCTGAACATGACAGACTCAGGACTTCAGAAGCACCACTGTGTAGCTGAGGGAGGGAGACCTAAGCATGCTGGCTCTCCTTACTACTACTGTTTTCATGCATTGTATAGGTGTATGCCAGGAAACCTCAGCATTATACTAACAGCTTCTTAAATCAGTGAGAAGTGCTAATCTTCCCTGTTGCCTTCAACAGCTAGCTTCCCACATGCCCACATATTTCCCTAAAGTTGTTATGAAGAACAAGTTAACTGGTTCAAACCTAACACATAAGAAAAGTCGCTCTGTGTCCTTACCGGCTCCTTTGCCCTGCAGCACGCCCACAGCAGGCTACTTCTGCCTTTAAAATTTCATGAGAAGTCCCAGTGGCTACCCCACGGCTTCCTCCTGCTTTTCAAAACTGATGCACAAAGCACAGGCACTGCCTTGGTTCTGGGTGGTGCCAGCGAGAGCCCTGGGTGCTTGGCATGCTGCAAGCATAGTCCTGAAAGCTAGCGCGTGCTACAAGTCTACTACGTACACGCATCCTTTACGCTCTGTGGGATCTATTTTGGCTGGTGAAACAGTAGGAGTAAAGAACGTTTTCTGTTGTGTTATTTGCAGGAAGCTGCAGAAGCAAGGAAAAGATGATGACTAGAATCTCCTCCTAGGTAAACGCCTCGACAACGGCTACCTCCTTGGAAGAATGCATCAGGCAAACATACCATACAAGCAATAAAAAACATGTTTCTAACACAAAGAGAGGTAAAGAAGACTACAAGCAGACAGCCTACCTTCTTATGGTCAAAAAGCAACAGAAAACATTTTTAACCCTCCACATCTCCCTGCAAGGCCTGCTGATACACACAGAGAAAGTGTTAGCTCACACTTCCACTCTGTTTATAGTAAAATACTTAAGACAAATTTGGTTACTTCGTTTCATAGCAGTGGTGGTCAGGAGTGAGAAGCCCACCAAAACCACACTCCTCAGCAACTTTTAATAAGAGCCAGATGGTCCTGCTACAAAAACTGTACCAGAAAAATGTTCACTTGCTAAATAATATTCTTCCTCCCATACCAGACTGGTGGACTGTCTAGTCTCCGCTCTCCATTAGGAACTCGCAGGCTGCACTTGTTTTCTTTCAGCCTTCAGTATGCAGCAATGCATTCCCGTACAATACTTGCAAGAGGAGGTGGATCCCTTGGAAGAAGGCAAGAGATCGCTCCTTCAGCAGAGCTAAGATCTGGCAAGCAAAAGGGTCACCACAAAGATATTGGAGCCTGCAGGTTGTTTGGAGACAACAGGGAGATCATGGAGCAACCAGCTAAAAGGCAGAGGGGACAGAAAGGACTTCCTAGAGACCAAAACAAACAAGCAGAGTCCTGCCACTGAGAGAATCATTCACTTTGCTAGAAGAAAGGACTTGCCTACAAAGGCAAATCAGGAAGGAGGAGAACTTTTATTTCTGCTCTGTCTGCTTGAGTTTTCTCTACCTAGATATGTATTTCTGCCCACATAAAATCAGTGAGGGGAAAGCCTAGGCAGATACATCTCCAAGCTGTGGCCAACTCATGGCCACATGACTTCTACAGAAATGCTTAATGACCATATGGTGGAACATGACTCTGTTTTCACTTACCATGAACAGCAACTAGAAGAAAAGGACTGCTTCCTTTCACCTAGGAAACATAACCTTCACCAATAATGTAACTACATGAACACTATTTCAGTTCATAAGAACAAGCTCTCTATGAAAGGTCTCTCACTTCGTTCAAAAAGCTTTTAGCCATTTAGGTGCCCCTGGCTGTTCTCCTTCAGTGTAAATAGCTAACAGCCATTTACTACTGTTTCTTGCTGGATGTAAGTTACATGCAAGAAAATTCCCTCTGTAACCCCTATGAGAGCCAGGCTACAGCTCACCCACTCACACACCCTGTGCCCTGAATGATCTCACCACCACTAACTCCTTCAGGTGTTACTGACTTCTTCTATGCTTACAATGCACGTATGGTATCAACACAAGAGCTAGCTCAGCATTACTCTAAAAACATACACGCACAATGCCTTACCTTGCCGCTACACAGATGTTACACACAGATTGTAACAATTACCTGTGCAACACCCTCCTGTCAACCAGACAAATTCCCTGGGAGGCACCTTTGGCACCTTATTTTGAAGAAAGTCCAAAGTGAATTATTACTCTGAATGACCCGAAAGCCAGAGTGCTATGACACACTGGGTTCACGTCCATGAAAGTCAGTAACACTGTCACACTGGGGTGGCATAAAGACATGGCTCAGAAAGAGAATAGGCGAATACTCAAGAAGCTCCTCTTGAACAAAGAGGCCCATGGAAGAGCAAACCGTGATAACTCAAAAAAGCAATTCAGCAATAGGTTGATTACAAAAGGTATATTTTATGGCACATAACCCAGCAAGCGCTTGGTAGCAAAGCGCAGTTCTGGGAAAAAACTCATATCCCTTCTGACCAGCAAAAGTGAGTCTCTGGGCAGGAACACCCTGCAGGATGAAAGATGCATTTGCAACACCAGACTGCCCTGCGTAATGACTGATATTTAATGACAAAAGATTATCATGCACTAACTCACACCGATCAATCCACTTGCTCACCTGCTCCATAGCCACAGGGGAATCACAAGACACATGTGCCTGACCTCCACCGCCTCCTGCTTATGAGTCAACATGCATATGTGCTGCCCTGTAAAGCGCTACGCATCCTCAAGTGCCAGCTGACATCATGGAGGCCCCAGGCACCCACCACTTCATAGCAGAGGCAGATCTCCAGCCACCAGCACAGGAATTACACTAACACCAGCAGTACAAGTCAGCCCATGGGCTCAGTAGGCAGGAACAGTAACAATCTCCCCAAAAACCTTGGTATGCATCCAAACCTACCAGCAAAGAACAGCAGTCACATTACTGCAATTCACTGCCATGCGATTTTCAAGGAGTCATGGGCAGGGGCAAGGTCCTGATTACAGCTTTTGCTGGTTCATTTGGAGGACGGAAGAAAAGTGTCCTCAAAAAACTGGCAGCCCCTACTTCAGCCATTGTTTTGTAATTAATTTAGATGTAAAATACAGTTAGAAATCTGTATCAAGCAATCGGACAAATGGACACAAGTTTATAAGAAATAAAACTACCAAGATAATTCTCACCACATTAGCAGTTACATCATTTCACCAAAAAGTTTTCATCCAAGCTTCTCTGATGACAGCCAGTCTGCTGTGCTGTAAACATAATATGATAGTAGGCAGTAAAACTTGTTTATTTGTTGCAGTTGGCTGCACAAGTCACTATGGGTTTCATTCTGAACTGTCACAGTATGTTATACAGCCATCAACACGACACTGAAGAGTTTACAAAACCGCCTGCTGTCATACTCTATTTTAAATATATTTTCACCCTGATTAAACAAAGGTAATAAATTATATTTTTACATATGAGCAACATGCGGATCACACAATAATATATTACAATTCCAAACTAATTTATGGCGTAAAGTTTTTAAAGCTACTAGAGCATTCTCAGACAACTTAATTACAATATCCAACAATGGACTCGAACTATTAGGAGTGGTCATTTCCAAGCATAGTTTAAACTGTCTTTGGAACTCTTTTACATAATTAGGCATCAAAATGAAAACATCAAATCATCTTTTATTCATTAAGTATATATTTTAAGCCCTTACAATGACAGTACTACTCACAATGCCTTTGAGGCCATACCTAAACTGGAAAATAAATCTGCATTTTCAATTAATAAATGAACATGAATTTCTGTCTTTGCAGGAGCAAGACCAATTGCTATAGCTATTTAAACACCTGTTTTCATTCTCTTGTCATTTTTCTCATTCAAATGCTCTAACACCTTAATTTTTTAACAATGAAAGTTGCTTTGCTCAAATTTGAGAGAAGGGTGGGGTTTTTTCATTATTAAATGGGAAGAAAGATTTAAAGTAGCTTCCACATTAAAAATCACACACGTTTCTTCTTATTCAAACAGATGGGATAAACAACTTCAGGCCACGCTCTGGTACCTGTACAAAATGCTGACTAGCAGCACCACAGAGCAACTTGCGTTGCAGAAAAAGGTTTACAGCTCCAAGAAAATTACTTCCAAGATATGACAATGTTCATCGGAATACGTCCTTTAACTTTAGTAAAGAAATAAACCTTGAAAAAATTTTCCAGTTAAAATTGATTTGGATAACCTCAGCTGCGACTTACCGGGGGGGGGCAGAAATCACTACAAGGTCATGAACAGAGCATGTTGCAATGCTTTCACAGGATTTTCACAATTGGGTTCAATATTCAGATCATTGAACAAACACAGATGACTCAGATCCCTGGACAAACAGATGACTACATTTTTTTGGGAGGGAGGGGCGTAAGGGCAGGGGAGAGCGGGACAAGAGGTCTTGTTTTTCTGGCAAAAGCATTTAAATGTTTACAGAAAAAGAGGTGACCTATAAAAAAAGGAAATTCCCCTATTCCCCACTAATGCACCTTTTATTCTACGGACATGACAACATCTAGTTTTAGCTAAGGTTCCTACATCGGGTTATGCCTTGGTCCCCTCCCACTTGCAAACAGCTGAAGCATGTACTTATTTACACTTTGAATCCGGGTTTGCTTGCACAGCTGCAACAGGGAGTTAACAACCTGCTCCCCATTTGGCAGCAGCTGGAACTTGCACACTTTGAAATAAGGCAACTGCCAGCACAGTGACAGGCTGCTAACGGGTCACCCTCCTGGGGGAAGCAAGCAAGTTTTCCAGCAGTTGACTGTGCAAGGTTCCTACAGCAGCACAGCACAGAGAAAAAATAAAAGCCCAAATATGCAAACAGGTTGAGGTACAGTTCATCTATCAGCTGGTTCTTCCGAGTGTCAGACCCACCTATCAACTTCTGGGCTGTGTAGCATAAGGGTACACTAAATGCAAAGAGGGATAGGAAAGTGCATATATTTCTGCATCCACTCTCTCTGTGAGTACCTAGTCACTGCATTTCTTGTCAGGACATGATTTGTGCCACTTTTCCCTCAAAAGTAAGCATCTCACCGTCAAGAGACCTTTTGCCTTTGAGGAAGCAGAGGCACGTGCTGCTGATCATGGGTAATTTGCAGCCATGCACAGAGCTCAAGTGTCCAGATCCACATCACAAGCCCCACACTAAGGTCAAGATGATATGCCTTCACTTATACACAACATACTCTTAATTTTGTTTCTGTCAGAGCTTGGTTTCGTTCACAGACAGTAGTCAACCTCACAGATGGAGGGCAAATTATTTTTAAACCCAGGGTATATAACTGGAAGACTCATATGAGACAAGGGTATGTATTTCCTATGATCCACAGGACCTACATATCAGCTGGTTGTGGGCACACCATTTACTTTTCCTGTTTTACACATGAATACCCATGAGCACATGAAGTCTGCGTTTTTAATTAAATAAGCCTGCATTTTTAATTAAATCACACATTCCTATAAAACTGCACAAAATTAAACTGTCCCCTATACCTTAGGAAACATCTATAAGAGATTAAAAAATTGGTACTATTCCTATGACCCTTGCCTAGTGTCTACCACAGACTCTTGAGATGATGGACAATCTTTAAGGTACAGAAGCAGTGCCTGAGGATTCAGAATAACCGGGTAGCTATCTTCTACAGAAAGAGATGTGAATTTAAAGAAAAAAAAAAATGCAAGTACCTACAGGCCAGATGGACCATCCCAGTTCTGCTGGAGATCATGGCCTACTAGTATGAGCAGTTGCCCTTGAGCTATTGGCTCAAATCTAGTCAGCACAGGTTTGTGCCTTCATCCTCAAGGTAGATGCAGTGAACTCCACACAGTTAATCGTGAAGATTACCCAAAAAATGTCTGTGGTTTCATTGATTTTTGAATGCCAATTAAGAAACATATTAATGTAATTTCTAACATTAGAGTGGGGTTTATTTTTCCTTTCCATCATGACATCAAGCCACTCTTTTTCAGGACCATTTTGCAGAGACTTGTCTACCAAGTTACTGTTGACAGGCCATGCAGGGTGAGCCATGTCACCTACAAAGATAAACATGGGATAAAGGGTTATACAGAAGTAGATACAAAGTTGACTTATGGCTGAGCTCTACTTTGTTAGGATACGGTCTGGTAATGTAATGTTGTTATATAAATAATGCAGCCTAAAGACACCAAAAAGTAAAAGATTTCTCAAAGACCAGAATTAAAAGTTTTTCTGGTCCTTTAAAACTCCTCCTATAGCTTGCTCTGCTGAACACATTCCTTTAAAAGACACAGTATTCCCACAGAAGCTGCAGTTATTCTTGTGTGGCTTTTAGGTATTTTCTTTATACAAGAATGCTAAGAAAATCAGGTTTCAATTATGCACGTCTACACTGCAGTCTCTAAAATCAGAGTATATTAGCCTAGAACGAACCCCGTGTTTACACTGCTATAGGTACCCAGACAGGCAGCATTCATTTCAATGGATATTATTAGTCACTTAAATTCCTTAAAAACTTGACCCTAACTCTATTCATTCCAAGTATCTACAAATCCCACAGATGTGAGTGGAAGTTGGAAAGCAGCAGAAACACAACCTCTATGCAGAATCTGGTTCCAAGGAAGGGAGGACAGACTGATTTCTTTCTCATGTCACAGTAGATTTGAAAAATGAGGAAAAAAATTACAAGATTCACCACATACATTTGAGGTTGGAAAAAGAAGGAAACACAATACCACTGCTTCCAACCACCCTTAGTGCTTCCTTGCACAACACTAATACTCCCTTGCTCTAAATTCTCAGGTGGTACACATAACCAAAACTAGAAGATTTCAATGTGCAAGGTATTCAAAACAGAACGAAAACTGGAAGCTTGCTCCTCTTTCATTTTATGTGATTTTTTTGTTCACAAGCACAAATTCAGGGTAGATGCAAAACAATTTCTACTACCTGCCAGAAGGGTTTATTGTCTGCAACCACATAGTCTAAATTAGATGGTAGTGCTATGTACGTGAAGGAAAGCTTAGGCACTACTCAACAGAAACGGCATATCCCCAGGCAGAAAAACCTCACAAGGTGAAGGATGTGGCAACATCGCTGGCTTGGGTCAAACATCCAGTGACACTATTAATCATTGGTTAAGAGATCCTTACCACCTATCCCAGTCATCTGCAACTTACAGCCTTGACTCGCCCAAGCCACTATAGTACAGTCATCCTCAATTACAAGCAACACAACAGCAGCTGCTCTTCCTTTCTGCCTCACATGCTCACAACAACAACAAAAAGAGTTGGCAGTTTTCTCAAGAGAGAAAGTCTATACAGACTTTTTCCCCACGTGTTAGCTACATTTTGCCTTTTTTTTTTTTAAACAAGAAAATTAACAAAAAATTGTGCTGCTTTTACTTGCATCTATTATCACAATCCCTAGGGGCCACTGCCCTTGTTACACTCCTGTGTTATGCCTGTGCCATTATTATGGGCTGGCCATGTTCTGTGACTGAAGGTCTCCCTAGCATAAATGCTTGCAAAGGTGGTTTAATTGGGAAAGAGACCTCAGCAAAGTACAGAAGAACAATGGCAACATTGCAAAATGTGGTGAGGAGGATTTCTGTGAGGACAAGTTATACAATGCTCAAAATGAATGAAGATGCTCATGTTACATCCATGACCACTACTGAGCTGGAACAGTGTCAGGAGCTTGCTGATACAGAAAAGCCCCACCAGAAGGAAAGACCCTGTAGTCTTATAAACTGGATAAAATATGTTTGTAGAGCTATCAAAACTAAATTTCTCCAAGTCCTGCCACATGCTATCTAGAGACAATAAAGACCAGTACTGCCACTAAGAACAGAAAACTAGGAAGCGCTAGGAGCATGTCTTCTCTCAAGCACCACTAAAATAATCTGCTTAGTTAAGCACTAAGTCTTGACTACAAAACACCAAATCATGTATTTTTTGAGGTCCCCTCTTTTTATTAGGCTGTCCAGAATGTAATATGCTGCAAATAGCAGTATTACAGAGTGTAAGATGAGAAACCTGCAGAAATCAAGTTTGGTCTCTCAGTCACATAAATTACTTTAAGAAGTGACACTCATTTATACATGAGGATGGCAGAAGAATGAAACCAAATGTTAACTGTAGGATTTAGTCTGACGGATATTCCTTGTCCAGGGCACTGTCAAAAAAACCCTTATGAAGTTAGAAGATCAAGGAGGTCCCGAAACTGCAACTCCCATTGCTTTGAAAGAGACATCGTGAAGTCAGATACATTATTCAATTGACCTTGGAAACAGCTTCCAGAAGGGTATCATCAGGTCTACTGCCACAGTCAGTCACTTTATCAACAACAATTAGAGCACTGACAACAGATTTATTCCCACCTCAGATGAAAACACCTTTCAAGATCTGCTGCAAGTTGCAGCTCCAGAAGTACAGATCCATTCACATCCACAAAACTAGTGTTTTTCTGGAGCAGTAAAGGCAGTACATTTATTGGTCCATTATCAAAACAGGATGAACCACTAAAACAGAGCCTTGGACTTCCAGTTGATTGCTTGTGAATTATTTACAGCTAAGCAGCGTTCAGGCCAAAAATTACAAAAAGCATAACAAACAACATTGCCTGCCTGCCTGCCTCCCTCTCACGCACACACAGGTGCATCGCCCTGTCTACCATTCCACATCACAGCTCATCAGCTAAGCCCAGTAAAAAAAGTTTCTTTCCAAACAGACAGCATGCAGCTGTACACTTACAAGCAATGCTCTGGAGAAGCTACAAGGATGGCAGCAGACTGACTGATAAAGTTCTCTCACTTCTCTGCTTCTGTGGGCTCCAACAGCAACCAAATTATGAAGACACCAGTGTGTTGCAGCAACCATCCGCATCTTAAGTTTTTCACCAAGATTGATGGTCAGATGAACCAGGTCTGTTATGCGTAACATCTTCTTAAGGAACGTCACATGCACTAGTCTGCCCTCACCAGGCTGCCAATGACAAATGCTGGAGTCCCATCATACACATACTGGAACAGTTGCACACACAACATGCTTGAAGCTTACTTTAGATGTTCCCTTCTAAGAGGTCGACAATCAGTTCGTACCAGACAGTGACTACTGGCTCTTGCACAGTTTTTATCAGGCCTTCAAAAGCTTCAATCCCCCAACTTGGAGGAGAAAGCAATCCTTTTTGCACAACGTGTGGTTAGACCTACCACTGGACACCACCACAGTGAAACAAGGAGAGAATGTCACCCTATTCCAGCCCGGACCTCAATCAAACCATGATTTTTAAAAGTCAACACGCACATCTTCACTGTTTTCAGCCAAACACTGGTAACTGACACAGCAACTGGGCACATTATCAACAGGCTTGAAGACGTTTGGAGACAATGGCCCTTGGGAAGAAAGGAAGAAAGCAAGAAAAAGCATAAAACACTCCAAGATCGGGTCTGAAGAGAATCACATGTATCTGTCCCAAATTGGGAGGCCTGTACAGACCCCGGAATCGCACACTGCCCTCATCTTCACCCGCTGGGACAGATCCCGCCGTGCTCAGGACGCAGGAGGAATACAGCTGCACATTTTCAAGGGGCTGATCTAGTCTAAACTTCCTGACATCCAGCCCATAACCTGGGCTGGTATTTATCACAGTAAGCACTAACATAAGCAACAGGCAAGCTAAAGCTTTCCAAACGGAAGGAAAAGCAGCGGCAAGGGGAAATCACGGCCCCCATCCCTACACCAGTGGGTACGCACCTGCTGCTAGGGGAACTTTTCACAAGTAAACTCTGCCCTGTGGGTCATGCTCTGACACTCAGAAAAGGCAGTGGCAAAACTCCCACAGAGCCCAACAGGAGAAAATCCAAGCTCTGACAGAGGAGGAGATATGGCAGATTTCACTACAACAAGCAGCTTGTAGCAGATTTGTATTTAGCTGTTAAATACACATCTGAACAGGACCAGATAGGAAGCAGAAAGAGGTTTTTTTGTTTGGTTGGTTTTGTTTTTTTTTTTTTAACACACACATTCCTCAAAAGAAGTCTGATTTAACTGCAATACATTTACCTACCCACCCACCATGCATCGTATTTCTTACCACACAATTCTGGCAGACTTGAGGGTTTTTTGCTTATTTGTTTATTTGCTTTGAATGAAACCATTGCATTCATCTGCTTTGTAAAATGCAGAGAACTCCAAACGGACTGGCCAAGTTTTCATGTGAGTTCCAACACCTTTAATTTTATATACATGATGGAAGACAGCTTTAATTCTTTGCAACATCTGTGGTACAAGTCATCTGCTATACTGGCATTTATTATTTAATTACGTATTCACATGCTTCAGCACTATACAGATTTCACTTAGCTGCTTGGGTGTAATTTCCAGTGTCCTGGCCTCAGCTAGGAAGATTAATTACACACATTTTTTATATTTTGGAGACAAGCATGAGAAGTTACCATTTTCTTCCCTAAGGCTTGTCATACAACAACAGACTCAAAAGATCCTTTTTCCTATATGACTGGGGGGGAATCACTTTCTAGTTAAGGGTGATCCGAGACATTGTTATTTAAAAGGCAACAAAATCTAAAGAATGAGAAATTATTTCTAGCCATGAATACTTTCAACCAAATCTAGACGTGAATTAAGAATGGACAAAGTTAACAGCACTGCATTACAGATGTAGTCAGTGCTGTTCGACTGCCAAACTCAAAGGTGCTGTATAGCACCACACCTGAGGTCCACAACAGAAAAACACATGAACAAAACAATGAAAAGCTAGAAGAAGCAATCTGACATGGAAAATAACTTAAAATCTGAGCAGAGGGCAGACACATTTAAATCTCCCATGTGAGACCTTGATCACCCTAGAGAGGAACTGCAACACAACACATTAGTCCCCTCCAAAGATAAGGGCAGGCTTCCCCACACAAAGAAAACATCTCAGGACTAAGGGCTGGGATGCCATCCAGAGGGACCTGAACAAGCTCAAGAAATGGGCCCATGTGAACCTCATGAGGTTCAACAAGGCCAAGTGCAAGGTCCTGCACCTGGGTCAGGGCAACCCCCAGTATCAATACAGGCTGGGGGATGAAGGGATTGAGAGGAGCCCTGCGGAGATGGACTTGAGGATACTGGTGGATGAAAAGATGGACATAAGCCAGCAATGTGCGCTCAAAGCCCAGAAGGCCAATCATATCCTGGGCTGCAGCAAAGAAGCATGGCCAGCAGGTTGAGGGAGGTGATTCTGCCCCTTTACTCTGCTCTGGTGAGACCCGACCTGGAGTACTGCGTCCAGCTCTGGAGCCCTCAGCACAGGAAAGACATGGACCTGTTCGAGTGGGTCCAGAGGAGGGCCACAAAAATCATCAGAGGGATGGAACACCTCTCCTATGAAGAAAGGCAGAGACATTTGGGGTTGTTCAGCCTGGAGAAGAGAAAGCTCTGGGGAGACCTTATTGCAGCCTTTCAATATTTAAAGGGGGCTTATAAGAAAGGTGGGGACAAACTTTTTAGCAGGGCCTGTTGTGATAGGACAAGGGGTAATGGTTTTAAACTAAAAGAGGGTAGATTTAGACTGGATTTAAGACAGAAATTTTTTACAATGAGGGTGGTGAGGAACTGGAACAGGTTGCCCAGAGAGGTGGTAGATGCCCCATCCCTGGAAACATTCAAGGTCAGGCTGGACAGGGCTCTGAGCAACCTGATCTAGTTGAAGATGTCCCTGCTCATTGCATGGGGGTTGGACTAGATGACCTGTAAAGGTCCCTTCCAACCCAAACTATTCTATGACTGAGAAATGAAGCACTCAGCTCCAGCACCAAGGCCCCCATCACCACACAACAGATCAACTGACACAGCATGGTGGTATAACCTCATGTGTAACCTGGCTACCACCTAAATGGCTGCTTCAACTATAAAAAGCCGTCACTGAATAATAAATCTGATGGGACACAATAGGCAACAAGCATGGAAGGCAAGGGAAAAGAGTGGAGTAAGTTTAAGGGAACAAAGACAGTGGTGAGTTAAGGTGTGAGTGGCAACTGATGAGGACAGCTCAAGGCAGGAATCATGGAAACCAGAGGAAAGCAGTGAACCGGCAGATGGCAGGACAGGATATTTTCAACCATGTGGACGTTTGTTCACTCAACTTTAACAGCATATGTGTAAAAATCCAAAGTTGACCTCAGGTCAAGCTGAACTCAGGCAACCTTCATCTTAAGCAAAAGAAAATACAGCTTTTCAGATTTTGTACAGTATCCAATGAAAACCATGTGTGACGTGAGAAACAATTACACACCCTTTTTAAAAAAAAAAGTATTTCCTCACCTCCTATTAAAGGGCTTTACTCCTACATGCACTACAGCAATAACTTATTTTTCACCTTTATTAAACACAATATACAAAGCTACATACTTTCAACAGATTTTCAGATCACCTGCAATATACAAAAAGTATCATTCTGTACCAAATGTTGTTTAACAGTTTTCTCTTTCATTCATATTCTGATCTCCACTTAATTTTCAGTCATCATGGAACTTCATCTCAATTCCATTATAAACTAAGCTCGGTCCCAGACCATGTATTATCTCTGCATCATTCAAGTCGACAGCACCTCAGGAGTCAGCCATTGTGAACAGTTGTGGTATGTCACACTTTTTGCTCTTTTATTATCTTACACTTATCTAGCATAAATCTCAACTATACAGGTGAAGCAGATTTCATTTGGTGCAAGTGAGTGAGGAGTGTGAGCAATCTCCATCATGCTGTTTGTCCTGAGCTGTGAAAGTTTAGCAGCAAGTGCTGATCACACCCAGTTATACTGGAGAGTGAGAAACCCTGCTGCTGTAAATACAGCTTTGACTGAAATGCTGAGAACGAAAGAAATCACCCCTGCCAGTTAGGATCTGGCCACTGAAAGCACAAAAAAGACTCTAGACAAGTCCTTCGCGAAGCAGCTGACTGCTCAGATACCTGCGAGAGCCTGGAGTTCAGCTCAGGTCATGGGATGCTCTGAAACTCATCCACTCAGGAAGCCATAGCACC
Organism: Ciconia boyciana; assembly: GCF_034638445.1. Taxonomy (NCBI): domain Eukaryota; kingdom Metazoa; phylum Chordata; class Aves; order Ciconiiformes; family Ciconiidae; genus Ciconia; species Ciconia boyciana. Next base: position 26,699,054 of record NC_132934.1, on the reverse strand, counting down.
CGTGAATATTTCCCTCTCTACATATTACAGGTGCTCAAATTCACACGTGTATTTATAACACTAAGTTAATACCAAATCTAATTTTACTTCCAACTAGTTTCCAGAGGCTTTTTTTTTTTTTTCTCCAAGCGATCAGTATTCCCTTACGGGAACTGCAAGGCATGGGGCATACACCAAGGGCGCCAAGGCGGGCAACTCCTACCCCTTCGCCAAGTGCGGCGAGCCCCACGGTCAGAGGCGGCCGTGCCTGCCGGGCCCCGGGCGCCCTCCCGTCACCCGCGCCGCCAGGTCGCCACCTGCTCGGGCGGCGGCGGGAGCCCAGCCCGGCCCGCCCCGCGTGGCTCCACTCACCCAGAAGAGGAGGTTGAGGGCGTAGAGCAGGCAGCGCAGGCACTTCACCGAGTCCTCCCTGGCCATGGCGAGCCCCCGCGGGAGACAGCCCCATCCTCTCACCACATCCTCCCTCCCGAGGCCGGGCCACCAGCGCCCTGCAGGGGAAGAGGCGGAGAGGGGCCGGGCGAGTCCCCCTTGCCGAGGAACCAGCGCGCAGGTGGAGGCGGCGGAGCCGAGCCGAGCCGCGGGGCGGCCCTGGACCGGCCGCGCCCGGGCGGGAGCAGCCGAACCCCGCTGGGACCCCCGCAGCGCCCACCGGTCGCCTACCCCCGGCAGCCTCCCTTCTCCTCCCGCCCCGCCCGCCGCTCCCGGAGATACTGATGGGCGGGTTTTTTTAATAAAAATAATAAAACCGTGGAAAGGGGAGAAGCCGCGGGCTGCCCCATGAGCAGAGCGGGGCTGAGGGCAGCGGAGGCACGACGGCCCGGGGGCGCCGGCTGCCTCCCCGCCCGAGAGGGACGCGCTGCCCCGGGGAGGGCGGCGGGGGGGACAGCGGCCACTTACCGCCGGGGCGCCCCCCTCACTCACTTGCTCCGGGGAGGACTCATCGGGACGGGGCGAGGCAGCGCGGCGCGGCGCCCATGCCCGGCGGTGCGGGCGCTGCCTCCGGCGGGGCGCTGAGGGGAAGGTCCCGGCGCCTGCCCCCGCCCCTGCCCCCGCCCCGCCCGCAGCGCTCCGGCGAGCCCGGCGGCGGCCAGCTGCACCGACACCGCCGCGCATGCGCCGCCGCCCGCGCTCACCGCCCGCCGGGTCCTAGCGCCGCCGCCGCCGCCGCCGCGCTTCCCGCCCCGTCAGGGCCTCGCGGGGTGAGGAAGGCCCTGCGGGGCCTGACCCACGGACGGACGGGAGCAGGGAAGCGGCGGTGTTTCTAAAGCCTGCTGACTATGGACAGGTACCTGCGAGGCTGAGTGGAAATGACAGCTCGGGGCATGCCCGAATTTCGGTGGGAAAGACGGCGGGTTTCCTTCAGGGCAGCTGCACCCGCCTGGGTGGTTTTGGTTCTCGGCCTCTGCGGCAAAGCCCGGAGGGGGCAGCCCCACAAATGCATTCCCCGCTGACAGACATTCACGCTCAAAACCCCATTTATGGCGAGGCTTGGGGATTAGTTTGCTTTTTTCCTTCAGGGGAGACGTTAAGCAATGGGCTCAGACAACCAGAAATACACGAAACCCCCCTCTTGTGGCATGTTGGCCCAGAGTGGCAAATACCTCACAAAACATGGGGGTTTTTGCAAGATTTCACAGGCATTTCACAAGGTTTCAGCGCTGTTGCATCGGAAATTAAACCCTGCTGACAACGAACCCCAATTTTATCATTAACAGCCTGGCACCCGTTCCCCACCGCTAAGCAGCAAATTTTGAAGTGCAGCCATATTGGAGATAAATTATTCCAGGAACACGTGAAATCTGCAGTTATTATTTAGGCAAAACGGCCATTTATTTGCCCCATACTGTGCATAGTACTTACAGATGCCACAACTAGGCTGAAAAAGTCATCCTGCCTCTGAAATCTGCTCAAGTGTGTGTGCATCTGGTGATGAGGGTGGTAAATTCCTACTGACATTTGTAGTGCTTCAATGACTATATATCTCTCCATATTTTAAAAGGAAAATTTATAATTTAAAATGTAGGGTTATATGCAGATTAGCAAATAATTTTCCATGACTACATTTAAAGGTGTTGCAGTGCCACCATCACAAAAATTAGAAGAAAATGCACTGAAAAATGTTTCTTAACTAGAAGGGGAAAATGGTCTTCAGTATGTGTTATATAAAGACTGTTTTAACAACTGCTAGTGAAAGCTGAGAAAGAGGAAAAAGGATGTAATGGATGAAATCTACCTCTTGTGAGGCCAAAGAAAAATCTGTTTCTTGAAGCACTAGAAACAATGACTTGAAAAAACACACAAACTCCAGATACTCAAATGCTTATCACTGAGGCTGTTGGTGGGATCTCACTTCAGCTTTAATTTCCACAATTTCATGCCATTAGTAATGAATCAGGGCAGACCAACTCTTCAGGTGTACTTATCCCTCCTTAAGAAGAAAGTAAAATGGACATGGGTGGACATATAAGCCCATGCAACAAGGATTTTATGCCAAATTTATAGAAGTGAAAATGGTAGTAAAGTTGAAAGTACTCAAGAATGTTGCAGAAATGTGGTGTGTGAAGATTTTTCTTCGCTGAAATTTGCTAAGCTTTAACTGCTATTTTGATCCCCTTTTCTGGAATGAAGACCCCCTCCGGGAAGTGTAGTATGCCACATTTCTGATCTTCAGTGAATATTGCTAATTCCATACCTAAATAAGGCAAACTGAGCTAAGACAGATACTCTTAAAAGGTGACATTGTACATTCATTGTGCTGTTTACATACCATTCATTCCTCTTATTACTGAAGACTTCACATGAACACAATCAGCGAGACAGATCTTGGACAGGTACCGTATTTTCAGTGAACCCATGCCAGTTTACAAAAATAGCGTCAGTTTACAACTGAGCTCCAGCCTTGGCTGAGGACAATAGTCTATTATAAACCAAATTAAAAATAATTGAGGTTGTGTTTGTGTTCTTGATTGTTCCTTGGGAGAGAACAAATTACCTGAGCAAGTTTTTATAAAAATGCACTACAAAAATATTCAATTATCTTACACCCAGTGATTTTTCTTTAAACATGCCTAAATTAGCAAATGAGAAGTCCTCTTTCTTGTTTCAGATATTTTTTGGCTTAGAGCTGAACTATTCCTAGTGCATAAGGAATTTGAGGAAAGGAAAAAGAAAACCAGTCTCTTAAACCTCTTACTTGTTTAAAAATCCTGCTAAAAATGAACACTTCAAGATTTTATGTCTCTGAGTTTCCATTCTTTGAGGTCTTTGGTCATAAGATGCTCTCAGACTAATTTTTTAAAATTCTGTTACAACAACTCCATCACAAACATAAAGAGGATCCCCTAGTTAGTCAAAGAATTTTTCTGTCCTTTTGCTGTTAGCTAAATCATTATTTGTCCAGAAAAGATTTTGCTCAAAACCTAAAGAAAACAGGTCCTATTTATGAATGTCTGCCAAACACTATAGGGTCCAGAGGAAGGTCCCTTTGGAATACTGCTTTCTACCAGGCTGTCAAACTTTGTGAAATTTCCGTGATGTCAACACTGGGAAAGAGATACCCAGAAAGTTCCCATGCATTCAAAACAGTAACTAAACTGGAAGTATTAGCTGATCACCCAGAAAAAAATCAGGGAAGCTACTATGCTGCTTCAGTACATGCTTTTTTGTTTTCCTTTAAATACTTCAGATTTATTTAGGACAAGAGGATATTTTTTACAAACAGAAGTCTAATGGCAAAGCTCTTCATATTTATAATTTTTTTAAATAAGAGTTTGCTGTTAGCAAGTAATGCTTCTTTCATGTGCAACATGAAGACTTATGAGCGTGGAAACTATTGAAGCCTTCTGGATTGGTATTGTTCACTTGGATTCTCCAGGGTCTAATAAACCACAAATTGTGAAGCTTTTTTCTGTGACAGGGCATCCACAATAGCTTTCTAATATGAATTGTGTAGACTTACATAAAGTGTTAATGATACAGCCTTTCCGTCAATGGCAGAGGAGCGGGATGGAAATAGCAATAACTCCAATAATCTCTCTTTCCTCTGCTTAACTGCCTATTTTAATTTGATGTACATAAACTTAATATCTGTAAGATAGCTCCTCTTTGTCAAATACGCTTGAAATTGGCCAACAGGTTCAAAAGCTATTAGAATAGTGTGGATTGATAGACATATGTCTGTGTGAATACTACAGTATGATCTCATAAGCCCTTCTTCATCAGGAAACCCAACTAAAAGAGGAGTAGATATTAAAGACACCCATCCAGCACATAGCTGCAGGTGTCTTTAATTTAAACTACATGAGTAGCCTGATCAAGTGGAATAGCATTAGGCATGCATGTAAATTTATAGGTGATAATTGCCTGATACTAGATGGCAGGAAACTTTATCACTGAAAAAGCAATGAGTTAAAGTAATGTCTTTTTATATGCTGCCATAATGTTTAAAATTACTCAGATGAGTACTGAACAGAGGAACATACATGTGGGTGTGCATTGGCCCATATTTGTTTAATTCTGTGTGGTATCATTCAACTCGGGCTACTCCAATGAGCAAATTATTCTGCACAAAGTTATTTACAAGATAGTAAATACATAAATAGCTGACGCTGACCTCTGAGGATGGATTTCTGAAGCTAGCTGGTGGCTTGTCAGTGTCTCAGGTAGGCATCTCACCACTTGGTCTTGCTTTCTCAGTGTGTTACTTGATTGTAATGATATTCTGTACTTTGGTCCTGTCTGCTTAGCTTAGCTCTTTCTCAGCTTTGCTCCAGGTCTGTCTGCTCCTTAGCCTAGACTCAGACTTCCTTGGTTTCCTTCCCTTAGCTCCTTGCACCATTTACTCTAGAGCCCTTCTGTCCGTGCTTCCCTTTTCCACTCTTTGCTTGGTACACTGCTTGACTTCTCCAGGGTGTGGTTTGCCTTGGTTTTAAGCCTAGTTCTTGCCTGGTCCTCAGCACCAGTTATGACTGTCTGCCCAATCAATATCCCTCCCTAATGACAGCATTAATGTCAAGGGCAGGAGGGAGGCTTGTTTCAGAACAAAATTCTCAGATACACAAATATCCATCTATAAAACTGAAGGTGTACTAGTTGGCTCAGGAATAACCCGTCTGGTAAATGCATGTTTGTAACAGGACCCAGCATTGCTCAAGACCATGAGGTAAAAGTGCCCTTCTTTCTTTTGAAATAAAGACATCAAAAGACACCAACTTCTTCCAGTTTCTAAAGCTTGGTTTTACTTGAACATGAAAACAACTGTCTGGAATAAGGTAGCACTTGAAATAAATAAAATACAGAAGATTAAGAGATTAAAATCATAGTCTTGAAAACACTCTGGCTTAATGGGCTTTTGCAATGGGCTTCCCTGCTTCCTAGTTCAGCAACTTTCCCTGGCTCCCTGAATTGAAATAACACCTCAGCAGATTTTTTTTTCTGGGACTCTATAACAATTTTCCTTTTCTCCATCATTTCAGAGGCTTTGCTGCAGATCTGCTCTCCTCTCCCCTCAACAATCTCTTAATTTGAGCCCAAGATGGATAAATCCCTGAGCAATGTGGTCTGACCTCACAGCTGGTCCCTTCCAACCTGAGTTACCCTCTAAGCCTGTGTTTCTACCTCTTTCCTCTCTGTCTCCTGTCCTGGCCATCGGTGTCCCTCTAGAAGCTCCTCTGGGTCACCCTTTGGCTGGGGAGCAATCTCCTCCTTCTTCCTTAAATAGAGGACAGCAGCAGCAGCAGCAACAAGGCAAACAGCCTTCCTCTTCCCAGCCAGCAAAACTCTTCTTAACAAAACACACAATATAGAAGTAGTACACAGTACATTTTGAGCAAGCAACCAAAGAGTTATGACATCCATCACAATGTGTTTCAGTGTTTCTCTGTGAAGATGAATATGGATATAAGTACGGACGAGCATGGATTCTTCAAAGTCAGGGCATCTGGAACAAGAAAAAGAATGGAGCAGAACAATAATACACATTAAAAATATGAGAATATACCATATAGCAGCTGGAAAAATGAAAAATGAGAAGATTCAAATTTGCTCTTAATACTAAGTGAAAAAGACCAGTTCACATTTTTCAGTCTTCATTTATTTTTTTAAAAAGAGCATAAAAATGTATTATAATCTGCATGTCAAACAAATGATGTGAGAACAAAATTCAGCTGGAAAAATATGTCCTTGATATAAAAATTAATATGTTAGGAATAACAAAAATGATGCATCCGATAATCAGAAACAGATGAATCTGGCTCTGTGATTTCTAGGTCAACAGTCTGGAGATGTGCTACACAAGCCAGGAGATGAGACTCCTTAGTAGGGGTACACATCAACTCATTAGGAGTTAACTCCCTGTTAGGACAGTCTGGAAATCCCATCCATTCCAGAAAATATGCACAGCCAGTGAGAGATGGAAAGTTGCTACCAGAGCTAATCGCGAAAAGTATTTAAGCAGACAGTATAACTGTGAATTTCTTAGAAGCAAGCAAGAAAACGTCATGTAGTCAGTCAGCCATGTGTCACAAAGCTCAGGAAAAAGAATACTTTATGGATTTAAAAGAGCAGTGCTCTTTAAAGTGACTCCCAAGGTGAGTCCAGCTAGAGGACCTGAAAAATACGGAGTTGGATTGTTTTATTCCTGACATAGAATGAATTTCTTTGCTGTTTATCCTAGGGCACTTCCCAGTGCCTGTTCTTCCTTGTATTCTTCCCCTCTCCATAAACATGGATTTCAGTTCAACAGAAGGATCGTGCCTGCACTAAAGGACACAGTTTGAAAAATCTGCTCTGTTTTCTGGTGGCTTTTCTTCAATATATGGTGCCTGATGTTATAATGGGAGTCACAGAATTTTTGCTAGACATTCTCTTCTAGTTAAATCCCATAAGGAGGCATTCAGCATTTGTAACTGCTCCAGAAACAAGGAAAGGCACAGTGATCTTCAGAGTCCTGTTTATTACAGTCCGCACTTCCTTTTCAGGCACAACAGGGGATTTTACACAAGCAAAGAGCACATTTTAGTATCTGTGATGTGCCAGTAGCACTGCTAGTTACCAAGGTTGCATGACACTTCTTATCATAAAGCCCTGGGGCCGTAGGGAAATACAACGGAGATCTCATCACTAGACAGTAGCTGCTTTGGAGAACTGGAGTCAGTCTCCACTGCAGAGTTCCTGTGTGGCAAGTTCCTTTAATCACATTTTTCCCAGATGGTTATTTTGTTCTCTGTTGTCGTTGTCCAGCTTGAGATCTCACAGGCTGATTTGCAGAAATGTTTAAACATTCACAACTGTATCTGAAGCTACTGGGAACTGCCCTTTGAAAATATGACATGTTACCCATTGTGAACTACTCAGATGGATCAGCCTGAATTCTCAGATACTCGTATCATACAGCCTGAGTTTCCCAGCTGTAGGGTGGAGATGGTGAAACTCCTTTCTTTCAAGGCAAGTGTTGTGGAGAGGAATGTTTATGAAACATATATGTGCTATGAGAGCCACAGAACAGGCGAGCAGGAAATGTATGGCCATCCTCACAGCTGACACTCAACAGTGGAAAATAAATAGACCACACGCTGAATGAAGCTAAAAGAATATATTAAAAAGCTCATTCTTTGCACATAATGAAGCAAGGGTCAAGGGGAAAAATGTGTATGATTGTATAACTAAAGCTGGCATGATAATTTAATAAGGGATTAAAGATTCACAGACATCTTTTAACTCTGACAATTCCTTATTTTTCAGTGTTTGATAAATTATCTCTTAGGGCAGTTTTTCTTTGGGGAGGTCAGGGTGAATATGAAATAGGTTTTCAGAAAAGACTCCCTTGCTAGCTAAGGTGAATGTGCTGCTCTGCACATAGTTGCTCTGCAGTACAGAGTTGCTGTCACACCCTGTTGTTCCATCTAATTACACATACCCTTATGGGATTATCTTCTGTAATAGAGGTCCCAGGTCTGAAATGTGTGACAATCAGAACTCAACTCTGATTAAGAATTAGCAGAGAACTTACTAGAGGAGATGAAGCAAAATCTGGTGTTGCAAAGCACTAGGAGAGCACTTAAGTAATCATCAATTTATTTGTGGCCTTAATGGGAGGGGAGAAGTATTCTCCTTCTTCCCATTGGCTTCACTTTCTTCCTTGTTCTCCTTATCCTTTTTATCTCAACTTTTTTCTCTCTCCTCTTCTAAATATCCTCTGTGGCTAACCTGTTTTTCCTCCTAAGTTTCTGTCCCTTGTCCAGATTCTTCTCTGCATTGAGATTGTCATCCAGGAGCCATATAAAGAAGTGTCTGAGGTGACAGCTGTGTCTGGATTACTTACACCATAGTCTTCTGATGACAAAGCCTGGAGCTACAGTGTGTGAGGTGCCTTAACACAAATGGTGTTCCCTTCTCCTTGGATCTGAAAGCCCAGCTGGCTGGCTCACAGGTCCCATGAAAATTGCTGCTGAAACTGTCATTGGAGGCTTGAGTAAGATTCAGGAGAAAGCAGGACACAGAAATGACAGAGATGAGTGGAAATTCAAAGACATTAAGAACAGGTAAGATAAAAGAGCATGTAAAAATCTGGAGAATGATGGAGGGATACTGAGGCTTGAAAAAGAAAACAAGGGATATGAAGACGTCTGAACTATATATTACTTTGCTATTATTATAAAGCCTGGCAGGAAGAGTGGAGTTAAGATGCTTTAGACTGAGGCTCTTCAGAGAAGGAGATAAAAGTAAGTTGTCTGGATGCAATTTTCATCATTCTGATAAAGTTCTTTTTCCATGTTAGAAGACACAGATTTTTACCGTGACTTTTTAACTCTGACATGTCATAATTAGAGCTGTATTGGACAAAGGTACATGCCCACCAAGATACTTATCTAAGCAGAAAAAATATAAAAGGCATGGAAAGTCTTTATGAGAAGGATGCCTCTCAAAGCATCATTTATTTTACTGAATATCTGGAATGGTCAAGTGGCAGGTTTTAATTGCTTTGAACTTATGTGCGGAAGAAGTGAACATATTTAGGTATCTAAGCCAAAACTCTTTTTCTCCCCAGAATGATGAGTGAGACCAGGGTTACTACCATATTTTTCCTTCACATTGTAATCAGTCTCACATTTCTGCAATATGAAGGATTCTTCATGTGAGAAAATAGGCTAATATCATGAGAGTCAGCAAGTAACTAGCTTTCATTAAAGTTGGAATCAAAATGATCTTTCATGGGACAGAGGATGACTGTGACTTCCTCACCATTTTTTTTCTACTTCCTGTATATTATCTGAAGTAGGTGGCTCGTGTCCTAAATCTGAGCCATCTGTGTGCTACTTTTTTGTTGGTACTACTCAGCATAGGCTCTGATTTTTCCTTGGAGCCTCTACACAATTGCTGCAAGACAAACAGCAATACTTCATAAATATATACAACAGAATCATTGTACAGCTTCCTCTGAAGACAAAAACTCATTATTTTCACAAGTACTTGTAATTTTCAAGTATTCCAAATTTTAAGTTGGCAGATGAGAATGTATGGCATTTATTTGTTAAAATTCCACCATAAAGAGTCTCTTTATAATACCTTTCATGAATGTAACCCATTTTTCGAGTGAGTGAATTGGCTGCTCATCATGTAAACAATGTGTTACTGAAATGTTGATGCATTACTCCCATGGACCAAACACCCTGGGGAGGGAGGGTGCTGGATTTGCGATGCAGACATAAGGACGCAGAACTGGACTGCCACTCAGTGGTGCTGGAGATCATCAGTTCTTGTGCCACTACCTGTTGGCACTGACATGGCTGAACACAGGTACATAATCAACCAGATAAGATAAACTAGTCACAAACAGGGGTGCAGAAATGCTGTACAACTTTAGTATAACATCCTAGCAATGCCAGAGTGATTAGAAATAGGCTTTGGAAGTTATTCTGAAAAACACAGTAGGAACCCAAATGCCATAAAGCTCAATTTTGTCCAACACTAAAACACCATTATTAGAAGAGAATTGTCTGCTCTGATCTATCACATCAGTGACTTGGACACTTACCTACTGTAATTTATCCATGATTTTCCATGGAAGGTGTTAAAATGACATTGCAGTCCTGGTGGATTGTTTATCAAAGAGCTCTTGCTTCGGTACTACAGTATTGGGATGCTTTTGATAGCTATGACATGCCTTAGTTTGAATAGTCTTCTCTGTTTGCATCACACTAGTATGTATCAACTCTTCTTTTTCAGGATCAAAGGATATCTTACTGCACATCAGAAATTCATTAAATCTATATTTGTAAATAAAGCATTTGTTCCACAGCACCAGGTGTCCTTGAACCACTACAATGAACAGTCCTAAATGTACTCAAGGCTCCACTGAATGATGAAAATGGGACTTGTCTGTTAAGTGTCCTGGGAGCAACTTGCTATGGCCTAAAAGCAGTAGAAAGAGTGCACACAATGGTATTTCCAGAACTGAAACACAAATCTAATTAGAATCCCATCAAATGGCTTATTTGAGACTGAAAAATTGCTGAACTGATTACAAAGTTTGCTTTATAGATTAATAGGCTAGTTTAATATCCGCAGTTCTCACTGTGTATGAACTACTGCTTTATGCACTTTGTTGTATAGATATTAATTACTTTGGCTGTTTTGTAATATATGTCTATATTGCTGCTAGTTTTGCAAATGAGACCTGCCTCAGGTAACCTTTTTAGCCTGTGATTTCCTTTTTTTTTTTTAATGAGTGAAAAAGAAGTCAATCTGTTTTCCAAGTCAGAATTAATTTTCAGGTTTATCAGCGGCTAAATACCCAGACTGGTATTCATGCTTCATAATTATTGAAAAATATTTAATTCAATCCAGTAAGACCTTAAAAATGGAAGCAGAACAAATTATACACACAGCAGTATTTTATACACAAAACTGATTAAAATACTAATAAACCTTCTTCTGGGGACACTTCTGGGGATATCTTACATTTGTAAGGAGCTACTGGATCTGGGAGACGAGCAAAAAGAACTTTTGTCTGTGTCACATCATGACAACAACTTCTTGGCATTGATGCTAAAATGATTAGGGCTAGCCACAGCCTCGCACTGCATACAGCTACTGGGCAGCAAGGGAATGCTTTCCTCCTTCACCAGTTTCTGGTACTTGGGATGGCAGTTTTCATTGCAGAAGGTTTGACTCTGATTTCATAAAAAATTCTCTACAGCCTATAAAATCCCTGTCCTAACTAATAACTAACTACAATGACAATGAAATCTTTGTGCATGTCATCCTTTTTATTTATACAGCCATATCAACTAACAAGTCCACACCCCTGTCAAAATCTAATGCCAGATGTTATGTTTGACTTTAAAGAAGCCAAGAGAAGGACAGAACATTTTCTTGAGGGGGGAAAGCTGCACTGGCAACAAATTTTGAGAAGACCAGAAGTAATGGGAAGTGACTGGGTGGTAGTACAATTTCAAGACTAGAATAAGACATTTTATTTTCTTAAGTATGAAGGAAACTGCATTTCTGATTTTGACTACTCATTTGACCTCTTCCCTCCTTCTAGCTTTGACAAATTTTTCCTGATTTTCTTTTCTGAAGTGATTGCTCTTCTTACAAAAATGTCCATTTAGTTTAGCTTTCTCTTCATTAAACACTGATCCGGCTAGGAGATCACCATCCAAACTATTTTTGACCAGCCACCATTGTTTCCTACACGCTTACTGACTATATGTTGGCCTTTCATGAGTGACCACAACTTTGCAGTCTTCTCTCCTTCACAGTCTTCTCTCATTTCAACTTCTTGCATTACTCATCTGCCCTATTCCCTCTTCTCTTTCTTACCCTTAAATCTTTCTCTTTCTTCCTCACATCTTCCAGACATAGATCATTTTGGACAGCAATTTCCTTTTATTTTGTGTAGCCTGAATTCTGCTAGACAAATCTTATTGCTACCTGGAGGTCCTCACTGTAAGCTTTTCCATTCTTCTTTTATTTCTCATACTGACATTTCTTATGTGCTCTGTCTTTAGTTTTCAGCAGGTCATCTCATTCTTTCATTTTATTATAAGCATTCCTCAGTAAAACTTTGCTTCTACCACTTACTGAGGTAAGTGAACTCTATCTCTTGGAAATTCCTCCCTTTCTGTATCTGCCCGTTCGCACTCCACACCGGTTCCCTCCTTCTCTGAAATCATGAGATGATTCATTTGCAGCTGGGACCGAGCAGGATTCTTCATATCATCACATATGATGTGTTAAGAACGTACTTTACTTAGCTACACAGGGAAAAGGAACCTCTCCCTCTGCCCAAATAAGAAAACAAAAGTTCAGGTGGCTGAACACAAAGATGGAGTTATGTGTGACATGATCATAGTTTAAATAATGTATCTGTATACTTACAGTTGTGTTGGTGTTTTTTCATGCTGTTGTCAGTCTTGAATATAACATACATACTTAGCAACTCTATGTTGTACTCTTAAACACTGACATTTTTTCACCATTGTTTGTTATTCTTTCCTAAATCTGAGAGCATAAAGGTTTAAGAATGTTTTATTAGTTCTATTAGATAGTCAATAAGCTTGAATGATACAATAAAAAAGTATTGATCTGAATTATGTTATATAAGTACATTTGACACATTTGCCTGGTCATCACTATTGTTAGAAAAGAGCTCTTCTTTATGTACAGCATTATGTCATGTACATTTTCTGTTTCCTTCAAGAACATCTTATAATACAAAGAATCAAATAAAAGCTCTTTCATATGATGAAATTTATATTCAAAGAAGGTAGCATTGTTTGATAGAGGTCTTAATGTGATAGAATAGTGGTTGTGCTCAGTTGACAAGTATCCACAGGTTTTGTGGTATCTTGGGTCCCCTCTCAAACTAACCATTCTCCTTTATTCCATAAAACACAGTGTGGCACCAGTGATGGACCTTTTATGGAGTGACCATTACTTATGGAGTGCTTAAAGTATGAAAGTCTCCATTGGGAGATGTCTGCCTTACAATATCTTCTGAAGATATACAGATAAAGTACATATATGGTTTGTCCATTACTTGTCTTTTTTATACAAGTAATAATAGGAACAAAAGGAATTTATTACTAAAACAGGACAGCAATGCCTGAAAAGTTGTGTAAGTGAAGCATATCATCCTTCAGCCCACAGATTTGTTATGTTTCATGTTCACTCCATGTTGAACAGAGAAGAATACTTGGAACATATGGAAAAATTGAAGGTTAGTAAGATAAAGCTATTCTGAAGCCTGATTTTGCCATTCAGTAGTGGTGTTTCCATGGTAACTCCTGCATCACATGGCACCTGTGTACATGATGCAAAGACATTTCTTAAAGTTACACAAATACTAACAGGAAGGGCAAACTTCTGTGATTCTTTTATCAGTGTGAAGCTAGTATTTTATTTCAATTACAAACACAGAATTTTCCATAATTCATTGGGTACTTAAGATGTGACATTGTAAACAAAGTATTATTCATAAGTGAAAAACATGTAATATTTAAAGATGGAAAAAAAAAGGGGTTATGAGGAAGGAGGAGAGCAGTGGGTTAAAGGGACAGCTGGTGCATGTCTGTTACCCGATATGGGAGTTCTGCTCTCTGTTACTATTTTGTTACTGCTGTGGCAAGGCAGCAAATGATAGCTACTAGTAATTCACTGAATAACGCACGTGTCTTGTCCAGCTGTATCCATGCCTTCAGCCTTCCTGTGAACAGACTGAAGAATGGAGTCTCTACAGAAAATCCTTTAGAACTCACCATGGGCAAGGAGGCTGGCAGGATTCTACAGAAATTACTTTAAGACTTACAGAATTTATCTTAAGTATGTGTCCTTTTTATTTTTGACATTATCTTGCAAGATTCTATAATAAGGCTATTGCTTCCTAATGAAATCTGTAGGATAAATAAAAAATACAACAAAGTTATAACATTCCATTAAATTCTATAGGTTTACTTTTATGATGTTCTCTTTGCCTTTTTTAAATTCGGTCTTATAAAAATCTTACATAAAACCATACAGATGCCTTCACTGAAAATATTCATTCTTTTCTTTTCCTATCCCTTTCAAATTCTGAATCTGTAAGTATATATTGTGTCAACTGAAATGATATATGCAAGGACAGATAACAGAAAATAGTATTATGAACAAGATGTGAGTACCATTGCCAAAATAACACATGTATGTATACATATGCATTCACACACATACACATGTAGATATATGGAGTGGTTGTGTGTTTGGAAGGAGGTGACTGAAATGCAAACCTGAGTGGGTGATTAAAGCTGAAATCTTCACCAGATGACAAAATTTCTCCTTGATTCAAATATGCTGGTTCTGCACTAAAAATCTGTATAATATATTGATTCTTAATAGTGAATAAATTCTTACATTTCTGAGACAGACAGCAGACACAGAGCACCTCCAGACTATACTTTAATTGTATGTGATGGCTAGATGAAAAGGCATTTAGCTCTGGCTACTACTAATTTTGCAGGGCCCTGTAATGTCTCTGAAGACTTATCTGACCTGCACTTATCTTCTTTTTAACAGCTTGATGTGACCGTATCACTTGCTGCCTATGCTATACATTTAACAAAATGTGCCTATATTTTGAAAGCAGGTACCAAGGAGTGACTACACATTAGCTTTATGCAGTTAACACTGGTTGAAAATAGAAAAGGCAGAACATTCACAGTAGACAGATACCTGCATAGGCATATTATGTTTTTACTTATCTATATAATAACTTTCAGTCCTAGCATGATAATTTAATCTTCTCTCCATTCTGTTCTAGCTTGTTCCAAACACTGTCCCGTTTGGCACAGAAACTTCCAGTTCTCTGTTGGAAACCAAACATTTTTCTTTCCAGGGGCAGACATTCTTCAGTCAAGTTCAACTAAGTGGCCCACAAGGGAGCTGTCTCTGTTGTCCAAGCTAGCAAGACACATTTATGAGCCAGCACTAGTAAATAAAGAAGGCAAGATACATCTGTCCTCCAGCACTTGAGGTCACTGAGCAATTCCAGAACCATAAGTCACTGATTTAATGGAATTTCCCATTCAAATGATTAGGGCACGTTAGACCATATCACAAGCCAAAACATTGGATTCTTAGTGCATTCCTGTAAAAAAATGCCATGAATCAGGTTTTTCTGTTTGGCATCTCCTACATAATTTTTTTGTAATTCTGTGAAAGAGTACAGAGAGGTTCAGAGAGATAAATTCTTTGAATGTGAAATATCTTGTGCCTTTTAATGAACTCTGCAGCCTACAATGAGACATATCCCTGATATGAGCCAAGGCCGGTCAGAGAATTCATTCATTGTCTAAAATAGGGGGATGCAGCAGGGGCAAGGAGAGGTGCCGGTGAGGGCCCATGAGAAAGCAGCCCCCCGTAAGGGCATGCTGACAAGAGACCAGAAGGTAATTCCCATGAGCAGGCAGAATGTGCTCCAACCCCAAGGGTTAGCTGTGAACCCGCCAGTCATGGGGTTGAGTGGGGATGAGGAAATAAAAGTAGAAAATGAGTGCTTCTCAGTGGGAAGAGTGTGGTTTTATTGTGTGGTGCTACTTACAGGCTACCATACTGTGTAAGAAATATGATAGAGGTCACTTTAACTAAACAAATGTATAATTGATTATCCAGTCATTGCACGTCACTACACAGAAAATGAATGCATTGCTCTGAGATCTAACATTTATTCAAATGTAAGACCACACGAATTAAAAAAATGCAATTATAAAACACTACAATCTATTCTTGTAAATTACCTGTTGTAATTTTAGCTCTAGACAACAATGACAAATTACAGTCCTCATTTCAAGGATATGAGATGCATTACATAATGCAGATCTATAGTGTTTAGAACCATTAATCATCATCTTCTGGCAGCACTGTTTGTGTTAATCCTGTTTACGAAAGAAGAGACCTGCTAAAACATACTATTTTTGGCTTTTCTTCTTCCAGTAAATATTCTTTAGAAGCAAACATTTGTAATCTGAATTTATGTTTAGCCTCAAAATAGAAAAACAGCCCAGATGCAATCACAGCAAAGAAATGTTGACATCCGTGATAAAAAAGAATTAAGACCTGTTTCTATTTTTACCAAATACTTATCTGTTACTACGTTAATTAGCAGCTAAATGTTGTTATAAAATTACAACATTGTGTTACCTGATAGTTTTAAGATTATACTTTATGCAAAGAATTTAAGAGCCATTGGATTTTTCTCAAAAATTTATAAAACACTGTCTTGGAAGGTACATAAAGTTTTCTGTCAAATTTTTCAAGTGAGACTCTGCCTTTCTATATACAGAACATTGTCAATCACAGAGTACCAGATTTCACTGCTAACAAAAGTAATTCTTAATGATATCAGGATATAAATACAATCACAGTCAAACTGAAATAATATGAGTTTATAATCATGTATAATCATAAATATTTTTAATTAAATCTGTCCCCTGTTGATGAAAGATGCTCAGTATCAGGTTAGACCAGGAAATGTTTTTTTGATCCTGTAAAACCTTTGAAGGTTTCTTAAATGTTCTTTTTCTTTATTAAATGACACTAACCCCTTTCAATTTTATGGATGCACAGATAGTAGTCTGGCAGTGAGAGGAATTTACCTAGGATGTGAAAGATTCAGGTTCAGTCTACAGGTCCGCCATTCCTCCCTGTCCCAGAAATCTGCTCCAACCACCTGGAAATCAACTCAGCAGTGGTCTGCCTAAGCTAGAAATGGATTACAACTTTTTGTATTTGTATATTTTGTTTAAATTCTCTGCAACAAAGCCATGAAGCTGAGTACCCAACATCCTAGATGGACAGAATAATCGTTGGACGAGCTCTATAGAGGTTTCTCTCACACCTAGTGGTCACGGGACTAAGTTAAGATCAAGAAGAAAAAATCTCAGGCCTAACACCTACATAAGGCAGAAGAGACTCCTGAATTTGCTGTTTATCTCCCAAGAGACTTGCACGATCACAAGGCTATTACCTATTATACCTCTCGCACTCATTGAGTTTTGCATTTCAGTAAAAGTCCTGTTGAAGCATCTAGGTTCTTGCAAGTGCCCTACTATATAGTGAATGAGTATTTTCCACCTGAAAAATTGTTTCATTGAAGAATTCACAGTCAGCTGCATTCCCATTAATTTTTAAGGGCAGAGACAGAGAGAAGAGCAGAGAAGATCTGAAATTGTAACTAAGTGGAATACAGGATTTCTAGTTAAAGGGGAAAAAAGACTTACCTTTTGTTTTCAAATTGAAATGGAGCAAAAAAGCAGTAATTCTATTACTTTCCTTATAAATTATTGACAATTAACAATGAGGATTTTTTTTTCCTTAATAAAAATATGTTCCCTTGCCACACTAGCTCAGAGTTCCTGACATGCTGTAAATTCAACTTGTGGCCTCCCATGAAGTAGCTCTCTTTTCTGGTAAAGCCCTTAACTCTTATAACTTCTGTGATACCAACAAATTTTATGGGCAAAACATATGTGAATGTAAAAGACCAGACAGCTCTGCAACCAACATGCATGAAAATGAGAGCTGGAAAATCTCTCAGTTAGACCCTCTTCACCAAAATTAACTCTTTGGTGAGTAAGATCTCCTGCTTATGGTAGAAAAGCTGTTTTTGAAGTGGCATTCCTACCACTTGCTACACTGGAAATACGCTGTTCATTGCACTAACTAATAATACTAACTAATATGCCAGTTAAGCCCAAAGTGACTATGTAACTCTCTTCATATTTTGTTGAAGTACAATACTGATGCAAGGTGGACGTCTAACAGGCAAACTCTCCACGTGCACTAAAATAAAAGAATATTGCACACTTAAGATTTACATTTCTTTTTTGGAAAGAATTGGCCTTGAAATACATGAGAATTGTGGACATGTCTGAAAACTTGAAACAAGATCAATCTTTCTAAAATGGACTGCAGTGGGACTTACTGCCTGTTCTGTCTTAGCAATGCAATTTCAAATAACCTTGGGCATGCTTACATTAAGGATTTTTGCATTTATGCAAACATTAGGTAATTTGTTACATCATTCCAGTATGTGCTGATTGCAACCATTTAGAAGTCATCTAAAAATATGGTAAGGTTACTCCACCAATGCATGAAATGAAAAACAAATTAGGTATTAACTTAGCCTGTGGCCACTTTTTATTCTTTATTTCTGTAGTAACTAACATGACAGGCCTCACCGCATGTGGGACCATGAATTTGCATTTCAGAACAAAAATGATAAGTAATAACCTTAAAGTAAGCTGATGCAGGTCAGTAGGGAATAATATTAGTTCATTTGTAAGCTAAGCAGCTATATTTTTAATTGTGATGCAAATTTGACCAAGGATATATAAAACAGGTATGTTTAGATCATGTGAAATATTTGTAAAAGTTAAAAACATCACACAAAAAATGTCAATAGGACAGTTGGAGAAGAGCTTATGTGCTCTCCAAGTTGCCTGTATTTTCAGTCGTATACTGTACTTTCAGTCGTATTTTCAGTCGTACTATATTTTCAGTCGTATATATCAGTCGTATACATCTCTAATAAAATAATTATCAGGTAAATTAGCTTCCCCAGAAAGATCACTTGATTATATCTTTAGAGCATCACAGCTACAATGTTATTACCATCTTGAATACATCCAGTAATAAAATTTGAAGGAAGTCAGGTGTTCTTCCTTTTTTTCCCCAAGTTTTGCCTAACATTATCACAGCAAAGAGGTAGACCTGTGGCTTATGCTAAATTCCAGTAGATCTTCTCTCCTTTGGTAAGAAGTTATGGTATTTGCATTCTGTCACAAGGATCTGTCCTCTCCTGCAACTCCTTTGAGTCTGAACTCCAGTTTCTCAGGTGCCCTAATCTCTGCACAGATCTTACTTAATGATCATGAAGGAGAGGTGATTTCTGGGTTATCCTCATGTATCTGACAGTGTATGCCCAGGAGCAGTGAAGATTCATGCCCGCCCTCAAAGTCTGCATCCTCTCCTGTGGCAGCTGTGCTCCTTCAGTCAATCATAATGTCACTATTTTGGCAAATTTCTCAGAGTATTTCCTTCCCCTGCTGCCGCTTTCAACTTCTTTGAATTTGCTCCAGGGACAAAGGAGACTACAAGAGCATGAATCTGGGTGGAGGGTAAGACAACTGCATTGTCATCTCCTAACTTTCAGCTTTTTATTTTTTTACCTGCTCCATCTGCAGACCCCAACTCTCAGAGGACACGTCTTCTGAGCAGCACAGGGGATAGATGGTGTCATATCCCACATTGTTCTGTGCCACTGATGGCGTAGCAGCCATTTATAGCATTTCTTGGTGGAAAGCTAGCAGATATGGATCTCTTCCAGCCACAAGAACGTGCTGACCTCATGGAAAAAAGTATGATTGTGCATCTGACAATTATAAAAAGGCAAGAAATATCTTTCATTACAGATAATCAACTAAAGGCATTTGAAACTTACACTTTTACTAGAAGTGTTTAAGTAATCATTAAAGTAATTATTTTCAAACTTTATTCCCATGCATGCCATGTGACCCAGCATTCAGGATTTTAAGAAAATCAAGCGAACAAAACCAGACGTTCTGTGAGCAGCAAAACTGCTTAAGTTGGGTCCTTGTGCATTTTGTGGCTTACAACAGTGCCTAATAAGTTATGTTCACCAACTGAAGCTTTTTTCATGGTTGGGGCACTCATTGCTCTCGTGTGTGGATCTTCTTGAGTCTAATAGGTGGAAGGTTCATATTGCAACCTTTTCCTCAGTGAAAGGAAGAAAAAACCCCAAAACTACTAGGGACAACACAACATTTAAGGAGTACACAATTCATCTCCAAAAGAATGACTTTTCTTTCAGATATGTTGAAATTAGTCAATTAATTTGATAGAGACAGGGCAGAGTGAAAGGACAGATAAAGAAGTGTGCACACAAACATATGGATTGCTCATAGCTTTATTTCCTTAGGAAGTCAGGATAAAACATTTCAGTGATTAATATATAAACAGCAATTGCTCATATCCTGCAGACTTTCAGGAAATAACTGAAATCTGCAAGTAAATTTAACTGAGTCTGTAGCAGACAAAATTAACTAAAAGATGAAGACGTAATTGCCTGAGTGTGTACACAAAGTCAAGCTGAAAGATAAATGGCAGTTCCATTTTCCTGTTGACTGTTAAGCAAATTAATTATCTGGGGTCATGGATTTGTTTCCAGAAATAGGAATGTGAATCTCAGAATTTGAAAGAGTTTCTAATAAGTAGAAAAGGAAAGTGATTTCTCAGATAGATTACCATCCAGCCACAATACTTCTGGGCCAACTTTGCCCTTTTGAGGATCATTTCATGGAAGTGTGAAGTTTCTGCACAGTGCTGCTCTAGACAAGGGTAACATTATGTATTTGATAGTCTCACCCAGCTTTTTCCTAGGATCTGGCTTTGGATGGAGTTTCCCATTACATAAAGTTGATTGCCCAGAACAAATACGATCATGCTGTAACCCTTACATGGTGCTCAGTCTCAAGACAATTTAGTTATTTAACTAATGTCCTCCAATAGCCATGGTGTGTAGTACAGCAGGAATGATAGTTATTTCCTGCAGAGGGAGAATGAGGCTGTGGGTGATGCCCCTGCAGCAGCAGAAGGGGTGGAATATGGGAGATGGTGGGGTCCATGGCAGCTGGGACGGACAGCTGGACTGCAAGACTCGGAGGACTAGAAAGAATGGAGAAACAGCAGCAACAGCAGAAAAATAGCAGGCAACAGACAAGAAGTGAGGAGGAATTACAATAAAATAGTTGAAAGCATGTGAGGAGACCAGCAGACCTGATGCTGACACTGGCAGACAAAACTGCTAGGAATGCTGCGATCGAGAACACATGCTCGCAGCAGTGCACCGTGGTGAATGGATTCTGGCCCGCCAGACAGGGCTGCTGTAGTGCAGCAGTGGCAGGTGCCAAAGAAAAGCAAAATTCTCATTTCTAGTAGTTTGAGAGCTACCCAGGCTTGTAGTTGTGCGTAGGCTCTGTTGCACCACTGCTTGGTGCCACTTTTAGCTGTCACTATGTCTTAAAGTTCTTCTGTGGGAGCAGGCTAGCCCTCAGTAACAGGTTTTGCTTTCTGCACTCCGTTCCTCAGCAATCTTTGTGCGCAATGGGCAGTGAGGCTCCCTTATGAGAAATCAAAGCATAGGAACCTACCAGCAGTAGCTGAAACCTGGACCGTCCACCTAGGGATGGTCGGTCTTTCCTGATTTTTTCAAATCAAAGCATTAGAAATGTGTCCTTCTTGAAAACAAAGAAACAAAATGAAAGGACTATAGGTCTGGAAACACTGCATTAAACAAGAGTTAAAAATCAGAGTACAGAAGAAAATATGCAGCTGTAAGAGTCCTAAATGGGCACAGAAAGCCCCGGAAATCATACAGCTTAGAAGACAGAATGGATCTGGAAGGAACAAGGAAAGGGAAGGACCAATGGATTGATAGCAGGTGGAATACGAAGATGGAAAGGATGGAGTTAGAGATGTGGCAAACAACCCTACATGTGGGAAGAGACAGAAGAAATTAGAAAACAGAAAAAGGACATTACAGTGATCTGGAATGGGTAAGGACAGAATAGAGGGAGACTTAAAAGTCTTAATCCCATCTGAGAAGTGTGCATCAGAACATAAATCTATGTTTTTAATCCGTTTTTTCTTGTCAGCTGAAGACTAATGAAACTTATGCTAGCAATTAGCTTAAGGTAGATCACAGGGCAACTGTAATATTCCTTTATGCCATGATTCTGTCACAAGTGATGATACATGATTTATGTGAAACATTTGCTGGAGAAATGCCATCATCATTAATAACGTTATATCAACAGGAGAAAACAGCAGCCTCTGTGGCCTCCCTTCCTTTCTCTGTGCTAAGCAGTTCTGTTGCTGTATGGAAGTTTTTTGAGCAATGTCGATTGGAATTCACAAATTGAATTTCTTTTTTCCTTGAGTTCACAGTTGGTGTTTAGTTCTTTTTCACTCTATTTGCATCTCAATAAATATTGTCATTAATCCATGTTTCCTTATCAGGAGATGTTCCAATCAGGCTGTTCTAAAGGTTGAGTTAATCAATACAGTTAATTCTTTACATTTATACACAACAGGAAGTTTTCCATTGTAAAATTACTTTCTTTTTTATGGCCTGAGTGGATAATCACTTCTTAAATGTCAGTTTGTCATGATAAGTTTGTCACAGTTCCATCAGTATGTCATGATAAGCAGCACTTACACACACAATCCCACTGAAGTTGGTGTGGCTACTCATTTGACTATACAATATGAATTAACGTTGGCAGAAATGAAAAATGTGACAGTTTCTCCACCTGTATTAAAAAAAAAAAAAAACAACTGAAGAAGACTACAGGTAGATAAATAAATTCCTGTTTGCTTTTCAACAGATACTGAACCAAGTTGAATTGTATTTTCATTTGTATTCTACTACATAATCCCCTCCCATCCCCTGCTGTAAACAATTTTTGAAGCAGCTTCCTATTTTTATAAAAGCCTCTCACATGTTCCAATAAACCATGAAACATAAAGGGGGATGCTTGAAGACAGCAGCCTGTTGGCATGCCTGAGTTTCATTTCCCTTTCCACTAATGTAGACAGTGCACGTGTTATTACTAAAGGGAATGACTGAGACACAGCCCCAAGAACTGCGTTTCTTGGTTTGCTTGATCTGGGCACCACAACACACAGGAACTAGATGAAAATACTCTTGCATAATAGCCCTCAATGAGGATTTTCTGGCTATTCCCAAGCTTGCAAAGATGACAATGTGGCAAACTCAGGCATGAAAACTGAAGCGTCGGAGAAGTCACAAGGTCCTAATGTCCTGGTTGTCCTAGGATTTTGGTCATGAAGCAAATGGTAAGAACTTATTGCATGACTGTGTTTCAGTCATGGTTCTCACAGTGGCGTCTTTGTACAGTATTTGTGTACAATATTGTTCTCTTAAACTTCTGCTGCATGAAATGTGCTCCCAAACATGTCTACAAAAAAAAAAGTCTTTAAAAAGCATTAAAGCCACCACTGAGCATAAAAGAAAATGACCCCATCAATTCAGATTTCCCTAAATTCACCTAGCTTTTCTCCTAATGAATATAGGATGTCATTGCTTTGCTGTGCTTTTGCATGGGCTAAGTTCTCTTGCTGCATCAAACCCTTTCACTTCAATAAAAGCACAGGCATTTATATTCCTAGGAAGGATCAATCTTGTCTTCTACATAACAAAATGGGCCAAGCAATTTCTCACACAAAACTTCAAAAATATTGTCATTCCCACACCAGCGTGTCAGAAACCGTAAAGAGTGATCTGTATGAGCAATAGCATACAGATCCTTTCAACGAAGGCTTCTGGTGGATAGTAACTGAGCTTAATGACCAGCTAAAAACTGTTCATTGGTATGTACGAAACTAGTTGATATTTCTGTTTTGGCAGTACAGACTATTGTACTGCCTAATGATGGAGTGAGTATGGAAAGTGACCACTTTGGCACAGCACTTTTTTTGCGAAACTGATATTGTTATACCTTTTTTTCCATCTGTAATGACACAGGAATAAAAAAAATGCTTAGCTATACTCTATGTATTCGACACATAGCTAACATCAGTCTTCATAAAGGCTACACACAAAATTTATGCTACATTTCCCAAAATTCAGTCATCCTTAGCTAACTACTCACAATATATGAACTTAAAACATGAGAAAAGACTGTCATTTTCCATTGGTCCTGACACTCTAAAACATCCCACGCACATTTTTACTCGGACTTGGCTTAAGCACACACTTTCTTTCCTTGCTTCGATGCATATGGCACAGATGAGAACATGAAAAGGAGATAAAAAGCATGGCAGAAAGCTAGGCAGAATTCTGCTACCGCGATTCTTATGGTCCTGTACCTACACCTGACATCACGCAAGCCCTAAAAATTCCTTCCCCCAGTCAAAAACCAAATCTGGATAAAAGCATAAGTCCATGGTTAGAGCAATAAACATTAGATAGTGATAAAAC
Source organism: Ciconia boyciana (assembly GCF_034638445.1). NCBI lineage: Eukaryota > Metazoa > Chordata > Aves > Ciconiiformes > Ciconiidae > Ciconia > Ciconia boyciana. Next base: position 26,674,996 of record NC_132934.1, on the reverse strand, counting down.
AGTGATGAAATAAACTATTTGGGGGATTGAAAGTGCGTGAAGAACCTCAGCCCCAAACATTTTAAAATAAATTACAATAAAAAGTATTGTAACTGGATGGCAATCACTACTATCTGCTAATTATTTATTTTCGGCTCTGAACAGCAATTCTAAAGCCCCCAGAAGTTCATGCTCTCGTGTCCTGTAACGTTGTTACCACGCGTGTTACTGATGTATGCTGAAGAGAGCAGCTGTTTTCACCGTGGGTCACTCATGAGAAGACACAGAAATTAGAGTAATTTCATTAGTTTTGTCATTTCTTATGCTTTTTATGCACTATTACCACCTGTGCGCACTTAAAATAACGGATAAAGAACCAAAAGGATAAAGTCTGATCAAAATGCTGCAGGTTTTTCCCGTCTCTCCGCCAGACTTGCGGCGCTGCGCTCGGGTCCGGGGGACCCTCCGGAGGGCCGGCAGCCGCACATCCCCACCTTGCCTGGCAAAGCGGGGGCTGAGAGGGGGCTCCCGGAGACAAACAGCACGGCTACCGCAAGGCGGGGATGCCTCCAGGGCCCCGGACCGGCCGACACGACAAGGGCCGGGAAGCACCTGCGCGGCGGGCAAGGCCTCCCGGGCGCCCCGCGGCCACGGCCGCCTCAGCCCTAGCGGAACCCCGGCGGGAGGCGCGGCCGCCGCAGTGCATGGCGGGACACGTAGTATCCCGCCGCCTCCCCGCGCACCGACTACATTTCCCGTGAAGCCGCGGGGGAAGCGCGAGCCACGGTGTGCGTCAGCGGCGCGGGCAGCCAATTGCGGCGCGGCCGGAGCGAGCGCCGTCAGCCGCCAATGTTGTTTTCGCTGAGTCGAGCTGCTGGTGTTGTTGGCGGCGGCGCCATATTGGAAGGGACGAGCCCCCGTTAGCGAGAAGCCCCTTGGCGCTGGCCCGGCCGCCGCCATGCTGTATCTGGAGGACTATCTGGAGAGTGAGTGTGTGCGGGACGGGGGTGCCGGGCGGCCGGGCACGGCCGGTGGAGGGGAGCCGGGGGGGAGCCGCGGCGATGAGGCGGCGCCCCCCTCCCCCACGGCGGCGAGTGACTGACTGACTGGCTTCCCCCTCCCTTCTCTCCCCGCTCCCCCGCCCCTCGTGTCCCCGCAGTGATCGAGCAGCTTCCCATGGATCTGCGCGACAGGTTCACCGAGATGCGCGAGATGGACCTGCAGGTGCAGAGTACGTGAGTCCCGCCCCCTCCGCCTCTGCCCGCCCCCTCCCTCCCCTCCCCTCCCCTCCCCGCGCCCCAGCGCCCGCCGCGCCCCGCCCCGCCCCGCCAGCGGGGGGCGGCCGCGGGCACCGCCTCGATCGCCGCGCCCCGCCGCAGGGCGCGGGCCCGCGGTGTGGGCAGGAGGGAGGGGAAGGGAAGGCAGAGGAGGGAAGGAGCAGGCGAAGCGGCGCCGCCGCCGGGGCGCTCCGGCCTGCGCGGGCAGCTCTGCTCCGCTCCCCGCCGCCGACCCGCGCGCTGGCCCGGCGCGATCGCGCCCCTTCCCCGCCCTGCGCCCCGGCTCGCCGGCAGCGCCGCTCCGGGGCGGTGCGGGGGGGGGGGGGGGACGAGCCGCGGGGCCGGGCGCGTCTCGTCGGCACCGGGCGCCTGGCGTCGTCTCCGGCGGGGCGGCGGGCGCTGGTGCGGCTGCGGGAGGCGGCGCTGCGGAGGCCCGGCGCCGCGCCGGGAGCCGCCGGGACGCAGCGAGGGGCGGGGCGCGCTCGCCTGGCGCTGTGTCAGCGAGCGGCGCCGAGCCGCGGCCCCGCCGAGCCGCCCGCCTGCCCGCTCCGGGCCTGCCCCGGCCCCGGCCCCTGCCTGTGGCCCGCAGTTGAGTCTCGGCGCAAGGAGGATCTTACAGGAGTTTCGCTCCTGGGCTTGTGCTGCTCCCAAAGGCATTTTCGGTGGCACGTCCCAAACTCTTTAGATTTTTGATCCCTAAGAGCAGTGATGGTGGTTTGGAACAGGAGTTATGTCCCACTCCTTCAGCAGGTAGCGGCACGCTGTCTCTGAAACTTTCCAGCCAGCTCCCCTCATAATAGCGTATGTGAAGGCACTTTTTGCTTAGCCTCTTGCACCCTAGCTGACACGTAACCAGATACACAGTCTGCTTTAGGTTTCTTTGTAGATCACTTTGTATATCTCTGCTTGTATCCTGATACAATACACTGCTTTACGCTGTTTTCAGGATGCATTGCCTTTTCATGTTTTCTAATGCAATCTCATCTGGGACTTAGGTGCCCTGTTAGGTGTTGCTGTCATTTAACGCACAATTAATATGTTCATCTCTAACTGTGATGTAAAGGTCTTTGTTAATGAAACTCTTATTGCACAAAAGATAAGAGGAATCATCAATACAGAAGGGTCGGACTATTGTAAAGAAGAATGACAGAAAGAGCAAGGGTTGAAATTAAAAGTGAATGCCATACAGGAATACAAAATGCAACACTATGTGGGAGCACAGTTCTCAAAAACAATAGTTTAACCTATAATACTTTGAAGTGAGGTCTCAGGCTTTCCCTTGGATATTTACTTTAGTGGACCAGCAGGTCCATTTAATGGACTTTATTGACACATGTTGAACTGGCTATGGGATTTCTTTGTATACTATGGCCTAAGTGCTGTCTTGGGTTCAGCGATTAAAGTTGTGGGAACAGAGCAATGGCTCCTTATGGGAGATAACACCTCTGAAGTAACTATCGCTAGGGAGCACCAGGAGAGTGAGTGAGCACCTCGCTGACTTAGGTAGTTCTGAGTAAGTTCACAAATTTTACTTCTATTTAGTAGGGAGGCAAAGAAGCTAGTAGGTTTTTTGAAGTTTGTTTCAGAACTGAGCCGAGTAGCGCTGCCAAGGTTGCAGTAGTGTAATTTCCTCTGCTTTAACTGGAAGTGGCAAATAACACTCCGTATTGTATTACTGGAAGTAGCAAATAACAGTGAATATTGTATACTAAGATCAGCCTTAGGCCCAGAGAAAAATTCTCCTGGACCTTGGTACTTCTGTAATTCTTGCACAATGAGTGACAAAGCATCCAAAGGCATTTACGAAACTTCTGGACTAGCATCTCTTCAACATCAGTTGCCAAACTGCCCGCTGATGAATACTACGTGCAAACCTGGAGGTTGTTCTCATGCGGTGACATAGTGACTTGCTGTGAAGATTCAGTGTCTCTGAAGTAATTGAAAACAGTACTTTGATGAGTGATGCTGTCCCAGAAACCTGCATGAATTGTAATTCAGAGATAACTGTGCTGCTGTGTTTTAGAGTCAATGTTGACTTTATATTCTGTCCTGTTTGGACCACATGGATTTCTAATGGGGCAGCTGCTGCTGTTTGTTGTTGGAAGAAATAATAAACCAGCTGTACCTGCTGTACGTCCTGATAAGGCTGCTGTGGGAAATTTGAAGACCGTCTGAGTTGTGACTTGACTTTTGAGCTTTAACTGAGCTCCACATGGAGCATAAAATGTGTTTCTCTGTTTAAGTTCAAATCATGGATTATCAGGCCTCCATGGTAAAATGTCAAGCTCTGGAAAAAGACCTCTCTTCTAATAGAATTTCTGGCAACTCTCTTGGGAAATCGGATCTAAGAAATTAGTATCTCAGAATATAGTATCACAGTTGGATTAAAAAGGTAGAGGGGGAGAAAAGGTGAAAGAACTTCAGTGTACCAGAGAGAATTTTTCATATCATTTAATAGATCTGACCTGTGTTCCCCTTTGCCGTTTCTGCCCTTTCAGGAGAGACCAAGTTTCTGTGGAAGTTTTCCCTTATGCAGTTTCACACAGGCTGATATGTGTCCTCAATAAAGAGTAAAGAGGGAAGATTTTTTTTTTTTCCCTTTTCATGTCTGTGGAGCCATTAGAGTAATTATCACCTAGCTGTTTGCACCCTGGGAATAGGAGACAGATAGAACATTTTGTCTGTTGGCTTTATGGACCAAATTATAGTCATTTGGTTAAAGAACAAAGCTTTTAACAGCCTCCACATAAAGTGTGTGCTGCTTGCTTGCTGCTCAGGCTTCTTAATCTTCTCCCTGAATAACACAGTGCAAGTGGAAAATGCTCATTGTACAGATTCTCCCATCTTTAACCTGTTTTACACCGAAATTGTTTGACTACTTTGTTTGTCTGGGTCTAATTAAAGTTGATATGAGCCTATGTCACAACTGTTCTGGCATGGGATTAATTGCTCTCTGTCCGGTCAGTTGCTAGGTTCGTGTTGGTTTTGATGCTGGGCGTTCCCAGTTTAGGGAAAATCAATGAATGTTTTTGATCATTTAGTATGAATTATTTTTGATTATTTACATGAACAGTTAGTTCTAGTTGTGAATTTTCACAGAGTGAGAAAACCTTTGGGCTTCATTGGATTTGAAGAGTTAATCATACTTGGGGATTCATGAGTTCCTTGAACTAGTTAATTAACTTTTTTTTTTTAAGAGATAATGGCCATCATGTGATCCAGTTTTAATGGTGGTTTCTGGAAAGTATCTTAAGTGTTTTACACCCAGAGCCTGAAGTCTGTAGGTAGTTGGTGCATTGTCACGTTTAATTTGAAACTGCTATCTGGACAGTATCGCTGAGAGTGCTGTGAAAAACTTTTCAGTACTATCATCTATCCTGAGACTAGCAAGGCTGTCAAACCTAGTTTGACTGAGGCAGCTGCATGTTTTTGGAGATATGCAAGCTGTTGCATGCACAAGTGTCCAGCTGTTGAAATAGTAAACTCAGTACTTTTTTTTTTTTTTTTGAAGGAGGGTGGAGGGAAAGGGAGGGGAATCCCTGTTCCTGTCTCAGTAAACAACAAAACAAATAATTTGTAGTTGACATTTTCCTTTCTTATGATAGTTAATGTTAGAGAATTGGTGTCCATATTTTTTTTCCTTACGATATTTCTCAACTTCATGTAAGTGAGAATCCTGTCCAAATAATATTTCATCAGTGCATTTACCCCTTAGTGCTACCCTGTGGGGGTGGGGGGAATAACTTTGTGAGTGCTTTCAATTTGCTCTCACCCTTCCTAGCATACTATAGAGAGGGCCTTGACTTAAAGGCAGTGACATGACTCTTCAGTTTCTCTACCTTTTTGAGGCACTAATTTTTTCAATTATTTGGTTTTGTATTTGACTGTTTCTCTTAGGAGAACATTTTGTTTCCTGCTCAGTTTGTAACTGGCTAGAATGTTCCAAAGTCAGCAGTCTAGAGCCCTGGGTGAGGAGTTTGGGTCGTGCTTTAAGTCACTACCACTGCTCTTAGGGACAAAAAACCTTTAGAACTTGGAGTCCTGCCTGTCCCATGCTGGAGAGCACAAGAACCTTGATGAGAATCCTACCAGAATGCAATTCTGCTTCTTGGAAATGAAGGTAAATATTTCCCTCCTCTGTCCACTGTCACTTGGTTGGTTTTTTTGTTTTTTTGTTTTTTTTTTCCTCTCTAATAGTTTGCACCTCAGTCCTGTCAACTTTTTTTAAGAAAAAAAATCGCCTTATTTCATGATGTTTATATACATAAGAAGATAACATTTATCTTAATCTTTTCCTGTGCTACAGATGCAATGGATCAGCTTGAGCAGAGGGTAAATGAATTTTTTATGAATGCAAAGAAAAACAAACCTGAATGGAGAGAAGAACAAATGACATCAATCAAAAAAGTAAGGATATCACAGGAGTGGGTCACATTTTTCTTTTGCAAACAAAGATAACCTTTGGAAAAAATAGCTTATGATTGATGGAGACTTAAGCGGTCAGAACTATGACTTCCCTTGGGCTTTCACAGAGATGGATAGAACTACCTAGGAGCAGAAAAATGACTGAAAGGTTTCTTTGATCAAGCATTTCTCTCAAGTTTTACCCAGTATTTGCTAGCATTTTAAAAATTATGATCCTGAAATCATGAGGAAACCAGGTACTAAATTTGGAGCTCAGACTTTTTGTTTCTGCTTGTGTGACATGAAGTATATGTTATGTATATGGTATACATATGCTATATGTAGCTTTAGGGAGGGAGGAATAAGAAGATGGATGTGTTTTGTTCTATCCTTCAACACTCAGGCATTGGTGGCGGTATTGTTAGCAAGGTAGTCCATCATTTTGTCAGGAGAAACTCCTTCCTAGTCTTCTACACTTGCTACTTCAGCCCCTGATTTGGCCAAGGGGTTTCTTTTCCTTAATTAGTACAAATAGATTTCTATATTTAAAAAAAAGAAAAAGTCAAAGCTCTGACTTCACTAGAGTAAATGAAAAATTTGCTTTTGACTTTAGTTGGACGAAATTTGCAAGTAGTTTTTGCCTAAGCAAGATACTCTTCAATGGAAATCGAGAATAAAAAGGCACTTAAACCTGTTTAATTCTAGAGTAAAAACATGTGTAAACATAATTTAAAAAGAAAAGTTTTGTCTCTGGATTTTCATTAGAGCAGATTTTAAAATTGAATTGCTTTAGTCAAATTATTTTATAATACACGAGTTATATAAATGTATTTTAAAATACTTTAAACTATATACATCATTATCTCTATTTAACTACAGTGCTGGAGAGGCCTCCCCTCACAGTACTGTTTAGCATCATTTTGAAGGGCAGTAGTATCTGCAATGGTCCTAAAGATCCATACAAAGTCAAAGACATAATCTCATTTTGAGTCCATAACCTTATGCTGTGTAATATAAAATAAATCCAAGACTGTTTCTATTCTTGCAGCATTTCTTGCGGAAATCTAAACATCACTGTAGGAAGAAGTGTGTGCATCTTATAGTTTGGCTTTTTCTAAGGCACAAACAATAAAATGATACGTAGTACATCTCTCATCTAAAACTTAGCTGATTATTGTTTACAGCAGAGTTTCACAGTCTTTCTGAAAACTGACTTGAAATTCTCCTTTTAACTTACATTTTGTGCTGGATAACAATAGCTTAAAATGACTGAAATTAATTCAGTTACATTCATAATTTTAAAAAAATTTCTCTCTATAACAGGATTATTATAAGGCTTTGGAAGATGCAGATGAAAAAGTGCAACTGGCTAATCAAATATATGATTTGGTAAGTGGACAGAAGGCTTGTGGCGAATTACCAAAATTTATGCTCAAAGGAGTTCTTAAACATTTTAAGCACTACAGCTGTGCTACCTGTACTGTTGTGTTAGCTACATACAGATATTTTTGCTGGTGAAAGAAATGTTTAATATTTTATTGACTTTTAAGAATTTTGTTGCTTTGGCTAGTAAGTGTCACTTAAGTACAAAACATACAGAAATTATTTTAGAAATCCTAAAGTTTTTATGCATGTTGATTTTGTCTTAGTTATTTTTTTCTGAAAAGAGACCACGAGCAAGTTACTTTTCCTTGTAGCATGTGGATTTTGAATTTTAAGTATATTTATTTCACATTTTCTCAGAGAACAGAACCTGCAAGTCAGACTGCACTGAAATATAGTAGACATAAAACATATATTTCTTGTCTGCTTTAGTTCCACTTCAGCTAACCAAAAGTTAGTTCCAAAAGTTGGAACTTACTCCCTCTCTTTTGGTTAGCTGGTAACGCCAAAAACCTGTTCAATTTTTAGTAGTTTAGAGATAGGTGCAGTATTCTGCTGTTTGACTGCAGATGAAGAAAGCATTTGGAACATAGTGTTTCTTTCCATGATATTAAGTCTAAATTTTACCTTTAATTTTTAAGGTAATTTTCAATACCCAAGAGCATGTCATACTTTACTCAAATGTACAGGAGTCTCTACATTTTCAGTTGAGAGACCCTTTTACTTAGTACTTAAGCTTACCGATGTGTATAGTGGCATGCAAATTGCAATTCAGTAAACTTGCAATTTCCCCATGCAGCCCAACCTCTTCCTAAGTGCATGTCATGTACTATTCTTTCTCTTCCCCTTTCTATACCCATACTCACAACACCCCCACTCTTAATCTTTTTTCTCAAAAGAAACACTTAACGTTATGTCTTGGAACATTGCCTACAGTAAGAGGAGGGCTTCTAGCTGCTGAGCCAATATGCAGCCTTATTGTATCCTGTGATTGACTGAGCAACAGGGCTGTTTTGGTGTTAATTCTAGTATCTCTGCTGAGTTAGGGAAATGTAGGTGACTGAGAAGTTACGCTTCTGTGCGTTTTTATATCTACTTAGTGCTGCACAGCAGAGAATTGCTGGAAAGGAAGTATTTAGCAAGCCTGAGATTAAGGGTGTAGATATTCATGTTCCAGAACTGGATGCTATGTATTGTTGCTTTATCTCAAAAACAGGTAGACCGTCATTTGAGAAAATTGGACCAGGAACTCGCTAAATTTAAAATGGAACTTGAAGCAGATAATGCTGGAATTACGGAAATATTAGAGAGAAGTAAGTATGCTTGATTTTCTTTAAGAACTTGACAGATTTTCTGCCAGTTTGCAAAATTAAATTATCATAAACTTGTCAGTGGCCTGCAGTACTTCCACTTGTTCCAAAATCGTGTTTTGACCTGCATACTTTTCATCAGACAGTGATTCTCAAATTTAAGTTTCAACCTCAGTTTTTACCAGTGAAGTCAAAATACAACTGCATAAATAGAATAGTTTTTTTCACACAACTGTTGCACTAGTGAATTGCTAGTAAGGTACAGAATTCTTTAAATCTGTTTTTAATGACTGTAGGTATTCAGACAAGTACTTCAGCCTAAGCTTGCCACCTACCCAGTTGAAAGTGTACAGTTTCTTACTTGAATTGATTGCCACCAAATCGAGGAGGGTCCTTATTTTAGTTACAGCTGTGGAATGTCAAGTGAAGTTAGGTATTCGGTGGTTTTCTTTTTTTAAAGGGGAGAGAATGGCTGTTTTGTAATGGGGTGGTGAGGGAGAAGCATTTTGGGTAGGAAACCTGCATGCCTAACGAATACAGCAATGCTAGTATTCAGAATGTGAACTGAACTGTAATGTGACAGCTTTTTGGCCAACTTGGTGTAGAAGAATCTGGCCTTTCTGTACGCATCAGTATTTAGACATCAGGTTCAAATGTGATTATGATAAATTTCAAAGTTGGTTCAACTACTATGATTATAGAGCTAAGAGGCAGTGACTGTTCTTCATACCCAAGGACAGTGAAAAGTAACCTAAATCACTTGAGGAGATTAGGAATATTCTTTCTTTGAACTTTGTGTGGCTTTGTCATAAAAGCTGGGAGTTTGTTGGATATTTTGTTTGTAACTGCTGTTACAAATAACAGGCACAAAAAGAAAACTGCAAAGTAAGTGCTTTTAATGAACTAGCAACTACAGAAAAGGACTAGTTTATTTTAGTTGGAATCCCAGCTGCAGTTCTAAAATGTGATACTACCTTCAGTTGAGCTATGGGTTTGGTGAAGTAGGTGCATTTCAAAATAGAAATGTTCCAGGCTGCATGTTGCATCTTTAAGGTGTTTTTTTTTAATAAAGTGAGAAGTAGAAGCCTCTTAACATTTTTAGCTTTCAGAGTAAGTACATATTGTTGAAGTTCCGCCAGAGGGCAGCCTTTGGACTAGTTTGTAACACGATTAAAGTTAGCTCAGCCAAATGATCTCCTTATGCTTTGAACCTCTTCTAGAATAATTTTCTTTAAACTTTTGCAATACACTCGTGTACGTTTTGAAAGCACTGAAAAAGAAAGAGGCAAAGAAATGTTGAAGCTACAGGTTTTGAAAAATGAATGTGAATTACTTTCTTGAATTGTCTTCTGTATAAATGTAAGTTGGTAGGTATTGCAGCTAGTTCAAAATCTTTTTGCCAAAGATTGATACACAAACTGTTATATATTGTTCTAATGGAAGTTTGTGGTCAAAGTCTCTCCTATGCTGCGATAATTTAGCCTCATATTACAATAAATGTTATTCTTGGACAGAGACTTGCATTTGTCCCGTCCCCCTCCTTTTTTCTTTTTCTTTTTCTTTTTTTTCCCTCTCTCTTCTTTGCATTGCTGCTCTGTGTATTTTGAATGTTAAGATAATTTGGATAATGATCTGAAGCCCTTCCTGTTGAATGTTAGATCATCTTGAAAGACGTTGCTAGTGCTTTTGTGTTCTGACTCAATGTGACAAGATGGACTCAGTTGGACAAGGTGCCTCGTTAATACAGTTTACCTGTTACAATCTTCTTTTCAATCCATATTGGTGTAGATTGTCAGTACTTTTGGTGCAGCATTCTCCAACTGTCACTGGCTTGTATGCAGCTCATTTGAATAAGTGGCATGTTGAGGGCAATGTTGTTGTTTGTTCTCCTTACTGGCCTTGATTTTAACTTCTTGATTTCAACAGTTGAACAGCAGCAGTCACCAATTTTTATTTTAAAACTGTTCTTCTCACTGCCTCCTGGTTGTACTACAGGAAGAGTTTCAACTCTAGCAAAAATACTTCTGATTAAAATAAATATAACTGCATAGTGATTTGGTTGATATTATAAAGATTCATTTAGTATCTAAAAGTCAAAACCATGCCAATGATCACTGAAATTTTTGTATCCTTTTTACCTCCATCTTAGGGTCTCTGGAGCTGGATACACCATCACAGCCTGTGAATAACCATCATGCCCATTCTCACACTCCAGTAGAGAGTAAGTATTTGAGGCTTAAAAACATGTCCACTTTTTATGTTTCTTTATTTTTTATTGAGTAGTATTAGGAAAAAAATGTTTGGAACTTTTTTCTTTTTCTCCAAACATTGGGAGGAAAAAAGGCATAATGCAATGATAATAATATCTATTCAGAAGAAGTGCAAGAATGAAATAATAAGGTTTTGCTAGTGGGAATTAGTTGAAAGTGCTGTTTTATTATCTCTAGCTGACTTCCAGGCTGAAAAGGTTTTGCATTTAAGTTCCCTTCATTTGTTTCATTTAGAAAGGAAACACAATCCATCTTCTCACCATAGTACAACAGATCATGTTCCTGAAAAGAAGTTTAAATCTGAAGCTCTTCTATCTACCCTGACTTCAGATGCTTCTAAAGAAAATACACCAGGTAATCTTAATTGTCTTGCATTTTACTGCTTTTTAATCGGAGGAAGAGAAACCTGATTATATTTGAGTTAATTGTCTTTTGAAATCAGAGGCTCATACCCTTTCCTCTGGGATTTTCAGTCACTTGAAACATGAGAAATTGCAGGCATTGTTACTCATCTGTGTTGTCCATGGAGTGCATCAACTTTGTTGTCATTCAACAGCTGCATGTTAGCTGTTTCTTTGTATTTACACTGCTTGGGAGAAGATAACAGTACAGTGTCATGCACCTAGTAGTAGAAATATAAGAGATCAATGTATTATTATTTTGGAAAAAAGAAATGCATGCGACAATTTCCAAAGTAAGGGAAAAGAATTTTCACACTTTTTTGTAAGGGATGGTCTGATGTGGCGTTCGGCTACAATAAAATGAAATTCTTTCATGTGTTGTCTATTTCAAAAGAGGTGAGAAGTCTTTTTGAGTAGTGAATAAAAAAAACCCCTACAACTTTCTGCCCATTTTCAAAATTAGGGTGTTTCATAGTTTCTGTTCTGAAAATAAAAGATTATGAGAGGTTATAGTAGGTAAACTACCTTACGTTTTGGAATTTAGTGCTGTTCATTAGTTTTAAGTAGTCTTCCTCATATCCATTTTACTTTTGTTTCGAAGGAACTTCACATGAGATGGCAAATAAAATGTAACTATGTTTGAGCAGCTATCGGTCTGTAGATGGCCATGGAAATGTGTTGCATTAAAACTGTGATTTGTAGTTTTTAGAATTAAGATTGTTAAAAGTTTTACATCAGAAACAGTATAGGTGTACAGTCAAATTCTTACTCTCTTCTTGATGGTTACAGTAGTCAGCATCATTTCAACGGAGATTGGGTTTATATAGACATAGCAGCTGCATCTGTTCTTTGATAGCCGAATATGATAGGGAGGACTGTCTTTCTGAAAGGACTCCTTGCACATGAGGATAGGTGGGGAACAGACTTCTTTTTTCTTAAGCCAATACTGGCTGTGTCAAATGACTTTTAAAACTTTTTTCCAAATGATCAGACTGCTCTGATGCATAAACGGAGTTCCTGCTCTTTCACTGGTTGTCATATGTAACTCTTCTTAAAATGCAAAGGAATTTAGTTTCATTTTGAATTTCATAAATGTGTTCTGTTCATCAAGGGTGTCGAAACAGTAATTCATCATCCTCTTCAAACAATGCATACAATACAAACTCTTCTCAACCATTGGCATCATATAACCTGGGCTCATTATCTTCAGGATCCGGGGCCGGTGCAATTACCATGGCAGCAGCTCAAGCAGTGCAAGCCACGGCGCAGGTAACGTCAAAACATTCTTGTCATTCTGCCATCCGCTATTGATTAAGAAGAAAGACTAGTGATTTTTTTTCTTTTTTTTTAATCTGAATTCCCATGATCACTTTCAGCGGATGTGATTCAGTTCTCATATTATCATTTTTGTTTATGTGCTACAGTTTCATCCTGTAAAACTTACATAAAGGGACAGCTTGTTTTCGAGCTTTTCCTGTGGGATATTCTTACACCTTTTTTAGCACTTACTATACATCATTTTGTTAACAGGGTAACTAATGAACCTGTGCAAATAATTAGCAGTTAGCAGCCTAGTATGTTTTCTGTAAGAGCTCTACTGTGTAATCTAATACAATATCAGTATTCCTTTTAGATGAAGGAAGGAAGACGAACATCCAGTCTAAAAGCCAGCTATGAAGCATTTAAGAACAATGATTTTCAGCTTGGAAGAGAATTTTCTTTATCCAGAGATTCAACTGGATATTCATCATCAGCTCTGGCATCTACATTAACACAGACATTAAGTTCATCAACCACAGATTCACGAAGTGGCAGAAAAAGCAAGTAGGTTTTCTTACTTGTTGACTGCAATTATAGCTTTTAAGACAGCTAAGCTTTCTTTTAAAGGTCACGGGCCATATTAGAAATACTTCATATTTCTGGGAGGGGGATCAGCAGAAGGTAGTTCTTGCCTGCTGTTCTTTTTTTGTTCAGGGCTTTCTTCTTGTCCTCTCACTTTTTTTTCTTTAAGCATACTCACTCCAAGGTTTTAAATAAATGACTTGATTTACTTTTTTATCTGTGATATAGTCTAGTTTCTTCCCTTATTTTTCTGTGTTCTAGAGAGATGTGGCCTAACGGCAAATGTTGGGAATTACTATGCTTTTGTAGATCATTTTGAAATAATCTGGAGATCTGCTTTGTGCCACTTCACAAATAATCACAACGCTTTCTGATGGCTGACCTTGTAGGACAGGAAACAGAATTAATTTTATTTCTGATTAAAATGAAATTTAAAAGCATTTTAAACAACACAACATCACAACACATTGACAGCAATCCCAAGTTGTACTTGAAAGAGTTTGCCTCAGAATGCCCATCCTTTTAAACTGACTTGTATGTTTTTCTTCATACAAATTTGTGTTTGTTCACAGCTCAGTTAATAATTTTGTCTTAGAACCATTTTTCATCTATGCATATTGTGGGTGCCAGATCCGACCTATAAGCAAAAGCATAGAATTTGTATTCTGGCACTGTTCCTGTGGAGTGATTGGTGATGCTTGAGTGGAGATTAACATAAAATCAGTCATCTTCAAAACACAGCTATCTATTCTACATGACATATGACATTATTTATATGTAAATTCCTGTTTTATTGGTAACATAAGTTTTATGGGGGGACTTTACACCAAGGCTGTTGATGGAAAATTTTGTGAAGAAAAATATTGATTAAAGCCATTTGGCATTTTAAAGCCGTTAAATTCCATTTATTAGAATAGCCTGTCTTGCACTTGTAAGCTGGTAAGACTCGTTTCCTTTTCCAAAGAGCATCAATGTGTCCATTTCAGTTCTTGCAATTGTTGAATGAAATCTGTTAGGGAATGATGCTTTGGGATTTACATACTGCAGTATTTCAGAGTCAACCAAGTACTTGTTTTGTGATCCTTTTACTTGGCAGGAAATGAATTTAACTTATGGTATGCTTTTTTGTTTGTTTGTTTTTTTGGGTTTTTTTAGAAACAACAACAAATCCTCAAGTCAGCAGTCCTCATCATCTTCCTCTTCTTCGTCTCTGTCATCATGTTCTTCTTCATCTGCACTGGCACAAGAACTGTCTCAGCAAACAGCAGTAATACCAGAGTCTGATTCTAATAGCCAGGTTGACTGGACCTATGATCCAAATGAGCCACGTTACTGCATTTGTAATCAGGTAAGGATGGCTTCCAACTGGAAATATAACTAGAGCTGCTATTTCTCTGTAGTTCCTTCTCTGATTGCTAATTTAAAAACATTCTATTTGCAGTCTTGAAATTCTGATCTGTTTTCATTTACTTACTAGTGATGTGAATAAAGAACTCAGCTGTTGAAGCTAAAAACAAGCAAGTTTTCCAGTGATGTGACATACCTGGAGAGTTTTAAATCTTTTAATGAAGACTTCAGGAATTATTAAATTAAAAATTGAACAGGTTCACCGCAAATTTAGTTAAAATTTTAAGTTAGTAAGGAATTTGCCTGGTCTCTCCTACTTTCCTTTAAAAAAACAAAACCAAAAACCCCACAAACCAAAGAACCACAACAATGAAACAAAAAACTAGTTTTGTAAAAGCTATCCGGAAGCTTGAGAGACTGAATGACAACATGAGAAACTTTTATTTAAAAATGCCTGTTCTTATTTTAAACATTTTTAAGAGTGTTGGCTTTATTTTAGAGTTTATAGAATTCTGTAATTCTCTTGAAAGTATTTGATTGTTTCAAATAAAGTGCTTGAAATTGTCATGTATGCAAGGGAAATGCCAGACATCAATATAATCTTGAAAACTGGTCTGATAATGTGCTGAGCACTGTTGTTTAGACCAAAATGTGCTTCGTTCAGGTTTTGAATGCTGACCTCTTTTATCCAACCTGAAATATGCAGAAGTATCTTTTTTTTTTTCATGAAAATTTTTTGAAAATCTGTTTGCTGTGAACATGTTCTTTGGGTTGTGTAACAAAAGAAAAATCAAAATATTGTTGCTGCTGTTAATGGAAGAGCTCCTCAGAGGAAGAAACTTGAACTTTAGCCCTTTGAAAATGTTGTTTGCTTTTAATTAGTACTACAATTATTAATAAGGGTTTTTTTTCTTATTTACTAGGTGTCCTATGGTGAAATGGTAGGCTGTGATAACCAAGATGTAAGTAACAAAGTTCAAAAGGTTCATGAGATGCTTGTGCATGTAACTGTTGCTTGCAGGAGTTACT
This sequence comes from Ciconia boyciana, assembly GCF_034638445.1. Classification (NCBI taxonomy): domain Eukaryota; kingdom Metazoa; phylum Chordata; class Aves; order Ciconiiformes; family Ciconiidae; genus Ciconia; species Ciconia boyciana. Next base: position 26,659,754 of record NC_132934.1, on the reverse strand, counting down.
CTTCTTTAGAGTTGGTTTTAAAGTAGAGTTTTTTTAGAGTAATGTGCATATGAGTTGAACCTTTCTTCAAGAAACTTCTCCTCATCTGTCCGCACAGTTCAGGTTCTTTTAGAAGGCTTCACCCTTTCCTGGGAAGGTTTGGCATCTTTAAAATGCCCTTTATTTCTGGGAACTTTTAGCTATGTCACTACTAATATCAATTGTCCCCTTCAAAAAAAAGAAGTTTTAAAAGAACAGTTGAAAGTAATCATGTACTTCCTGAGATACTGTATTTAAACAGGAGTGAGTGATGAGATTACTTTTGTTTCACTTAGTGTTGTCAAACTAAGTATTGGGAAGCACAGCGTATTTCTTTTGCTCTGTTATGTGAGTCCATATATGACTTCTAGAATTTTTATTGCTTTTCTTAGTCTATTGAGTGTATGTTAGGGACTGTGATCCTCCTCTTTTCTCGCTTTGTCCCGTGACTTCATGTGAAAAGCAGAATCTATGCTTTTTACTCATGCTTCATTTTCATAGAATTGTATTTGTGATAGGTGTTCTGCAAAAAACCAAAATCCCAAACCCTCTCTTTAACTCTGTTTTTGTAGTGCCCTATTGAGTGGTTCCACTATGGATGTGTTGGACTGACAGAAGCACCGAAAGGGAAATGGTATTGTCCACAATGTACAGCTGCAATGAAGAGACGAGGCAGTAGACATAAATAAGTTTCTTCATCTGGAAAACAAGTTACATACTAAAGGTTTTATAGAGGACTTGGGAGGGGGAGGAACCCCCACCACACTTCCTTGCAGCCACTTAAGGGTTAACATAGCAGTCATAAGATCTTGAACTATTGATTTTGCTAGTCGTGTTTTAATATTGTAAGTAAATTATTTATGCACATTGATGTGCTACAGATACTATTCCAGTGAGCCTTGGATTGTTCCAGTGGCCAACATATGCAGACATTTGTACTATCAAACCATTTTCTCTAAGCAGTGGGCATTCTAGAATTATTCAATCTTCAAAAAATTCCGATGTCAGGATTTTAAATGTATGTTTTATATTCAACAGGTATATTCTGCTGCATGTACTGTACTCAAGAGCTGTTATGTAACACTATGTATATAAATGGTGCAAAAAGTCAGTGCTTCTGAAAAAAAAAATGAGACAATGGTTTTTAAAATGCCTTTATAGCTTTGGTTCTTTATGAAACTTAATTCAGCAGGCTGAAGAAAATGGTTCTTGTATACAGCGGGCTGTTGTCCTCTAGGGTACTTGAGTATGTAAAAACAAAAAAAATGCTGTAGAATAAAACAAACTTGTGCCATTAGTCTTTATATGTTTCTGCTCCAGAGAAGGCGCAGGCCATAAGAGGAAAAAAAGGTGTTAAAGTGATGATAAATTTTTATACCAAATGTGTTTATTTTTTTGTGCAAGTAATCCTTTAAATTTGAATTGTATTAGGTGTTAAAATAAAACAACCTCAACTCCTCAAATTAATGTTTTCTGTACCTTTGTCAAAAAAAGGTTTGTCCCTGAAATGGTTTCAGAAGAATATAGCTAAGTTTGCATAAGAAATTGCTTTACATGACCCATGTGAAGGATCATTGTACAGGAGGACATTTCTCTGGTGGGTGGATAACTAATGCATATATAGGCAAATGCTGAAATATCATTTGCCTTGCTGTCTCTGTCTCCAGATGATCAGTGGCACCTGCTTAAATGGGCACAAAAGTTCTGGTTTTGATGTGGTTAAAAAAAAAAAAAAAAAATCCCTAACATGTCAAGAGATATCCACAGGCAGAATTGCCTTCCTATTTCCATGGCACAGATGGAAATAGGAAGGGGAGAAGAAAACTGTGGTGTGTCTTGCAGCTGCCATATTCCTTCCTGGACAGTGGTTTTCATGTAAAAACCAACACATGGTTCAGGAAAGAAGAAAGGGAGAAATAGTTCATCCTGCTGTAGAATCCCTCGGGTAACAGGGACGATTGTGTTAGGAAGCCTAAATGCAGGCCCCTAAGTGGCTGGATCTGTGAGTTGTATGTTTTGTAGCACAGGATCAGAAAAATGATCTTTAAATTAGACCCTTGACCAGGAATATAATGGAAAGATTTTCTATATTTTTTCCCCACTTGCTTATTTTGGACATGGTTTGTAGATTTCCTTTCCCTGACAATTTCCTTTTGTTGTTTCTCTATGGCTCTTTCATGCCGTAGCACTGAACGAGATTATTACTCCCTTTTTCTTCTTCCTCCTTCCTTCCACTACTAAAAAAATATACTTTTCCTTTGGAATGAAGATTTTACTTTAGCACTGGTTGCTCTTTGGGCTGTCAGGCTGGAAGATCATGACCATGGTAGCTTTCCAAACTCATGCAGAGGAGCAGAAGAGAGGGAGAGAAGCAGTGTTTCAATGCATGACTGTGCAAATAGTGTCAAGGAAATAAAAAGAGTTAGGCTCATTAGTAAGAGGAGTATGTGCAGAAAATGCAGGCTTTGTCTAAACAAAAATGAAACAAGGCTTCTGTCACAACTTTTATTTAAAAATGAAAGAAGTAGGCATTTTAAATTCATAAACTGGGTAAAAGTAGATGTGTAAGAAGGAAAACATGATTATGGATGATAGACTTTGGTAGAAGAATAGAAATCGGTGAAAATAAACAGCAAAGAGCAGTGTAACTAAGGTTCCATTAAAACTGGGAACTGAACCCACTGTGTATGTATTTCTGTGGAAATCTCAGTCTAAAAAAACACTTGAGGACTAGAATATCTGGTTTTAAGTGAGGCTATTGAGACCACAGAGATAACAAATTATTTGTTCTGTTGGAAACTGGTGCCATGCTATGAATTGAAGTTAAATAAGCAACAGGTAATCTAGACTCCCCTTGGACTGAATGTCTAGTCTCTAGGGCTAAGAAGTAAGTAAGTCCACTGAGAATTAAGACCATATATAGCAGAATCCCTCACTCTGGTGGTAATCATAGCTAAGATGGTGCAGAGACTGCAAATCCAAGTAAAAATGCCATTTTTTAGTGTGAGCATTGGTTTGGTGTTTCACTGGACAATATAAATTATTTTTTCATGGAGGAGCTAGTTAGAGAACTCACAAGAGGAAAAAACTTACCTTTGTCCTCACCAGTGCATTAGTATTTTGTGTCTAAGTTACAAAAATAGAAATGGACAAAAGTGAAAAATGTGGGAAAAAATGCAATGCATAAGTGAAAGATGTAGAACAATAAAACCTGTACATGCTTTTGTTTTGTTTTCTTCTAAGCCTGGGAGAGAAGCTGAAGGCTCAGCAGGTGATTACAGTGCAAAAGCAGCGAGTAGTGTGAGTAGTTACATATTGGCAGAGTCCGTGCCTCACGGTCAGCAGGGTCCTTGGAAGCTTCACTGAGTAGACAAGACCAGGCTGATGTAGTCTACATAAAGGTGTTTAGATAGGGTCTCTCATTACAGTTTCTTTAAAAAACAGTGATGCGCTGGTTGAAGAGTGGAGGTCCCTTAATGTTACAAGGCTATTTGCAAAATAGAATAATAAAGAGCAAAGGAATAAATTGCCAATATTCCCAACATGGAGAGACTGCTAAAGGAGTCCAGCAGGACGCTGCTGCTCAGCAGACATGTAACAGATCAGTTAGAGGGGTAAATAGTAACATAATGTTTGCACTTGCCTCAGGTTGTCAAAAATAACAAAAATGGAAAGTGTTAAAAGTACTAGAACAATCTCATGATGCCAAGTGTCTGATAAAATGGAAGGTGTAATTCAACATTTGCTAAAATAATGTAAATATAAAATAATATATAAAATTATACTTAATTCTCAATTTACCTGCAGCTGGTGCCTCTGAAGTAGCTATTGCTATGTAGGAAAGTGATTTTGGAGCTAGCTATCTAGGTAATTCTATGGAAACATCAGCTCATTGCTCAGCAGTGGGTCAGACAAGTGCTAAGAATGACTCAGTGGGAGATAAAGAATAAAACAAAACAGTTTTACACTGTGTAAATTGATGGTGCAGTTAGGTCTTAACATAGTGTAAAATTCTGGTCTGCTCTGCTGCAAAAACAGCAAAACTAGGAAAGGCTCAAATAGGAGGATCAAAGTAGTCAAAGCTGGGTAATGACAACACATCTGAGAAGCAGCTGAATTGTCTGGGACTCTTCTGGCTGGGAAAGAGGCGGCTCAGCAAGGATGTAACAGGGATCTGTAAATTCAGGAGTGCTGTGGAAAAGGTGTGTCTTTTGATAGAAGAAATAGTAGGGAGGTAGCCAGTCCAAAATGAAAAAAGAGCAGTATTTTTTCACACAAGGCATGCTTAAATTGTAAAACTGGCCATATAGCTTACACGGGTGTAAAAGGTGACTGAGACATTAATGGAAGCAAAGCCCATGGAGGCATAAAATGCAGAAGTAACACATCTGGATCAAAAACTCGCTGAAGACTGATGACTGGGAAGTAAGAGAGTTCGTAACCGAGGAATTGTTCCTGGATGCCTGTGACAGTCCTCCAGTCCTCTGGCATACACTGCTGGACGCTGTTTGATACAAGACACTAGGTTAGGTGACCCTTCGGCACTATGCGGTGCAGCTGGTTTTAGTTTCATCTCAATGCTCCAGCCTTTGGGTGAGTTTTTAGGATGAGGAGGTATTTGTGGTACCACAAACTGAGAAGCAATGTGCTAAGCACTGTAACAGTACATAAAGTGGTCTTTGCCTTGTAAACTGTGCTGTCTGTTTGCATTGTAAAGAAGTAACATTTTTTTCTCAGCTGTAGGTTTTATTTATTCTAGGTCTGAAATGAAAAAGGAAGAGGAAATACATTTATGCTTCCTGCTCTGAAAATCCTGCTAGGTTGTCTCTCTGAATAGCACCAAATAATTTGCATTCTTGTCGTCTTTACTGAACTTTGCAAAATGTTGTTCAGCCACACAGAGAAAAGAGTAGAAATTCTGAGCTTTGTTGTCCCCTTTCTGTTTCCCCTCCCCAGGGAGGTACTTGCCACTGCAAGCTGGCTTTCCTTGGCAAGTTTTTTCATCTCCCACCTCATCGTGGTGGAATGTGTGGACTGTGTACTTTTCTTGTTCAATAGATGTGACAGGTGACAGAAGGAGGATGCAGGTGGCCTTCACCTTGACAGCAGAGGGTTCAGTTTTGCATTCATACTAAAAATCACTGAGAAGCAGAATTGCAAGAGGGATAAGGCTCTGACTTTTTACACTCTCTTAGGACTATACATGAATAACTCAAGTTAGGCCACACTGTAGGAACACTGTCTCTGCAGTTTTGTTACTCTTCCCAGGATTGCCTAAAATGCTCTGAGAATAAGGTAACTAAACCAAGAAAAATGTCACTCTTCATTATATCTATATCAAGTTACAGTAATATTCCTCTAGCACTTTCAAATCCATATCTTGCTTTTATACTCGTGATATTCTATGAAGACAAGCAGCAGCTTTTTCTTCTAGATATATCTTGTATTTAGGAGCTATTTGAGCATGCAAAAGTTGTCAGCAAGTTGCATGATTACTTACAGACTTGTGTTTGCATACATCACATCTTCTATTTAATAATAGTTTCCTACATTATTTCATATACATTTAAAGTCTTTATTATAAACATGACTTTTAACTGTTTGCTAATTGTATTCCCATTGTCTACTGAAAAAAAAATTCCTGAAGGTATGGAAAAAAAACCCTAGCATATTACAACTAGAGTAGAGCAATACTTGCCTCATGACTGTACAAGAAATCTACCTAATGCAGTAGAAAATGACGAACAATGTTAGGATCCACAGCTGTTTTAACATTTTTTAAGTGCTAATACTTATTTGTACCTTGTACCTTATATTATGAAAACCTCTGAGTGTTGTGACTGCTCTGTTCCTTTGTAAATATTTATTCAGCAATGCCATATACATGGAATCAAATGCGTGTTCCCACTTTTATGAAACTGGCTACTGCCAATTAAGAAAAGTTTCACTGAAGTTTAAGAGTACAAAGAGGGTATTCTTAAACTAAATAAAGTAGATGCAGTTGTTCAGCTACAATCTGTATATTTTTCATAAAAAATAACAAAATTTTGGGGAATCCTAAGTATACTTTTGTTGCTGAACACAGATTTATTTGTTAGGTTGACAGTTACCTTGGTTTTCCTAATTAGGGTTATACTAAGCCTTTCTTTACAGAAGAATAAGTAATAGTTGCACAGTATTTGCACACATGAGAAGTGGTGAAACAGAAATAGGGGAGCAATGCAAAGATAATTTTAGATTGTTTCCACCTGCAAAACTGTGGCCCTATGACTTCAAAGCAAGTTTTACTATTTCTTTTCAGGAAAAGACGTGGGATAGATGTTTGGATAAACTTTGCAAGCGTGAGTGTAGTTAAGTGCTGGAAGGGGTCAGTCAGGGAAGTGCTATGGAATTAGGGAATCCTTTCTTGTCAGAAGTACAGGAGTATTTTTCCCTGTGTTGATAAAATAAATGTTTTTTACAGCTCTGTTTTCTTTTATTCTAGTGAGACTAAAATTACATTTTTTCTGTGTGGGGGTAAAAATAAGTGCTCATCATATTTAAAAAATTTATTAATAAATGTTCAGTTATGTGGTTTGCTTGAAAAGGTGACAAGTTGGAGTGTTTCTTCTGTGATGAATTCATCTGGATATGGTCTTCTTGACTTAAATTATTTAAAAATGTGTTTAATTTCTCTGTTGTGTTATTTGGAGCTAAATTAATACCAGGCTTTTAAAGAAAGCACATTCTATAGATGGATGGATTAGTCAATATTTGAATGAACTGACAACAAAAACATGTTCCTTAGTCAGGTCTGGAAAATGTAATGGTTCTACAGTCAGGAGTATTGACCAATGCCTTATTTTAATTTAGGAAGGTGTACCATACATTTCTCAGGGATCTTCCTGATAGCTTAATACACTTGGAATGGTTAAGGAACTGAGGAATAAACAGAAGGTTTTACACCCATGTAAGCTAGAAGTTCTTTTAAAATTACCCTCAAAAATGAAAATGATGTGTTAATCATTTTAATACAGAGTAGAAATTTTCTTAGACACTGACTTAATGCATGTTTTTGCACACAGAAGTGCCTGATTTCAGAAGTAATGATTACCTTTGAGAGAGTCACATCAGAACAGTTTTGCCCACCTCTTCTATAATATTGTTGGTTGCTCTTGTAAGACATAGATACCATCTAAAATATGCACTGGGAAAACATCTCAGTGAAGTTTCAGTCCAGGACAGGAAAACTAAAGATGATTCTCAAAAAGAAAAAAGAAAAAAAATCCAACTTTAAGGTGTTTTGGTTAGTATCTCCATTAATGTTCAAGATTTACCAACTCTAAAGTACTTTTCATTTTGAAAGTTCTTTCCAAACACTCACCTACAGCTATTTACTTAAAGACTTCTGTTAAGAGGGTGAAAGGAATGTACTGGGAATGTCTCTTTATGGAGGCTGACAAGCCTTTTAATAGAAAAGATTCTAAGTTTTCCTTTTCCCTACTGTTTAAATCTTAAGCAGTAATATTTAAACTCATGAAGGAGGGAATCATCTAAATCTATTGTTCGTAATTACATCAACACATTATAAAACTGTAACCTAATTTCATATTTGTCTAATGATGGCATGATTTTAAATCAACCCCAAATATTCTCTGTAATTCTCTTTCTAAAGTCTATTTTTAAACAAGTAAATTAGCTATCAGCCTTATATACATTTTATTAATTGTCTGTGTTGGCACTACCTGGTTTTACTTTATTTTCCGAAACAAATAGTCTCTTCAGTATGCTTTAGTTTTAAAAGTGCATCAAAACATAGTTATATGGGAAAAGTGATTGATTTAAAAATATTAATAAGATATTATTCAGCTACCTCATACTGTATTTCAGAGGGATTCTGATTTGGTTATATTTTGGTTATATTTAATTTTTGCAAAATCAAATCCTAAGAATATCTACATCTGCCTCTAGTCATAGAATATACCTCCATAATTAAAAAATATAACAAAACAACCCACAAAAGAGACAACCCCAAACAACCCAGTAATCAGACAATGAACAAAAATGCTTCTATTCACTTTTCAGCCCTTCTGGACAATTCAAATTATGTGTGAAGTGTAGAAAATGACAGCAAAACATTTTAGATCTCTCAGACCTCAGAAATATCTTTCTTAAACCTTGCTTTTTCAAGAGCCCCTTGCCTGGAATGCTAGTTTTACACATGACCCGTTTAATCAAAATGGTTAAGATCACCCACTGACAGTAAGATGTTCAGCTTCCTCCCAGCCGTATCACGGCGGTTCAGCATGACGTCCCTCCCTCAGTTTCAGCTTTCAAGCTGCTTCCTCCCAGCCCAGGGCAGCAGCCATCAGGCGTGTTTTGAGCAAGCTGTGCAGTCCAACAGACCAGAGCTGAGAGGCAGCGTAGTGACTCTGCGTGGGGCAGGAGACAAAGAACTCACCAGTCCGCGTGCCAGCTGCAACGGGGACTTGCTGTGCGCCCTCCTTCAGTCTATGTATTCTGGCCACCTTGCTTTTGTTAGCTGTAAAAATGGTTAAACTTAATTTTCAGCTTTACTTTTAGAAAGACCACGTGGACTGGGTTGTCAAAAGTCAGCGCTTAAAAGATGTAATGTACTTAAGGGTATTTCTAAGCAGCTTCTGTGCCACAGTGGTTGCTCTTACCTTGTTCTGCTGTAATCATGGCGCAGCAGCTGGACTCGTGAGAGAAACTGTATAGTTATAATCAGATCGATAAGTTCAGAAGTATACCATTATCTTTTTCTGCTTGTCCATAAGAACAACAAAATAGTATGTCTTGCGTCTCCACATATTCTATTTGCTTGTACAATAATTTCTCATATACATGCACAATATGTGAAGTTGTCCCAGGTGACACATTTCTGTACTGGCTTATTGTATATTCTGGCAGCATCACAAGAATGCAACAAACTGGAATAAACTGTTATATACTCTAGTATATATAATAATGGCTGGTCTTGATGGGGCTGGTTAGATGTATGGGCACCTTGAGAGGCACAGGTGAGCTTTTAGTCTACCTTTCTGTGTGACGTGGTTGTCTTAAAACTCTCCTTGCTAACAGAAGAACTCTGTTAAACAAATACCCATCAGTACAAAGCCTTTTGATACAAAAAAATCAAGTTCTTGTTCCCTCGTGCCTAAAACACCCACATGTATGAACTCATCCACTGAAGTCAGTGGAGGCGATGATGTGGTTTAAGTTGTACATTTGCATGGATGTTACTGTACTGGGGCTAACCAAAATTTAATGATCAAAATGTCTGAAATGATTGGCACCTGGAAAACTTGATCCAAAATTATAGAGCTTGTTTGCCAGTTACAGCATGCCATCTGCAGCAGCGCAGACTAAATCGTCTAGAGGCCACCACAGAGATAGCTGTAGGTACCAGAGAGCATTGCACCCTTGTTGTATATGCATGCAATAGAGGTAACACTAAATGATATTTTCTTGTTTGTAGGAGACTTCCAGTTGTTTCCCTGCTGCCAAAGAGCATCAGGGGACTTCTGAACCTAGGAGACACTGGGATAGTCATTCAAAACCCTGTGAGTGGCCTCAGCAAAGCAACCACTCTGCTAAAGGAAGAGAGGATGTTCCTGATCATGGGAGCAGTGAAGAGGAAGAAAGGCAGCCAAAGGTAATGGGACAGAAGAAAATATGATGTAAGGAATTTAAAGAGTGAATTGGAAGATGAGCGTTTATGGAATGACGTGTCTAGTTGTATTTTTCAGCTTCTGAAAGTTGCTTTATTTGAAATAGAGCTTGCTCCTGAACTTGAGGGCAACTGTATAAAAAAAAGGTGCTTGGGGATGACTGTCATGAATTTTCTGGTTACCCTGGATTTCCTCATTTTCTGGACTGTTTTGGGTCCACTTGTGCTGTGGAACAGAAGGAGAAAAAAAATAAATTGTCTACTAGTCTTGGCTACCTACATAATGAGGCCAGGCTAAAGTGAAAAGGGAACATGGCAATGAAATAATTTAGTTTACACAAAAGAAGAGGAAAGACCTTGTGACAGGACCTGGAGGACTATGACATTTCAATTCTATATTTGGTGTTTATTGGAACAGAAACTAGAACAATTAACTTAAAAAAAACCAACCAAACAAAAACCCCAGAGAAAATGCAGAATGCTAAATATTAGAAATAAAAGGGTTTCTAAATGCTTCTCTTCCCCCTGCTAAATGCCCTTACAGACTGGGCCTTTCCTTCACATTTGTTGCTCTCATTCCAGCAACTCCATGACTGGCTTGCAAGCTTCACACATTCCCACTGTATAGGAAGCTATTTAGGACATGTCCTACTGTCACCCTGGAGGCCTGGCTGAGTGATCGTTCCTTCCTCTTTGCAGTAGCCTCAAAACGGGTATGCTTGCCAATGGTTGTCGCTCGCCACCCTGTCTCCTTCTCATGGAAGCTTTTCTGAACTGGTGCTGGGGGTGGAGGGGAAGGGCCTGGTATGGGGAGGGTGTCCCAGTACCTGGAACAGTCGGTGAGCAATACGGATACTCTCCATTGCAAACATCATTTGAGCAGGCATGGAGTGGCTAGGATGGAGTCAATGACACTGGTATTCTTGGTTTCTTCCCACTCCCATTGGTCATGTCAATACACTTTCACCTGAATATAAGCAGCTAGGAAGAACTGCAAGGAAAATACTACTATGCAGCACATAAAGCGCATTCAGAGCCCTTCTGCAGGTAGAAGGCAGTGAACAGCTCTGCTTGCAGAAGTGCATGAGAAAGTAGAAAAGTATTTGTGCAAATACCTTTCATATAATAAGCCCAGAGAATGTAACTGAAAAAAAAGACAATAAGAAGGATTTAGATGACCTAAAAGAAGAGATTATTCACTGTGTTAAAATAAGAGAATGATTTTGAGAGAAGACAGAGCTGTCATTAGAAAAAAGTTTGTAGGAAGAAAGAGGAAGACCTGAGAATGGAAGTTCAAATGTTCTCACCTGAGGTGTGAAGAAGAGGGGGGCCAGCAAGATGCCAGAGAAGAGATGTGGACCATGACAAAATAAAATATTTACTTAAAATAAAAAGGAACACAAATGCTGTCCTAGGTCATGAGATATTTCACTTTATTCCTGTTCTGCATACCCAAAGGTAAATGTCCATGTTCTTGCAGCCTATCTGGGCATTTTTTGATTATCACTCACTCTTATTCAGCTCTCAGCAGTAACCAATGAGTCTGAGCAATCAAACTGGCTACAAAATCCATAAATCTCTGTGTAATCTCAGAATAACTGCTGCAAGGAGGTTATGTCAAGAGTCAGTGAATAACTGTAGACAGGAAGAAGCAAAGAATTTACTGATCTATTTCTTCCTCCTGACATGCAAATTTGCCTTTTAAGCAGGAGCCAGTATCTTCATAGGACTTTGGTCTTCAGCTGCTTTCTCATGTCAAGCAACTTTCTGTATTATTAACATATATAAATAAATAGATACCTGTGTCTCATTGTCACCCTTCTGCCAAAAAATAGTAGTGAAGAACATGGCTGAGATACAAAGAGATGCCTCCGGACAAATAACTCAGCCCGGATCCTACCTAAAACTTTAGAGAAGCTGGGGTAGGTTCAGTAGTCTGGTGAGCTGAGTATCAAGCTTTACCACTGCCTAAAAGGTCCTCTTCCCTTCCTCTGTTTACATCCTCTCTCACTTGTGTTCTCCTGCTGTTTAACCTGTCCCAGCACTAGGGCCCATTGGACCTCTCAGTCGATTCAGCTGACTCACCTGGCAGAAAAACCAACCCAGCTGCACAAGGTAGGAACAGAGGAAGGGAAAGAGCAGGAGCAGAGGTAAGGAGGAGACACTGAAGGCAGGGGAGAGGGGACCAAAAAAGACCTTCCCCTTTCCATTGCTAGAAATAGGAATTACTAGACTGGCCCATCTGCCCACGGAACTGCAGGCCTAACAGCATCTTTCTTGGGGCAAAACATCCAGCAATCACAGCTCTTAACACACTGATAAAATTTACAGACTAAGGATCTAAAATGGACTATATGTCAACCATACATATATATGGATTGTAAATCCTATGATAAAAGAAGTAAACACACTGCTTATGTAGTCCAGATCATTGATTGCCTCTTACATAAAGACAAAATATTAAATAAATCGAACAATAATGAGAAGCAAAACCAAAAGGGGAGTCTCCCCTAAAACTGTTCTCCCATTAACATCAGCTGCAACTGTTTTGCTTTCCAAGGATTTGCAGGATCTTCTCTGCTAGCCTGCCTTTGCTGTGAGCCAAGATCAGGCAGTTGAGCCAAAGCGGGATTAAGATGTGAATCTTTGTTCTCTGGAGTGCTCTGTGGAACAAAATCACAATATCATTAAGGCTTACAGTGTTCTATGAATGGGAAAAAGGGAGAGAGTCTGGGTTTTTACTAACTGGGATTAATTTAAACTTCAGTAGTATCAAATCTTCCAATGTGCAGAGCAGTAATGAAATATATCTCTCTTATTTTCTTCACTCAGTGCCAGTCTTCCCCATTCACTGCTTATAATGGGACCACACACAGGACTGAAGATACTGCAAATCTAATTGCAATCTGGACTGAATTCAGGGTGAAGTAAAAAATCGTGAAGGGTGTGGCTGAGCAGGCTTTCTCCAGCACAGTTTAACTAGATGTTTTGCTTGAATATTTACAGTGTTATTAATGCCTGTTGTTCATAAAGCTTTTATCCAATATTTGAAGTTAGTGAGAATTTATGGTCCTTGGCATAGTTTTTAGTAGGCTAGAAAATAAAAAAGAAATTAAAGAGTTTACCATAAACAATGAAAATAGCATATAGGTTTGCACTGTGAAGATGACAGACATGATTACAAGGACTTGACTATCAGTCCATTTAGAAATGATCTGTTTGAGCTTATTTTTTATGTGAGCTCATCTATGACTGAAATGGTTGCTAGGACGCTATACTTTGTAATTCGAAACTTGCTCTAGAAAAGAGCAATTGTGAATAGGTTTTTAAACATATTTTCTTCTTGGCAGCCTCAATATAGTGAAATTATTGATGCAAAATGGTTTTTATTATATCAAATCCTGATCTTACAAACACTTATGTCTGGACTTAACTTTATTCGGAATTGCAGAATGATTCATGTTAGATGTCTGAGTGAAGTTAAGCATGCATAACATGGATCTATTCAGCTGGCCCTAAATTCCTGCTGACTTTCTGTGCCTAATATTTTCTTCTTGGTTGGCTCCTGGCAAATATCTGCCCAGGTCACTACTGAGACCATGGAAATCATTCTTCAGTGGTCACTAACTTTCACCACTGAACAAACACAGAGACTTGTGTAAAATGGAAGCTGTGTGAATATGAGCTGGATTGCTTAAAACCCCAGTGAGATGATGAATGGTGCACATTACGTGCCTGCGTGGCATATTGGATAAGTCCTTTCAAATCGTAGTCCCTGGCAATTTTTAGCAAGTCTTGTGACTTTCCTCTCACCTTTTCTGTGTCAGGGTATCTTAAAACACTTACAGTCTATTCCAGATGATGCAAACGGAACTGGGATTCTGACTGCAAGCACTGGAGATCACTCTTGACAGACATGGCTGGTTGGTTTTGGCAGAAGCAATCCCTGCAGGACCTTGCCTCACACAGAGCAGGGCAGCAGCTGGCTGCTGTAAGGAGCATCCAGGAAAGCAGCCCTGAGTGAGTAGAAGGAGTAGGGAAAGGTAAGCAGGCTAGAGAGCCCTTAATCCATGCAGTGGGAGCAGCCCCTGGCAGGAACAGGTCTGGCAATCCCAAATAGGAAATGAATACTAGATTTGTTTTATATGTCAGAAAGAGGAGATTTGCAGCTTTCTGCTAAGATTTCTGAAATATGGACATATAACTGCAAGTATAAATACTTAGCTGGATATTTGTGATCTTACAGATAATTGTGTTCTGCAGTTATTTGAATATTATGCACTGAAGACTCATGGGTTTGGGACCCAGGAGGCCTGACTCTTTATCCACTTATATCCTTTTTGTAAGTGACTAGTTAATGCCAGGGGAATTAGTCCCCATTTGCAATAGTCTTGGCTTAATTTCTGAAGTGTCAGAATGTGACCAGATAAATCAGTAGACATGTAAGCCCAGAGATGTGGTGGAATCCTGATTCAAAAGATGACAGGAATCATGTTCATTGCACTCTAGCTGTGATTGAGAAAAGTATTTACAGCTTAAGAAATGTGCATTACATGCTATTGTCATGAAAAGAAACCACAAAACATAGGGAAAAAGTAGGGAAGAAGCCAGCTGACTCCTTGGAACATCTGGGAAAAGCAGATGAACAGAAGGCTGATCCCCAGGAGTATACAGGAGGCAGTCATCTGCCTGCCCTCTGCTGATCGCCCTTCATCTCTGTTTTTGCAGTATCAGTCTTGGTATAGTAAATGAGTAAAAGTTGTCAGCTTGTCCTGAAGCCTTGGGGCCTATGAGTGATCTTGGGGACGCAGGAAGGATGAATTGGCTCTGAGACATTGGGGAAAATGTGAGGATAAAGACCTCACTTATGAGCTTGAAAGGGGAAAATAATGTTGGGCTGGAGACAGAGCATGGTTACTTGCTGTGCTGAAGGTAACTGAGGGAGCAGGGGGTGAGGACAGAAAGGATCACTTTGTCCTAGTGTGGGACTCTAGCAAGGGAGTATGATCTTCACATCATGAAGCAACCATTAATCCAAATCTTTATAAAGATTTGTTTTTATCAAGTTTTTATCAAGGTTTTTATCAAGTCTTCTAGCAATAGCACATAAAGCTCTGACTAAAATCCCCTCACTAAGAATTTGGGAGAAGTTGACAACCATGCAAATGCAACCCACACAGCTGGTGGTTGTGGGCCCAGAAATCAGGGCATGCCAAAAAACAGAGGACAATCTCTTAAAACAATAATGCAGCTCTACCATGCTCTCCTCCTCTGCTGATGGGGTTACTGTGGCTCCCAGGCTGGCTGTAGTGGCTCTGCAATCCTCCTTTGAATGTACCAGCTCCCTGGGTACCCCTCTTCATTGTATGGCATAGACCTACCCTGAAGCCAGCTGCAGGGAACCCACGGTTTTCCGATGTCCGCTAGCCAGATTTGTTGGCTTGCCAGAGGCTTTGCAGCACAGACTGGCTGGAGCAGGGCCCAAGGATATAAACTGGTGGGCTGGGAAGGAGGGAGCATGGGCAACATGTCTCCAGAGAGCAGAGATGGGAGTTTCTGTGTGGATGGCAAAGAGAATGGTTTTAGTATGGGAAAAAAAAAAGGATTTGAAAGCTGAATAGACAACACTTCAAACAAATATATACTCTACTCTTCATTGTTGTATATAGGCCTCTGACTTGCTAATGCTGCTGCTGCTGTTGAATTGTGTAGATTGGCTCAAAGTTTTCATAACAACACTCATTTCTTATATATGAGGCAATGTAGGAAGAACTTTTTCTTTTCAAAAAAAACTAAGGATGGAGGATAAAATAGATGACTTGTATACAGATATTTTTAGCTAAAAGAACTTGATTATATGAGAAGTTTCGGTCTATAAAGATAACAGAGTTCCTCAACTGTTCCCATCTGTCTCGTCCCTGTCCTGTGTCAGCAGGGGGAAGTAGTAACTAAGACCTTCTGTGGCTTAGATACTAAGTGCTTTCATTGGAGTATTTTTGTCCGCCCTCCTTTCTTTCCCTCTTTGACATCAGCAAGAAGTTTTATTTATACACTGCTATGAGATATTATATCTACTACGGAAAATTACTGACAACTGCTTTGTCAGTGACGCTTATGTCCAAGTAAATCTGCTTCCTTTTACAACATTTGTGTTAATCTGGATTAAAATATTGCAGGTGCTGCTCAGATTCCTACTGCCTGCAAGATATTGCTATTGTTTCAATTAGACTGATTGCTGTAACAGCAGTTTTCTAAAAATTGCAGTGATGGTGGCTTCGAGGCATGCAGTGTGAGCAAGGACACCTCTTGTTCCCCATCCAGATCTCAGGCTGCGCCTCCAAACCCCGTGCCTGCTCAGAGCGGAGCTAGTTTAGCCCCACCCTCTGAGCAGTCCAGCCTTTATTTATATGAAATCTGTGGTCCAACTGGCTTCAGATGGCGTGTGTATGTGCGTGTGCCTGCCTTCTGAGTGTGTGAGACGAGCTGGGATCATGAGCCAGGGTTGTTCCAAGTGGTTTTAATCAGCAGCCCATTAGAGGAGAACGGAAAGCTTCTAACAGGATAAGAACTGAGTAAGTAAACCTAACTTTGAACTCGCAATCTGGACAAAACAAATGCAAACAAAAATCTTCATAGTCTGTCAGTTTTCAGATAAATGATCACTTTTAGAGAGAAAGCTGTGCATGCTGACAGGAAGGAGGCAATTTAAAAGGACTGGAATGAAGGAAACTGTAAAAACAAAGTGGGAATTGAGAATGCAAGAGAGAAAAAAACAGCAAACGATTGTTCACGAAGTTGGTACACTCTCTTACTCTTTTCAGCTGTGGACAGGACGTGTTAAGCTTTAACCTCTTGCTTTCTTGGATACTATTATCTGGCTGAGTAGTTCCTTCTGCAGAGGAGGTGAAGATTTCTGCTCCTCACCTGTCTGCCGGCAGGTCTGTTCTCCCAAGAGCACGGTGTGGACGAGCTCGCTACGGCTCCTTACAGAATGCCCCATGGCACGCTGCTGTTTGCCGCTGCTCACTTGTTGTTTTTTCACAGGTTGTTCCTGTACCCCCATGGGAGGGTACTTCCCGAGCCTCTGCTCCTCTGGAACCTACAACTTCTTGCCAGGCACCAGGAAAGCGCTCAGCAGCGGAAATGGGGAAAACTCTCTCTAGTTTTGGGTAAAGCGTGCCTTTGACTTTTTTTGCCCTGGCAAGACGTGGCTACCTGGACTGCATCTGCAATGTGGCAAAGGGTGAAGTGAGGACGGCAAAGAGGCCATGGTTTGTGGGCAAGTCCCCCGGTGCCGCAGGCTTTTTCGCCCTCGTCCCTTCTTTCTGGCCTTAGTGGTGGCCATCTGTCTGTTCTGCCAGACCCTCACTCCTCTCATGACCAGCAGCATCCTTTCGGCAGTCGTTAATGGGATTGCACCCAACAAATTGACTAAAACACAGCAAGGAAGATACAAGGAGGTCTCCCCAAGCAACACTCACTGCTTCCTCCCTGGCAGTAATTCACAGACAGTGAAGAAGGTAAGTCAGCTGGAGCAGAGTGCTGAGCAATAATTAGCAAAGTGACGGATAGCGAGTCTGGCAGGATCATCTGAGTCCAGCTAAAATTAGCCTAAGCTTGGAAGTCTGAGATCTGTATACAAACAAATGGGTGATCTAATGACAGCGGCATATGCGCAAGCACATCTCCATTACCAGCTCCTCAGTGTGGTGTTATTAACACAGGAATCCTGAAATCTTCCACTGAAACATGGCATTGCTCTGTGACTCCAGGGAGATTTCAGTTTGCTGCACAGACCATATTTTATTTTGGCTTTAAGAAATCGGGTCAGAGGCTTTACAGTACAGGCACGTAAATCAGGAGCCAGTGGGGTTTCATGAAAGTGACTGAGGCCGTTAATTAACACTGGGACTGCAGCTGCCCTGTGTTAAAGTTATCTGCTGGGCGGTTTTGAACTTTACTGGGATTCTGCTGAAAAGCTGAATTTAACTGCATTTGAGAAATAAAAAAAGCGCTTTTCACATTTTCAAATCACACTATTTACTTTGGAATCTTTGTCCCACAAATTTTACTTTGTCCTTAGGTTACCTGACCTCATGTTTATTTTGTATAGGGTTCCTAGAATGGTTGTTAAAACCTAACAAATGCAGACACTGTTATTTTAGTTGGAAAATGTGGTTTGTTAAATGGTCCAGACTGAGGTAGTTATTTTTACTCTGGAATCTGTGATCAGCGTTAGCACAAATGTTTCGGGTTCTCTTCAACCCTACAGAGGGCTGCTAATAGTGCAGCAGATATCTCACTGTGAGATAATTATCATTATGCTGGTATTTTATACAACTGTAGCAGGACTATAGACATTAATCTGTGACCTCACAGATTATGGACAGCATCCATATAAAGCAGTTGAAATTTAAAAAATAAATTTTAGAAGGCTGCCTCTTTGATTAGACAGGGTTCACAGTCTGAAAGGTCAGCAATATTGATTTTAGGAGAGCAGTTGTAAAGTGCAACAGTCTTCTGCAACAATCAAAAACAGATATGTGAAATAACTTTGACACGAACTCTTTAACATTAAGTCTTAAAAAATGGATTTTTTTTCTTGTGAAGGTCAGAGAGATTTATCTTATGAGTTGCAGAAATCTACTCCATGCTGCACCTGTCATAATTTTATATTTTAATGACCTTTTAGTACACTAGGTACACAGCTTTGGATTTCTTCAACAATGTGACATGAGGAATTAAAATTTAAAGGGAAATAAGCACAGCTGACAGATGGGGGTCGCATTGTGTTACAGCTTCTGACACTTACAGTCCATTCCTTTTTACTCATTGCTATTGTAATGGCAAGGAACATTTCATATCTTACCTTGGGCTACCTGAAGTCTGTAAGAACTGGTGAAATCATGGCAAAGTTTTGCTAGTATGCTGTTTGGCTGAAAATATCTGTAATTTCTTCTTTCCCAATTTGTCTGAGAAAAATGCAGATTGACATTGAAGTTGGTGTGCTGGTTGTTTGAAATGAGAAGAAAGGTTATGTTTTTACAACATGCTGTACTTACTGCCCTCCAGCATACATGGTTGGATGTGACTGTCACACGCACATGCTGAACCTATAGTACAGATGTAAATGCATATGTTAACCCTTATAGGTATGTTTTCCAGGGCTGTGCTACTCCAACACATTTCTCTTCAAGTTCTGAAGACCACCCGTAGCTGGCTCCTTATTTGCCTTGAAAGTTTCCTCTAGAGCATGATGAACAAAATGTCTTGCACATGTTGGGATGTTACTCTAAGTTGCTCTCTGTTTCCAGAGAATACTCTGCTGGTTGTGTGGGCTGAATAATAAACTCAGGGAACAGAAAAGACAAACATCTCCAAAAATCTCTACCACTTTGCTTTGAAAGTGTGTTCTTGAACTGTGTGTTTTTGCCCACTGCTTATTCAGATAGCTGAACTGTTACCTTGCTTGATTTTATTGGGTACCCAGTAACATCTAAGACAGATGTCATGGTTGAAACTTTACACTGTTTTATTTTACAGTCACGTGCCCACCCACAGTAGCTAGTTTGGAAACAAGTTTTCATTAAAGCTCTGGTTTAAGTCTTCATGTATAAATCTGAAAAAATACTTTAAAATATAGTCCAAATTATTAACATTTTTAATGAACTAGTCACACATGTATTCTTATTCTATAAATAGTCCAGCTAGAAAATTTATTAAAAGTAATCTATTGTGCAGTTAAACAGCAACTTAAAGAAAACACTACAACTTGTCTTATGAAATTGAAGTTCATGAATAAGTTTTAAGGAAAAGACAACGCTGCTGGAGAGAATATTCTTTAGATAACACCCAGTGTTTCTGGATTTTGAGCTATAGCATCTGTCACACTGCAGAATCTCTTCTGACTGGGTAGGGGTGGGTTTAATTCTTGCTTCCTTCAGAGAAACAATCAGTATTGTGTTGAGCCTGCTGTGAGAATTGGGTTATGATTGTTATTGCATGAGCAAAATCCCCTTCCAAAGTCTGATAATTTCTCCATTCAGAGTATGCATAGCACTAAGTGCCTCAAAAAAAAAAAAAAAAAGCTGGCACCTTTTATGAGCCAGTGGGGGAAGCGGAGGGAGAGATCTGAGGAAAAACGCACCTTTGCCACTGCACTTCTGATCTCAAAATTAATCTCATTTTGGAAAGTTCCAGACAAATGCGGAAAAAGCATGGGGCTGGAAATTGCCAATTTCATCTGTAAGTGTGTCTTTAACTACATCCAAGATGCCCTGGGATGGAGCCATTACTGTCAGACACATAGTGCAAGCTGTCTTTTTTAAATTGCAAAAATGCAGATTTCATTCATAGCCTGGAAAACCTGACAGAGCTCATAGTACTCCTCTCTCAGGTATCACACATTACAGGAGTTTTAAAAGCTGCTGGAGAGCTGGCCCTGTAGCCTTGTTTTCACATGAACAGAGGTCAACATTTTCTAGTATAAAATTAAATGTTAATATCCGAGGCATGAAAAATAGAAGGCTGATTTCTGAATCTCTGACATTAAAGGCATTAGAGGGAGATGTCACATACAGCAGCAGGCTGTCTTCAGGTTTAGGCAGGCACCCTTACCTCCTGTATGATGAAATATTTGCGAATATATACAGTAAGGAGAAGAGTTGGTGCTGTAGCATCAAAACTGAAATAGGTATCAACAAAAAAAGCCTATACAAGCCCTGTGTGTAGGTTTGCGTGGCATGGTCTTGTGCCAGAAATACCTTTGGTACCAGCCAGATATAAAACAGTTACACTCATAAGTAATTTAGCTCTGCTTCTCAGACAGTTCTGAGAAGAGCTAATTAGCTGTTTATGCTGTGTTTCCACTCTCTGAATTAGTTCAGCCAGAGCCAACTTAGGTGTCTCTGCACAGCAGTGCGTTTTGCCCAGGTAGACGTAGTACCTCTGCTGTTGGGAGGAAGCAGTGAGACAGTATTGCCCATGTGGTAGGCACGGTTTCAGCATACTAGCTCTCTTAACCACGGCCAATGTATAAAAAAATTTAGATTTTTAAATTTTAAGATAGGTCTTGAAGGAGATTATTTCATGGATACTCACAAGAGGATTGCTTCACATCCCCCGGCCATTTAAGGCCAGCTGAGAAAAAGAAAACAAACAAGACACGCAGCTGATTATATGAGAATTTAATGAATGGCTGAGGCTGGCATCACAATAAATGAAATATAACAGGTATGGTGAAAAAAACTGTCTTCACTTTCAAGGCCCTCAACCTGCCACATGTTTGGTGTAAAAGATATATCTCCAAGAGGAGATATAATGAGGTGAGAAATGAGGAAGGAAGAATGAGAAAAGATTTTTTATGGCTTCAATCTGAACAAATAGGATAGGATATAATTTACTGGGAGTGGACAGTATGAAAGATGCAAGATAATGACAGCTTGATGTGGCCATATCTCAGAGATACTACATAGAAAAAGAAAAAAAAAAGAGAAGGGAAAAAAGAGAAGGGGAAAAAAAGAGAAGGAAAAAAAAAAGAGAAACATCATGTTTTAGTCCTAACCAAGGTCTAGAGGAAGATCCAGTTGAACATCTTGCACAGGCTACAGGCCCAGGTACCTATATTTGAAAATTGAGAGTGAAATTACTGAAAAGTTGAGAAATTGTTACTAGAACTTTAGAACTCTGGACATCCAGAGTGGAATTATTCTCTCTTTACTTGAGTGCTCCACTCTATCTTGTCAGAAAGCTGGACTTCATAGTGAATGGAAATAAGTGCCTCTAATGCAAAATTCATCATGACTTAATACAGACATTTAAAACAAATCTGATGAACTTCACCCTCTAAAGGCACATGTCTGGGTTTTTTCTATTGACTTTTTGGATGGAATATACTTGCTTCAGTCAGAATAAGCAGGGAAGGAAGGGGGCAGGAGAGGAGTGTCATGGAAAGAAGTCATGGGGAAAGGAGACACTGGCTGGGACAGATGTGGGAAGCAGAGTAGAGAACTATGGCTGCAAAGTAATAGTATCCCCAGAAGGCACAGAGGAGATTGTGCACAGAGTGGGCTGGATTTGTGCTGGGGAAGAGAAAGGGAGATGGGAATGGGAATGGAAATGGAAAGAAAAGAAGACAAAGCTAGTGGGAACTTTTGAAATGTAAATATGTGAAAAAGGAGAAATGAAGCTGGATGATAGAACGAGAAGGGGTGATTTTTGCAATTATGCAGAAATGGAATCTGGTGAGAGCTCTGGATAGAAAAGATTACATTATGCATAATAAGGTTTGATACATTTTTAAAGTAAATTTAATCTTTAAAAGGATATTTCTTTTATAGAATACAGTAGGGGGGTGAAAACTCTTTTCTCCTCACAAAAGAACAAAGAACTTTGCTAGTATGAAACCTCTGTTAATAGAAAGCAATTGACAGATGGTATGGTATCAGCAACTGGTTTCCTTGGAATGATGATACCTACAAAAGCAGGACATTTTTTTCCTCCTTTTCAACGAAAAATGCAAAAGGCACTGAGGAAACAGCTATTTTTACTGTGCAGATAGCTAGAGATATTTTGGTGGTAAAGGGCAAGGCTATTGTGGTAGCAGTCAGGAAAGAGGGGCAGGGCGGAGACACTGTGCAGGAAGGGAACTTTGAGAAGGATGCATCAGCAGCAAATGGGAAATGGAGGCAGAATCTCACTCATGCACTTCATTGGAGCCCTTTCCTCAAAAGTAGCTGTTTCGATAAGATGGTAGGATTGGCTCATCGTCTGTTCTCAAGACAAGGCAGTTGGTACCATGAGCTACACACAATCATAAAGCAAAGGCATTTTGATAAAATAGCTCTGTACTTCTAGCTCAGAGTGCTGGTGATGGCTATGCAAATAACTCCAGTTTTGCTCTTGGATTTATAAAGTCGTCAGAAACCAGCCATCAAAGTAGTGCCAATAATCTAGTTGCTTGTTCTGTATTTATTCAGCAAACAATTGGAGGCAGAATTACATTCCAACCATTTCATTCTACAACCCAGTCCTTTCTGATTAGGAAATCTAACAGAACATAAAGACAACACATTTAACTATCCTCCAGAAAGTGAAACAGGAAATTAACTTCTCAGCTCCTGTATCAAGAAGTAGCAATATGCACTTCAAATATAACAGTAGTATGAACAACTTACTATTTCTGTGAACTTTTATGCAAACATGAAAAAGAATTTAAAAGTCACATTTGGAATTAATAAAGGTCTGCACAGTCCTGTAAACGAATGACTTAGGGCATTAGAACCACATGCTAAGTTTTCATTATCTCTCTTCTTATTAAGGCTGTTTAATATTAGTGTGGTAGTTTCTAGGAGTCCCACTCATGGATTTTTTTGTAATGTTGTGCTAGGTGGTATTTAGTAGCTAAGGTAGATCCACATTGCTTTTGCTGGCTAAATGGGAATTTAGGCAGTTCTCTGCCTGTGAAGATCGCTAGTAGTCCCAGTGTTGTTTATACAAGGCTGGTTCTCTTGTGGTATTTCTGTTGCACTCCCCTTTCATGCAAAGGCCTTTTGGTTTGCATAGTGGCTCATATTATCTCTTTTGCAGCAGCCCAGTACCTGCAGAAAGCAGTGGGGTTAAAGTAAGCTGCAGTCAAGTTTTCTGAAGCTATTGGACAAGACTCTGACAATCTTGGCTAGCTTGGTGTAAAAGAGTGGCTGCCTGTAATCAACACAGGGACTAATGCCACCAGAACTGGGTAGCTGAAAAGATGATTCACAGTTTTTGAGTTCTTTCCTGAGAGAAGCTTAGGCAGACATGAGTTGGGCCATTATGTTAGGAAGAAGAATTTTGTTTCTGCAGTTGAAGGGATGGTCAATGAAATTCTATGGCAACAGTTCAAACTGTATATTTGCTTCCTTGCCAGGCAGAGACAATGCATCAACATTTATGAAATTATGCAATCTTCTTGGAATCTGAAAAAATGCCAAGGAACTGCTTTTCTCTCCTCAACTTGAAATATCTTTGCTATTTTCTTCTTGGCCAAAACAATGACAGTAATTATATATTACAAGATTCAGTTACTGACCAAATTTTGGATTTTTGGAACAACCCAGAAATTCTGTACAATAGAGGAAAGCTTCAGAGACTAATACAATCAATTATATCTTTATACATTCATAACCTAGAATTGGATAAACTGGTTTCAAGGAAAATGTCAAAACATTTTCTCTTTAAGAGAGAACTTCACAGCTATGTGGAACTTGCAGACAGACAGAACTAAGAATTGCAACTCAGATAATAGATGTCTATTTTCAGTTGGACAAGGATGGTTACGTAATTCTCGAGCTTTCATATTATATAAACTGGGCTGTTTATCTCATTTGTTAAGACCTCAGAGGAATATCCATTTGATTTGATAATTTTTTAAAAATCCATAATAAATTTTATGGAACTCAATTTGTTTTGTGTTTTTCATGTTATTCTATAAACTGAAAACAAAATTACAAAATTCATTTTTATGCATTTTTATTCGCTTTACAGTCCATTGTGGTTTGTTTAGACCAGTTGTTAAGGCTGTGGATCATCTGTGTAAACAGCCTATTGCACTAAAATGAGGCCAGTGACTCAGCTAAGTGCAATGGTTCGCAAGCTGTAAGAGCAGGTATATCATGTCAAAGCTGACATAGGCCTCATCCTAAATCATATGGGAAATCTCAGCTTTGCTGTAAAGCCTCATTAATTTCTGTGGAGACAGCCACACTATTCTCTAGGTAAGACATGGGCCACAGATGTTCTTTACCAATCCCTTTCACATAAGGTGTATTGAATCTGTAATAAACTGGCCTGCTAACAAATAGCCTGAGACTTCAAACTGGGGAAGAGCTAAAAAATGACTGGGACATGAAAACATTTGACCATTTAACAATTATTCTCAAATATTCAAAATGTTATGGATCCATTTTTTTGGTCTAAGCCTGCTGCACGTTAAAGTTATAGGAATGCCAAAAAAATCAGAACCATAAAATGTTGAAATATGTGAACAGCTTATTTTCATCTGTTGCACTCTACTTCTTTTATACCAGCTCTCTGCCCAGACTGCATTTTTATGATTGAGAAACATTTTATAAAAACCAGAAGACTCTTTAAGTGTATAAACATGACTGCTATTGCTATAATATTGGAAATCCTGAAATACATCCAGTAGTAACAAGATCAGCATGGCCAGTGATGTAAGGTATTTTATATAGAGCTTTGGAAAAAATTATGGAATCACTTGCTGCAAGCGTGCAGTTGGCCAGAATTTTTAAAATTCTCTGTAGCCAACGGGTAGTTTAAAACAAAACAAAAAAACCACCCTACATTGCACTGGCTTGGCAAGAAAACAGAGAGGACACATTGCATCTTGTAACCTGGACTGCAAATAGCTCTGAAAGGAAAGGGCAGAGGTAATAAATTTGGCAACACTACACATGGATCTCAAGCAAGCACCGTAAAAGGTGTCAAGCTGCTTCATATTATTTAATAGTACCAGATTAGACACCAGATCAAGCTGTTAAATTTAGGACCCTGAATTGTCTTGGTGTCCCAAAGATCCCATCATGGCTTTTTGGGAAGCTAGTGGATAAAAGCGTCCCGTGTCTAGCGCCTAGGTGGCTGGAGGGGAGGCTGGGGCCCTAGGCAAGCGTGTCCCCAGCCAGGCCTGCTCAGTTCCTCCCAGCCCTGTGTCAGGAGGCTTTGGACACTGGCAGCCTCAAGGATTTTTACATGTCTCTGGGCTGTGTGTCCCAAGGAAAGCCCTCTGGAGCAACTAGCGGCATGCTCCTCTCACGAAGGCCATCACAAGCCCTCTGAATGCCCATGAAAGGCGGCTGCTGGGAGCCAGCTGCTGCACAGGCCCCATGGAGCCGCTCAGGGCGGTTTGCCTTTGTGTTTTGTGGAAATGACCTAGGTTACCACCATTGCTTGAACTTCCTTTTTATTTTTTATGCTACTATCAGTGTTCTCTGAATATTTACCATTGCCAAACTAGACTGTCATAAACATTCCTGCTAATCCCCAGGGAACTGGGGAGGATGCCGTCTGCATCAGTGCCCTCATGGAGGCGGGAGGGAGAGCTCCCTTCCCCTGGAAGATCCTGCTGCAGGCAGGCTGGCGCAGACCGAGGCCTCCGGCTCCAGGGACCGTGGGGTCCCCAGGGCCCTTGGGACGCCTCGAGGCCAGTTGGTTCCTGTCCCCCTGTGCCTCACCGGCCAGGCGGAGGGAGTGGTGGGGGGCACAGCTCAGCCCCCAGGCCTGGACGGCGCCTGAGGCCGCCAAGGCCTGTTGCATCAGGCGTGGGCTGCGAGGCGGTGGCCAGGCTGGGGTGAGGCCTGCGAGAGCTGCCCTTGGAGTATTGCCCGCTGGGGAAAATAAAGTCATTGCTGGGTGCTTGAGATAGAAGCTCTTAAAGTTTGTTTGAAGCAAAATGCTTAAGGAGTGACACTGCAGGAGGCTTCACTTTTGCGAAGAAAGGTGTTTTCTGTTAGCATGAAAAAAGTGCAATAACCGTTAGTGAGGAGGGGTGCACACAAAGTGCTGCCAAGTCCAAGGCGGGAGCCCCGCAGCAGGCAGCAAACACCCTCAGCTGTACCAGGAGGGACGGGAGCGGGACAAGCCGTAATCGCCAGCTTGTCCGCTAAAACCGGACAGGGATGTGTCCTGGGCTGCAGCCCCTCTGTGCTCCTCACGTGTCCTTAGTTCACCCTGCAACACTGGCCACTGCAGCACACATGGGATGGAAAATTGGATTTGCTTGCAAAATAAGGTGAGAGGTGTCTCTCTCCTGATTTTTCTTCCGCAATGCAAGTGAAATGGAAAGCGAGAAGTGTCTGGCTGGACTGCCCGGAGGAGGAGGGAGAGGGAGCACAGGAAGGGGGCCGGGGCAAGGGCTGGATTTAGGAACAGGGAGGGAGGGAGGGAAATGGAGAGGAAGGGCTGCCAGCGCTGCTGGCGCTGCAGGAGAGCAGGAAAGAGAGCAGATAAGAGGAGAGGAAGGAGGGGTAAAGGCAGAAGGGGAAGGAATGGTGGGCGCTGTGGTGGGGAAGGGCAATCTGAGATGCTCTACCGCTGTGCTTGCTGCCTGATTAATCTGTTTTAAAAACTCTGGGACACCGGGGACGACATCTGACGGGTTACCTAACACAGTTCCTGTGACTTCACCCTGTGCTATTTGTGCTCCCTCTGGACAGCATGTGATCAACCTTTACTTGAATATCCCAGTGCCTAAAGTAGTTTTGGGTTGCACATTTAGCAAATATACGTGGAAGACTCTGACAGTGTTTATTGAGATATCTTTCAGGGTCCCCTCATCGATGTTGCTAACCCTTTCCACGGGGGATGTCTGTTCTGGAGCAAAAGCAGACATGGTATTAGAGGCTCAGGGCTCTGAAATAGTTTGTGCTCCTCACTGCCGCAGAGAAGCCTACACTTCAGCCAAGCGTAACGTAAAACTGCATCCTGTAATTGGGGAACAGACTGCTGAGAAGAGTGACTTTATCACTAGATCCCAGGCCTATAAACAACTGGACACATCTTGAATGACATTTGTTTATATCAAAGCATCTGTCTCTTTTTCAGTGTGGTCTACTGTGCAAAAAATGGTGGTGCCTTGTTTGTGTAGCACTTCCTATGTCCAGTGATAAGCTGACTAAAATTAGAAGTTATGGAATAACTTAGTTTGTAAAGGACATACTACTGACTACTGCTAGCTTGAAATTCATGAACTTGACAAAAACTAATTTCATGTCCTGAATGGAATCCCTTAAATGCTAGTATATTTCAATCCTAAAGACAAATACTTTTTACCAAAAGAAAATCTTGTCTGTTAGTGATGTTTTTATTGCAAAAGAACAGCTAGACTATTCCAGTTATTAGTGACCTGTTTCCCACATGGACCATCCTATTTTTATGCCTTATGTAAGCCATAAGATATCCACCTTTCCTAAAGACCTGATGACCTGTAATTCACTTTTTCAGATCTTAATGTCCAGCTCACACTATCTCTGTGTGTTTGGGGTGGCTCTCTTCCATTTTTCCTTGCAAGAAGATCATATCCCAGGCTATTATACAGAGGAAGGGTTTTCTCTAGGTGCCATTGTCCCTAAGTACTATGTGGGAAGACAGTGAATGGTAGACAGCCCAAGAGTTTCTTGGGATTCATTGGAGACATCATACACCTTTCCACTTGGTCCTATATACAAGTCTCTCTGCCAGTCCTCTTGGGCTGGATCGTGTTGGACTAATAAGGCGATAAGGTACTGACAAGGTTACATTTAATTTTCTAGAGGCACAGCAATCTACAATACTGTTTAGGATTCCTCTGCATGCTTTTACCTCAGTACTCTTCTTAGGTTTCTTAATCACACTGCACAGCAGAACTCAGACCCCTGCACTTACCAGCTGCTAGGACCCACGTTCCTCAGAACCCACCAAGGAACCCATGTGGGTCCCACATGGGACCCACCAAGTCCTCTCTGCTAGGTGACCCACAGGTCAGCCTGAGGCCACAGTCAAAGTCACCTGGCAAGTGCTGTTACCAGCTCACCAGAGCAGGCCAGATTTCAGCCAAAGGTGTTTCCATGAAGGGAAGACCACGGTTTAAAGATCGTCCGTTGCTACCCTGAGCTTTCAAACCCTTGCAATATCAGTCCAAAATGAAGGTAGAAAAAACAGAGAGGCAGACAAAATGGAGTTTGTGGTCAGCAGTCCCTGATATAAAGAGAATTCTTAATTATACCAGAAATATTTCCCAGATTGTCACAGTAAGCTACTAGCTTCTTTTTGTGAAAAATAACAGCTATATATTATACTGCTGAGGAGTGTCCTATCTTACAACCATTATCGTTGCATTGTGTTTGCTGTAGATCAACGACTCCATTCTCCAGTACTTTGGAAGCCGCACAAGAAGAGCAGTTCTGTACGCACCTCCTGCCCACCGTGAAACCGACCGTCAGCTCTGTCAGCGCATCCTGGCAAAACATGGATATACAGTCACAGTCCTTGAAAACAGGAGGCTGATGGAAGATCCCAGGCTTGAGGGCCCTTATCACAGTAAGAATAATTGTACTTAATTCATTAATTCCTAAATGTTAGCTATTGAGCCAGCATTCTTCCACAGAGGTAAAACTTATAAACTCTAGATGCGAGTAAGAATACAAGCCAAATTCTAGCCCTTCCCAGTTATGCAGCTAATTTTCCACAATTAGATGATTCTTCCATTAGATACCTCCTTCTGTAAGAAAATGCAGCGGAGTGATTCATCATATTCTTGACAACCAAATCAGATCAGTTTGGTTCCTGATGACTTCTCATACCAACTTCATCAATATAATAACGGAGTGATTTTCAGTAGAGCATTTCATAACAAAACAAATACGTGCTACATTTGATTCTTTCTCATTTTCTCTCTTAAGGAAAAGCTGTACACATGAAGGTACGCTTTTTCCTCTGGTAATGTTTTGATTGTTCTGTATGTACACACTAAGCTTGTTGAAGAACATGATACAGAAGAAATACATTTTGCACTTGCTGCAGATGGTGGGGTAAATCACTGCTGGTTCTTAGTTCCTGTTGAAATTTGATCCGTAGTTAAAGCAGGCTACTGAAGAAGCTTGATCTCTTGCACAAGGACTGTAGCTTTGTGGTGTAGAGTTATACTGTGCCTGATAGAGGAGCTTTGGGCACCAGTTATGTATATGCTGACCATGTTTCAGTGCTCTTGGACACCTTAGACGTATGAACTGAAACTGTGATCTCAATTTGGTCTTCTGTTGGAAGTCAATTTCGGAACTGGAACGCTTTGAAAAAAATACACAGGCCACCATTCTGTCAGTAGAAACATGGTGTGGTTGGTTGTTTCTCATGCTAAGGGGAGTGCTGCTTGCATCATTCAGGCTTGCAATACATTCCTGGGGTTACCAGAGAGCTCAGTTTTGCTTCGTGCTTTAAGCAGAGTAGTTTCATAGATGAAAAACATAATTATTTCGCATGGATGAGGCTGCTTAAAATTCAACCACTACTTTCAAGTTTCTTTAAGAAACTTTCTTGAAAATAAGCTACATGCAGCTTTCTTGGATGGCTGTACCAAGAAATAGTAAATTGTCTTCACCTTGCTCTTTATTTTAATCTAGTTTCATATGCACCTTTCAGCCACTCCTTGCCTGGAGTACTTTCCATCCCAGAGTGACAAGACACAATGTGTCCACAGGTTTTGCTAATGTCAGATGGGCTGCAAAGAAAAGATAGCATATCTGGGGACCATGTCCACCATCTCTGTGAAATACTTTTGTTTCAAATGGCCAAGGAAATGGGTATGCGAAATTCAGTTATGACTTAGAAAAAAATCACTGTACTAGATTTTGCTACAGTGATCAACTCAGGTTCAGGTTCTCCAATAGAGGTTTTTACCCTCCAAACACTGCTTCTGCAGAAATCAACTTAACTGTGGGTATTTATATGTTACAGGCTAGCACCAGTACTTCCTGAAGTGTTTTTCCAGTAATGAAAAAAAAATAATAAAAAGGTTTTAGGTATTTTCCAGGAACATCCTACAGCTTCCAGCAGATGTTGGAGTATGTAAAGAAGTCAAATGGTTGCCAATTTGAAGTAAAGAGTAAGAATTTACTAATTCCATTTCATGGCAACATAAGTCTGCCTTTAACTATTCCCTGTGTTATGTAAGTGCCTAGCTTTAAAGTTATGTTTTAAAAACAAGAAGTAACTAAAAGAGCATGTCTGCATACCAAACCAATGATCTTTTCTTAGAACTAAACAAGTTATGCTCAAAGTTATTTTTCTTTGTCAGTAGGTGATGGGGTTTACTGTTCTGGATGGGATAGTACTCCTTATTTTGGAGAAGAGTATTTTGAGCTATGCTTTGTCATAATATTTTCCTAATAGGAGCGTTATAAATTACTAAAAAATACATTCCTTGAAGCCTCTATTAAAATGAAACAGATAACAGACTGAGAAACATAGATCATTAATGTGAAAAATCTATAAAAAGAGTCATTCCTTCTTACTTGTTATTATTTAGCAGCTCTATCCAGTGCTTTTATTTTTGTGCAGTCTGTCTTACTCGTGTATCTTTCAAAGTTCACTCTAATTTTGAAAGGATTTTTTGTTTAGAATGGCTGAGAGCCAAGAGTCTAGCTGAAGTCATATATGGAAAAAAATTCACCGCAAAACATTCCTAACTTTTTTGCTCTGGCCCACTGTTCATTCTGGGACCTGTTCTGCTCCTGTTTGAAACCCAAATGTGACAGCTCTGCACACTGATCTTCCAGAGAGATCCTCCACACCTGGGCTGCAGCACTGTGTTGAGTTCATTGCCATCAGAGAGAAACATCAGAAGAATAGTTTTCTTCAGTGGAAATTTTTCACTTCTTACAGACCAACCAAAACATTTTGAGTTTTGGTAACTGGAAAATAGTTGGCTAAAAAGGAAAAGGTTACCTTTTTTTTTTTTCAGGCAAAGAGACTGTGGTTTATGGGTTTCCTATGAAAAATCTGTACAGATGCCTTCTGCAGTAAAATATAAATTATTGAAACCCCTAATTTTTCATTGAAAAATAGCTCTGTCAGTAAGTTCTCAAGTAGCTTTGGTTGAACAAAAAGTAGCTGTGCTTTCACCATTCCTTAGCAATTAAACCCACATGGAGGGAAAAGCCCATGGACTGATGATATCTGTGCCTGCTCTGAGCTCTTTGAGTCTTCCTTTTGCAGCAGCCCTAAATGAGCCAGTTTTTCTGTAAGTTTTAACACATCTTTTAGTCTGCTGCTAGGATGGAGATAGAGAGGAGGTACTGTGTTAGTAGCAGATGACGGGATAGTCAAGTTTTGTGGAGAGCTGGGATTGCCACCTTGGGCATGCAGCTGCTGCTGGGGTGGATCCATTTAAGCATGCTCAGTATCTCCAGCTTCTGTGGTAAGTCCATCGTGAAGCAAGCAGTTCAAATGAAGTTGGATAACAGCTGAAAAGAAAGATATCAGGTGGTATTAGCCAGCACATTTATAAATGGTACCCTTGTTTTGTTTGCCAGCTAGGCAGAAGAAGGTGTGCTTGGTGTGTTTGTTCTTCCTCTCTTCCTCTCTTCCTCTCTTCCTCTCTTCCTCTCTTCCTCTCTTCCT
This sequence comes from Ciconia boyciana, assembly GCF_034638445.1. NCBI lineage: Eukaryota > Metazoa > Chordata > Aves > Ciconiiformes > Ciconiidae > Ciconia > Ciconia boyciana. Next base: position 26,627,917 of record NC_132934.1, on the reverse strand, counting down.
CTCTTCCTCTCTTCCTCTCTTCCTCTCTTCCTCTCTTCCTCTCTTCCTCTCTTCCTCTCTTCCTCTCTTCCTCTCTTCCTCTCTTCCTCTCTTCCTCTCTCCTTTTTTTTAAGTGTGAGATTCTGCTCATAGAGATATAGCCTCTGGGACATGTTCTGCCTTTGCTTCAGCCTGGGAGGGGGTTTGAAAATGGTGTCACATAGCTTCACAGAAAATAATAAAAGGATCAGGCGGAGTAAGAAAGCCCCACGCCTCCGGGCTTTCTCCTGGGAGGTTTTCTGTGCTGAGCTGCACAAGCCACAGGCCTTCCTTCCCTCAGCCCAGCACAGAGCTGTGCTGCTCTATCAGAGGTGAGTGGGATGATCTGCCTGGCTTCAGAGCACCCTTAGGTTCTCCCAGAGCGGCAAATGCCAGAGAACTTGCCAAATATTTTCTAGGGTCTTCTGCCTTCTTCCTTGTCCTTCCAGTCCAAGAAGCTCTCATCTCTGGGGCCACAGAAAAGATTAACAGGATCTGTGGGTCCCTATGGTTCTGTGATGCCCTGCCAACGTTTTCACAATGTTTTTTAACAGGAAAGTTTTAATCTCAGAAATTTGTTGCATTAAAATGCATTTCTACTCTCCAAAAACAACATTCTCTAGTTACTCTCTGCTGTCTGAACCTTTCCTGAATTCCATACTTTTCCCCAGATGACATCTTCTAAGATAAATAAACTACTTACATCTTTCTTTCTGGAGCCATCAGTTTTTCTTAGTTTCTTTGCTCAGTGTGCCTGCCTTATTAGTCAATGGTGACCCTCCCTTAATAGGCATTTCCTTCATTTCTCAATTCTTCGCCTTTACCAATAGTTACACAAATCTCAGAAAACTGCAGGCTCCAAAAAATATGTGCAGTTGTATGCTACAAATCTGACCAGCCAGTTTTAATTCATTCTGCAATAACATGCAACATTCTGTTGTTACTGCTAGCTTTGGGAATGGAAAAGATTCTGCATAACCTTAATGATAGCCAGTCAGTTTGGCCATGGAAAAAAGCACATCTATTCAGGCTGCTGGCAAACTTGAGTGCAACGTAACATTATATGTTCCCTGCTGCCTTAGAATGTTAATTTTAATAATTTGGTGGAAGTTTGTGCAATTGCAATGAGTGACTTTAAAAAAGAATCATAAACCATTTTCATAGTATTGATTTTAAATGATCATTTCCTATTTTTCGAATACTACAGTTAAGTATTTAAACTTTACTATGGCTTCTGTTTGCAGTTTGAGTGAAAGCCACTGAAGATGAAATTTTAGCCATGCCATTAGAAAGATTGTTATAGTACCTATATTGATTTGGGCTTTTTTTTGTGATTTATTGTTCCATAAAATAAGTATTGAACCCATCTTAGCTTTGGTCGATACTTACCTCTTGGGTCAATAAGTCTTGATATTTATTTCCACTGAAATCAATACCAGCTTCATGTCCTATTCATTCACCTGAGATTGTTAAATGGAGATCATATACTACATATATCCTTAAATTTACATAGATGAAAAATATTAGGTCTGAAGTTATTTCCTCTTTGCTGACTTTATCAATATGCACTGAATTCTGTTCTGTTTTCTGCTATTTTAAGAGCATGCTGTGTTTAAGTACTTGGCTGTGTAAATTAAGCCCTGGTTCCAGCAACTAACTATGAGGATGATCTGGCTTTTTGCAGATGTGGGAGTGATGCTTGGGTGGAGCTGCTCCAAGAACAGGAAGGGATGAGTGAGACAACAGACCTGTGGGAGCAAATCTGAGCAAATCTTGGCCTGTCTCTTTACGTGCTGGGGTCAAGAGATCTGTCTGGCATTTAAGGTGGCATCTCGTGGCATTACTTAGGTATTACAGCAAGGAGTGAATAACCCCTCATTGTCAAAGCAACTTGAATATATTCAGACATAACTAATTTTGTTGTAAAATGCTGATTGGAGAATTGTTGTATTGTTGTGGCAGGTATGGCCTCTGCTGCCTCCCTCACTGGCTCTCTATAGAGCACTCTGTTGCTTCCTTGTACCCAGCGGTCACTCCCTGTAAAAGCTGCTGCTTGGGGAATGTCAGGAAGCATGAGCCTGCAGGAGCAAGCACAGGTGTTCAGCAGACGTGGAGCGATGCTAGCTGAAGGTTTCTGTCTCTCTCTGAATGGTGCATGACTGAAGAAGCAGTTGGGGACAGATGAAAGAAAATTCTGCTTTGATTCTCCCAAAAAGCAATTTTCCAAGTCAGTCTTTGTCAATTTTTCATTTTAGTTTGTTGGGTATCCTTTGGAAAAATTGCTCTTTAAAGAAAACCTTCATTTCCATGGGAAGAAAACGTCTGTGTCTGTTCAATTCTATTCACAGTAGGACTAGGAAGCAGAAAAATGTTGCCACACCAGAGTTGGAAATCGAGAAACTAGGATAAAAATCGTATGAGTCACTGTCAGAACTAGAATGAAATGCATGCTTCTTGCTGTATATCTTTATGTTATTCCTTTAGCATGTTGTATCACCTCTAGTACTCCTCACTATTCATACTTTTGACCAGAGGCTAAATCAGCAAAAGAATCAGCTTAATTGCTGACATCTGGCTAGCAGCAAGGTAGGAACTTCCAGAGGTGCTACTTCATAAGTGCAGCCAATAATAGTTTCCTCAGGGCTGCTAATTAGTCTAGAGAATAAACTACAGCCGTGGGTTTTGGAGGCCCCCAGGGCCATGTCTGGTGACTGTCAGACATTCATTTTTCATTTTCCAAGTCATACTATATCAGCAAAAGTAGTGAGAATGCGAGCAGGTGATAGAGACAGGAGGAGACAGTGATGCTCTTTCTTCAATGAGTATGAAGACTGGTATGACTGGGGGGAACAAAGGTACTTGTTAACGTAAAATATAAAAAAAGTCTGCTGCTGAGGAAAAAAGAACAATCTGTTCTTCATGCATATAGTAAATAGGACATGAAGTACTACAACAACAACAAAAACTTTATGTTAGATATTATGAAAGCTGTTTTGGGGGTAAGGCTAGTGAAGTAATTAAATTGATCCCCTGGAGCTGTGGAGTGTTCAGTCTTAGAGGTCTTGAAATATTAGGTAAAGTGATTTTACTGGATGTAGTGTTTCCTCGTGTGGGGTAACAAGATGGACTCACAGACTTCTTGAAGTCTACAACTAGCCTTGAGAGAATGAGGCAGATAAGAAACTGAAGAGGGAAAACATAATGATTTCTAAAGCAGATGGAGAGATTTCAGGTATGAATCAGCTGCGGTGACTCAGGGCTCTAACTGAGGAACAGGCAATATGTAGTTTACAGCATCTTAAAATGCAAAATATTCTCAAAAAACCCAAACCTATGAGAATATATTCCTAACAGGAGTGGGAAAAAGGGAAGGGAGCACAAAATCAGTGGTGCTTAGAGTAGAGCCAGCTGAATTTTGCAAAGGTAGAAAGCAAATAACATACTCTGAAATAGGGATGGTTTTCATGGGATGGCATGCAAACATCAGTACTAAGAGAACCAAATCTCCTAACTTAGTGAGTGGTTTTCTACGGAGTTTGAAATACATTAACAGAAGTAGGTAGCACTAGTTCTAACTTTACTTTTATTTCATTTTGTATTTTTTATTTTTTTATTTATTTTTTTTAATTTTTAATTGTTCAGAGCACAGTTAGGAGGAGACCCTACTTGCTGTTTGTTACAGCCTCAGACAAGTTTCCATGAAATCCAACTAACTTTAGCAAACAATTATAAAGACTAAAGGCCTCAAGGAAAATTGCTGGTGTGTTCTGTAAACATCTGGTTGCCATTTTCAATTACAAGGACCAACCCACTGAAAGAAGCAGTTTAGTTTCTTTGGAACACAAATGGGACACTGGGGTTTTTGTTCTTTTTCATAGTGGAGAGTAAAGGAAATGTCAGGAATAGAGAGGTCACTAGATGCTCAGCTTTTATAAATACAAAAGTCTCTGAGAAAATTAAAGTAAATTGAAATCAGGTTCTGAAAGTGTAAACAACCCTGTAGAGGTAAGGTTAAATAAGCAGGACTGGAGATCCTAGCATGCCAGCAAAAGCACAAGATCACTCTATCATAAGTAAGTAATTTAAAATATTGTGCAAAATAATAATGGTGAGGCTAGCCACAGAAGTATTTTGTAGGTTACCGTACAAATACATGTATATCTTCAGATCTAGCAGATGTAACTTCTCTTCCAAAAATCATTTCGGTTAACTGTTGGTACAAATATATAGCTGACAGTATACCAAACTGGTTGGTTTCCTAATGCAAAATATATTTCATGTGAGTCCTAGGCAAAGTTTTGACAAGTAAAACATACATTTCAGAAGCATTCTTTCTGTATGTTGTTAAGCAAGAAGCTTCCTAAACAAGCTAAATAGGTAGAAATGTGATCCTCAGAGCACACTGAGTTACAAGCATACTTAATGTTTGTTAAATTTGTTCTGCTTCCTTAAAATGAAAGTTCATATAGTTTTAGGAAGAAAATGTATACCAGAAACATACACTGTCTTGATCACTTTTTAATTTTGCTTCTAGCAATTAAGCCTGGCTATTTGCCAACTAGTTGAAAGTGGATGCCTAATCTCATGCCACAGACAGCATTGGTTTCAGTACAAGACAGATCAGTTTCTGACAAACCCGATAAATGCTGCTCTCTAATGTCATGCTGTGGTTTCTTGTAGAAAATCCAAATGCATCGTATATTTTTCTGAACAATATGTATTCTCCTTCCTAATTATTAGCAGAATATATTCATGTTTTCTAGCAGAAGAGCACACAAACTATTTCTTTGTATCACTAAAATAAATCCTCTGTAGAATTGTGCTAAAAACCCTGTTTCAAATGCACTCTTTTCCTTGAGAAAGGGAAATTCTTTATTTGTTCATAACAAAAGTATAAGGATATTGAACTTTGTCAAGTTAAAACCAAACTATAGCATTTAGTCATCAAGTTACCAAACATACCTTTCTTTGAATGTTCTTTTTAGTCATATAAACAGAACATACAGTTCAGTTTACAGGGCTGACTTAGAACTTACAATAATTAAAATATTACACGCTGATTACACAGTGAGCTAAAATTAAAACTTTGCTGGAATAAATTATGTCATGTTAGTAGGATCTGAAAAACCACCAGTGTCCAGGCAGATACACACATCAGCCAAAGGAAAGCAACAATGTGCAAGTCCACTGAAATTAAACAAATGCAAGGAATTAAGGTGTAAGTATACAAGCTTTATGATATGCTAGTAACACGCAGATCCTGTACAAGAGTTTGAGGCAATGTTTTGTAACTGTAGCCTATGGGATAAGAAGGTAACAGCAAATAATTGTTTATTCAAGTATTTTTAAAATGCTTCCCTTTAAGAAATTAATCCTGGCTCTGATAGGGTTCAAGCAGAGACTCTGATTTATAAATATATATGCCTGTTCCTAAATGTCAGATGATTGTCTACTAATATAGGTGCTGGGAGAATGACAGTAAGTCTAGCCAGAAGCCTGTAGCAGTCCTGCCAGAGCACTCTCTCTAAGGGATTGTTGCATTATTGTTGCCCAGTGTTTTGGCTGCTGGAAGCTGTGCACCCTTTTTGATGCACTCACTGGCTCTGAGCCCTGGTCAGCTGTGAGAAGTGTGGTGTCTTTCATCATTGTGCTCCCATTTTAGGTAGAGGCATTATGTACCACTGAAACCAAACCTTTTTTTTTTTTTTTTTTTTTTTAACTTTAGCTACCATGACTTTTATTGGTTCAGATAGCAAAAAGCTTATACACTGTGTGGGCCTTCATTGTAATTTGCAGCCAGCCCACTCCATTCCTAGGTTCAGATTCCAACTTTCTCCAGCTGCATCCACTTTCAGCTGACAGCTCTTTTGAGTGCTGCATCCCAAAAATGCCCCAGACATCAAAAGCGCAGTAACCACCCATGGGTTAGAACATGTTTCTGAAAATTTCACGCACCGTATTGTTCTTACACTGGCTTATTTTACATCAAATGGGAACCTTTCCTTCATGAGGGGAATGATTATTCTACCCTTCTGATGTTCATTATACTCCCTCAAGGTTTATTTTTCAATGTAATATTGAATATTCTTTTATTCAGCTCCTGAGATTGTCCATTTGGAGGTAATCCTAGTTTGCACAGATGTTGAAGAGAAAGGAAGCTTCTCTGACGTACTCAGAAATCAAAACTAACTATCCCTCAGTTTCAAGTTGGTCATGAGAGCTTTCAGATTTCTGAAAAAAATTATTTCATACAGAAAACTATTACTAAAAATGACACCTACTCTTTGATTAGAAAGGAAAAAAACCACATATAATTATTTTCTATAATTTTTGGCAGGCGTGTTTCCTTACAAAACAATGTCCATTTTTCACAACAGAAGGGCAAAATATGGAAGGAATTTGGATTAAAAAGTAAGAAAGGAATAGGATTTGAGCAACCTTAACTAGTAGCAAGATTAAAAATATATAGTCTTAACATATTTCCTCAATGGTGCCTCACATAAGTAAACTATATTCAGACTTTGATAGAGGGAAGGACAGAAGAGCCAAGTGGTATGCACTTTGGAAAGTTTGAAACAAATGATTGAAGGCATAAAGTGTTTCTATAACAAGCTCATTGTTGTAATGACTTTGTTTCTGACATTTGTGGTAATGCTTTCCAAAATAAATATTTAGCTGTAAAAAGGAGTTTCATTTTTAATTTATAGCAACTACTAAAAGTGTGTATGTATATAGAATATACTGAGTTCTTCTGCATTGTGTTCTTCATTCTGCAAGATGAATCTGGCAGAACCACAGTTATTTTAGATGACAGAATACAGCTCAATTGATCAGTTTTTTGAAAAAGGACTTTTAGGGTAAAATGGTAAAATAAGACAAAACCATTTTTTCTTTATTTGGAAGAATACCACTGTTTGCTACAATGCATTTTTTTTTACAAGGGATAAAATAGAAAACCTATCAGCATACCAATGTACTTTGTTAAACAGGCTGATAAACAAAATAAGAACAAGACCTAGCTATTTTGGACCAAATCAAGAAGTATTTGTCTGTCTCAGTGGGAATTAGGCATTTAAATATTTTTTTTTCCATCTGGCTTCAGCAACTCTCTCTCAAAAAAAAGAAAAGTCCTCACTCCAGTTTTCACAACCACGGTGAGGCTAAGTATCACTGGAGTCTGTCTAGAAGTCAACCTTCAAAAAAAAAAAATTTGAGGTAATTTTCTGTAAAGAGTAGGCTGAAGACAAGGACTTCAAACACATAGAGTTTGGCATGTTAACGCCATTTTCACTTGGAATTAAGTGCTATGGCTTTATAAAAAAAGGTTAGAGGACCTTTGGAGAATGTTCTAAGAACAGAAAGAAAGAAGTATTCAAGAAAGTGCTAGCACAGAAGGTAAGATGTAGACTAGTTAGGTTGCTCTCTTTATGACAGGATGATGTGTGAGGTAGGAGAAAGCAGCAGGTTTTTTTCTTTTCTACCCAGCTCCATGACACATCTAATTTACATCCCAGATGTTACAGTACACATTTTTTGCAAATCTAACAATGTGGGGGTGTCTGTTGACCTTCAAAAGTGAGCAGTCTGACCCTTCATTTCTTTAAAATGTTTGGAGACATAATTTTAACATCTACTTTAAAGTCCATGTTCCATGGATGCTCTACATGCTAATCATGATGTCTGTATCACCAACTATCACTACCCCATGGCATGCTAGGTGCAGCGTAGCGTGCTGCATAGAAAACAGTATGTGTGTGGTACAGTTGGAAATCTCCCTTACATTAGCCATGACTTAATTATTGCATCACTGTCTTCTGTGGTTTTGTCTAACTCATAAATAAAATGGGTCAATTCCCTAGTCCTGGGGACAAGTGATGCAATATGGCTCATGTCCATGTATCTAAACTCTTTTCCCCTGACTGAGGGTGGCCTGTTCTTCGCTGAGTTTTAGGAACTGTCACTGACTTGAGCTGTCTCCTGAGGCAGCGCATGGCCACCCAGCAAGAAGAAAACAAAGACAGCAGATGATTGCAGACCAATGGTTGAGGCTGTGTCCTGACACTGTTTAGTTTAGCCATTGCCTCTATTCCCAAGCTTCTCTTTTTCAGTATTCTGATTATTTCCTGCCTCTTGGGTATTAAGGAATCTGACAGATTAATTAGGGTTGGCATAAGATGCCTGAGTGCTGTAAATGCAGTGATCAAGGGCTGCCATTTGGACTTTAAAATATGTCTGTGTTTCTTGTGTATGTGATCAAACACCATACTTTTAGCATTGTAATTCTTATCCTAATTCATTGCAATTAGAATGAGACAGGACATTAAGACAAATAAACCCATCTACGCCTTAGCAGCTTATCCTGAGGATCCTCTATATCCATAGAACAGAAGAGGCTGTTTTCTCAGCTCTAGCACAGTTTCTGCCCCTTAAAGTCAATGATGAATTCTCATTAGTGCCATCATTCAGAGGGCTTCTCAGCTCAGCTTCCTCATGTCCTGCTGCAAAGAGTGGTTGTGGTAGAAAGGCTGGGGTGAAGGGCAGGTTGGAAAGTGTACTCAAACTGGCAGTTTGGTTTCCTTGGGCAGAACTCCTCTTCCCCAGGCACTACTTTTCCATTGAATCACCAATTGAATCTTCTTTCCAGCCTCCAGCTCTTTCCATTTGTTGCATGCACCTCTCTAAACACCCAGACTCTTCCTTGTAAAAGTAGCAGGATCAGCGGGCTTGGTAATAGTCCAGTGGGAAAGATGCCTCAGTACCTCTTGTTTTTGTTGTAGCACCTATGCACCCATTCATCCAAGTCAGAGATTGCCAAATCCAGCAGCCTGACAGAGGTGAGGCTGATGCAGATCTGTGTCCCCGTGTCCAACCAGCAGTGATGCTGAGCGTGTGCTCCCAGCTGGCACACGCACACACCTATACACCACATACATACACACACACGGCTGGCCACACAGATCAACACACTCAGCACTCACACAAACAAGAACAGCACCCATGGCCTCATCCACTCGCGAGCACTCACACATGCACTCGTACACCAGCTCCAGCTGCTACCATCATGGACACATGGGTCTCTGAGCCCTGGTCCCCCTCCAGGGGCTGCACTGAGAGCTCCGGAGACACACGCACACACGCACGCACACACACACACACGCACGAGAGAGAGAGAGAGCCCTGCTGCCAGGAAAGAGTTGGAAATGTAGTTTACTGAGAAGACAGGACAAACTGCCCTGACCAGGTACAGGACGTGGCCAGCCAAGAGTAGCAACCAGCTCACTGCTTAGAGATGGCAAGCCCTTTTTATCCCTTTATTCCTCTTTTTGCCATGCTTGTTCCTCTTCAAACCACCTTGATACCTCCTTTTCCCCACCTTTGGTTCTTCCACTAAACAGCCCATAATAAGCAATTGGGAAACGCTCTTACCATGCATCTCATAATGGGTCCCAAACCCTTAGGCAATGCACTTCCCCGCCTCCACAGGTCCACAAGGTACTTTGGGGCTCCAGTTCACTCATCGTGATGGGCACTGGGGCTGAGTCTCCCCTGGGACAGCTTGGGGGGGACCAGGGCAGGGGCTTGTGTCTCTCTGACAGGGTTACTGGGGTTTCCCCACCCAGCATAGTACCTCTGTGCTCCTTCCTCTGTGTATGTGTGTGTGCACGTGCATGTGCACATGAATGAGAAGAGTGTTTTGTGGGCAGATCCCTCTCCTGGGATGTCCCTGGGAGCAGCCGGAGCAGGGTGCTATTTGGGTTCCCCCACCTGGCACCCCCACCGGTTCCTCTGGGCTCTGTTGGGCACTTCTGTAGATTAGCTTTTTATCACAGAACCAGTGATTGCAGCACTCCTAGTCTGCTTATTCAGCAACAAAGACATGGGTCTGAAAACTGTAACCCGTGTTCCTCTAAGCTTCTCACAGTAAAATTACAGAGCTTCAGGCCTAAATTTCCTTTTTATTTTTTTCCCTGAAAAAATAATTTGAATTTTAGTAAAAGTTTCTGTAATAGAATTTTTGAATCCTGGTGATTTTGCATCAATTGACTCTGTTGGTTTTTCACCTTACATGTCTGTATCCAGCCAAGAGGAGTTTTTCCTGTCCCCAGTGTGTTCTTCATTGCAGCATGTGTTTATGTCCCTTCTTTTGCCACTCTGCTCTGTGAGTGACAGAGGTATCTACCTCACATATTTAAACTGCTACTTTCCTTCATGTTATCTGAAGTTTAAATAAAACAACTTTATAATAAACAGTGGGAGATCTTGAAAAACCTTGTGAATATCAGACCAGAGCGGGCATATATGCATACAAGCAGTGCAGGGTTAGGTACTCAAAAGCTGTGACAAGCACTCTTCAACTTTGATTTGACTCACTTGCTCATGATACATCCTTCCACTTCATGACCATATGCTGCTTTTTCACATGACTTTGCCTCAGGGTGCCCAGAACAGGGATAAAAAGTTCTTTCCTGGATATAGTCCCAAGAGTTATCAGTTAGAACAACTTGGATCACATAGCAGTGAGGGTTGTCCAAAGGCAATTTTGTCAGGCAGAGTCTTCTTCCTTGGCACAGAGCAGGGTGGAGCTATTCTTCCCTCTCTGCTGAGGCTCGGAGAACTGAGCGCCCTCTTCCTCATTGCATGAAGCAGCATGGTTTTCATCCCTCAGAGGGATGCACGTGTGAAAATCTGGTAATATTTTGATTTATTTTCTTTGATCCATGCATGGTGCACTGCCACCTCTCATACTCGGCCCCAAACCCTGCTACCAGGACAGGGACGTCATCGCAAATTTTCCAACGCCTATGACAGATGGAGCACATGGACAATAACTTGCTTAACTTTACAGCTGCCCTCCCCATGAGCTTCTTCACCCCAGTCTGATCCCTACATGTCTCAGCTGCATGACCCTCCTCCTCCCCACATGCACATCCTCTCCAGGATGAAGAACCTGGTTCTTCATCCCAGTCCACTGTCAGTAGTCTGCCTCTAATATGTCTCAATCTGGCTTGTCTGTCAGACAGTTTCCTTCTCCACCTTCACAGCAGGTAAGGAAGCACCTGCACAGATGGATTAGCTGAGCTTTGGCAGATCTGTGAGAGCTATGTGCTTTAAGTAGGTATCAAGTACTTCCATCCCAGAGAAGGTTAGGTCTCAGTCCCACAATGTTTTCTTGTGTGAGTGAGAAACATATCTAGCAGCTTTGACCGTGGTAGCCTCCCTGGTGTATTAAATATGCATAGAGTAAGAATTCCAGCATTTGGGAGCAACTAGGGATGTAAACCTTCTCAGCTTACGTACAAGTTGAGCATACCATATTGGATTACTAGATGCTTTTGGTTTCAAAGAGGCTGGCTATGCAGAAAATACCCATGTGTGAGAGCATACCAGAGTAATCTGAACATTCATCCAAAGCACGGTGTGTAAGCATAGAAGTGGAATAACAGGCCTGAGTGTTTGAATTGCCCTGATGTGTTTGCCATTGGGTCAGGACTACATATTTTCCTTTTGTTTGCTGTTGAACACTACTGTAGCTCAGAAAGTATTTTGACAGCATATTGTCATAGCTTGAGTTGACAGATTATGTCATGATAAAAACTATAGGTTGTTAGAGTTACAATCTGTAACACAACTCAGTGGAGAATTATTCTTAGCCTAAGACGGTCTCTCCCCAATAAACTAAGAACCATCTAATGCACCTGTCTTACATATTGCAGTACTCTTCTCCCCATGTCAGACATATAATTTTTGAATGTACTTTATTACTTTTATTTCCAGCATTCTACTCATTCTTTGGTTGCACAGAAAAATATATTGATATAGTTTAATAATACTGCAATTTTTTTGTGCACTACCTTTTGTTGTCTTACAGACAGTTATCTGCAAATTGAAAAACACTGCCTTAAATCATTTGCTGCAGGTCTGCAAATTCTTTCGTGGTTGTCTCTTATAGTAGGGTAATTTGTTGATTGAAGAAAGGGTTGTTAATCTATTGCATGACTGAATGTGATATAAATGGAGAAATGATTTTCCTCTCTCTTCTCCATTCTTGTATTTATACCTGCAATAGATTTCTTTTGCTTCTTTTAGAGAAAGTCATCTGCCTTGTATTATCAGTTACTCCAGTGAGGAATACAGTCACTGGTTGACTTGGTAGGTAGGTCCAAGGCAGTTTTAGAGTCTGAGACCAGGTGGAAAAAGGAAAACATCTTGCCAAATTTGAGAAGAGTTCTGGGAGAAACAGGTAGCTCTTGGCTTGTTACACTCATTTATTTTTGTACCTTTAAAATTCTGCTTTGGATTGAAAAGAAAAGCAGGCTTGCACCCTGGCCCTTGCTGATATAAGGAAACAGTAATAAAATAACTCTCTCTTTTTTTTCAGACAAGATTGGAAGCATTATGCCTCCCCATTTGTAGTTAGACCCAACACCTCTCCGCAGTATTTGCAGAAGAGGTACAGACTAGTCGAGCATTACCCTGTTTTTATGGGTGAGGCACTGTGATAGGACTTCAAATGGCTATTTCACTCCCCAAATGCTGAACTCAGATGTGACTGTGCATTAATCCTTGAGCACAGGGCAATGTTTTGTGCTAAGCTGTTCAGGGACAGATGAGCTGTCCTGGGAATTAGGCTGGTTCCACTTGGTTCACGCCAGCCTCTCCTCCACAAAGAATGCTTCCCTTGGCACTTCAGATCCTCTTAGTTATGGGGTAACTGAGCCAAAAGAAAACCCTGATCATCCTCAAGGGGGGTGAATAGTGACTGTCCTCAGGATTCCTGCAGCCTTTCCCTGGCAGCCGTACAGCCACTGTATGAAGTATTTTGTGAATGAATTGACTGCGTACCACAATCTCAGCCTCATACATAGGGCGGGGTTTTTTTTTTACACTTATAATACTACACTGCAATTAATGATTTCAGTGTTGAAAAAGATTTCAGCCTAATTTGTCTGGGTAAGCAGGTGGTTACTGGACTGGACTGTGCATTATGGCAGAGTACAGTCAGTCTCAACAAGTAGCACGGAGCACGCTGTGTGAAACAGGGAGACATTTGTACATGGACAAGTGAACAGCTGCTTTCCAGAATAGTTCAGAAAATATCAGAAACCTCGCCATCTTTTCCTACACTTCCTTCACTTACCAGAGTGATCATTTCTTCATTGTTGTTGTAGTGAGTTCAAACTGGGGATAGCTCATGACTGTCAAGAGCCACGCCAAAAGAAAAATTAAAATACCTCCAGTAACTACTTCTTTAAGGGGAAAATGCCTGCACACCTATGAGACATTACTTTAGGGAAAGCCCTACAAATAAACAGCCATATCAAAAACTTATAAAAGGCAGTATCATTAACAAAGAGAAAGCATTCAGTCCAACAAGCAGCATTCTGATCTTTGCACAAGTGAGACAGCCGAGCTGCCATAACCAGAAATAGTCTTCAAAGGATATTTTTCCCTGGAGCGTTATCCGTGAAGCTCAGATCTTCAGAGGTGTAGAATTCCCACGTCCCCAAACCCTGTCACACAGCCTGCCTGATGCTGCTGCCCTCTGAGATGCTGAGGGGCATAAAATCCCGCCCAGAGTCCAGAGCCAGGCAGTGAGGGAGTAGTTCTGTCTTTCAGATATCTGGTAGTTCTTCCACTCTAAACTCATGACTAGCAAACTGTTGCCTCCTATAAATTTACTACATTGCAGGGATGAAGCCTGCTTTGTAAAACGTATTCCTCTGTCTTTTTTAAAGTTGGATTTGTGCACAAGCAGCTACTTGCATAAATATGTGCCTCCTCACCAAACACAGTTCAATGTGTGCTCACTCCATTACCGTGCAGGAGCAGAGTTTGACTTTTCTTTTTCCCTGTGGACTATGAGGACTCATGATACTTGAAGCTAAAACTTACGTTCTTTTTTTTTTTTTTAATTGATCAGGATTACAATATGCCAATAGTATATTTGAATGCAGTTTAATGCATCAGTACCTAAACAATATCTTTTCCTGAAAATCTTCTCTTCACAACCTTGCAGCTCAGAGGTGCCTGGAAATATGTTTCAAGTAGAGCTGAGGGAAATTTCTTTTAAAAAAACATCATGTACAAATCTCAGGATCTCCCTTGTCAGGGGTTCTGTAACCTCCTAAAGTAACCTAAAGTATTCCAGTACTTCATCCTTGCGGTTAGAAACTTTCTTTATATAATCTTTGCTGCAAATTCAAATGTTTACTTTGTATCCTGCCTCCAGTGATTAAAGAGGACAACTGATTTTGGATGGGTAAAAATTTATTCTATGGTGTAGTGGTTTAACCCCAACCGGCAACTAGGCACTGCACAGTTGCTTGCTCACTCCTCCCTAGTGGGAAGGGGGAGAGAATCAGAAGAGTAAAAGTGAGAAAACTCGTGTGTTGAGATAAAGACAGTTTCCCAGGTAAAGCTGAAGACGCATACACAAGCAAAGCAAAAAAGGAACTCATCACTCCTTCCCATGGGCAGGCAGGTGTTCAGCCACCTCCAGGCAAGCAGGGCTCCATCACACGTAACGGTTACTTGGGAAGACAAACGCCATAGCTGTGAACATCCCCTCTTCATCCTCCTTCTTCCCCCAGTTTTTTTCTGAGCATGATGCCATATGGTATGGAATATTCCTTTGGTCAGTTGGGGTCAGCTGTCCCAGCTGTGCCCCCTCCCAACTTCTTTCCCACCCCCAGCCTCCTTGCTGGTGGGACAGCGTGAGAAACAGAAAAAAACTTGATGATGTGTAAGCACCATTCATCAATAGCTAAAACACCCCTGTGTTATCAACACTATTTTGGTCACAAATCCAAAACACAGCACCATACAAGCTACTATGAAGAAAATTAACTCTATCCCAGCCAAAACCAATACATATGGGGAAGGCATTTCCTATCACCTTAACCTTGTTTTAGAGAAAATGCATAAAAAAAAATCAAAATTCTTTTGATCTTCTTCATAGTTCAAATATGTGGTAGGTTGACCCCAGCCAGCGACTAGGGACCCACCAGCTGTTCACTCACCAGCCCCTGCAGCAGGATGGGGGAGACATTTGGAAGAGAAAAGGCAAGAAAAACTCCTAGGTTGAGATAAAGAAAGTTTAAAAACTGAAGGGGGAAAAAAGGGAAAAAACCCCCAGGTGATACAAAGGCAATCACTCAGCACCCCCCATCAGCAGACTGATACCCAGACAGCCTCCAAGCAATGGCAGCTTTGGAAAGACTACAGCCTCGTTTTATTTCTGAGCATGGCATCATGTGGTATGGAATATCTCTTTGGCCAGCTGGAGTCAGCTGTCCCAGCTGTGCCCCCTCCCAGCCTCTTTCCCACCCAAGCCTACTTGCCGGGGGTCAGAGTGAGACACAGAGAAGGTGCTGACACCGTGCAAGCACTGCTCAGCAATAGCTAAAACATTGGTGTATTAACAACACTGGTTTGGTCACAAATCTAAAAGACAGCACTGCGTGGGCTGCTAGGAAGAGGATTAACTCCATCCCAGTCAGACCCAGTACAAGGTCTTCTAAAACCTACCTGCTTCTTCTAAGCCTCTACCAAAACCATGTTTTCCAAAACTGGGAAATGATGTTACTGGTGAGGTATGACCAACACCAACCACAGCAGAAGGATTCTGAAGTACAGAAAGATGAGCATAAAAGATGAAAATTGTATTTGATTTTCAAAGTTCTTTCATTTCAAAATTCAGAATGAGGACCTTAACACTGAAAAATGAAATTTCAAGCTATGGTATTGAGATGAAACTTACTCATTTGGTTAAATCAAAGACTACTTTTCTGTGTTTGCACATAAGACATTAAAAACTCCATGGAGCTGCATGCATCTAACAGTTTTCCTGCAAATTCCAGCCTCCAATGCCATAGCTCATGGGGAGAAAGTGATAATTTCAAAGGTAGGAATAAGATGACTTCATTTTAGAAATAACCTCCAGAAATTCTTGAAATTCATCTATAAAATGTATATGCTGTAAGCTTAAAACCCCACTAAATCCTACAGTTCTCATTTTGGTTTGGTTCACTTTGATCTATAATGTCAGAATACAAAAACTCTCTGCAGAATATTTTTATAGAAAATATTAAATGTTTTTATTGGTCTCTGCATTGCTATTTCTGCTGCTGCTAAGAACATGTTTGCTTTTCTCTCTAGTTTGTTATCTTTTAGATTATTTTTCCACATTAACCATTTTAATTATTCCAAGTAACAAGTCAGAGTCAAAGCCAATGAAAACAGTGGTATCTTGTTGAAAATTATAATTTGTACATTATATCAATTTTCAGTTGAAACCTATTGCTCTGAGTTGAATAGCATGTACTTTGACTCATTCAGAATAAGAGTAATTAAAGGTGGTCACAGCAGACTGGAATCAAAGTATGCTGTACTACTGATTCTTGGATTAGCAACTCGAGTGGATATTCCCAGGTAAACATGAGATACACATCTCAGGTACACAAACACTTCTTAAGATGGGACTGCAAGATGAGGCTACAAAGACTGGAGGAGAGGAGGGGGAAAGAGCTGGCAAAAAAGATAGGTAAATAAAAGCATCATGCTGCCAGCATAAGCTGTATCCACATTAAGCTCAATTTGCCTGCATAATAAGATGTAATTCTGCAGATGGACGTTCCTTGTGTAGGCAAGGCCTTAATTAACAGGCTGAACTAAAAAATCTTGGTTTGAAAAGATGCTGAGGGAGGGGATGAACATACAATTGTGTATTCTCATCTTAAGTTACCACTCTTCCGCTTGTCCAAATGCAAAGTAACACAAAGCAGTAGAGACTATCTCCATGAGGTGGGATTTCTTACTGTTTAACTGATCTACTGCTCCCACATGCTGAGCTCCACTTGTTTGCTGAATAAAGCAAACAAGATTTCTGTAACTGTGGAAAAAGATTTCTTTACGTGGAAAAAGCTTCATGCAAATTGCTAGTACTTAAATTGTTCAGATATGAAATATCCATTTTAACCTTCCACTTCAAATGTCCTGTCAAAGCCCGCTTCTGGTGTGAAGTCTGCAGGAAACCAGCAAACTAGTGTGTACATTGAAGATGGAATAATATGGACATTATTAATGCTTCGTCATTAAACATCTCTAAAAACATTTTGAAACACAAGTTATTCCATGCAGATGACTTGTGTTATTACTGTCACTTTTGTTCTTCCTTTCTCTTTTATTGTAGACTGTTTTAGCTCACATATTGTATCTTGCTTTACTTTAGAAATAATTTCTGTGAAAGGGATCTTCTTCTGTGTTAAAATACAGTGCTTGACAGTTTGGGATCCTTTACCTGGGCCATTTGGTGTTACTGGAATATTAATAGCACTAGCACTTTTTAGCTGAGATATAGTTTTATAATTATTACATTTGCAGAATGGAGACAGACTCATGGTCTCATGATCATAGATGTTCATTTTCCACAAAAAGATAAGCTGTGAGAGGAATGACACAGGCAATTTCTAGGCTATATCTATTCACAGAAGAGTCTGCTACAAAACTAAATAACTGTTGTAACACATACCTCTTACATTTTTGTTTTCCAATAACATTTTTTCACGTGTAGTTGATTAGGAATGTATCGATACATTTAAATAGAAGTCAGACTGCTCTGTCAGCCTGAATCTGAGAGACAGCACTAGGTGTACGCTGTTTTTCTAATAGGAAGTCTCCTGTTTTCTATAAATAGACATGTTTCAGTTCTGATTGTTCTGTACTGAAATAACTGGCTAGATGTCTAATTACTCTGAACAGAAAACACAAATAATGGCAGGCATTCAACCCCTCCTGAAAAATTGTTCCCAGCAGTTAACTGTTCTACTTCCTGGGCACCGGCTCAGAAACATGCTAGGTCTGAGGGCCCTTTTTCCTTTCCTTTTCTTCTCTTTGGTACCTTCATATCCATCATTCTGCTATGTCCTAAAGGCAAATGATACACGGTGCAGCATATCCTTTGGAGTCAGGGATCAAATTCATCCCTGGCCAGGATGTGTAACAATAAACAAGGGAAGGAAATGAACTGCTTCTGAGAAATGGAGTTCCCTCCAGCTCCCTTTCAATTTGCACACAGCTAGGCATTGTGCTTTATATGTAATTATAATGATTTATTCGAAGGTGTTTACTAGTCAAAGGCATAACATCTTGCTTATCTGATAATTACATAGCTGGTGAGGTCATGGAGTAGGTTGTTAACACTGTCAATCTATAGCACTAAAATGAAGCATTTGCTTGTACGTTTCTTTAATGATTCATTTATTTCCTATCTGTGCCATTTTTATCTACCTGCAGGTTTTTGTTTGTTTCTTTCACAAAGGAGCACACAGTGAATCTGTCTTGCCTAAATTTCACATACCTTAATTATTTTTATACCATAATACTGGTTCTCCTAACGTGAAATCGAATAATTCTTTACAGTAATGGATGCAGCATAACTGAAAATTCATCTCTTCAGCTTTGTCACACTGCTTATAAACATAAAAAAGGTTATAGTTACTTTCATAGTCCTGGACCTATCCTGCACAATCAGTTCATTACTGTACTTAACGTAAATTGAGTGTTAAATCTCCTTAAGTGAAATCTTCACCCTGCTTGGCATTTGTGATTGTGATTGTGATAGGAAAAAATTACATTTTGGAGAGGGAAATCAGCCAAAATATATAGCTCTGTGGGTCATCAGTGGGACCAAGTTTAGGGAGTAGTCTAATAAAATTAGGAAGGTATCATAGATGGATAGTACAAAATGGAATAAAATGCATGTAATCTTCCCAACCTTGGGAAAAAGAACCAACCAACCAGTCACTGAAATAGCTGTCCTGCAGAGAACTTTGACCTAATGCTATACCCTGCCTTGAATGCTGTACAGCTTCTCTGGCTGCCCTTTCTGTTTGGAACTTCTTTATTTCTAATTTTCATCCTGTCACTGAAATGGTTTACCTTTTATTGAACATATTTATGGTGTCTGCAACAGATGTAGTGATTCTGTTAATCTTTTGACAGATGCCACTATCTCTAACTAGTCCAGATTACGAAGGCTGTATACAGAAGGAAACAAATACCCACTTGAGGGAGCTGACCAAGCTCGTTTGAAGCTACATTGGCATTTCTATACCACATCATATGCTGCAATATGGGCAAACTCCAAGACCTATTTGTATCTTCTAATCCATAATGGTGTTTTAATTGGTGCAACTTAGTTTTGTCTCTTCTTCAAGCAGCCATCTCTGACTCCAGTGTTGCTTGTTTCCTGATAATAGAACCCTTTGGTCTCACAGGTCAGCTTCGCCCCAGAAAGGAAGCATCAGAACTAGCTCAGAAGCTAGCTACTCGCTCAGTGCAACTTAATTCCCACTTGTACATCAGTTCTAGATGTTGGCAATCTGGTGTCTAATATTTAGGAAGCCGCTACACCAAAATTCAGGCTAGAAATTCCTGCTGTTTGCAATAGCATGACCAGTATTACTTCCTGTAAAATTTACTTCCCAATAATGAAAGACCTCAGAAGATCACACTGCATATAGTGAATGTGTGTTATAAGTGTGCATGTTGAGGAGTTCAGAAAAAAGAACAAATTAAAGCAGCACCATGTTATTGAACTTTTTCATTTCTGAATGCTAAACAGGTTAGACACCACGGGACTGGACATCAGTAGGCAGGTATAACAGGAGGTGCCAACTGTGAAATACATAAATATCGTTTCAAAGCTTGAACTGTGGTAGTGAATATATCTTTTTCCCTTCTGCTTCCTGTAGCTGTTCAGGTACTTAGCACTCCAGCAGTTTGCTGTTCCTCAGGATTTGGCTTTAAGTATTTTTTGTTCAAATAGGAATTGCATATTTTCTTTCTCAATATGCTTCTTTTCTTTCCTGATAGGCCGTATAAGCCCTTGGGATCTTTTGATCTGCTTATCTTCCAGAAAAAATGACAGCACTGGCTGCATTCAAATAGAAGACTTGCATCATCTAGAGTTATTCCAGAAGGTACGAGATTATTGTGTTGTCCTTTGTGAGAATGAGAGGACAGGGCTAGCCCAAATTTTCAGCACTCACTCATAAAAAGAAAAGTATCTGATGCTTATTTTATACTGCAGCGGCATGGTTTAACAGCAATAAAAAAAGTTTTTTCAAGTTTCCTGTCTAATGAGAAATACTTGTCAGATACCAACATTTCATTCTTCTTTATATTACACCCAGTGATCAAAAGCAATTTCTCATTTGGACATAGTATGTTATTTTGGAGGCAAGTATTTCAGTGTAAGTACTGATAATTGTTACAACTGAGTGTCAAGTTTTCCTTTTCTCTTCTTTAGCTTGAACTTTTGCATTCTTGACCACCCTCAACCACCATGTCAGGCAGCAAAAGCGTCTACAGAAGTCAAGGGAAATTTAAACAATTTACCCCATTGGAAAAAGAGAATTTAGAAATTGTGAGAAACAACTAGCCAATGCATGCAATATTTCAGAATAATAGCATAAGCAGAAGATAAAGCTGGACTAATTTAGGCTTCACATCTTATATCAGTATTGAGTTTCATCTAATGTAATTGCTCCTTTGTAAACATAATTTAGGCACCTCTCCAAACAGTGACAGTGCTCCTACAATTGATAATGTGTGAGCTGGACCCATGTCCTCCTCCAGGGCCTTCATGGGATTTCCTTGCTCTGGCACTACAATCTGCTTACTCACAGTCCAAACCATCAGTGGTGCCAATATTTCTTGGTATTTTCAGGATTGGTTTTTTTTCACTTGAGTATGTTGTGGGCACAGTTTAGGTTACTTTGATATGCAAATGTCTAAATAAGCACCTGACTTGTTGGTGAAAATATGTAAGTGAGTTAAACTGAGGGCTTTGTTTGAAAAAATGTGACCTAACTATGGATAAAGCTTGGCTTATAATTCAAGTACAATGGCACAGATAATAATGGCAAGACCCAAAATTATAGACTCTGAACTGAGGGACTGGGAGAAATAGAGCTGCTTTTAAAAGGTATTTAGTTCAGGTAGGAAGTTCATGAGGATGCAAAAAACCACTGCATGTCCACAAGAGTCAGAGCTAGGAGCATGTACACTGGGGTTCCCTGGGACAGGATGACTTATCTAAGTGTATCCAAAGTGAAATTTTTATAGCAGTTCCAGTTTGCTAGAAATATACATGCTTTGGATTCAGGTCTCAGATCATAAAACATCCCAGGCTTCTGCAAACTGCTTTTTGCTCATTCTACCCATATTATCATATCTGAGCCTTTAATACTGTGCAATATAATAATCCTTACAGCACTCTGCAATGTCCAGAAGTTTCACACATGAGTAACTGAGACATAAGGTGATCAAAGGAATTGTCCAAGTTCCCTCAGGAAGTCTGCAGCACAGCAGGGACTTAAACCAGATGGCCCATATCTCCGAATAACTTTAAATATTGGACTAACATTACCCGCTGCTGGCATGTCCATACCACAGTGCAATACAGTTCTTTGTTGCAGAGCCTGGATATGGTTTAGCTACATTAGTTTACCACTGTTCCCAAACACTGCAATTCAAGAGGCATAGGCTATTTCCATGCAGTGAGAGGCAGTGATTGATAACCGTCAGAGAACAGAAAAGCTTCAGAAAATGAAAAGGGGGCAGGGAAGGGGTGAAAACTCAGCAGCCAGGAGGAAAGCCATAAGTCTAAAATTTTGTTTTGTGCTGGCCATGGAGGAAGAGCCCATACTTTAACTTCATTATCCTGTGTTGCAGGAATGGCAAAGTTGTAATTCGCTATTGACACTGACAGGAGTTTTGCATGAGGTATCTCTGATAAATTAAACACAAACCCATTGAAGGCTCCAGGAAAAAGAGCACTTTTCTGAATGAAACCATTAAAGCTTCTCTTTTTACATACAGGTAAACCTACTTCCAGAAATCCAGCATTTTCTTTGCAGAAAAGAGGGATTATGCCAGATAACAAAAGCCTTTTCAGGTAACCTAATTTCTTCAAATCTGCATAGGTCATGATGGTCTTTTAATAGTTGTCATAGGAAGTCTCTGAAATGACACTGTTAGGCTTACAATTCCTTTTTATTTTTAGTCATGAATGCATAGGGGGAAAAAAATGAAACAAGAATGATAATCTATTTCAGACACCACTTAAATACAAATTACAGTTATGCAGTATCTTTTCAGGTAAAGATATTGCATTGTTTAGCCATTGCATACTGCAGAAATAATTTGGCTATAAGTGTCTTATTTTTGGACTGTTTTGTGTTAATACAGTGTATTGGTGTTTACACTTCAAAGCCCTGGGTTCGGTGTAATATGTTTGTTCAGCTTTACAAAAATGTTGTGGCATGGAGAAGGAGTAGGAGTCGGAGTTTGGTTCCCATCCAGACACAGTTTACTGATAAAAAGCCTTTGTGTATTAAGATCATCAACCAGAAAAGTTTAAAGGTTATGGGCCAGTTGCCAGAGAATTCTAATTTACTATGGGTGTAATTCAGCTTTGAATAGAAACTGGAAAAAACTCTTGTGCACCATATTAGGTCTATTTAAACTACAGAGGCACACATTCTGATCTTAGTTACAGCACTAAATATCCACCATCAATACTACCTTGGATTTATGATCTATCTTATATAAACTTTGCTTATAAGAAATCTTGTCCTTTTTTTTTTTAATCCAGTAAGAACCAACCTCTTATTTATTCCATTAGTATTTAGCCTTGTTTGCAGACAACTACACAAGATTGGTCGGACTCCTTCCCTTTCCCTTTCCCCTCTCCCCTTTCCCCTTCCCTTTCCCTTTCCCTTTCCCTTTCCCTTTCCCTTTCCCTTTCCCTTTCCCTTTCCCTTCTTTTCCTTGCCCTTCCCCTTTTCCCTTCCCCTTTCCCTTTCCCCTTTCTCCTTCCCTTTCTTTTCACCTTTTATGTATATGCTATATTTCACACATAAGGAAAGGATTTATTACATCTTATTTAACCATTTAGAAGTCAGATATCTTCTGCACCAGTATTCTAGTCTTCCCCTTAAGCCAGTGGAGAGAGAAGGGTACCTTCAAACACTACTTCATTTTATCCTAAATTATGTGTTTAAAATAGGTGTATTGAATTACCCTCTGCAGGTACTTACTACCCAATTACCTCTCACCACTGGCTGTAAATGGAGCCTAGACAAGTAGCTTAGATTAAATACCTAGCACATGGGTGCTTGACTAAAGCTGAGGTTAGGTGGTTCCTAACCTAAGCATACCCTTTTTTTTACTGCTTCATTTAAAGATTGATCCATATTTAAAACTTATGTGAGGTGTTTCCCTTAAAGAACTGTATGTTGAGGGTCAATTTAAATTACACATTTCCATTTTCCTGGTGCAGTAAATTGTCAAAACTGATCATAAGGAACATGCAATATAATGAACATCTATCCAGGTCCCATGAGAGTCCTTTATCGTGAAGTCATATTACACCAGGTAAATAATATATTCTGTTTTGGCTGAGTTTTAAGTATATCTTCAGTGATGCCTAGTGCCTTGGTTCCCTTGCACTGGAAAGTGAATTAGAAAGTATTCTGATATAGTACCAGTTTCAGACAAACCTGAGCAGATTTCTAAAAATTTCAAGGACTTCAGGAATTGGTAGTTCCTATTCATGTTGTAACAGACTGCCTTTAAAAACCATTGGTTTGCCCTGCTACTTGGAGAAAGGCCAATTGCAGTGGTTTTATTATTTTGCTACTGCAAAACCACAAACACAAGAGGCGCTCACCACACACAGAGCTTTCCCCTTGAAATATGCACAGTTTCATGGGTGTCCATAAGCTGTGGTACAAGCCACTTTGTGTATGCCATCTGTTAAGCTGTTCGGTGTTTTCTCCTCTTTAGGGAAGGGTCATTTGTAAACATCTTATTCCATATTCATATTATTAGTGCTTTCCTGGCAAAGAGAAAAGCCCTTCTGACTGATGGCGAAATGCCATTGAAATCAAGGTAGTATGTGTGCTTGGCAGCAGAGGTCTGAGTCCTACCCACCCAGTAACAGAGGATTCTTCTAGCAGTCTGCTGAACGGCTGTCAGATAGAAAAAGGCCCACCCCTCACCTTTCAGTTACCAGTAAAAAAGATTTTGAACCTAAATTAGCTACAGAGTTTTAAAATTAAAAAAAAAAAAAGCCCGATCCATCTCTTAAATCTAGGTGTCTCCACATCAGCATGTGGCTGAGGTAGCTGTTTCATGTGGCCTAGCATGAGGTAGCTGTTTCAACACAAGGATCTCATGCCACTTGAGACACCATGGAGAGTCCAGGACACCCAGCAGGATGGGCAGATTTGGCACAGAACCTATGTCTTTCTGGTCCAGCAGCTAGAGGCTCAGAGGGATATCCTATGGTGTCCCAGCTGGTGATAGATCTCTGTGTGTGGATATCTGACTTTAACATTTGGTATCTAAGCTCCCAAAATTAGAAGTACAGTTTAAAGTGAGCAAGCCCAAAAGAGCATTTACTTTCAGCATAATTTAGGGTTAGCTGAATTGCTCCACACTGACTGTATAGACTACATTGACGTCCACAGACAGGAATGGGAACTTAGACTGTGGCACACAGGGGGTCATCTTTGTATAGACCAGACCTCAAAGTGTCTCAATCCAGAAATGAATCCCATTCAGTATCACTGTGTATGTGACATCTAATTTACTATGAGTGAAATTCACCCATAGAAGGTGAAATTAGAATCAGAAGGGTAAATTATTTGATTAACTTGGCAGGTTAAGAGGACAAAAAGGCATAAGTTAAAGCAAACTTCTAGAGCCAAGATTTCAGATACTCTCTTCCCATTCATCTGATAAAGCCAGCTCTTTCCACTTCTTTCTCTTGCTTGCATCCTCCGACAGACCTTTCTTTCCAACAACAGCAAAGTTGCCAACTATTAGGACTTGTTTGATCCTCAATTTTAAAAATTATTCGGGGAAAGAACGGTTTTCATCAGTATTTCCTCCAGAGAAGAGTTTGTTTCCTTTCAAATCAGTCACGTACTTTCACTCTTGTGTGTTTGAGTCAATGGGGCTTCTCTGCGATTCCTTTTGAAGAGGATCAGTTGGTTTGTTATTACTGTGTTTGTCATTTAGTCAGCCCCCCAAGAAGCCAAGCAATTTCCTGTAAAAGTGAAAACACAAAGTTGCTGCTCTAAGAATTACATGATCAAATTAAAGACACACTAAGTTGTAGAAAGAAATATCAGGCAGCAAAGCTGAGGGGATGGGATTAGTGGATTTACTGTGGGTATGACTGTGTTGATATTGATAAGCAGTGGGTACAAGGGTAAAGGCTATTTTTTTAAAAAATGTTATTCTATTTGTTGTTGTGCAACTGTTAAGCTTCTAGGTTTTGTATTTAAGAGAGCGTGCCCCTTCTCATACCCCTGTGTATCAATATAGGAAAGAAAATGAGTTGTAGAAAATATCAGGTCAGTGCTTGTTTCTTTGCTTTGTCTCTTTAATGGAAAATCTTTTTGTCAGTCTGAAAATTTAGATTGGTTCTGTCCGTATGGGAGAAAAATTATGCACACACAAATGATGACTGCTTTTTAGGAAACAGGAGAGAAGCTGGGAAGAGAAAAAAAAATAGGAAAATCAGACTGGAAGAAGAGTTTAGAGGAGCAAAAAGGTAAAAAATACATCATGTATGTGGATAAATTGGACTGAGTAAGAGAAGGAGTTGCTGGAGGATGGGCACATGTGGCAGTGGGTTTGTGATGAGGCGTAAGAATGGTAATGGATCTTAAAATTCAACATGGAAGACACTGGTAAGTGCTTCCTGCTCAGTCTGAGAAGATTGGTTTCACTCCTGCTTTTGCAGTGCATTTTGCCCAGTTTTCAATCAGGTGCCTGATGTCTGCTCACTATACAGGACTTGGGCCATGAGGAGATTCTGGTATGGCTAGTGAATGAACAAGGAAGGGTCCTGGCATTTATTGCTCAGGTCAGCAAAAGCTGTAGCTGTTGCAGTGATCTGTGAATGAAATCTTCTGCAAACAACCCAAACCTAGAAGCTCTCTGAGGTTGGAGAATGACTGGCAAAGAGATTTCAGGTGTTCATACTTGGTATCCCACCACAGGTGGGCTGAGAACTGGGCTTCGCTGCCTCCTGGAACTACTCCCAGGTGAGAGATGGAGAGGACTAAGGTCCACAATGTGAGCAGAATTGCCCAGCCTCAGTTTAGGGCACAGAAAAGGTATCCTGATGTATGCGCAACAAATACTCTCTTTGACAGGTTTTGCCCGGGAAAGTAGTGGAAATGCTCATAGCATTGCCTCCCTGATTTTCCTGTTCCCTAAGAAATCCAGACTAGTCTGTCTTTCCATGTAAGCATTTGTCTTGCTTCGTCACTTCCAGGGCCCAGCCTGTGCCATGCATAGCTGTTTTCTTTACCCATCCAGATCACCGATTCTTTTTAAAGTAATACTTTTTCTCTATGCCTTCCTTCTGCATTTCTTTTTATTAGTGTCACTAGTGCAGAGACTTTATGAGTGTCTACCAGCCTTGCGTGCTCACTTGGTCACTTGTGGGGCTGGCCAACAGCGTTAATCACACAGAAGGTCTTAGGATAGCCACGACCCTAATGAAATTGAGTGGGAGGGAGAGCCAAGATAGTCCAGCTGTGTGACTGTGCTCTCACTATGTGATATATTTACTGCCTGGTGCTAACCCTGTGCCAGCTTTCCTCTTCCCCTGCCTAGCAAATCTGCCCTGCCTGTCCCCAGCATCCCTGGGTTACTCTGGAGTCAGCAGGAAGGGTGATGAGATGAGGGGAGGAAGCAAGGCCCAATGGGGCCACCTATGTAAGAGAGCAATTACAGATTAAATTTATTTTCTGTCATAATAATTCAACATCTTTGTGACAGGAACATGCTTCTTTATAGGGGGATGCATTGCTTTCGCCAGCTGGCCCTTATAAATGTCTGCACACCAGTTGTGATCAGTTTTGTGCCTATTACCTTTCTGCTACTGAAGTTGCTAAGAGCCTCAAGAATGGCCAATAAAATCAGCATCTGATTCTTTTGAGTTAATTTGATTTTAAACTACATGGGGCAGGATTTTCTTTGTTTTACAACATGGTCAGATCTCAGCTAGGAGAAAAACATACTTGTGTAATAACAATAAGTATGGGGAGACTGAAAAGAAGTAAAGCAGCTAAACAAATTTAATTACTTGGCCTATACCATTCTATATTCTACCCTGTTACTAGTACAGAATTGTAGCTGTGGCTCTAATCATGTAATAGTCAGCCAGCATTTTCACTGAGTTGCTTTTTCCAGAGTTTTATAGCTTATCTGTAAATTTAAGTTCTATTATGAAGGGTGCACACAGAAGCAGCAGCCCTTCTGGAAAATATTGAAAAAAACCCCTCTATCTTTTAACTGTGAGGATACTTTAGGAATGAAGAAGCAAACAATGTATTTAATAAATACTGTTTTCCATGCACTTGCCAAAACAGAGAAGCAAAAACCATGGTAAATGATTAATCTAAACTGAAGCTGTATTTGCTGATGTTTTTAAAGGGGAAAATAAACCACACATACATTTCAAAATGATGCGCTATCATCATTTTGTCTTTTTAACTCGGAAACTTCACAGGTGTTTTTTAGCATGAATTTCAGTGCATTCCAACCCACAGCTTAAATTCCTTTTCCTCTAGATCTGCTTTAGTATAAACTTTTTTATATATACTAAACATGTTTTAGATAGTTTAAATTTCCAGAAATGACTAGTAGCTTGAAATGTCTCCATTCTAAATATTCAGTGTGGGTTGCTTTGAGATTAACTATATTACAGAGGGAGAAATCACTGCATTCTTTTAATATGAAAACCTTTTAAGGACAGCTAGATCAATAGTCAGTAGTGGGTGGGGTATTGAACCTGCAGCAATGTGCACATTGCAAATAAAGCTTATAACACATGTCAAAACCATCACAGGAGTGTTAAGTACCAAGCAAGAAATCATATTTCTGTGAAATCAGTGGAAGTTTTGCCAGGAACTCACTGGGGGCCAGGATTGCCCCTGGTCATCCTAGCTTCCTTCAAATACTCAGCATCTGCTTTGAGTTTCACAGCCACCCTTTTCTAAATGCATAGGGTATAAAACTGAGTGATAAAGGTTCTCTCTTTCTTTAGCACCGTCAAAGCATAATGTGTAAGCCATAGGAGAGTACTAATCTTTGTTTCAGAGTCTTTGCATTCAAATGGATAACAGGAGGCAATTAAATGGAATAGGTCTGCTTTCTGTGACAGGCCTGCAGTGACCTCAAGGAATGTAGCGGCAGTAGTTCAACTGAAATCATCCACCCTCCAAAATCAACACTGAAAACCAAAAAAAATACACTTTTAGTGCTCATTACTTTCATGGTTATGCAGCTTAGAGCAGGTTGCCATACATGACTGAGCAAAAGGTACTGGATAGTAGGCTTTATTTTGATCAAAATCCTCTAGTCCTGAAGGTGTTTGGAAGTCTGACTAAGACTCTATGAAAGCTTTTTAAACATCTCCTGATGTGAAGCAATCTTTGCAGCTGTTCAACCCACCTTTCCAACCTACAAAGGCTGGAAAATTGCCCAGCTGTAAATACTAGAAGAGGACCAGGTTGTAGCAATGCAGCTTGCCCAGTCTTTATCAGAAATAAGCTCTTTGTGCTCCAGCAGCTCACACCAGTCAGGCAGATGAGTGATCCCAGCACAGGATACAACATGAAGTTCTTCTAGCTCACTGAGATGCCCTCTCAGAGAGAAAACCTGCAAGGCTGACAGAGAGGACCTGTTATCAGTCCTTCCTGAATATTGTGCTGCAGAAACTGCTGAGAAATGACATGAGGGCATTATCATTCTCCTTTTTTCATGTGTGAGAGAATTCAGGCTCTTTCTAGAGACAGACTACCACTATGAAAATCTAGGAAGAAGTTCAGAAGGCTTCTATGCAGATGGAAAGTCTCCTGTATACTTTCAGGATTAATGTACTTTCATGTTCTAAAGCGATGCTTTTCCTGCTAAAAAGAAAAGGAATTGGATGAAGACTCTGAAAGTACAAATGTGCTGATCTTGCAATGTCCTTTATGAAAGAAATGAACAATGTGCTGGGCTTAGAACAAAGCATAGCACCTTAGTTGCATTTCATCCCATCTCTAGCTGTGTGCTTCATTGAACAACCAGGAGCTCCCAAGGCAACTCAATCGCTCTTGAAATGCTTCTAACAGATCTGACAGTTGAGGGGCACTTCAGAAACAAAATGACCTTTTCTCACAGACAATAGTCTTAATCGTTCCTTGCTCCATGTTTGAAATGTATAAAATATAGCTTATTTGATCTTGAAAAAGTAAAAAAATTTAACAAACAAAACCATATTGTAACCCTCCTTGTAACATCAAATATAATATAAAAGGAAGGATAAAGAAGAGGACACATTCTCATTCATCTTCTGTTTCCTTTTCTTTCAATTGAGTGTTATTCACTTAGGTCAATCAGTAGGGTCTTCTGCTGCTGAATTCCTTACCTTTGCAGATCACCAGATGTTCATGTTAACCTAAGTGTTCCACTTACCACCAGTCCACGTGGCCACAGCCGTGTCAACACTGACGTGGCTCTGCTCCAGGAAGTCTTAATTTGTCCAAATGTACTTCTAGGTATTCGTAAACCTTTTGCTCACCCACACGTTGTAACTCTTAAATCAGCTATTCTTTATTGTGCATGCATTGAATCTCATGTTACGCTTCAGAACTCTGAGCCAAAGAAAAGTAAATAACCTGGGAGCCAGAGATGGGGGCAGAGGAAGCAAGAAGTCATAGCTGTGTAAAATACTTGAAAAGCCTCATTAGATGTCAGTATAGCTGCTGCATTAGATATCAGTTGTCGCTGTCAACTGATCTGTTTGACTCTGTGGTACTCTGAGAAATTGCAGTTGACAGAACAGTATCTACCACCAGATCATGTGACAAAGAGGTGCTTAATTTTTTTGATCTAGAGGTATTGACTTGGTTTGGTGGACCTTATACCTCCCTTTCACCTGTGCCCCCCAGCTGTTCCTATGTC
This sequence comes from Ciconia boyciana, assembly GCF_034638445.1. Classification (NCBI taxonomy): domain Eukaryota; kingdom Metazoa; phylum Chordata; class Aves; order Ciconiiformes; family Ciconiidae; genus Ciconia; species Ciconia boyciana. The sequence goes on along the minus strand of NC_132934.1, from coordinate 26,597,857 downwards.
TCAGATCTATGTTTTATCTGTTGCTGTGGTTAGAGGGCTAATGTGTGAATTCAGCTGAGAACTTGTAGTGGCTTCCTTACCCATCAAAATGGCATCGTGGAGAACACCCTAGGCAGAGGTAAAGTGGTGCTGTTTGTCGGTGTTTGCAATGGTACCATTTCAGAGACGTCAGCATAAGAAACCTGCTTCAAGCCAGAATTTTGAGGAAGTGAAGGGTTTTTTTAAAGTGAAAGCAGGTATCCGGCCTTAGATCCTTTGCTGTACACTGGATCATCACAAATGGCAGCAGCAAAAGTGCTTGAGGCAAAGCCTGCAGCTGCTCCTCAGGAAAACCAGCAGTTTGTGTAGCCTTTCAATTACTGCATAGCCACTTTAAAAGGGAAAATGTTCTTTTCTAGTTTATGTCTTTTTTTTCTTTTGATCTTTAGAGTCTGCTACAAAAATTCCTGGTATTAAGATGTGGATTTTTGAAAGAGGGGATGTAATCTGGACATGACACTAGGATGCTGGGACTCTTTCTGACTTGGTTTCCCAAGCTGCCTGACATGTATCAACTGCTGAGCCTGCCTCACCTCTTCTATTATAAAATGTTGATGTTATTTACATACTTCAAAAGGACTGATTAATTAACAACAGCTTGTAGAGTGATGTCAAGATGGAAAAACATGGCAATTACTGCAAACAGTAAGGGCACTGAAGGCTAATTTTCATTGATGATAATGTTGATTAACAAATTTACAGCTCTAATAAATACTGTTACTGCTTTTGAGTGCAAGAACAGGTGAAGAGTTGCCATGAGAACTGATGCAGCTGACTGTGCTGCAGTTCAGCACTACTGACATCTCTTTATTATTATGATAATTGTATTCACTGATTACTAGGACTACATTTACCAAAGTGAGGGACTGTCACTCCCTCATTAACTCTGCCTGATGGTGTACGTGCTGTGAGTCATCTCAAAGGAGCAAGCGCCTTGTGACAGTCTCAATCCCCTTTCTCCTTCTTCCAGCCACCTTGCAATGCGCTCTTGACCAGGTGGTTGCTAACACAAACCAACAGAGGTGTGTAAAGCACCATACAAACAGGAGCTCTATAGCATGAGGAATAATTTATGAGCATTGCCCCTTTTTTGTTCTCAATGCTAATCGCCAACACCCTGAATTTGTTTAACCTTCTCGTCTTGAGATGGTTAAACCAAGAGATGGCAGGTTTCCATTTTTTTTATGTCGAGGCATTTTGCAATGACTTAGGGAAATACTAAGGAGCTTCTACCCAGTAGTCCGAGAATTTCAGGACACCTCTTTTTCATCTGTCCCTACCCATTTTTTTCTGTTATATCCACCTCTAGTAAATGGTCCACTGGGTAGTGACGAATTAATGTCAAAGTAATCTTTTCTATTTCCCTAAAACAGCTAAAACTCTCATTTAAGAGGGGTAAATATAGGTACAAACCTCATCTCATTCTTTTCAAACTCTGCCTTGTGAGTTAATACCATATTGGTTACTTGTTGCCTTAGCAACACAATTAAAACCATGTTTTGAAAAGGAAAAGACACTCTCTACTTTCTCTTGAGTAACAAGCTGAACAGCCCCTCTCTGCTGTCCTGTTCTTATTTTCAGTGAAATATTGGCTTTCTTTTACATAGGAAAATTATGTTCTGTGCATTTCCCTTTTCTCAACATTATGGTCATTTTAACTAAAGCAATTGCTGAAAAATGTGCACCTTTAACATAATTTGGCTTTCAAATGATCAGCTGAGAAGAGAAGAGCTGTCATTCTTGTGCATTGCATGGTTCTGTTAATGTTGTCATGTAGCTACAGCCTAATGTAAAAGGTGTATATGTTATAAGGAGCTTGGTCTGGAAGCACAGTTCTGCCTCCTTTCAGCTGTGTGCTGTAGTCATCAAGGTAGGACAACCTGTCTCTCTCTCATCTGCCCCCCTAGGCAGCATTGGCAAGGGGGTAGCTTGGATTGCTGTCATGGGCTTCATTGGGTTTTGTGTGACTTTGATCCCACTCATGGTCAACAGATCAGTATCTTGCTGTTTGAAGATCTAGGCCATAAGATTTGAACTCCAGAGCCTGATGGTGCTGGGCTGTTCCTGATAGATGTGCTACATTACCAAGATACAGGGGAACGGGGCTTGGTTCTATAACTCCATGGATGCAACAGCAGAAGGCTATGTCTTACCTTTTTACCAATGTGAGGATAAATCAGAAAAAGATCTCTGAAGTCACCTGTGCACTCTGGAGGGCCTTTATGTGTTTTATTAATTCTGTTTTTGCCTGAACACGAAAGCTGTATGATTGAACTTTACACTCTGGGAATTATTTGCAGTTGCAAGTAAGTAGCTTAGTTTCTTGCATAGTCAGTGAAAAAACAGACCCTTTCTGAGAACAATTCAGAACCAGTATTTCTCTTAGTGCTCCAAGGACTGGTCTCTTTCTCTCTCCATTGCTTAAAGACAAAGCTTAAGAATACTATTTTGCTAATATAGGCACTTTAGTTAGGTAACTAAAACGATGCATAGAAGTAGTCGCAGTGGGACCATTGCAAATTGCCATGGTGAAATGCCATTGTCTCTTTACAGGGTGGAAATTGCCATAGTGAAATGCTGTTGTGTCTTTACAGGGTGGATATGGAAAAATAGCACTTGATTTATGCTCCCTGTGCGTATTCAGAAGCAAGTCTGCTAAGTAAATGACTTAATGCGAGTTTACTGGCTTATTCCTGTTATCACTGCACAGCCAAGTAGGCAGAGAGTAGTCTGTTTTGTCTCTGTCCCACCAGCAAACAGGTAGTTACTTACGAAGTCCAAACCAGTTATAATGCGTAACACAACACAAAGATGCCAATGAGAGTATAATCTGAACATGAGGTGCTATATTAATAAGGGCCTGGTTTTGTTTAGTAAAGCCTTTAATCCTGCTAAATGGTGCATGTAAGGCAAAGGACCAGATTAATTTTAGATCCCAGTTAAGCCTGGAAGGCTGAACTGAGCTGATCTGATGAACAGCTGATAAACATAGACAATCACAATGTCATTTTAACAGGATCTGTATGAAAATGGACAGTTCTTTTCCTTGAATGGCTGCTCACAGCTCATCGCCAGAAATACAACTTCAGTTTTATTTTTCATTTCATGCACCGAAGTGGAGAGTGCATGCATTAGAAGAGAAGCTATACAAATAAACTCATAACATTAGCACGATGCAGGATGTCATTAAGCAGATAAGTCATAAGGTTTGGGAATAATGTGAACAGCTTGACTTTTCCCTGACTATTACTTAAGAACTTGAAATGTGAGGTGTGTTAGAGTCAATGAAAACCACCCTACATGAAATAATGACATAACGTAAGGGCTCTGTGCTTTTTTATCAGCACAATAAAAGCAGAAAATACATACCACCCGTTGACTGATCTCACATCACAATATTCTGATTACTGTTAATAGTCACATGCCTCAGTAATCTTGAGGACTCTGGTACATCAGTCCTGGTCCCACTGTGTTTGGTGGCAGAACTAAGCCTCCCGTAGATTTCAGTAACTACAAAATGTAGCCTTAAATGGTGAACCTAGAAACAAGGATATGTGGTTATTCACTGAGCTGTCTGTGTGATTACAGTGGCAAAGTCCTTAGTCAAATAAATTTCTTACCCCATTAATTGTAACTAGGGCTACGTGAGAAACAAAGTTTTGGTATTCTATGTTTAGAAATAAAGGATTTCTCTTTACAGGAAAGGGGAAGGGGATGCTTTTTGTATGCAGCACTCATGCACTCACCTATAAAGTGGGAGTTGCAGCTAAGCCTCTGAGCTTGCAGCTGGAAAGGGGTGCTTGGTGGGTGTAAAGCTCTCTGCTAGCAGATTCAAAAGGGTTTACAGTTTCAGCATTTGTTGTTTTACATTTTCAGCTGATGCTGGTAGTTCCCCTCTACCTATTGTGTTTTACACATTTTATCCTTAACAGCAGGAGTCGACTGCTGCTTTTAATGCTCCGCTGACTCTCTTTGTCATCCCCTTGGTACTTTTTCAGACCTGCAGCTCCCAGTCGTCACCCCAGAGTGCTCCAGCCGGCCTGGACTGTCAAGGGCCAGCACTGCAAGCAACATGTCCCAGGGTGGTGAAAGCACTGGCAAGACTCATACTGCCCATCTGCGGTACTGGTGGAAGCAGAGCACAAGCACACAGCTGTAAGATAACGATTCCCCACCCTCAGAAACTGCGAGTGCCTCATTGTGCTTTTAGTTGGGAGTCAGGGATGCAGAATGTAGCAAGAGAGGAGACCGCAGCAGGTGGAGCACTTGGATGCATTGCACCTCTTATACTTGCATAATGTTTGTTTCTGTACTAGCCAAGCTTGAACATTTTGCGTGTGAACAGCTAAGGCTTTATGTTGAGGGCATTGAAACACCTAGGCAGATAAATACAGACCCAGAGACACCCCTAAATGTTTAGGTCTCATAGCGGCTGAGCTATTTCCTGCTCCCATCCCTGCCTTGCCCCTACTACAGGCACACATATGTAGTCCTTTGCACAGACCTTCCCTTAAGTGAAGAACTAAGAAAGATTTGAGAACTGGCTGTCCAAGTGCTGTTTTCTATGTTACAGTATCTCACAAATTTTATGCTCTGAGGCCCTACCATTCTGCAGAGGGGAGAAAAAGGTCTCTTTAAGATAGATATTATTAGACACCCTGAACAGATAGCAAAATTGAGGTCTGGAAAGGCCACATATTGCCAAAGATTACACAGAAATGGGAGGAGAGCCCTGTGTCCTTTACCAGTAATCAGTCTTCGAGGCCTGTAATTTGTATAGTCATCTTCTCATGCATTTGCTGTGAGGTAGATTGATACTCAGAAGTTTTAACAGGCAGAATAATAACCACATTTGTGAATATGCCCAAGTATAGCTCAGATTTCCCCAAGTAATAAGCTTTTAAATAGCAGATTTTTTTCCTGGGTTTGTTTTTTTTCTATCCTGTTTCTATGGCTGATTCTTTTTGTGTGGACTATGGGAGCTGTAGGGCAGCATCCAGAGAGCCATGTCACTTCCTAGACAAAGTTAGCTTGCATAATTATTTTATGTTTAGCTGATTTATTATGGGTTATTTCTAGGTGTCATAGTCACTCATAATATTTGGAATCATAGTTCATGGCTTTCATTAGGGTAAGCATACAGTACCACATGTTTGTGTCCCTATATTACATTGAAGAAAGTGCTAACAATAGTGCAGTCTTTCCAAAGTTTGGGGTTTTTTTACTGAATTCCCTACAAATCAGTGTTAAATTTGGGTACGTTGACTCTGCACTTCTGTTATTTAAGCTGCTTGGACCTCTTTAATGTTTTTACTTTCAATCTGAATGTCCTGGGTTTGCAACAATTACAACATGCTCACAATGCATTTACCCATATGTACTCTGAAACATAACTCACTCCTAACATAGTTACTTTCTATGCATGGAAATTCAGATTTTAAAATACTGAAAGCAATAAAAAGACTTGATATAAAGCTTTGTTCCGGCCTGCTTGGTTTCATCTACTGTGTTGTTTAACTTGGGGGAAAAAAGGCTGATTTCTTATTTCCACTAATTTCACTATTTCACTATTGTCTTATACCTCATTTTCCTCATTTGCAAAAGCACTTAATTAATGCTATGTATTCTTATTATTTTCCAGGAATCAGAAATCAGCTTCACCAGACCACAAGGACATCCTTAAAGCTCAAGACTTTTCTGTCATCATCAAAGCATATGTGCTTGTGACATCCTTAACACCTCTGCGGGCATTCATTCATTCAACCGCCACTGTCTGGCATCCACCCAAAAAGAAGCACTTTTCCGTAAAGGTAAAACATTTCATTTCCTAATTTTTCCCTCTTTCAGGCAAAGTACAGAGACAGAAAACCAGATAATATCTTTCTTCTCTTTTACCTCTTCTCTATTTGCAGTCTCCAGCTGACACATGGATATTCCCCTAATGTACAGCTTTCATTTCTCAGAATGAGTGGGGTTTGATTCATGAAGGAGAGAAAAGTTGCCCTGTGCAGCGGGGGTTATGAAGGGCTCTGGGATTCGCTTGCTTCAGAGCCCATTTTTATTGGTGACATTTGACAGCAATTGCAAGGTTTTCTCTAAAGCACAGCAGTGGGGGTGCTGTCATGCAGTAACGTCTTTTGCCTGGATATTGACAGTGTTGTAAAAAAGGAAAGTAAATATTTAAAATGGTTTGCTGTGTTTTAGGTGCAGCAAAACAGAATGGAGGAGCGTCAGGGCACTTCTAAATACGGGGAAGGAAGTATACCATGAAGAGGGTGGGCCTCCCATAGTGTCTAGGTTTTATGAAGAAGGATGTTTCACATGGGCCTTAATTGGACTAACTCTGGACATCTCCAAGTGCCTGGAGGGACCCCTCTCTCTCTCCACGTCTAGTTTGCTCAGCAGTCCTATGGATTTTCCAAACATGCTTTCCCATTCCTTTGGCCTTTCAGCAAGGAACTGTGCTTGCAACATGGTAGCTCTTCGTGAAGGAACTACAGTTCTGCTGCTGCTCCTTTCCTTTTGAAGGAAAAAGGTCACAAAGTAGCAGTGACTTCTTGAGGTCACATAGATCAGCTCCTGCAGCAACCATCTGAGGATGAGTGCACTTTGCCCATGTAGCCCTCTTGGGGTAGGAGCAGGTCTTGGCTTTGGATCAGTCTAAGTGTTGTGGTGTCACTGGCAGGACTCTTGATGATGCCAGCCATCTGGTATGTTCTACAATTTTAGCTCTCAAAGTTAAGTGCCTAGTCTAAGTTCATTATCTAATTCTAGTTATGGGAGAAATGGACACCTCTAGAGTACAAATCATCGCACTCAATTTAGACACTAATTTTAGAATGAGATGAGTTTCCTGCTAAAAGTGTCTGCTTCCTTACACGGGCTATGACATTCTTAGAGAACATGCCAAATTGTAGATTGCCAGAATTAGGTGAGATGAACCTACTTCTCTTTCTTTCCCCCCTCAGAAGCTATGGAAGCCCACAGAGATATATTATTTTGCCATCTATTTTCCTCTATTTACATTTAGGAAGACTAATGGTCACTCACTTTCAAACCTTGGGGTTCAGTTTTGTTTTATGTTTATTAAAATAGCACAATGTCCAGCAGCATCACTATCGCAGCTGAAGTAGGGACTACTTTAAAGGCTAGTAGTCATTAGTAATTGTGATATGGCTCTGTAAAACAATTCCCACTGAGGGAAGTCTGCTGAACGGGGTGCCAGCCACCATTTACAGAGTACTTTGGCAGCTGAAGAAGCAATAAAAATGATAGATAGAAGCAGCAGCACATCTACAGTGCCTCCAATCTGGTTACTGCTGCTGTGCTGTTATATCTTCCACAGCTTTAGGCATACTTGTCAAAATGGCAAGAAATAAACAAAAAATAGGCACCACAGAAGGCACATTTGTAGTGATGTATAGATTGAAATGCAAATTAACAAAATGATGGAAAGTGGGGTGTATAAGACGGTCTCTCAGCATAAACAGTGTGCCTTATATAAAGAACCTGGGAGGAGTCAGAGAGTATCCAGGAGAAGTGAGACACTGGGAATTCACAGAGTGGCCAGAGACCACTACTGGGACAATCATAGGGAGGCTTCTGTGCTTGGTGCAGAGGCATCAGGCAGGAGATCATCAGTCAGAAAACAATACTTGGGAGAAGGTTTGAGTTCAATCGTTGATACCCTTTGGGATGAGATTACATCAAGTTTCTTGTAAATGTCATGGAGCCATCACTTGTTACCAGTGGGACGTACAACACTAGCAGAGTGATCTTCTCTCCCAAACTAGCCAGTGGAGCTACGCATATTTGTCCCAGCCAAGGAACCTAGTCCAGAAAGCTCCTAAGCTTTCAGTTTCTGCCAACTCTATTATGTAGGAAGGAAAATTGTTTGTTACGTTGTGAAGCTCCAACCTGTCAATAGTCAATAATGACAGAAACGATCTCTAAGACCTCTTCTTCTGCTGATTGACAGAATAGCCATCGGTGTCACTGGGGACTGAACATGCCTATAGAGGAGATCTGGAAAATTGGTCTGGAAAAATTTGCTAGTGTTTGGTGTGCTTTTCCGCAAGAGCAGCTGATGGAATCATTTTTTTTTAAATGAACAGATGAGAATAATTTTAACCTGCTGCATTGCCATCATAGATGTGCTGCTTTCAGTAATTTTGCACAATAATTTAGAGACCTCCTCAGTGTATATAGGCCTCTGGTCAGCAAATTTTCTCATACCAGTATAATTAAACTGTTATTGATGAGAAATTGATTCACAGTTGTGGTTAACTTGGTTACAACATCACAAACTCAGTATGTTAAGTTTAAGGTTTGATCCGCTATGTACAACCCTTTAAGGTTGCTAGAAGTAACCAGAATGTGGTATATATGAAGGAGAGATTTTTAAGAAGGCTGGAGATGGGGTACCAGATGATATCAAATGATGAAGAGAAACTGTGTAAGGAAAAACCAGAAGTTTAATGAATTAAATAATACTGTATTCCCCACTGTTTCTTTGTTAGTAAACTATTATAAATGATTTTCACAAGTCAGATTTACTTATCCTAATCATAGTGGCAAGGCTTCAGAATGACTCTGTGAATAAGCATTGGCCAAATGGCAGTTCAGGAAGAGTTCAAGTGTGTTTTGCTCACCAGCTGCCAGGTTTTCTCTGGATTATACATATTTTAGTATCTCAGTTCAAAAAGCAAAGGAAGCTAAATCCTGCACTGGCACGAGGATTTTATGTGTAGTCAAGGAGTGGCAAAAACACAACCTTACATTTGGGCCCTGGCTGGGAAGATGCAGGAAATGCACGGGAGAGAATGGCTTTCTGCAACACAAATATTTTGATATGAGACTTGCGTAATACCCTTATTTCCTTGAGGAAATTTGGAAACCCCTTATTTAGACCATCTGTGCTTTGAAAAATTAATAATAAAATAGAAGTTTTCTATTTTGCATATGGTACCAATTAAGGGATGGGTCTCTGTCAATGTATGCAATAATTCCCTTCACTTTAATCGACATTATGCATGCGTATTGAGCAGAAGGCTGGCCCCTGAATAACCTTCTGTTTTATAGAAGCTGGTGTGCAAAACAGTCATTTATGATTAATTATCTCAAGGTTTAACACACTGTGAAGTGCTTCCTTTGCCCTGCCATTAACCTTTCCCAGCCTGGTCCCAGTTCTTAATGAAGGGATGCACTTTCGTAGACATTAGTGGTGCCATGTCCTCTGTCACCCGGGAAGGCTCTTCTGTGCTGTTGGAGGCTTTGCACAGCCCCTGCTCCAGCTCACCATCCCTTCGCTCATCCAAAATAGACAGTCAGGTGTCTTCTGGATTTGAATTCCTTGACTGGTGTACTTGCATAACCCTCGATACCCTCAGCTGAAACTATGCTCTCAAGCGATTTTCCTGTTGTGCAGTGAAGTAAACATAATTTATTAAAGCAGTTTGCTGTTAAGCTTGCTGTGGTATAAGTCACTATAACTATCGCTGAAATGCTCTCTCTGTGTATTAAGCATTTGGAAACTTGAGTAAAGACAAATGTTTTTTATACTTAACATAGATGCAAACCTATGCATAGATGCCCTCACCTACCCAGGAAATACATCTTTTAACATGACATGGAGGTCTGGCTTAGAGCCGAACACTGTGAAAATTAGGTTGCAATATTGCCCTCAAGTGGCCAGTTTTGATACTACTTCAAGTAATAGCCACAGATACGTAATGTGAAATAGAATGCAGACGTACACGCGGATAAAGAGCAAAATGCTTAGAAATAGCAGAAAGGGTCAGAAATTTTTCCCTTTTTTGAATTTTTGAATTCCATATTCTTGCTCTGTCACTTAGCAGGAGCAAATACAAAAGAAAATCACCACCAACTCTTAATCAATTAGATTGCAGGGTTATTTGGGAATAAAATTAAATTTGTTCATTAGGTTCTGTAAGAATTTAGCATATGCATTTCACTGTTCTTGCAAGTAGCCTGTGTAGAGAATCAAATGTTCTAATGCTCCCCTTCCTGGGAGACTGAGCATAACATAACAGCCACCTCTGTTTTTTGTCCTCATAGCATCCAGAGCCCTATCATTTCTCTTTTCACTGATATAAGAACGAAAGTCTGTCTACTGGGGGAGATCAAAGACATGTTTAGTCTGACATTCTGTTTCTGGCAACAACCAGACAGGAAAGTATCCTGAAACTGTGTAACAGGACAAGCACAAAGTGGTACTCGTCCTTAGGCAGACTATAGCTATTTCTGGTAACCTGCAAGGTAAGAGACACAAAATTGGAAGCGGAATATATATCTTTATGTTTAATAAGCTCCAGTGGGCTTTTATGCCATGCAATTCTCTACTAGAATTTTTTTTAATCCATGAATGCTTTTGATCTTCCCGACGTCTTGCAGCAATGAGACTCTACAGATTATTTATGTGTTGCCTGAGAAAGACTATTTGTTTGCTTTAAAACTTCTACCTTATTACTTAATTTCATATCCCTAATTCTTGTCTTAAGAGAAAGAATGACTAAGACTTCCTTATCTACCTTCTCCATGTCTGTGCCAATCTGTCATACAGTACACAAATAAAGTTAAAATTCTTCCTGGAGTTCTTTTCTGCTCTTCTCATTATGAACACCCCAGTTTAGCTAGTAAGAGCTCTAGGCTGATTATTCTTCATAATATGTGGCTATGTCATAAGTAAGTCTTTACACTGTTATCCAGGCCCTTAGCTCTCTGCTTTTCTCCTGGACCACAGATCTTCTCACTCTGGCTGTTCAATCCAGGCACCTCTGTAAGCATGCCCCTCCATGGCTCCCAGCTTTCCCAGACCTACCTCCCGTTATCCTGATTTCTTCTTCTCATCTTTCCCTTTTTGCTTTCCAGCTTCCCTTAGTCAAGCTGATCCTCTTTTGCTTCTCACAGAGAGCTGGGAAATGCTATTAGTGAATCACCGTTACTTTCCCACTAAGAAGTCGATGGTGGGTTGGGAAACCATTCTTAGTTCAGTCTCAGTCAAAGGACCTAATTTAGTGGTTGCTGAAGCTAGTGAGCAGCTTTTTGTCTTTGGACTTAGTCTTAAGAGCAAGGATCTTTAGAGGAAACCTTTCTTAGATGGCCTTTTCTCCTCCATGTAAATAGGTATAATAGTGTTAAGGGACAAGAGGGTTTTTTGTCCTGAGCTATTAAATAACATCTCTTTTAAAAATCTTATGTAAAGAAAAAAATATACATAAGTGGGAAATTTACTGCATAAAATAGCTGAATAATACCATGGCTTCCCCCTTCATCAAGTGCCATGTTAGAGCTGCAGAGAAATGGCACATCGTAACAATAAATCAGGGGTGGAATAAACAGACCTACCTAAAGCTAACACTATAAACTTATGATAAATTACTGCACTGTTTTCTCTGTGATGTATTCTGGAACCATTGTTTTGATTATGGGTGCATTTTTCTCCCATTACATGTCTTACGACTTTTTCTATATACTATGATCAGTGGAAAGGTCTGCCTGTGCTAGCAGGCAATATAGGAAATAGCTTCATTGCAAAATATGGATTTTGTGGCCTTCTATGTGGAATCAGTCTGTATTCTTGCAGACACCTTAGATATTTAGATACCTCCATATGTATAGTCAAAGAGATTCTTGTTTGTGTGTATTTTGTATCTACGAACAATTACTTACACCCCAAGGTATTTGGACTTGGTGAAGAAATTTCACCCAATACAGATCCAGTAAGAAGAATGAATGTACAAAAATGAACTGAGAGTACAGAGCCTATACTGAAAGTTATCAGAGATTGATTGAATTGATTCAAGTGAAAACATCCTCAGCTATTTTCAAGGAGAGGCAATTACTTTAAGTCTTTTGAGACCCTGCAGATCCAATTGATCAGAAAGGCTGCAACAGCTCTGATGCATAGCAGAACAATCTGGAGAGGACACCCTTCATTACCTCAAAAAGGGTCATTTCTTGAAACTAAAGGTCATGCTTTGGTTCCTCAGATGTAAACCTTGCTCTCAGATATGATCCTGATAACTTCATCTGCCATCTAGTTTTGAAGGCTACAACTAGGAACCAGCAAGGTCCTTTCAAAATCTATTCATACAAATCCTGTAAAGTATGATGCACGAAATTACACTAAAATGCGCTCAAAATTACACTGAATTACTCAGTAGCCCCAATGGCCTCTTATCATCTATCTCCTTGCCTCTTGGGTAAGTTCAGAGCTCAGCTACACCTCCAAAGGTGAAATACTGTTGCAGGAAAAAATTGATGACTTCATATTGTTAACCAAAACCAGGATAGACGTGGCTAATTGATGATAAGTAATTAACTGGCAACCAGTAATAATAATACACTCACTATCAATTTCAGTAACAGAATAGGTGATCCATGATACCAGACACTTCAAAAATGTTAATAAACATTGCACATTTCTAAACATCTTTCTATAAATACCCCCAGAAGCTGCAGTCACACCCACCCACTCACCCAGACCTTATCTCACAGGCAGCATGGGTTACAAACACAGCCCCACTCTCCTGGGATGCAGCTTCACTTCTTGCATGCACCTCTGCTTGGAGAAGTGGGGGCTCCAGCTCTGCCTGTACCCGTGTAGGACCCGTGCCCATCCTTGCACCCTAGTATTGCCTGCAGTCTAGGCAGAAGCTGTGATCCCAGTGGGCTGACATCTGGCAGTACCTGACCAGGTTTTGACTGCTACTGTTTCCACCCCAAAGTCTCTCCCCCCACTGCAAATTTTCATGTTGCTTCTATATTATTTCCCAAGCTGACTCCTTCCTTGTTCCAAAAGTCACTTTTTAATTTCCTGGTTACTCTTTAACCTTGCTGATGGTCGCCTTTCTCTTTATCATGGTAAGTTTGGGACAAAAATCCTCCTAGACAGTTCTGTATATTCCAGGCACACAGGTTTTGTTGTCTGTGGGTGGGCTGTGTGAGCACTCCAGCGGTATATCTCCTAACTGTCTTCCGTGTCTCATTTAGATTCCCTGTACAGTCACTGGAGGAATAAAGCAGTTTTAGATTGCAATTAGTGTCACCGTTTTGAGATGTCTACCTTAGGATGGCATAAATCATGCTCTTGAAGCATCTGTGTTCTGCAGCGAGGTATAAAAGGAACTGAGACGTTCAGCTTGGACATAGACATAAGCCATGTAGTCTTGTAGGGTGGGATTCCTCTACAGATTTTGACACCTGAGGGAATTGTCTTCACTTGAGCTGTGCCTCTGAACACCTATTACAATCAACAGAATGCTAATCAATGCAGTGAAGGTAGGCATTTCAAGTTTGCCTTTATTTCCATTCCTAAGGTTAGTCAAGGAAAATCTTTCTCGTCTTGTCAGGAGGGAAGACTGTGCTAGGACTGAGCTAGAAGGCAATTCCAGAAGAGTCACTACCTTTTTTTTTTTGTATTACAGTAAAATTAATTTACATCTTCTGTGGAGTGTTGGTATACAACACCCAGTGCACGCAGTGTCTGGCTGTGTCTGCTGCTCAACGCACTCTGAACAGGCCCCTTAAAACAAGGGGTGGAGGGAGAAGGGGCTGGGAGATGGCTGTCTAAATCAATTTATACCCTTTCGCAGGGAAATCCTCAGCTGGCCATTCAGCTAGCTGCCCCAGGCTGTCCCAGCATCTCTTCTAAGAAATTCATTTGCAGAAAAATTGCCAGAGGAAAATCCTCTCAAAGGAATTATTTCAGTCACCATAGCATCCAGCCCTGCGGATGGCACACACTCTTCCACTCTCCTTGAATGTCCATGAGTCTGTGCATGAAGCTTGCAAATCGGAATTCCTTTGTCAATTAAATTGCTTTTTTTCAGTATGTCAGGCCTTTAACTCACCGTCCAGGGTATTTTTGAGGAGCCAAAGGAATCCATGTCACTGAGATCATAAACCTTATTTTAATGACTGCAGATTTTAAAAAGTGGATGTCAAAGCGGGTAGAGAAAAAGCATTGTAAAATGAATATTGAGTTAGCCAAATCTTTTTTTTTTCCAATGGCTTATCCTAAAGCAAAAGTAGTTGTCAGTAAGCAAAAGGTCAATGAGTTAAAATTAATCTTAAGAATATTTTTATTTCATTCTGCCTTTAGAGAAAATGTGTGCTTGATCCGTGTAATTTGACTGCATTTACACACTTTCTGAAAGGCATTACATAAATATGTGGAACATACCTCCAACTATGCATCCAGCATGTGGATGAATGTCTTCAAGCTCCTGAGAAGTCTTGCAATTCTGTATACAATGGTGTCATTGTACAAAGTATTTGTGCATGTCTGCATTAAGTTTTACAGCCTACTAAAATTTAATCCCTATTCCCCTGCTTAAAAAATTGCCAGCCAGAGGTCAGCTTTCTCCCAGACTAAATTCCTGTGATTGCCACCAGTTTTTCCCATTCTGTCCTCTTTTTTACTATTCAATGCTGCTTTTAATCATGTTCAACCAATAATGAGATTGAATCTTGCTGGACAGGTAGTCTGTTTCCTCTGAAGGTGGGAGAACAAGCATCAGTGGTGATCATCTGAAGTATCCTTCAACGCAGTGACTTTAATATTTTGCAGTTGAACACAGATATTTATAGATCTTTGTTGGACACACTCAGAAGAACCTGAGGCTGCCGCAGGTTTTCACACTTTATCACCCCTAATCCATATACTCTAGATTTTCCCTACCAGTTGCTGAGAATCCTGTAGAATCCATACGAGTCACACCTAACCTGAACTGGTTTAAATAGGATTTTTTTCATGAATTGGAATTTAACCTGAACTATTCATCTCTTGTCTCTATTGGTCATAAAACAGACTGACTAAATATTTATTTTCAGCCATTGTCTTAGAATAAACATTGTCCTAAAACCTGATATCCCCTGATGAGGACCTGTTGAGCACTGTTTCTTTTCTAGTCTGGCTAAGGCAGGCTGTAACTAAAATGCAGTTCCTTGGAGAAGCCAGTTTTATTTTAATGCTTGTTGTGTTGGAAACAGTTTGCTATTACAGCCAACAGCATGCTGTGAGTGCAAATAGGGCAAATCAGCCTGTCTTTCATCAATCCTGACTAGAAATGTATGCATTGTGTATCTTTTGTGTTGAGGTGCTTAGGGATTGATTTATGGTGAGGAGCAAACGAGCTAATGGGCATTTTCTGTACTGCTTTCCCTTCCTTCCAATAATCCCCACCTCTCTTTGGAAAATTCTGCAACTCCTTATCTTCCCTGTGCAGCAAAACAACAGGGCTTCTTGCTTAGCCCCTCAATACCCACTGTAGATTTAAGAA
Organism: Ciconia boyciana; assembly: GCF_034638445.1. Taxonomy (NCBI): domain Eukaryota; kingdom Metazoa; phylum Chordata; class Aves; order Ciconiiformes; family Ciconiidae; genus Ciconia; species Ciconia boyciana. Next base: position 26,582,513 of record NC_132934.1, on the reverse strand, counting down.
ATTAGAGAAAAGGTGGAAGACAGTGTAGCAGGAATGTGAGTGATGTACAGGATCTGGCAGAGATGCTGGAAATAGTTGTCAAAGTCAGCTGAAGAACCACCATGTAGTCACAGAATCATAGAATGCTTTGGATTGGAAGGCACCTTTACAGGTCATCTAGTCCAACCCCCCTGCAAGAGCAGGACATCTTTAACTAGACCAGGTTGCTCAGAGCCCCATCCAACCTGACCTTGAATGTTTCCAGGGATGGGGCCTCCACTACGTCTCTGGGCAACCTGTGCCAGTGCCTCACCACCCTCATTGTAAAAAATTTCTGTCTTAAATCCAGTCTAGTCTGCTCTCCCTTAGTTTATAACCATTGCTCCTTGTCCTGTCACAACAGGCCTTGCTAAACAGTCCCACCTTGGTGAGATGAGTCTTCATTTTAAATTTTTTATTTCACATGAACAGTTTAATTAACTGGTTTTGGCCTGAACAAGGAACTGCAATGGGACAATTTCACTCAGAGATGAATCTAAATCAGAACTGATTTGAAAAATGTGCAGCTTCTTGTTCTTAATTTTTGTACTATTCTGTGGGAGAAACGCAGCTTTGGGGATCTTAGACTTTGGGAAGCACAGACTCCATCTCAGCCTGTTGTGGCAATGAAATGGAGTGCGATCTGAGGATTTGCATTATCTCTTTCTAATTAGCAGTTCCCGGGCTCTTTTGCCCTAGAGACTCATGGAATTGCAGTACACATGGAAAACTTTCTACCCAATAAAAATGCAGTGTGATGTAATTCAAGATTTCAACATGATGCAAATATCCAAAGGGCAGAGTTGAGGCTATATGTGCAAACTTTACTTTGCAATTTCCTGGCAGTCAGAGGTTTAATTTTATAACTTTAGTCCTATATACTGTTGCCATTTTTTTCCTACTGGCATTTCAAACAGCTTTATCAGAAACAGGAGAAAGAGTCCCAGGCATTGCAAACCTTCAGTCCAGATCTGTGCATGGGACACATTTCTTTTAGTAAAGCTTGGGAAGGGAACCTCTTGTTAGGATAAAATGAGAGGTGATAAGAACAGCAAGACAGGCTAACCAACTTCCTACCTACCAGTTATTTACCAGCACAACAGAATGGAGTTACTGGAAATGAAGAGAGCAAAAAGCAAAGGAGGATCAGCATTAGCTGCATGCTCAAGTATTTCCCACGGCTGGCTGTAGGCAATGATACAGGATTTTTTTTTAAAGGAAAGTAGAAAATGCTTATTACATTTAACTGCAATATGCTGCCTGAAGAAACTGAAAGCCATTCATCCATGCAGACCAGCACGCTTGGCAGTATTCATGCTCACAAGGGAGGGCTCCAACACTGTCTAGAAAATTCTGTGGATTAGAGTGCACAGAAGTATGTTGTAAGGAGATCTGGTATCAGCACAGTGAATGCATCATAAAGCATCATCAGTAACTGGCAGTGTACCCCAGGGATCCCTACTGGGTCCATTCCTGTTCATCATCTTCATTAAATGTCTGGGTGATGGGACAGAGTGTACCCTCTAATGACACAAAGCTGGGAGGAGTGGGTGATACACCAAAGGGCTGTGCTGTCATCCAGAGGGACCTCGACAAGCTGGAGAAATGGGCTGACGGGAACCTAATGGAATTCAACAAGGGGAAGTGCAAAGTCCTGCACCTGGGGAGGAACAACCCCATGTGCCAGTACATGCTGACCAGTTGGAAAGCAGCTTTGCAGAAAAGGACCTGGGGGTCCTGATGGACAGCAAGTTGGCCATGAGCCAGCAATGTGCTCTTTTGGCAAAGAAGGCGAATGGTATCCTGGGCTGCATTAAGAGGATTGTTGCCAGCAGGTCGAGGGAGGTGATCCTTCCCTTCTACTCAGCACTGGTAAGGCCATACCTGGAGTGCTGTGTCCAGTCCTGGACTCCCCAGTACAAGAGGGATGTGGAGCTACTAGAGAGAGTCCAGCAAAGGGCTACTAAAATAATTAAGGGACTGGAACATCTCACATATGAGGAAAGGCTGAGAGAGATGGGACTGTTTATCCTGGAGAAGAGAAGGCTCAGGGGGATCTCATCAATGTCTGTGAATATCTGAACAGAGGCTGTAAAGAAGGCAGAGCCAGGCTCTTTTCAGTGGTGCCCAGTGTCAGGACAAGAGGCAACGGCCACAAACTGAAAGGCAGAAGGTTCCATCTGAACATCAGGAAACACTTTTTTGCTGTGAGGGTGACTGAGCACTGGCACAGGTTGCCCAGGAAGGCTGTGGCGTCTCCATCCTTGGAGACATTCAAAAACTGTCTGGACATAGTCCTGTGTAACTGGCTTTAGGTAGCCCTTTTTGAGCAGGGCTTTGGACAAGATAACCTCCAGAGGTCCCTGCCAACCTCAGCCATTCTGTGGTTCTGTGATTCTGTGATTCTGTGATCATGCTTTAGACCCAAAATATCATATTAAGCCTTGTTACAGACTTCTGCTAAAGGCCAAGCTTTGTTAACCCACCTGCAATGAATACTTGGTCATGACTGTAGTCAAAGGCAGCTAGAGAGATGCCAACCACATCAGTCCCCAGTGGGGTTGTCTACAGAAGCCTGCATGCTTCAGTCATGTTACCCTCGTGGGTCATGTAGGATAGGTGATAATAGAAAATATATAATTGCATTTCTAAGTCAATTTAGTAGAGAAATTCCTAGAAATAATCAGAATTTTTTTCTTTTCTGAATATCAATACAAAACACGTTCTGTGTATACTTTATGCGCTTTATCTCTGAAGACAGTACTTTTATACTATATAAATGTATCTGGTAATATAGTGCTACTAAATTTTCTAATAGTTTTACACAGTTCAGACATGAATTGGGTTCTGTGCAGTGTGATAATGTGGTTCAAAGGCAGCCCCTTTCTTAGCACAAAGGAATCAGATGCAATAAAACCTGCCTGTGTCCCACTCTTCACTGTGTTGCTCCAGTTGTTTTGCTGAATCACTGTCTGAAGTGATGAGACGGATGAATTCTCATGAGTGATGAAAGAAACCGAGAGGACAGCATTATGCAGGCCAGAGAATATGCCACCAGGAAGATTCATAAGTCTAAAATCCTCAGGATGTGCAAGAGTCCAGTCAAAACACAGGCTGCAGTGGCTGATCATTTTTTCAACATCTCTATTCTATATTCTGTTTAAAGCTTATTAACCTGGGGTAAGGATTCCTAGTCAAGGTCAAGTGGGATAGCCCTTGGCACAGTATGTGAACAAGACAAAAAGCTTTTACTTTGAGTGTGCTATTACCTACTGCTGAAGAAATAAGTGTTTGTGGTTTCTGTTGCCTAGAACCAGTTGACAGCAAAAGGTTTTATCAAAGTAAGCTTAGACTGTGAGCAATATTTTTTAAAACCATTAATATAGAGTTTGTTTCTTATATACTTATTTGTAAAAAAAGAGTCCTTCTCTACTAGTATGCTGCATGGAGTTTTTCATGCCTCTTCTTTACTGTGCAAATGAATAAGAACTGAAGTTTACATTCTAAGGCAATTTTTACTTCTACCAGCCTTTAATTTATGATCTTAAGCACTACTTTACTGTAAATGTTAACAAATATGTGTAATCTTTTTCACAGCTGCAAAGGTTTTTTGAGATATTCTTCAGAAACAGTTCTCCCCAGCAAGCCTTCAATAATATGAAGGAAGTTATAAGCAAACTTCTACTTATAACTGAGGTCTTCAGTGAATCATCTGCCTCAGGACCAAATTCGTTCAACCAGTAAGTGACTTGCAGTGGTCATTGCTATGCTATTGTCAAGATGGCTCCTTAGAACAGAATAAAAATTGTAGAGGATACATGACTCCTAAAATAACAAAATCCCCTCTATTTCATACTTCCTTATAGAATAAAGTGAGGATGTGCTGCATTTAGGGAGTAAAAATCTTCAATATCCACAGTATTTCCAGTTTGCGAAAAGGTTATGATGAACACCTAGGACCAGATGCTGTGTTCTGATGAAGTGTTTCAGGCAGTACAAATGAACAGAAATCACTCACAACTGAGCTAGTCCTAACATACATAAAGCTGTGTTTCCCTTCAGTGAGCCCTCTGTCATATGTCAAATATTTAAAGCTAGAGTAGCCCAGACAGTTCAGAGCTGGCTACAGCAGGCAATCTGAACAAGAGACACTGTAGAATACTTTATGAAATGTACCTTATGAAATATATCTAGGCAGCAACAGTCACTTTTCTGTGGGTGTTAAATCATTGTAATCACTTCTATTCGAGTGTTACAGTTCTTACACATAAATCAACATTTATTATGTAATATTTTTATTAATTAAAATTAATATTTGTTCTATATATGTTATGTCACATCCCTGACATTTTTATGCTAAATAGTAAATAAGTTACTATTTATTACATTTATATGTTTTGTAAAGCTATTTGAGAACCCAGGTGTTTTAGTAGCAGTAATATAAAGCTCATTATTTGACTTATGCAAGTTGGGAATAAAGCTTACATTGTGAGTGGAGAGGGTAGCAAGGAGGGGAGAAGTGTAACAGGGATGGAGCTGTTTTGACAGTGGTCCAAACTCTAACATTTTTTTACCAATGGGATGCATATCTCTTGTTTATGAAACCCAAGACTTGCTTAGAGCTCCTGGCCCATGCTTTCAAATGCCCCCATGGCTGCAGCACAACTCTAGGGCTTCAATGAGACCAGAGAGTTTCACTGTCTATTGCCCTACAAATGTCTTCAAAGCCTTTGCAGGACCTCATTCTCATCAAAAGGCATTTCCTCCTCCAATGATGTAGTTCACCTCCCTGACTGGTTTAAAAGTCAACCACATAAATACTCTTTAATATAGCACTGTTTTCATCAGCTCGCAATCTGACTCTATCTATGTTTAATGCTGCTGGCTCTTCTGAGAAATTTTATTTAGTCTGTATCGCATGGTTTCTCTTGACTTATGTGTGTATGTTCTTGTGTATGTTCTCTGGACCTCTGTGTGTATGTCATTGTAGCATGTATTTCACAACAGTATTTCTCACTGAATCTGATTCCTGTTATATTGTGTTTCAGATGCAGACAATGTTTTCAAATGCTAACCTTTGACATTGGATTCAGCACCTCCATATACCCAGTAGTTCTTGAGGTGAGAAAATTACAGAAATTATTGCTTGACCCAAAATACTTACACCAAAAAGAACACAGCGGGGAACCCTCTCTGACAGTTGCCCTCAAACATCTGAGAAATGTCCAAGTACATTAATATTAATTTTGCCTAGCAGTGGAGAGTTGCTATGGGAGAAACCAGTTTTTAAGGGACAGAGTTCCTGTCATGAAGTTCACCACGCCATTGAAGTGTGCAAACCTTTCCAATTTAGCATTACGGGATTATATCACCCCAACTGAATATCAGCTAAACAAAATCCATAGGAAGCACTGCATGCAAGGAGAATTAGGTATTAACTGTGCCAGAACAAAGAAGAAGGGAGGAAGTTAAAATACCACAACTGGCTTTTAATACAAGTTAAAGCTCTTTAAAGAGCTTTAACTTGTATTAAAGTGCTGAAGAATTGCATTGTACTTCTTCAACTCATCACCTGCTTTGACCTCCACTGTGCTGCCTTCTTCCTGGATGGTCCTCAAGGCCCTCAAAACCATAGAAATGTGACCTGTGGCATAAACTGCCTGTGCCAGTTTTGTACCACTTCTGCCTCAGAGCAGCCTGGCCAGAAACAAAAATGGTACTGCTTTCCTGTTGCTTCTCATTACCCCTGTATATACATATGAATATGTATATACTAGGTATGTAAAATCTTTGTCCATATTGATGATACACAAAAGGCAAAAAAAAAGTTAGTAAATATATCCCGGGAAATTACAGGATAACACTTGTAAAATTCATCCTCAGTTAAAACCTGTTCAAGTTTCTTGTAACAACAGTGCAGTCAATCTCTCTATCCTCCACAAAACAAAGATCCTCTAAACACAAAGGAAAAATGGACATATGAAAGAAAGTTTGCACAAGTTAGAAAATCCATTAAGACAATATCCTTAATTAGTCCGACAAGACTTGTTTAGCTAGTCTAAGAAATGTGACATGTCATAACAATTTAATAATTGTATACAAGGCTGTAAAAAAATTTTCCCAGGAGTTGCTTAAAAAACTAAACATAAAACATAATGTCTACCTGCCTGTATAGCAGTCTCAACCATCAGCCATAATCCATAAATGTACAGTAAATCAGTAGTGTTTAAAAGTTTCTTATGAAAATTCAAATTACTCTAAAAATAATAGTTGGTAATTACTATGACATTTGACTTTGAATAGTATCCCTTGGAAGCTGTAGTATGCACACACCCCATGCAGCTTGAAGTTATATTTGTGTTTACGCTAAAATACTAATTTATTCATATTTTATAAACATGAGTTTATTCACTGTGTTTATATATTGTAAAATTTATACCTTCATATGTAGTAACTCCTAAATACCTGAGAGAGCTGTGTTAACATATAAGCTGACATTTTATTTCTTTTATCAAATTTCAAATCAAACACGAAAAAAAAGCTCACATGAGGCTGCAATATTGTACTCTATCCGCTGGAGGTCAGCAAACATTGTGTTGTGCAGTTCTGACAGAAAATGTGGTACCGTATTTGCTATATTATAATCCTGCCTGTTTTATTAGTGTTATTATGACCTTTTAATATAAATACTTCCAGTTTGGTATATGTGCTTATGAGAAGACTGGACTTGATATTCAAACTATATATTCTTATATTGTTTTTCAACAGGTGCATGAAAACTTTGACTTTCAAGATGAGGATGAATCAAATATTCAGGACCAAACTTTCAAAGAATTTCTTTTTGAAGATACTTTTAACTTTCTCTTATCTAATGAATCCTCAACATCTAGTTTCATAGAAGCTTTACAAAAAATATATGGATCAGCTGTGAGCAAGGTAGTTCATGCCACCTTTTTCTTATTATTGACTATTTGAAAATATTTCATTCTAAATTGTATGCTTTTCTGAAATTGTTGGTGCCAACTTACAGAATGAAGGATTTATTTAATTAAAACCATCTGTTACTGAATTCTGGGGAAGTCATGAATAAAACTGTAATTATATTGAACAATCAAATTTTCTTTAATAAAAATTCCACTCTCAAATTATGTCATTCCCCAAAGTACAGCACTTTAAAGATATATTTAAAACTTTAACAAAGTAATTTCCCCACCATTTTTTTAAATGGTCTTTTTTAATATACAGTTTTGCATGTTTTCATAAACCTAGAACTGATTAACTCAAAAAAGTAGATTAATGAGCATCAGAATTAAATTTTATTTCCTACAACTTTGTGTCTTATTCTGAATGCAAGATCCAATTACAATTTTTTGCATTTATAGGATCTGTATAAAGTTTGCATCACTTGTGGAATCTATTTATGACAATCTGGGAACTCCTTTAGCAGTATTTCTCTCAGTCTGGGCACTTGTAAAGGGGCATTTCTCAGGAGCCCCCTGCTTGCAGGACTTACAGGGACTACATTATCCTTGCGACTTCTGCCTCTCAGGCAGGTGTGACTAAAACAGGGTCATAGGTTCTAAATTTATGACAGGATGAAGTAGGAAGCTGCAGACATATGCACACATATGATACAATTACCTAAGTCTGTTTTGCATAGGAGACCAGACCACATTTCAAACTATCCACTTCATTGTCCATACTTTATGCAGTCTCTTGCCATGGTAGTTTCTGTGGGTTCTTTTCTGCACAAAGCTAATGCACAGTCTACTGTATTCTAGACTGAGAAATGGGAAGAGTTATCAAGGAGCTGGCTTGACATGACTTCGGATGAGGTTAGGGCAAGTTGAGAGCTGCTGTAACTTGTCCTTTTGATCACCAAAGGGATTGGGGTCTAATGAAAGCACATTGCTTTCCATGTGATTTCACCAGAATATGCTGCCCTTTCCTTCATAGGATGGAACTTACCACAAAGAAGATGAGCAATGTTTGTCTTTAGAAGAGATAAATTCAATGATTACTTTCATAAAGGAGCTGAAGAGTCTTGGACAATTTGAGCTGGTAAAATAAACAGGGTTTTGTTGTATTGGATACATATTGGATGTAAATCTCTTAACATTTCTCCTTCATTATCATTCTTTGCTATCTCTGGCACATACATTAGGCTGCATGGACAGGCAAGCAGGGAGATAGAGGTTACCCTGATTTTATTTTGAAGGATTTTTGGAATTTAAATTAAAGGAGATAAAGACATAAACCAGCAAATTTGAGTTGAGGATTTATTGAAAAGGACAGCTAAAGCAGAAACAGAGACCAGAAAATAGAATGAAAGGAAAAAGAGGAAAATTATGTAAATAACTAATGAGTTGGTAAGAAAATATAATTATAATGAAGCAAACCAGGTGTGAATGGAAGAACTGGAGACAGCACAACACCGAGATCATGACCAGCGAATAGATATAGATGAAAAAGTGGCAAAAAGCAGGTGGAATATGTAATATGTCTTCTTCTTCACCCTTCAAGTGAGTTCATTTTTGGAGAATAATAGAGATGGAGGAATAACAGTCAGTGGCTGTGAATAGGCATGGCAGTTAACGAGGGAAAGGATGACTACTGGGGAAATAAAAGATCTGCAACTGGATCTGTTGTTCAGACAGTCTGCATGATGTCAGGATTTCTTCTAGACCTCCTGGATGAGTATCAGGGTTGGAGACTGATGAGACTTTCTGAAGAGGGATTGAGCTGAATAGATCTGGAAGTTGAATCAGAGGCAAAGGAGATAGACTTCCATGTCAGTACTAGTAATCCTGATTTGCAAGGCTGGGTGAGACAGTCATTTTCTACACGTGTGGGAAAGAGCAAAATATAAATCAATCCATATGCTATATACACCGTCTTCTGATCATTTCTCACTTCTTTGCATTTTACAAATATTATAACATGTAGTCTCTAATCAGTGTCTCTCTTCTCAGCTTTTCCCTTCTGCTGCACCCAGGATTCAAACTTTACTGCGTGACCTTTATCACATGGTAGACCCAATGAGGCGGCTTGGTTCAGTCCTGACTGTGCATTGGTTGCTTTCCAGTTTACTTGAACAATTCCAGTTCATGACTAAAGAGGCACATACAAATCTTTCAGAATGGTAAGACAGCTATTGCATGATATGTTCAGGAGGAGTTTCTCAGATGATATTAATTGCAGTAGCAACAGTGAGCACCATAAAACTTAATCCTTCAGTAGATGTAGGTGAATTTACAGCAGTTGTGATGAAGATCCATCATCCCATCATGGTACACTGTCAGCCATTCGAGTTGCAGCTAGGTTTCTATATAGGACAGTTTTGCCCATTTCTAATACAGAGGTCTCTGGGTTAAAAACTTAATTGAAGCTATAGTAAAATTTTTTCTAAGAAATATGAAGTGAATTAGGTAGGTTGTTTCTGAACAACTCAAAATTAGGAGTGCTTGCCAGGGTTAAGACCATCTTTTAATTTATTCACCAATTAGAAGCAAAACTGTAAAGAAATTTCAGGTGAAGAATTTTCCAAAAGGGACTAATAACTTTGAGTGGGTCTAAATTTTCTGTCCAGGTCAAAGAGCACCATACTCTGAGATCTTCATTTTAACTGTTTTTGAAAAGCTGGAAAAATATTGTAATGACAAGGTTGGATCCACGGAACTTCTGGCAAGAGATTTTAACTTTCATAAGGAGGGAGGAAGGGAGAAAGGAAGGAAGAGAGGAAAGACAGGGAGGAAAGAAAAGAGCGAGTAAGGAATGAATAGAGGGAAGGAGAAAAGTTGTGGTATACTATATGTTTAGTATAAAATTTGAAAAAAATATGTTTTCTGTGCTCATTCTGTCCTGGCTAATGATGTTTCATACACATGTATGCCATACTTCTTTGCTGACTACAGGCATGCATTATTTTGCAAACAAGGGCTTGGGAACAGAGACACATTAGAAAATGTGTGTGCTCCATTCCACTGAGTCTCAAGTAAAATGTGCATGTGACATTATTTTGTACATTTTGCTTGTACAATGCCATAGTGACTATATAAGGCACATGTAAGATTTCTTAAGGTTTAATTTTGTTCCTCATTGAATGGAGCGTGGTTTCAGCAAGTCAATAGTCATGTGTATCTTTGTTTGCTTAGCTATAAAGTGGAGCTTATACTTTACCACTGTGCTAGGTAACTGTTTATTAGTGTTTTGAAAATACACAAGTTCCATGAATGTGCTAAGTATTATTGTTGTTACTGCAGGCCACTCCATGAAAAGTAACTCAGAGATGCAGCTGCTTACATTCAAGTGTAAGCCCTTGCCCTTTTGCCAAAATATTTAGGTTTGCATATCAAAGCATACCAACCTTTAGCAGCTTTCTGTTCTAATCTAGGCTGTGCCACTCACTTTGAGCAAGCCCCTTAGCCTCTTTTTTTTCTTCAAGCTGAACATTATTGTATATGTATAAATATGTAGACGTACCATGACCTTTCTCCAGGGCATAGGCCAATCTACTTCTTTGCACTGTATTTTTCTGCAATGGCTAAGCTAATAACGCCATTCTGTTCATTCACTGTATATAAAACCATGTGTTTTGACATTGCTAAATCATAATCTTCCACTCCTATAGCTACATGCATGTGATGGTGATGCATGCATGTAATTATACTTAACTGCAAGGAAGAAAGAACTTAGTAGAGCTTACTCCCCAAATAACTCAGGTATGCATTTTCACTGAGCTTTGATTAGTCTTTTTTGAGATTCCCAGCTTTGATGAGTTTGTATAGAAGAACACTTTTCCTGAATTTCTTCAGTTAAGGCCAGTTTTTTCAGTTGATTTACTTAACAGTTCTTATTTCTCTGACTATGCAAAACTGGTATTTCCATTTACAAAATCCAGTGATTTGCATAGCTGACTGTCCAACCAGATAAGCATGGATACTTATGGGAAAAATAACTTCTGACCTATGTCTTGTACAGTTGTGCTGTTCACTGATCATGAATCCATCCATAGGATGGAGACAGGATTTAAAGAAGTTTCCTGGTGTACTTTTCTTAACCCATTTAATCTACATGACTAGTATTGAAATCTTAAATGGTATTAGTGAACTCTCTGAATTCCTTCTACAGGAGAAGCAAGAAGAACTCTAGAAACTTGTCTCAAACTATAATGAAATGGTTACAGCCTAGGTGAGAATGACCATCTCAGATGTATTGGTATAACATATGACAAAGTTCTTTGAAAGTGATGGAGTGGTACTACCGAACATGTGCACTGAAATAAATTTTCTGCATTGTTTGTGCACTGTTTTTCAACTCTATGCAGTTTCAACTTGTGATATGACTAAAACATACATCATTACTTTCTTTTAGAACAGGGGCTATGAAGTACTGTGGCAAGTATCTTTGGCTGTGTCAGACAGCAGAGTAGCACGGCCAAATCAGATTAGTGAGAAAAGCTAACCCTTTTGTATTTGCATAAGACAAAAGCCTAAGTAGGTCAATAAAGTTGAAAATGCTTTTAAGAAATCAACTGCTGTATTTGGAAAAGTGTTACTAGCTTCCCATATGCAAGGCCTTTTTTAGGTCAAAATAGAAGCAGCAGCCCTCAAACTGAATTTGGGTTAAAAATAATTCCTTGGAGTTTAACTTGGTCATGATCATCACCTGGGCAGTTTGAGAAACAAACATAGTTTGGACTATGAAGCAGAAGAAGACAACAGCAAGGAAGTCTGGGATAAGATCACTGATCTGCAATGGGAAGAATGAGAGACAGAGGGAAGGAGGGAAGGAGAGAGACAGTTGGGATTAAGTGCCAGGAAACCAATCCCACTCTTGAGTGTGCAATTTTGTATTTCTCTTTTGAAGATCAGCACAAGATACTTCATTCGGTGAACCAAATGCCCTCATGGAAACTCTGTGACTGAAGCCAAGCAAACACCCTTCAAAACAGAGAGCTCACACTGCCAGTTAATCAAACAGAAAAAAATCACTAGTGATCATGTTTCACAAAATTACCTCCAGTGGCTCCTCATTTTCAAGAGAGACCTACAAAACATCATCTAAAGAAATAAAATTAATAACTCTACTGAGTACTGAAATATGGTCTCAACATTGACTTTATGACCCATTAAAAATTGCACCATCCACAACTAACACATCCATCAGTGGCCCCAGAAGTGACCAGATTTTTTCCTTTTTATGTTTTAATCTTATGAAAGATATTATCTATTTCTATACATCCTTCATTGCTTATGTCTCTGATTGCTTAGACCATCAGAGCTACATTACTATTGCTGCTGTCAATCCTTTCGCTTTTTCATTTGCTGAATCAGAGAGGTTTCTAAAGGACAGGTTAACTGCCAATAGCTTGTGATGTACACAGTGGGGATCTCTCAAAAGGTACATTCACAAGCATTCACTCACCTAGGGTACCTGACATAAAGTCATTAGTTTCATTAGAGCTAATTGCAAGTGTGTGAGCAATGTGCACATCTGTGCTTGATAGCTCCTCCAAGATACTAAGTAAATAGGGGGCTGCCAATACAGATGAACGTCCCTTCTTGAGTAACAGCATGTGAAGGAAAGGACTCTGCAGAGTCCAGGATCTCAGCTGCTCCCTGTCTGAGGAAGAGCTTCATAACTGCATCATTCCTCAGTCCTGCTGGCTGCAAGGAGCTTGGACAAAAGAAAACTTGATGGTGCTGATGATTAAAAAGTCCAGTCTTCAGCAGAGATAAATACAGTAATCTGAGTAGCTTTCTGTAATGTCATTTCTAAATATTAAATTTTGATACCCTGCTTTAATTAGATTGAGTTATTATATGTCTCTTAATGTTGTCTTATGATAATTGCTATCTCTTTACAGAATTGACACGTGCAGGTCATGCGGTTCCTTTGGGAGCCGGGGCCTTGCACTGGTGGTGGCTGCCACACTCCTGAGGTGTCCTCTGGCTAAACAAAAGTCGGGCATTTTATAGAGTTAAGACATCTTGTTTTCACCTTACAATAGGGTTTGGTACTGGGCAATGCAAAAAGGAACAGCAGAGAGAAAAAAAGTATTTGACAGGTGTTAGCCATTACCTCCTTGGCAAGCAGAAGAGGGGTGCAAAATGACTTATAACCTGGAAAACAAACTTTCCAATAGTTTAAGTGCCTCCTTTGAAAGAGGTCATGAATGTGTGTGAAATTAGGGCGGTGTCTAGGCACTGCAAGCTCAAAACTACATGTTCATGCACACACGGACGCACACAGATCTGCCAGCTGCTTCTTTCCTTCTACAGAAAACACTGGGAGTAAAAAATGTGAAAGTTTAAAGAAATGCTAATGGACCCCTGAAAAGGTCTTATTGGCCAAAGGCCCAGTACATGGACCGGAGAGAAGCCTACTGTCTTTCTTCTACTATGCTCCCAAAATGCTATATGAAAGAAAAAATCAGTGGAGTTAGCGATATGGGCACCACTACCATGTTAATGAATTGTTGCAATTGACTTGTCTTTTTTCACTGAGGATTTATATATATACTCTGGATGTTGATCATGTGATTTGTTTTGAATTAGCAAAAAAATCAAGACACATAGATGTTCCATTATATGAATTCAGGCTAACGTCGGTACAGATATTCACCTTGACACAGGCCTTCATTTATATTTAATTCTTTTTGATCAAAGTCTAACTTTAACCTCAAATATAAACAAAAAAGCATCATACAGTTAAGATGTATGGTTTGGGTTATTTTATTCTTGGCTATTTCCACTCTTCCTTTTCCCAGCAATTCAGCTACATTTTGAAATTTATTTCTGTTTTTCTTTTTTCATGTTATATGCTACCATTTATTATGGAATCTGTGTTTTCTGTCATGTTCATTCAGGTAATATTGCTAATGCTGGGTACATGTATCCAGAAGCTTCATCTTTGCATGGAGAATATTAAAATACCATGTGCCCTGTGTTGCCATATAGAAATTTTTGAAAAATGTTCCATGGTTTCTGTTTCTTCCATTCATGTAGAAATATGTCTGCTATTGAATTGACAGGAATTCCTCTCAAGAAAATGTGAGTCCTAAGCAGAATGTTCCTTCTGACTTCAGGAAGAAACATGAAGGTAAGGGATCAGAGTAAGGTCTTTTATATAAGATATATTTTTCCTATTTGTACTGCTTCTGATAACATGTATGATTTAGATTACATTGTTTTGCATTCCAGCTGGAAGGTCTTGGCTTACTACATATAAAAGACCAATTTCTTCCTTATCTGTCTGTGTAAGTTGTTCTGCTGAGCCCACGAGCAGTGTTCACGAGCCTAAAGCAAAGATCTCACACTGAAATGAATAGAAGTACACTGTATTTTTTATAATTAGCACAGTTCCTTCTCCTATAGGATTGTGAATCAGGCTTAGAGCAGAAAATTATTAATTGCTTGTTTATCTTTCAGCACTGCATTATTCCAGTAAGACTAAAGAAAGACAATGCAGTTATGGTAAGTCAAGGTCTTTCTAGACTACTAAGGGCGAAGAAGAGAGATTACTTGAACAAATTTATTGTTTTTTTCTGCATAACCTTTCAGTGAATGGAGTGCCTGTGGGCTGTTATGTAAAAAAAAGGGATTTTTTAAGTAGCAAGAATGTTTATGAGTCAATCAAAAATAGGTCTATTATGTTAAATAAGCCTCAAGCACAAAATTAAACATTGCTATGTGTACATATTAATGTGAGTATTCCAGCACTCATTGATCCCATGCTGCACTTCAGTAGACTTTTGCCCCTTATTTCCAAGAACTTTAGCATACATTTGTTCATGTGGAATAACCTTTAAACTTGTATGGAGTTTAATCAGCCTTCTATAAGGCCAGTCTTCAATGGTGGAGTTTTAAGAGATGAAGAGTTTTTCCAAAATATCTGTTTGTTTATTTAAATAATATTTAAGACTATTAATAGTAATGGATATTTAAATATTAATAAATGTTTAAAAATTAATATTTACATTTAATATTAATAATATTTAAAGATATATAAAGATTTAAAGTATATTTATCTTTGGTTATATTTTATTTAGCAATGCTTTCTGCTGCCTTCCTCATTGGCACATTATCTGAGGGGTCACTTTATAAACGTGAAACAATTGCTCTGTGGTGGAAAGGCTTTTCTACCCACTGAGCCTCATTTCCCCTCTGTTACTGATCTCATGGTGCCTCCAGGAACTCCTCTGTGTCAGCCAGAGGCCAGAAATGCTCCTGTGCTGGCTGACTGGTATCACCATTCCAATTGCATGATATTTTATTTTGAAAATATCTCAGTTTATTTGATTTTGAAAATTCCTCCTCATTTTTAAGCTAGCAGTGAGATAATCTTTCTAGGTAAGACATACAGTATCTGGAGAACTGTTTATACTCATCCGTAGGATTTTTTTAAATACCTTCTGTGTGTCCACTTATGAGCCTCTATTCCTCTACAAATCTAGCCCAAATTCTGCTCTTCCACTGGAATAACTTCCTTTACATTTTAATCCATGCAAGAGAGTGCTGAAATTGCCCCGTTTTGTTTCTCAAGGCAGATATTTCGAGGTAGAAAAGGCCCACATAGAACTGCTTGCATCCTTTATGATCCTTTTAAGCCATGTATTAAGCCACAAGATTTTTCAGATAATAGAGTGAAAGAGTTTACTGGCTGGAGTATTTTCTGAACTACCCAGTTTTAAACACATACTAGAGAATATATGTGGAAAGCAAGTTTTGAATGTGTAATTATACTGTAAATCCAAATCCAATAGGTTGGATTAAAATATTTGTCGTAAGTGGGTTGCCAGCAAATAATTATTCTCTTGAGTCATTTGGCAAACACTACAAAATAAAGGATACATTTGAGCAAACAGGATTTGATTGTGGAGATTTCATACACAGGGAAGGAGCTGGAATTTGTTGATTTAGGAATTTTAATAAAACATTCTTCCAGCTGTACTGCAAATGACCCCATGGGTCCAGATATCTCCATGTGACTTGTTCTTACGAACAGTAAGAGTATGTCTAACTTATTTTGATTTTTATTGGAAATTACACATGTACATAAACCCTGTACACAGGCTGGTACCTAAGTAGGTTATGAATTTTGGCCTAACTCTTCCTTAAGTTTCGGTTAACCAACTGGAGACAGGATCTCCCAGACCTAATCCTTGCATTTTCAAAGGCTTACTCAGACTTTGAGTTTTGTGACTCTGACTAGAGTCATTGGGCACTGAATAATTAAAATCCCTCCAGGGTCTAAAAATTTCTCTCAAGTGCCAATACAAACTCCATTAATACCTTGCAGTAGGATTATCAGTCTCAGAGTGACCAGGCATTAAAAATCTTGCAACTGTACATGTTATCAGTCTGCCAGAAGTTGCATGTTACTTAAAAATGTTCATACATTTCACAGTTTTTTCTTTGATGCCTTCTTGGAACAGATAAAGATACCCTGTCTCATATCAGGCAGATCTTCACCAGTCCACAGCTGGACTTGAATCCTCAGTTTAACCCAAAGATCAAAGAATACTATGCAGAAGTCCCATTTGACATGGTGACGGTGAAGATAGGAGCAGAACCCTCTAACTGTCAATGCCAAGTACACCTTGACGAGAAGAAAGGGCCAAGGTATGAGTGACAAAACATGAGTGTAAAAACTAAAAGTGTCCTTAACTTTGGAAATATGTCAGAATATTACAGAATTGTTTTGTGTTTCCAAAAGCACAGAATATCTATCGATTAGTCATAGGAAAGTCAGAGGCAGTTCAACACATAGAAATTTGTATTTATTTGTCAATGTCCTGAAGGCAATGGTAATATGTTCTCAAGCCATAATCAACTCTAGCTTTACGGAGTGCACAGTTGCTAGCATATGCCCCAGCTTCTCTAGTCACTGACAGCGTCAAAGCTTGGTGGGAACAGACCATCATTACACTGCGCACAGTAGATGGCAAAGAATTTGAGCTTTCGTATCCAGGCCTTGATTTTGCACTGTGGCCTAAGCTACTGCCCTGCTGGGCTTGGTCCCTCAGCCAGCAGTCTCCTTACGTGGGTCAGAGTAGGGCAGCTAGGTTCAAAAGAAGAAATAAGTTCAAGTTTACTTCTTCAGAATGATCCATTTTCATCAGAATTGTATTATAAGGGATTGTCATAGAATCATAGAATCATTTAGGTTGGAAAAGACCCTTAAGATCATCAAGTCCAACTGTTAACCTAACACTGCCATGTCCCTAAGTGCCACATCTGCACTTCTTTAAAATACCTCCAGGGATGATGACTCAACCACTTCCCTGGGCAGCCTGTTCCAATGCTTGACAACCCTTTCAGTGAATAAATTTTTCCTAATATCCAATCTAAACCTTCCCTGGCACAACCCGAGGCCATTTCGTCTTGTTCTATTGCTTGTTACTTGGGAAAAGAGATTGACACCCACCTCGCTACAACCTCCTTTCAGGGAGTTGTAAAGAGCAATAATGTCTCCCCTCAGCCTCCTTTTCTCCAGGCTAAACAACCCCAGTTGCCTCAGCCGCTCCTCATAAGACTTCTGCTCTAGACCCTTCACCAGCTTTGTTGCCCTTCTCTGGACATGCTCCAGCACCTCAATGTCTCTCTTGTAGTGAGGGGCCCAAAACCGAACACAGTATTTGAGGTGCGGCCTCACCAGTGCTGAGTACAGGGGCACAATCACTTTCCTAGTCCTGCTGGCCACACTATTTCTGACACAAGCCAGGATGCCATTGGCTTTCTTGGCCACCTGGGCACACTGCTGGCTCATATTCAGGCAGCTGTCAACCAACACCCCCCGGTCCTTTTCTGCCAGGCAGCTTTCCAGCCACTCTTCCCCAAGCCTGTAGCGTTGCATGGAGTTGTTGTGACCCAAGTGCAGGACCTTGCACTTAGCCTTGTTGAACCTCATACAATTGTCCCCAGCCCATCGATCCAGCCTGTCCAGGTCCCTCTGCAGAGCCTTCCTCCCCTCAAGCAGATCAACACTCTGGCCCAACTTAGTGTCATCTGCAAACTTACTGAGGGTGCACTCAATCCCCTTGTCCAGCTCATTGATAAAGATATTAAACAGAACTGGCCCCAGGACTGAGCCCTGGGGGACGCCACTTGTGACCGGCTGCCAACTGGATTTAACTCTATTCACCGCAACTCTTTGGGCCTGGCCATACAGCCAGTTTTTTACTCAGTTAAGCGTAGGCCTATCCAAGCCATGAACAACCAGTTTCTCCGGGAGAATGCTGTGGGAAACAGTGTCAAAGGGTTTACTAAAGTCTAGGTAGACAACATCCACAGCCTTTTCCTCATCCACTAAGTGGGTCATCTTGTCATCAGCAAGAGTCCCAGCTTATCTGATCTTTTAGAGAAGTATAAAGCTGGAGGATAGGGGAGAGAGCAAAGTCATCACTAAACATCAGGTTTGAGCACTGACCTACAATCATCCATGATGTTTAATTGCTACTATGATCCCTGGCACAGTTTTGGCTTTCCCAACCAGCTCTCTCACAGACAGCAGCACGTGCCAGGGACAATCCCAATAGGCATTTTGGGCATGACCTGTTTTTGGATGTTGAGAGGGCCAAAAAGTGTTTATTTATCTAGGTCAGGCCCCTCAGAACCAGAGAACTGGCCTGTTTACATACTAGCCATTAATGAGTGGATAAAAGGGAGAACAGGGACAATGATTCGCTTGGGAGGTAGAATCCTTAACCATTACAGAGCTAGCTTTGCTTCATGGCATGAAGTGCCTATGCACCACACCATCTTTTGACTGACTATGACCAAGATGCTTTAACCTAGAATGTTTGTTAATAACCAGACAGTTTGTACAGTTGTTACTGATCTAATGCCTAATATGCCTCCTGTATTTTCAATAAGAAATTAGTCTTGATTTATCATTTGAAAAGAAGCTCCCATAAAATTCTTCCACCCAACTTTTTAGTGTTTTTATGTTAACTGCCTTGGCAGTCAACATGGATACATGTGAAAAACTTAACAGATTTCTTCCTTGTAAAAGGAAAACAGAATAACAATATGTCCTTTACACTGAAAAGTAAAAGCCCTGGATGTGCAGGTTCTGTGTCTTTCAGCATTTCTTGTTTCCCTGCCAAGGGAAGAAGAGCACAGTCCAGCTTTGCTCTTGTCTGTCACTCTGAACAGTTTGTCTGGGACTTCATCACATTTGGCAGTGACAATTTCAATGACTAGCTGACACC
Organism: Ciconia boyciana; assembly: GCF_034638445.1. NCBI lineage: Eukaryota > Metazoa > Chordata > Aves > Ciconiiformes > Ciconiidae > Ciconia > Ciconia boyciana. Next base: position 26,563,279 of record NC_132934.1, on the reverse strand, counting down.
TCTGGTCTTGTTTGTCTCCCTGCTGACTTCACCACGAACTTGGACCTGCCAGGAATTATTGTCCCTAGTAGCTTCATTCACAGATTTCGTGTCAGAATTGTTGCCACTGCCACTGAAGCTGTTTTCACTAAGTTTCACTGCCAGTATTTTATCTTCCTGAAAGAATTGTAAATTGTTACAAATCTTATTTTACACTATTTTTTATTTAAAATAATATTTATTTTGTAAGAGAAAGAAAATGTTAGAAATAGAAGCCTCAAGGAGCAAGTAAAGTTTAGCTGCCATAGATAAAGCAGTGTAAATCTTTGTTTCTTTAGTGTTTATTGCACTTCTTTCCTGTTTTGCCTTGCAGCATTGCTAACTACCCCCTTGGCCTTGGATTGAACAAAGTAATTGTTCTCATAACAGATGATTCGCAGCCTAGCCCTCAGGTTGTGAGCAGCTACAAAATCACGATTTATCGAGAGGACCGCCCTAGTCTGCCTTTGTTTGATGACTATATGATGTGTGGGTTTGTGCAGGTATTGTCTCTATATTCTTTTGGTATACACATTAATAGTGAATTTAACTGGTTTCTGTTCATCCAGTGGTATAAATTAGGGTACATAGGCCAAAGCTGGTGTAGAGTCAGTTTTGGTGAGATTAGAATCCGAGTTCTAAGTGTTATAATTTATGAAATGCAGCATTTACACAACGTTTTGGATATAAAAAGTAAGTTCAGCATAAGTACCTGTTACAGTTACCATGTATTTGAGAGCTCCAGGTTAATTAATCCTTACGTTGGTCAGCCAAAAGCTTACCCATGAGAAAGTTGTTGTCTGCTTGTGAGAAAACAGTCTCTCTGTACCATACAGTGGGCAGACTGCAGTTTTCATAACTATCTGTGACACTGGAGCCATGAAAATCCTTTTACCAGGAAAGATATTTATGATGATGGTGTGTTTATCAGTGTTCAAGACAAATGCTGCTAGATAATTTATGAATGAAAAGTGTTTATTCTAGAAGACCAACAAACACAATGGAAAAAACCCACTGATGTTTCCAAAGGAAGGGATGATTGCCAGTTGCATCACATTTATCTGAATTTAAGTTTGGGAATGCAAATAAATTACTCCTAACAAAGAACAATCCTTAGGAAGCAGTGGGTCTTTTGAATGAAAAAAAGGGTGAGAGTCTGTCCAACAGGGCTAAAAAGAGGCTGGGGAAGGGGAGTTCAGGCTGAATTAGACACAAAATTGGAAGAAAGATAATGAAAGAAAGGATCAGCAAAGCTTTCAGTTAGTGAAACCGTGGTGATAAAGATATTCTTCATAAGATAGAAAACCTGGGACACAGGCTGGAGCAGAGCTGTTTGGATTCCACAGTTTGAGGACTAAACATTGGTCCTTGATATGGTGGGCAAAGATAAGCCGGTCGATTCAAAGAGGGAAGTGACATGGTAAATCATAATCAAGGGCAGTGCTTTTGTCTGTGGGACTTCAGGCAGATTAAAAGGTTTGGTGAGTTCATTCTAAATATTAGAGCATCCAGGAGGAATATATTTTGTCACAATTAATTCTGCAACCAGGAAGCAGGATTTTCAAAACCATAGTGCTGAAACTGTCATCCATGTTCATGTTAAATGTCTAATCCTATCTTTATTTACCTTCTTTATGAAGATTGTTATATATCAATATATCCTTTTCGTAAAACTTATTTCCCTTCTCCAGTTTCTTTCTATATACTGCAGAAGAGGTTGGGAGACCAGGGTGAGAGAAAGCAGAGCATTTTATGTGATGGGACAGATGAAGAGGGATTTTTTTTTCTTGTGAAGAAATAAGCACTGGGGCTTAAAACAGGAGCCAAAGAGATTATAAATTTTGATAGCAAATTGTATGTTGACAATAATTATCTCAATCTCCAAATCAGAATTATCAGAGAAAACATATGTAGTAGTCATGGTCTACTGACTGCTGATCTGAATACCTGATTATGGTGCTGTCTGGCCCTCTACCTATCCTTTGTCTCTCTCTTACACTTATCTTACAAGCTCAAAAGGTCAAGGACCATCTTCTTGCTCTTTGTACTGGCTCAGCACTAGGTCTAATAGTTGCTACAGCAAAACAAATAAGAATAAAAACATATAATACCTAAGATTTCAGTTCAGGTATACAGCAATTTGCCTGACACCTTAGGCGTGAATTAGTATGAAAAGGAGAGCAGCAATAGGTTGAGCTGGAGTTATATTACTAGGAGAACACACTGGCTGGAAAGATGTGAGGAAAGCTCCTCTTGTTGCCCAACTGGGGGCATGTATCTGGGTGTAGGAACAGGAATTCAACCTCATACACATCCTCCCACACTAGAGTTTACACTGTTATTAATGTTTTATGACAGTGTTTATGAGACTGAGTATGAATCTTTGAAGCACTGTGAAGGCAAAGAGATCTAGAATGATAAAAATGGAAAGTGTTTTAGAAGTTTCTTTTGATTGAGCTAGTTTTTCTGCTCATCTGTGAATAACTGCTCTCTAATTAATATAATTGTTCAGAGCTAGGGAGGACTTCAGGAGTTTAGAGTAAAAATGAGATGAAAAGCATTCTTGTGGTATCTAATGAGGGCTGCAAAGATATGTGAAGACAGTATGAGATTCTAAAACATTTTTTTTAGATATGTTAAAGGCAAACTTATCAGACAGTGCATTTAAAAAACAAACAAAGGCTGGAGCTGGAGATAGAAATGGCATTCTAAACCACTCAAAAGCCTGCATTTTTTTCCCTTTTCCTTATTTGCTAGAACAGAATTTATTGACTTTTGCTTAGAGTGATGGTTTTTATCATTACAAAACTCAGATCTTAAATAGCATCATTATATTCTGGTTTTCATACCAGAGAACATTATGTGCTCTTGCAGGGCGGGTTAATACACCCTGATCAATGGCATGAATGCTTGTTCTCTTAGTAACAAGACACCTGTTTTAGAAGCAAAAGGATAAATACAGCGTGAACTGATGGAGTCTGCTTTGGACACTTGACTAGGCACAACTGGGATCACACATGGGGAGAGAAAGGTCACTGACAGTGGTGTGGTCTTTCTCACAGAAGGCTTCAGTTAAAATTCTAATCCAGCAACTTTTTTTCCTGACTTTCTTTTATGTTTAATCCCATTAGGATATTCAGGTTTCACTGCAAGATGATACTATAAGGAAGGTTACAATAAAAAGACAGTGCAGGATGTTGTTTCCAGTCTTCTAATAATTCTCATGCAGTTGAATAATCCTGGATTAATTTCAAGGCTATTGAGTTAAGAAGTGTGTGGTTCCAAGCCTTGCAGCCCCTAAAAGGGGAAAAAAATATTGTCCTCTCTACTTTTTGATAGCAACTATAATATCCTCATTAAAACCAAATTAGTAGGGGATAAACTATGGCATCACCATAGCATCTTCAGCAGCTTTGGTTGCTTTTCATTGTGTGTTCTGCATTCTGACAGTATTGCTTGGACTGCAAATGGAGAGGGTATCGGTTTATGCTTTAACTTAATTTTGTGCACTTGTTGAAAATATTCAAATTAAGTGTCCTTGAGAGAAGTGGTGCCATTTCATTATCACCTGTGAAGCTGTGATACCAAGACAGGTAGAATACAAAGCAAGCAGCAAAAACCAGTGGGCTCTTAAGACAGGGGTATCAGCATTACCCTCAAGTGAAAGATCTCAGACTACATACACACTGTCATAAAGGACAAAATATTTTATTCATTCTTGCACTGCCCATTATCTTTAAAATGCAAACAAATTTATGTATGCCTCACTTGAAATGTGTGGATGCTACCTCTTTGATTGTTAATCTTTGCTAGTTGCAATCATGGAAAGTAACTGGTGATGTGCTTAGGGAACCTTGTTTGGCACTGTGAACTTCTGTGCCTATAGTGTCCTGCTGCCACATGTTTTGATTTTTTGGGTGTTGGTTTTTGGGGTTTTTTTTGTATTGTAGTAATAGAGTTATTTATTTGTTTTTGCATTTGCATTGTCAGTAATGGATAGCTAATGTTGTATTGTATAGCCATAGTGTGTAACATTCTCTTTCTCTGCATTTGCACAAAATGTGAAAAAGTACTTTCCAGAATCAGTGCAGTGCAGTGGGCTGGTGCTCTGGCTGTCCTACAGTTTTCTCAGGTCTGAGAGAACAGACTTACAGGAGAACAGCTTTAAAACTTTCCTGATTTTTGTAGAACACCTTAGTCTTAAGTACTATTATCTCTTACATTTTTATAAACCCTTTTATCATATTCATTCCCTAGAGTCCAGATAGCATAAGAAGTCCCATAGAGCTGATAACAAGATACTGGTATAGCATTGCTGACTGTGTAACACCAAATGGCTGCAATGCAGCTGGCAACAAGATGCCAGCAACAAGATGTTGATTTCTCTTTCTGTCTACTAAACTGCCATTGATGAAAAAGCAGTTAAGACCTAGGCCTAATATAATAACTGTATTTAACTTTACTATAGTCTTTGAGGGGTAGACATGAGAAAACCCTTTAGAAAGGAAGAAGCCTTTTAAAAAAAAAAAAAATTTCATTTTTTTGTTATGTAAGATATGAGAATACTTATATTTTTTCAAGTTATACATTTTCCAAGGAAAATAAAATGTTTTTAATTCATTTTAAACTGTGTGCTATTACAGTTACAATGCCTTTCATACCAGACAGTACAAGTAAAAACTGTCAATTATAGAAACATAAATTAACTCTTTGCCTAGTGCTTTCATGCAAAGATTTCAAAGAACCTTGCAAATATTAAATAATGTCCATAAAATAAAAAGAAAAAAAAAGCTTAGGAGAGAAACAAAGAACTTGTCCTGTGGTAGGACAGGCTTGAAGCACATTAGTCTCTTCTGTATTTCCCATTAGCTGCATTAGATTCAGTGTGACCCCCATTACAAACCACCCATCTCTTCTGTCCTTAGGACATCGCGGATGCCATGTGCAGGCTCTTAGGTTTTGCAGTGCTTGTTCTAGCAGCAGCTAACCTTCTTGGCAGTTCTGGGTTTGAGTGTCTTGCTTGAAAACACACAGAAAGTGCATCTCTGGGACTGAATATACAGCCTAATTATAACAGCAACCAGACTGTATCTTATTTGCAAAGTTAGCTTACTTCCCTTTCAGAGAATAAAAGAACATCCATTACAGGAGCAATCATGCATTGCATTCTTCAGTCTTCTCAGATCTAGAGCTGGAGAGAATTTTTTTAGTGGTTTTGAATTTAAAAAAAAAAAAAAAAAAAGCCCCAAACTTAAAAAAAATAGTTTGAGCCCATTTTTTTCTTTTTCTGTTTTTTTAAAGCTTTCTGATTATGGCCAAAAAATAAAGCAAAGCATATGCTTTCTTCAAAAGAAGATGTTTTGATTCAAAGAGAGTTATTTAATTAAAAGAGATTAAAATTTGAAATTTATATTGGCATAATGGTTAAGTTAGAGATTTTAGCTATTGTGGAGTTCCAGAATGCTAACTCTTTTTTTCAAGGAAGGAGTGGCTGGGACAAGCAAAAAGCCCACTCATTTTTAGATCTGAAATACTCAAGCTTATACTCTAAATTTTCTTCAGAAACACTGGTGAGAGCATAGTATGACAGTCATTTTTTCCAGGAGTGATGCCAACTTAAGCATCCCTTTCCTTGCCTGCAGCTACTCTTGAACCAGATGGGAGAACTTTTTTTTTTTTAAATGGACTAGTTTCTAGCATAGGTTCCCAGTCTCTCTATGTGAACACATGGGGAGGGGTAGGTGCAAGGGCAGCAATGAGCAGCTGGGCACAGAAGAGTGGTAGTGGGTGCTGCTTAAGGCAGCTTTTGCTTTCTTTGTGAAAGAAATTCACATCAAGATTGTGTTTAAAGCTCTTGCAAGAGAATAGTTACAGCTGTCCAGAAAAAAAACAGAGACCTGGTTTTAAATGAGCAGGAGCTTCATGTTCAGAAATTGTAGAAGTGATTTATGGGTGAAAATACAAAACACTAGATGTACATTTGCATTGCTATTTATCTATTAAATAAAGCATAAATTGTTTTGGGTTTTGTGTGCCTGCAACCCACTCACCAGGAAAGACAAAGCAGTGTTCACATAACCTTGAGGAGCAAATATGTAGCAAACTGAATACATTGTTAAATTGGAGGCATTTCAGATGAAAGCCACAAAATGTTAGACAGCTAGTACAAAGAGACTGCCATAAAAGGAAAGGTGAGAGCTTATATCTTCAATGGCTGTATGTCAACATGGTTCAATTAATTTCAGGGGAGCAATTCCAAATTACCCTGAAGGAGTACCTGTCCTGACAGAAATATATGGCTAAATTCTCTTCCATTACATATGCCAGGCAATGTTAGTGAGTGAATTCACTTGCATAAAACTGCTGAAATTATTAGAAAATTTCCTAAGTATTCATGGTCAAACAACAGCTCAGGAAAACCTAAAAACTCTTTGAAGGGGTTTTAAAGTATTTAGAGATCAAGGGATGTATAATCACCATTCACTGTAAGTATAAAGTGAACAAGCACCTAAATCTAATAACACAACTTGGTGCTTCTAAAAAATATATTTATGAAGATATAGAAGGTAGAGGTGTAAATAATAAATGCACTGAGCTAATTTGCAAGTAGAGGGTTAATTTCTGTGTGTATCTCAGAACAACATGTTTCGTTGAGTCAGCATATTCTGGCTTTGTCAACATCTATACCATTGGGGGAGAGAAGGCTTGCCACGTTTTCTTAATTATAACAAAGACTTTTATGATGATTTAAAGCATTGCCTTGTAGATGAGTCAGAGGAACAGTTAACCATTGTGATGGATCTTCTTTACATTTATGCTGTTCTGTGCTGAATTCCTTTTGGATCTCGGCATCTGAGATGTAGCTATTAGGCTGGTATCTTGGTCAGCGGACAGTATCTGCTGCTCTAAGGAAAGGTCTCAAAAGCTCAACAAAGCATAGATCTGTCCTTTAGGGAAACTAATGTAATGCTCCGAGTTTTCTCTAGAAATCGAACACTCCTTCTTTCACCTACACAGTTGACTTCGTACATAGTCTGCACTGTCATCTGGTAATCGTGGGCTCCCATAATCACTGTTCACTGTCAGACATCTGCCAGGCTCTGAACAGGCCATAGAGAGAAAATGGACACAACTAGGGCATAAGGTGGGAAGAACCAGCAAAAGAATGAGTTTGGCTGTGCTTCTACTTAGGCATCTCTTTCTCTAAGCATGGAGTGAAAATTTGCTTTACAGTTTCATCCTGTATCTCCGGTAGGCTGTGCCTGACTAGGACCATCATCATACTTTCCAGCATTTTGGGGATGCTACATTACAGAGCCCAAACTTTGAGCTCAAGTCTATGTTGGGTCCAGCTGCTTGGAGAAAAACATATAGTCTTCCAGGTTACTGCATTTTGCTTGCACTCCTAATTTTATACTAGTTGTGCTTAGTCTTCTCTATGTAGCTAAGTTTCCTGTTTAACATGTGATGCAAGATTAATACCAGATACCCTCCAGGAAATGTCTCCAGAAGTATCAGGCAGAGACTGAAGAGAGCGGATGTTTCCATGCAGCAGCTACATTTGTCATTATTATGATGCATTGTACATGGGAAATGGTGTGTTACACAGATCACTGATGGATAACTTGCCATCAGTGCTTTGAGAAAATACATGTGAATGCTGATTCAGTGATTCAACAATTTTAAGCCAATAATGACTGAGATGACACCAATGAACTCATTTAGTTTATGATCATTAGCCAGAGGAAGTATTCGGTTGCTACAATAATTAGCCCCTGAAGAGACAGAATTTTTTAGGCAGCCTTCAGCCTTCATTTTTCCTATGCTCCCTTTCCTTGGGCAGAACACTTGTAGTTAAGAACTTCTTAAATCAGGAATGATATCACTCTTCATCACCACTGAATTTATTGACACCAGCTAGTGTTTGTAGCACCTCCTAGCTCAGCAATGGAAAATTTAATATCTTCTCTCCTTCCTTTCTCTCTTCTGTATGTTTGCAGTTTAGCACAGTCTTACCAGGAACATCCCACCATCCTAGACACTCAGTTGAGTGACTCCTGACTTGAACAGTTATTTTGCTGTTATGCTGCCTTGGAAAAATGTCATTCGTATATCATTATATGAGGAACAAAACCATAGAAGACAAACCTCAATGACCTGACAGAGCAATTCCATTCTTTTGTGTGTTCAGGCTGTTCTCCCGCTTCATACAATTACTGATGTCATCCCATGGGTGTGCATGACACATTAAAGATACAGAAGATGAAGATCTGCCCAGGAACTAGCCAAGCAAAAACTCATACTTGCATGACTACAAATGTTAGGGAGTCAAATTATGACCTGTATGATTGCAAGTGGTGAATAAGACCCCACTGGTGCTGGTGGGGTGTATGATTGGATGTTGCAGCCTGACAGATGCCTTGCAATACCTGCTCCCTAGCATGCTGCAGGATGGGGAGATGCTGAGACAGATACAGTGGTGTGGATGCAGATTCTGTAGATATGGTGCTATCTCTGAGCCCATCAAGGACTGCTAGTACAGACTGGACTAGACCCAGGTTTTTCTGATTCCTTGCTTTAACCACAGGATTGAAATGTCTTTTTAAATAATAGCAGTGAACCATTGTGGGTGGCTGTGAAAGGAGACAGACAACAGTAAACGCTGGGTAGGCAAATCAGCTCCTGGGAGAACACTGTTCTCTGGAAAAGCTTATCAGAAAAGCTGTTTTTATATAATTCTTGTTAGCTATGGAGTTTTTGTTTGCATCAATTGTCAGGCAATCACCCCACATATTTAGAATAGATTTTCACTTATGCTCCTTTTTTGCTCTTATTTGGGATGATTTCAATATAATACAGGCACAGTAACACCACTGGAATCAATTACATTTTGCTGGAGAACTGGTAGCAGTAACTGCTGCAGAAGACTCCACGTAGCACAGACTTTTTTGTGGTTATTCTTGTTTCCTCTCCCTGCCCTCCACAGTGATTCCTCCATGCATTTCTGCATTGTGGCCCAGCTTGGGCAGGAGAGGTACAGCTTGCCGGACTGATGGTTAGAGCCCTTTAGGGAAAAGAGGGAGCCACGTGCTTGAATCGTCTCAGCCTGAGGCCAGCCTAGAGGCTGAGTGCCTGGGGGGATTCTGACCCAGCCTGAGGAACAGAAGAAAGGTTGCTTCCTGCTGGCTGCCCCTGCCTACAGGAGGGCCGTGCTGGAGCCAGACCCTGGGCAGGTAGAGGCAGCTCCCAGCATGCAGCCCTGAGCCGGGTGCTCTTGAGATGTACCGTGTGTACTGTACGAAAGATATCACCTCGTGAAGGCACCTCAGATCTCTGAAGAGGAACAGATGATGTACTTGGGGACTCTCAGTCACCCTCTAACAGCTGTTGTTTTTCCTTGATTCCACAGGGAAGCAAGCTTAGGCCATCTCAATCACCCCGGTGGGCCAAGCTCTTGCTTTTCAGGGTTTGCATTGCCTGCATTAACTGTGTTAAATTAGGGAGTCAGAGTGTAGCTCATAATTTTTTCTATGCTTCTATTTCTAACTGTGCAATATCAGGATATAGGAATTAACTCCCCAGTAAAGTGTAAAGTCCTACAAGTCTTCGGATGAGCCATGTAAGTATGAGAACTGCAAAGTATGAGTTAAGCAATTCTCCTTTATGAGCTCCAGGAAGTGCAATGACACTTTTAAAAGTACAATAATAGAAGGGGGTGGGGAGGAAGAAAAGGTCATCCAAAGTTTCTGAAGCCTTGCTGAAATATTTAGCTTATCTTTGGGGTAAATAGCTGTGTCAGTGTTTGCATTCTGTCAATGTACCTGATTCATTGAGAGAAAGTTCATTAATTAGAAATAACTTGTACTGTATGACAGCACACAAAGTGTTACAACCATGATCAGACTGCCAGTTTATAAGTTGCAGACAAATCAGTACATGTATATGAGCAAAGTATTGGCAAAATATATGTTGCATGTGCATCTTTTTTTTTTTATAAATGGTCATTGCAGTTTGTACTGGAGCAAAAGTTACTGTTATAAGGTTAAACTTCAGTAGCTATGTGTGACACACAGGGCTCTGTGGTGCCTCAGTTATATTCTTTTGTGAATGGCGGCATTTGTTAAATTGCTGACGTGACAGACGAGTGCTGTGGAGCTACTTGTGCTGGCTGCGAACAAGCTGGTGCAAGTACAGCGAACAAACGAGGTGCCACTGCTGCGCGGCACCCAGGCCAGTCCAGCTCTATGTGGTGTCGTTAATGTGGTGTCACAGTTTCTGGCACCTGAGCTTATTCTGCCTGCAAGACTTTCTGTCATGCTCAATTTTGTGATGCGTATAATAGTAGAAGAAGAGAAAAATATCCTTAATCCAAGCCCTTTGAACAGGGAAAAGACTCCCATTTACTTCAATGTACTTTGGATCTGACCTAACTAGACTTATTTTGTTAGCATGTGGGGTCAAAAATGAGTGTGCAGAAAAGAAAGTATGCCTACTATCGCATCTCCAGAAATAATAGCTGTCATTTGATCATCTCAGCTTTTGATGCCAGTGGAAATTATTGGTGATATTTTGCCGTTAGAAAGCTGTAATGTGAAGCAGAGAGTATAGGTTGTTATGAAGGTGATATAAGGGGAAGACTAATGAGTCATAGTAATGACTCCATAACTCTTCATAGTAATTTGTCCGGTCTTTTAATGATAATCTTATAATTCTGATTTGGTAAAATAAAAGCAAAAGGGTAGTTCTGCAAGGCAGCCATATGGTACAATAGAATAATGGAGACTGAAGTGATTTATTGCTGCACTGCGTAAAGGCTATCACCTCTTCCGGCTGTATGCTCACAATGCATATTTGAAATGCAGATTGTTTGCCCTGTGCATTATGTTGGTAAAGAGGATGTGACATGACTGAAATCCTGCTGTAGGTTTCGTGATCTGGCATGGAGGTTTGACCATTTTTGTTCTCATTGAAAGAGCCAAGGATGCTGTGGCACCAAGAGTGGGTAACTTACTCAGGCTGCCACATGAAAGCCAGGAAATGGATAATCCCATGTCTCAGTGACTACTTGAAACAAAACTGAGACCTGAAGGTTTTATCACAATATGGGGAAGTCCTTGCATTCTGGACCTGTCCCAGATAAAGCGGAAAATTTGGTCACCCTTGTTTAGAAGTTTAAGAAATGGCATGCTTCATGGACTGGAAAATTATAGACATATTTAGCCTAATTCATGTCTCTCTCTAACATCAGTCAGTAGTTGTACCTAGGTCACAGAGCCATAGATGTTTCATAGTTTCATCTGTGAAAACTTGTGGAAAGTCAGAATCCAACTTCCTTTCTCAAAGTTCAAGAAGTAAAAAAGGAAATCACTGTTCTTGATTATTTTACTTTGTTCCTCTGTAGTTTCTTCTTGTAGAATGTTCTTAATTGAGATGCAAAATAGAAAGTTGTTTAACTTCTTAGCTGGTTAGTCAGATTCTTTTCTGTATAGAGTTATAAATATATGAAATAGTTTTTACTGTTTTAAAGAACGCTGGTATTGGCCTATGTTGCACCTAAGTAAGACAGTGTAAACTTATTGCATGGCTAATCATAGTTTAATTGGTCTGGTTTTGTGTTTTTTAACAATGTGATAAAGAGCAGTAAAATGAATTATTGAGAAGTATTTACTATGGAAGATGAGCCTAACGCCAGAAGGACAAGGTCCTGCCAAAGTCAGGAAGCCAGTCCTCCACTGCTCTTTTTCCTTTTGGAATCCAGGTAGATATAAAACACAACCACTAATATAAGAAAAAAGGAGCCTCATATTTGATACACTTCACTTTGTAAGTATCTTCACTGAGAAAATCAGGTTCTTGATATATATTATTGCTATTTCTGTAGCTGTAAAGTTGCCTGTATCCTACAGAGAACTGTTATTCTCTTTACCTATCCCACTACAGTTTGTGTTTCAAAGCTGAAATCCAGGGCATTCACTATTGACAGTTCAATTACTGTATGCTTTTCAGTTCACCTCATATACTGTTCTCAAATTCATCAGAAAATGTGAAATAGCCTGTTGAATTTTCCCCTAGATGATACCACAATAGATGTGAAAGAAGAGCCTTCAGCATGAGGCTTCCTAAGTGTTAACAGATCATGAAAATTGGCAACAACTGTTCTGCCAAGTATCATAATCTGCAAGAGGAGGGCCAGCAATTCCACAGTGATGAGAAGAGAGCGCTTGGTGTTTGAGCTGTGGTCACATTTGCCTTTCAAGTCATTTGGGCCTCCATAACACACTTTGTGGGAGAAGAAAGCTAATGCAGCTGCCTTTGCTAATCAGTCAGTATGACCCAGCCCCTCGAGGGGCAGGCAAAGGCAGATACGTACTGAGACACACAATCCTTGCTGATTAACAGTGAAAGCTGGTAAAGTTACTCTCTAAGCCTGTCTGGCCCATCAGCTCCAGAAATGTAATTTAGATGATTATCTACATGCCCATTAAACTTTGTGACCCATCACTAGTCTGTTTGAAGTCTGCCTGCTTAAACTTGCTAATAGGAAGAATAGAAGGATTAACTCAGGGGTCATGAAATAAGAGAGCAGCAAAGAAGATGACAAAAGAGCAGAGGAAAACTTCCTACTGCATGTGTTTGGTAAGGAGAAAGAACTACAGTACCACGATCATCTCAGCAGATACTGTTACTTTATGCAGCAAGCGAGCCATCTGGAATTCAGGCCATTTAATACTTTTTGTGTGTGTGCTTTCAACCTGTTTTGTTTAGCTGCACAAATAAAATCTGCTACCTGTGTGATAAATGTTGTCAAATTAGGTGTTTACAGAACATAATGCAACATATCTTAAAAGAGCATGGAATGACTGATATATGAGAAGTGTTTCTGAGTTTGCTCAGGGTTACGGTGTGTAGATATAAACAAGGAAGCACTTAATTTAAATCAATCACATCAGAGTAGTCACAGTCAGGTCAGAATCAAGGCCAGCCTTGTTCCCTTTAGGGTAAGAACATCCACCATTGCAGGTGCTTGTGAACTTAAAGATTATCAATGAAAAGCTTACCCAGTGAATCTGGTTTTTAATTAGTCAAACTGAAATAAATACAAACATTTATAATGATCTTCATAAATTAGTCACAGGATGTTGCAATAAAGATTGTGACTGGTTAAAACTAAATTTGTAGAGAAAAGGTGGGATTCATTGCAGAAAACAGAATGGAATACACGAGTGCCTCAGTAACTGATGTTAGACCCCCGGTGTCCCAGAGGTCTGACTAGTTACTGGAAGAAAAGGAGCTTGAACTTTAAATGGAGTCTGAAGGTCATTTACCTACTTTTGCATATCCTATGACCCTTGGAATGAATCCTTGCCCTTTTGCTAAAGAAACAGTCAACCTACCTGCTGAAAAACATTGGTCAGGGACATATTTCACTGTATTTCAAAGAAGACAAAACCATTTCACTAGTGTTATGTCTGGATCCCTAGGTTTCGCAGACTGAGATCTCTTTATAAAGAATTGCACTACTTTGCAATGCTTTTGGTACATTTATATATTTATGTGATTTTTGTTGATATAGTTTTGTTGATATAGTTCTATTTCTCATTTTATTGTGTTGAATCAAGCATATTTTCCAGCTGGAGTCTCTGTACATCTCAGACTCCTTTCATTTATATGCACAACTCTGTATGAGAGGGACAGCAATATGCTAGTGGGAAAAAATAGAACAGTATTCAGTGCTGGGGCAATTCATTTTAGAACTTGAGACTTTTTTTTTTTCAGTGTTCTTAGTAATTTTTTTTGTGGCTGATACTGGAAATTCAGATACTTGCTGCTCTGAAGCTGATGCCTGTACTTTGTAATAAAATGCATCCGTTTTAAAATTCCACTGTAAGCATCACACTGAAGCTGCCTTGCACCTTAATCTGGTTAAAAGTATTCAACATTAGTGTCAACCGCAGTTGGGATCTTCGGTCTTAAACTGTTAGCCTTCAAGTGTTGACCACACTGGCAGTGGTTCTCACCTTGAAAAATATATTTTCCCAAAAGTTTTAGGAAGGAAACAAACTTCTATTGCTAATCCTGAGTCTTCCATTGAGTGGCATGTGCTCAGCTGCTTGCAACCAGACTGCTTCAGAGGACAGAAGTTATTCATAAATCTCATTCCATCGGTGTTGTCTGAAAAATAAAGTAGATACCAATATCTGCTGGGAAGCCTTGTAGAAAACAGATCAAAGGCTTCTGGAGTTTATTTAAGAAGGACCAGTTGTGAGCGGCTTAATGTCTGAGTGTGGCATGAAAAGTGAAACAGCCATGACAATGAGCCACCGTACACAGAAGTCCTCTGGGCTTCAGTAAAGAATTTGAGTAATATGTGGTACAGGTGGGCTGATGCCTCACCCTGTCATTCTGTTATTCCTTTGCCTCTAAATGAGCAGTTCCCCCTCTGTCTAATCATCTGAAAAAGGGGAAAATTTCTTCTCAAAGAGATTACAGAATAGAGCCTTCTTCACTTACACACAGTGAAGTGCCCACAGAAGATACGTTGTCTACTCTAGGTCATTTGGTTTAAAGGGTCTGTGAATCTGTGTAATTCACTTAACCTGTGGCCAGTGTTCTGGATAGCATTTTTACTTTGAGAGTTTCTCAAAATGAATCACACCCTTCAGTGTATCCCTGTTCCAGGTGTGAGGAACTGGCTTTTTTTCTTTTTATCTGTTATCTGTTTTATTTATGCCTACCCCTCCTATGTCCTGCAGGTTGCCTTGATTTATAAAATACTTGGAGACAGCTGCAACATCCCTCAGTTCTTACTGTAGGTTGGAATACAAATAGTGCCTGTGCTTTCCTATGGAACCATAGCTCTTATGTTTTAGGGATTTCTTTTCTATTCATTTTAGTCCCATTATTTTCTTCTTCCTTCAGACATTCCCCATGTGACTAGGTTTTCAAGCATGGATGGTAAGTACAACAGCAAAAAAAAAAAAATTTAGAAGAAGCCCAAAAGGGGTTAAAATTTTAAGGAAGTGGCTATCCTGGTATCTCAAGGTGGGCCCTACTCCTTAGTCAGCTCTCTGTTTATTGACCTCAATGGGATACAAAGGCACAAGGCCTTTCCTGGCCATACCATGCTCTGCTGGGAGAAGGATTTAGGACCGCTTCCAATCACTCAGATCTCTTAGCCTGAGTTCCTCCAAGGAAAGGAAATGCTCCAGCAGGGAAGTTCCTAACTATTGCTTCTTTAGCAATGAAATCACTTTAGAAAAAGATCAAGGAACCTACTAGGAACTGCCATGTGAAAAGGTTCTGAAGAGAAAGGGAACAGGGATCAATTGCCTCGATATGCACTTCTTGTCACATCAGAAACTCAGTATCACATCTCACCCCAAACTGCTGATCCCAAAGAGACTGGGACTGTGCATACTTGCCAGTTCTGTGTAAGTGCTTAGTATGCTGAATATAATTTTTACACCTTAATGCACCCAAGTGGCACTAGATACCTGTGTTTCAGCACCTGTACCGAACCCTGAATGGTTTTGGCTGGTCCCCTGATAGGTTAAGGTAATTCCCATCACCTGTTGTTCCTATATAAGTTTCGTCTATGAGGTGCGTTGGCACAACTCAAAAGCCCTACTGATACTGCTTCTGTTATCTGTCTCCATTGTGCTATACCTTTTGTTGTCCAACAGCCTAGTAGTGTTTTTCATGGTATTAAGCTACAGATGAAAGTGAAAAAAAGGGATTGGAAAAAATGGTGTGAGGATTTATCTTCTTTTAATTAAAATAAAAACATTCTTAAGTAAAATTTTCATGTCGTTTGCCATAATAAAGTTATCAAAAGATGCAAGGCTTGACAGAAAGTTTGCACAATTTTTGTTTAGTGGTTCCTGCTGCTTTTTTTTTTTGAGACAAACGTTTGACACTTCAGAATTTTTTGTGAGAGAGGGTGGATGTGATGGAAATTGGCTATGATGTTACCAAAAATCTCCAAGAGCTGCCAAGTAAATTCTAGGCAAAAGGGAACACTAATAGAATGCAGGAACTGAACAACAATACGGTGACAGCAAAAAGACACAGAAAATACTTGAAGAGAGCTCTAATCCCCATGGCTTGATGAGGTTTCAGAGGGAAAACATGAAGATTTAGTGCATTTTTCTGCAAAGAGGTATGCACGCTTAACTTCACACACTGTGGACATTTCCACTGAAGTCAGTGGGATAACTTGTTCTGAATAATACCATATGTCTCCATCTTTACAGGCCCAAAGTCTTAAGCAGAATTTATGGAGTCTGGGATGTGTATAATTGTATCCATGTCCACATTTGTCCAGTGCTAAAACAGGACAGTCAGTACTTATTTATTCCTAAACCAGAAACATATTTGTAGTGCCTATCAATGCTCATGACTTTTGTCTTCTAATTCTTTTTGCTTTTTCACGATTACATGCTTTGATATTTATGAAAAATGACCCAGTTCTTTAGATAGGAAAAAAATAAATGTTCTATTTAAATTTTATGTGAATTATTACATTAGTAATTCAGAGAAACAGATTCATTGATTACACAGAGCCATTGATAAATATCAAGGAGTTGCTTATACATATATGGGGCCTGAATCCTCTTTTCTGAACTAGTTTTACACTGGGATTTCCTGAAGTCTTTACAAATTGGAGGTACATAATAATCTGCTAGAATAATCAGAACTAACAAAGAAAGAATATATCCTCTTATTCTTTCTTTTTGTTTTTCTGTCTTTCTTTCTGTCTATATGTCCATCAGTAACATTTGGTCGCTTTGTTGGGCAAACGTTTGTGGAAAATATCTGTTAGGTCCACCACTGATGTCCCTTTCACAATGAAAAAAATGCTACTCTTCATTGGCTGGTAAAGTAATAAAGTTTTAGCAAATGTTTTGGGGGAAAACAGGTCGAAGACAGGTAATTTCAGAAAGTACCTCTAGTGGATTTACAGTGTGTGTGTCGTCAATTCCCACCGGGCCAGAGGCTTGCTAAGTAGGACAAGTAATCAAAGGACAGAGAGAAAATTGAATTTGTATGATTTGTGCTGGAGTGACTGAGCTTTTGTCTTGTAAGCATCATACTTGGGTAACTATTCAGATCTCAGGTTGTGAAGATCTTTTCCACTCACTTATGAACAGAGTAACAAAGTACTCAAGTAGCTATAGTTACCTTGCACGTACATTTAAAATTTCTCCCTAGAAATATTTTACCAGCAGTATTAAATCAAATTATTTCAAGTATTCTGTAGCTGTTTTACTAAAGACAAAAAAGTATATTCAATGAAAGCTTTACCCGATCAAGTGATAATTGAAGCATTTTTTTATTTTTAATAGTAAAATGCCTTAAAATATTACCCGGTGCATGTTATGTATTTTGGCAAATATGATTTTATGTTCTTCCTTTCCTAAGTTCATTGGTCACCACAGAGCTTTCATTTGTCAGAAATCTGCAAGATACTAATTTTTGTTATCAAATCAACCATTCCTCTTACTGTTCCTTTTTGTTTGCAATTAAATACTTTAAGTTTTCCCTCTGCCAAACCTTTGTATTCTTTGCACTGCACGAGTTGACAAGCCTAACCTAGGAGTAAACACAACACCTGGAATCCTTTATGTGATTGCAAAGAGAGCAGAGGCTAAACTGAGGTCTTCATGAGGATCTGGAAATCCCACAATAGAATTTGAGAAAAAATACACAGCAAGAATTCTGTATTTGTAGTTGATCTTAGGAAAACATCAAAAAAGTGCAGGTACAGGATGCAGGACTGTCTTTTAATCTTTGCATTAAAATCTTAGGACATGACTTTTCCATT
This sequence comes from Ciconia boyciana, assembly GCF_034638445.1. Classification (NCBI taxonomy): domain Eukaryota; kingdom Metazoa; phylum Chordata; class Aves; order Ciconiiformes; family Ciconiidae; genus Ciconia; species Ciconia boyciana. The sequence goes on along the minus strand of NC_132934.1, from coordinate 26,545,437 downwards.
CTTTAAAGGGTGTGGAATGATTTAGAGGAGCTGGGTTTTTTAAGCTAAAATTCAAATCTTGCGGCTGAAAACTTGAAATCTAAATAAAAGCTATAGGCACTGCCAGTCATGAGCAGAGTCCCTGCCTATGGATGTACAAGATAGGTCTCTGCAGTATGCATACTGTATACCACTAAACAAATGGCAGGAACATATGACTGAAGAATTTATTTGTGTTTCAGTAACCTTGAGATCAAAATACTCTAGATGGGTTACAGTGACCAAAGGAAAGTACTACAGTTGTCTCTACAAGCAGCAAATTCACAGAACAGAATAGCCATGTGAGAACATCTACAGCAGTAGATCTCAGTCCCTGGCAGGTGCACTTACACTGGTATTTCAGTATTTTATTTCTGGTATTCAAAGCTTCTTGTCTGTGATAACCTCTGCCACTGCTGCTCCCTATTCATTTGTGCATTCACCCTTCCACTGTAATATTTTGGCTGCTGCAGAGGGTTGGAGAAACTAAAGCTCATGTTTAGAGCAAAACTAACAAAACAAAATTAATATCAGTACAAGATTATGGTACTTTGTTTCTCCTGCCTGAAGTTTTATAGGACTTAAATTTTCTTCTCTCTTTCTGCCTCCTTTTTCCTTTCAACTTTCTCACTTTCCTAATTTCCTTTTAGAATTCTGCTGTATCTTGTTAGGAGGATGTAAATTGGTTGAGGGAATGAGGTTGCAATTTGCTCTGAATGAACTGATGCTCCCAGTCATCCACCTCCCCTTAGGGAGCAAGTACAACATTCGTCAGCTCAGTCACTGGGAAAGCTCATACACAGCTTTCACTCTCATAAGCCTTCCAGTTCCCCAGTGGTAAGAGGAAAGTAGGTATCAGGAGAACTTTCAAAGTTGAAAATAAATTGGGTGTGTCCCAAGCGGAGCTGGAAGATGAGTACAAAAGACTGTAAGGTCATCTAGGTCAGGTGGTGAAGCCCAGAATGGAGTGAACACCTGCGCTGATGTCCTTTTTCCCTGGTCGCAAACAGGGTTACCGCACTCTTAAATATCGCACCAACTCACTGAGCACTTTAGGGGCTGTTGGTGAACTGCGTACCAAGGACTTTGAGAGCCGGGATGTAAGGACATGGTCTGTGAATCCTGGGCTGGGCAGATACATTAGTTGTCCCGTTCACTGGATGGCGCAGAAAGTACTGGGACAGAGGGAGCTGTTCTGCTTTCTTGCACCCGAGCCCGGGGAGGGCTTCTCCGCAGTTTGTTTGGCAGGGTGCTAAGACTCAGCATTTTGTCCCAGGCCCACTCTCTCCTGACAAAGGTAGAGAAAACGCACTGTAAGCTTTTAGAAATAAGCAATTCCCAGTATTGCTTACTGTCACATACAGACAGAGAGCAGCTGGTGTTATAAGGCAATGCTAGCCCCCAAAAAACCTTTAAGAGGAAAATGTGAAAGACATCCATATTGAAGGCAGCAGCTAAGCAGCAAGCAAAGCATTGTAGATCACAGTGGGAGAAACTTGCATTATGTACTGCTATTAGCAGTTCTTAACTTGAAGTAGGCAGGATAAAATGCCCCTTTTTTTTTTGTTTGTTTGGAAAGAGTTTGTGCTGAGGGATTGAGAGGGTGCTTAGCTCACAGGACCCCAACCCTCTTCAGTCCCTTTGAAAAATACACTTTTGCAGGTACTGATTTCAATTCTGCACTCAGCTTTGGCCACACATTTCAAGGAGATTTGGGCACATGACTAGTATGCAATTTCAAAACCAATAATAAACATCCAGAAGTCTTTTGGAAATATGTGTGATGACTAGCACATATTCCAAATGACATGAAGGCAAATTCAGACTGTGAGACGTGGGGCCTTGAAACTTCCAGCACAGAAGTTAACACTAAACAGCATGAAGTATTTGCATGTCAAGGAAGAGAAAGTGTTAGGAAGATGGCAAGACAGGATGGGCTTGACACAGTTTATTGTCTTTATTTACTTATATTCATGCATTTCTTTTCAGATAGATTGCATGCTTTGTGTTGACATTATGAAGAAGTTTACTGTAATCAGTAATAAACTTGCATATTTTTTTTCTTAAGCTCTTTTATATTTTTTATATTTTATTGCTGCAAATGAGGACTGAGCTTGCATTCAGCTGTTGCTGTGCCAGTCTGGCATGACCCACCAAAGTAACTGAAGCTTTTGTAACTGAGTACAGACTGTAGGCTTGTGCATTTTGCAAAGCATCTGGAAACTTTAGTGGATCAGAGCCAAAACTGTAACTCATTGTTATGGCTCTGATTATGTGATGATTTTATGACATATAATATCCCATTTTCTTAACAGCAGTCTTTTAAATGCAGACCTCTGGAAACTGCTATATTTCTGTCTCTAACTTTTGTTTGTTGTTAGTTTGAGTAAGGGTATTATAAGACCAGGTAAATGTATTTGTTAGACTTTGATCTAGTGCTTGAGTATGACGAACTTTTAACACATTACATAAGCAGTTCAGGCATTCAAGTCAGCTTCCAAAACAGGACTGAGGGCATCATAATACACCTGACCTTAAATCAGAAAAAATCATGGAGGACCGAATCATTCATTCACTGTCTGAAAGACTGAGATACTCCCCTTACTAATATAATTTGCCTGGGAGGCTCAGAATTCCCATTTTAAACGAGCACAGCAGAAAAGTGGAATGGAACACATTGAATAACTTTTTTTATACCTCTGGCTGTCTTTAGGAGTACAAACAAACTTAACAGATATTTGCTGCTTTGAATGTTTGCTGTGCTAACTCTAGGTCTGAGACAGGATCATTTATTTTTATTTGACAGATATTTTTTGGTACGTGGATTTTCAGAAATTCTCCACCAAATTTCACATTTGAATTATTGTATGTAACTACTAAATATTCTATTAAAACAAACTAAATATTCTATTAAAGCAAACATTAACTGAAGCAAAATAGGGGTTCAATGGAAGGCATAAAACCCCCGTTATTATCACCTCTTGGCATCTTCTACAATAAAAAGTGAATAATTCCTTTGGAAATTAATTGATGTATGTGATAATTAAGTTCAGAAATACTGATTCATTTTCTGTTCAGGCTTTTATTTTTTCTATGCCTACTTTGGCTATCGGACATCCAAAGAGACTTTTCTGAGGGCTGGTTCAGCAGATTGGAAGTTGATCAGGTTACTTTGGGTGTTTTTTCATAAAATTAAACTTCAACCCAAAACTTCCTTCTGCTTCCTCCAGTCTTACCCCAAAATAAGAAGAATAGCAGCTCCAGCTTCTTTGTCTTCTGCCTCTGAGCCAGTGGTTTCCTATCTATCTTCCTTATTCTGAATTACCTTCTTTTGTTCCAAACCTGTTCCAGGTTCTTCTCTCTATATATCAAAACAACAGATTTTTCCTCATAAAGCTTTTTTCTCTGATGGGAAAGAAGAATTGGCTTTCTGGCCTATAGTTTACCTAATGCTTCATTGGTGGGGTGAGGTTCAGATGGCCTGACTGCATGGTGAGTACTGCTGTGTCCTCCTCCTGATGGCTGTTGCCCTCCATGAGAAGTGTGACACAGCCTTAATTAGTTCTAATAACTCCTGCTGATGGCCGTAATGGTTCCTTCTGAATCATATTCTGGTGATCATTCTGGATCAAAATATGCAAGTGACTAGTCAGTTATCAGAGAAGCTTTCTATTACTGGTTTATGGACTTAAATTCTCCACAGTCCCAAATCAGCATAGTTGTCCTCAGGCAACAGTGTTTGTAATTTGGTCTCTTATATAGCTGGATGATGGATTGATGTACAAAAAGATGGTTCTCTGTTACCTTAAATATCATGTGAACCTAACTTCCCAGTGAAGGAAAATTCCACTCATTTGGGATTTTATCCAAGACAAAATATTTGCACTATCAAGCAGATGTTAAAATTTGTAATTATCTTTTGAACTAAACAGTCAGTGAAGGACATTGATCACAGATGGAGGCTTCAAGAAGGAACTGTAGACAAAACTGGATTACTGAGAAGGTTCTGTAGGTTGTTCATTCCAGAAGAGTTTCAAACACTTCACTGGTTCACCTTTGACTAGAGGTATGTTAACCAAATGGTAGGATGCACCAGCTTTCTGCTATATCACTTTCAGTTGCTGCCAGTCAGCTGTTTGATACTGGCTCCTCAGCAGAGGTGCAGTCACGTCTTCTATAAATGCTCCTAGACTGTTTCAAAATAAAGTTAACCAGGTTTGCTAGACTGTAGTATCTGGAATTTACGTTATTTAGGAGCCCTCAAAAAGTTAGTTATCATGTCTCTGCCTGCTTTGAGCCTCCTAAAGTCTGTTCCAACCTAGATTGTTCTGTGAATCCATGGGTCTAAAGTCCCTGAAACTTAGTTGAGTGCAAAGGCTGTTGAGAATACCTCAGCTACATGGATCACTCCACAATTCAGTGAAGGACATTGGACACCTTTCAAGCCAGAATCAATCCCGTAACACAGTAGTTTTTCTGTTATATTTTTCCCCTTCAAAACACTGAGTTCTCTACAGGTAGTGTGCTAACGGTTGGTTTTTTTAGCCTTACTTAGCCAGGGGCAAGGGATATGGTCAGACACTGCTTCTTTCCTTCTGTTACTCCTGTGAACACAGCTTTTCTCACCTCCTTTGGGTGAGTACCCCATGGAGTAGAACAGAGAGTACTTCCACTGCATCTAGCAGAATTTCTCCTGTCTTCAAAGGTCTGAGTTGACTGTAGCACTTCCACTTTGCTAAGTACCACAAATAGGACTTTGTGCCTGCCAGCTGGAAAACACACGTACAAGTTGATATAACCAATTAGCAGGGACTCTAGTTCTAGCTGGGGATTGGACTTGCTGTGTATGTATCCTACACGTGACTGCAGCTAGGTTTCAACCTCTGGACCTTCGGCACTGCAGGGCAGAAGCATTGTCTGCTAAGCCACTCACCAAGCTAAAAGCTGTGCCAAGTTTGCCTTAATGTGAAGCTAAATATGAAACAAGATATATCCTAGTACTTTCATACAGGTTAGTTCAACAGAGAAGAGGAAGCGCATTCACTAATATTGTCTTTCTATTCTTATACATTTTAATTATTTAAAATTCTTATTTACAATTTTATAAACTGCTGTTATTTCCATCATATTCAAAGTAAAAAATTCATCTTGCTTCTCTACCATTACTCTGAGTTTTTGAAGGAGGAAGTTCATTAAGGTCCAAAGGATACCATATACACCTTCATATCACATTTAATCAAAAACTCCACTCAGAAGAATTTGACTCTCAGTCATATTCATGTGAAAGTTAACTGGGATTAGTAATTAGTAATTTATTTGAATTCATATTTTTTAACATTTTTAATTGGAATGAGCATAAATAGTCTGGAGTATTCTGTTGTCGAGGCTTTTGGTTAAATATCCTTTTTACCTTAAAATTCTGGATTCACTTTTCTGAATCCTTCTTGTGCTTGAAGGAAAACTCATTCATGCCAGTGTCTCTTCTCTGTTGCACTGTTTTTAATTAACTTTACAGTTGCAATCTGTAGATAATTGCTTTTTGCCCTGTGAATTAGCTCCTTTCTAATAAGGGTTAGTTATAGATCCATCTATGAAACAAAGGAAGGTCCTATAAAGAATAAATAATAAATGGAAAACAGATATTTGGCAAAGAACATTATTACTTGTTCCTTTCACCCATTGCTGTTTCTTAGCATTTCATGAGTAATAGATTATGTGGCTTCTCCCAGACTTTTTTAGCTATGTTGTGGAATGCCCTTCACTGGAAGACTTTAAGTGAGATTAGTAAAACTGCTGGTAAACTTGATCTTGCCTCAGTATGGGAGGATGAACTAGACGACCTCATGGGCTTCTTTGCTTGTGCGTTTCTTTCCTGCTTTGCGTGTCTGTGATTCTCACAACTCGGACTCTTTTTGTAAAAAGCTGTGTTGTGCTGCATTTAGTTTAGCCTAAACTGGAAATGAAATAGAACTGCTAACAATTTGCTCTGTCTATATTTCACATATCTGAGCTTAAGAACTTCTTCTCTTTTCATTCAGTTTTAAAGCACTGAAACAAGAGAGAAGTATAATTTAGAGACTTCTTATTGCCAGAAATGCTGCTTACAAATGCTTTGCTCTGTGAAGATAAAGGTCAAGTGGGTTTTAAACCAGGATGTTCCTTGCCAACTGAGCAATTAAGGAGGCAATTATTTGCAGCTAATATGGTTTGGGATGGATGCCATCATTAGAACAATAAGACTTTTCCCTTGTTTTTGATCCAGTAAACATTGTTATGGAGCCATGTAACCATACATATGGACATTAGGGAAATGAAGGCAGAATTTGAAAAAGGAAGTCACTGAAATGAAGACAAATTCACATACAGATTTTAACTCAAAATGAAGCTGAGCTCAAGAATGAAGGCTTCATTTATGATTGCTGAAGAATTATGAGATTGTTGGAAGTCAACAGAACTGTGGTATTATGTTCTACATAAAAGTATAAAAACAAAGCAAGTGATTACTTTAATCCATTCTTCAAAGCAAGCTATTATGTCTACCTAGTTTAAATTAGTGAATTGTGATGTAGTAGAAAACAAAGACATTTTCAGACAACATATTTTACTTGCTAGCAAAGTGATCTCAAACTATATATTGCTGCTCTGATGCTTTTCCAGAAATTCAGCTTAATCAATAATCAATAAATTTTCTAGCAATCTTTTTCTATATCAGGTTCATAACACCAAATTGACAAGATAGACAAAAGTGTTTTGTTTGAAATGCCCTTTTCTCTCTGAAGATAATTGCTGTGTACATGTATGAGAAACTATATATTGTCACAAGAGGTAAAGTTCTAATATAACATCTTTTTTACAGCATAGTCATAGGGAGCGCTTAACAATTTTTCTGCATTTCTCATCAGTTGTGCACAATGAAAGCAAATTATTAATATTTTTCCTGTTTGGATAAAATCTTTCCTCTGATATTGGTGGTAATTCCAACTGAAAGGAAGATACATTTACTGAACAAAACATGTTTTAGCCACACAGCTCCTATTGTATCTCAGTTAGAGTCCTATGGAATGGCCAGTGTCCAAGGACACAAAAAGAGGTAAAACATCTGTTCCAAAATAAATATGGAAAACTACTTTAGGGGACATTTATGTCTATTAACATCAGCTGTGTCACATATGTTAAACTTATACTAAGCTCTAGTGTGCTGAACAAAGCCAGAGTATGTAAAGCTCTTTTCTTTTGAAACAACAGAACAGAACCAGGACAGAAATGAAACAGTAAAAAAGCAGCTGCAAAAAAGAAGACCTGTGATCACATGCAAATACTGAAATGATGACTTTTTTCAATTTTAATGATGCTACATTCCTCATCTCAGAAACATGTATTAACACATAGGTACCAGAAGAGCTGAACATATCTTGTCAAGATGTTTGTTAATTTATTAGAAGCAGAATCTATCTGGTTGTTTCTGAAAATAAAATTTGGACTGTGGTTGCATACACATTTAGGCATCATTAAGCAGGAGTATGTTAGGCTGCCTTTTTTCCTCTTGTAAGACTGTGCTACAGATTTTACCTACACACACTCCATTCTGCCTTACTGATGCTTTAATCCAGTGGAAGAAGGCTCAAGGCTTCCTTATTCATAAAAAGTAAAAGATCAAACAGTCTTAATTATTGAGACTATGTTTGGTCTAGCCAGCAAAAATGTTGGTTTTAATGGTAAAATTATTGTGTATCATATTTTAAGCCTAGATAAGACTTCAGAAATAACCATAGAAATCTAAAAATGTCAACTTGGTCCTTCTGTGTTGGAAGATCCTGCTGGCAAAAGCTATGGAAGGCCAAAATAGCAGTAGGCTTTATCATGCAACTTTCGTGTTTAGTCCAGATAGGTGAAATTGCGATGTCCTTAGGCAAAGGACATTTTCAGAGACCTCTTCCAGGCACAAACCCAGAAAACCAGAGTCAATACATTACCCACATCTTCTTTAATAATTCTTTCCACCAGGGCTTAGGTTGGGAAAGAAACTTTGTATTCCCTGTTCTGTAGGTTCGACAGAGTTTGAATGCCTGACAGGCCAAATTAAGGTGAGGCATTATAGACCAGGCTCTGTGTGAAAGGTTCATTAATAAAAACAGCGGCCTTTGCTAGAAAGAACAGTGTTTCAGAAAAAAAAAAACGGAACATTGTCATTGTTTTTTTCTACTTTGATAACTCCATGTTTTGTGGGTGTTTTCAGCAAAGAGCAGATGGAAAACTGAGTCATGGATTAAAAGTATACCTTACTCAATAGGAATTTGATTATTTCTTTTCTGTTTTACAATAAATTAAATGAATAATCATCAGTTTTAGACAGGAGCCCAGAAAAATATGTAAATCCACCAAAAAAGAAATGTGAAAGAGTATCATATCTTCAGAATACATTTTCTTGTTCTCTATGAAAGCAAGATACTGAAAATAGTACAGTCTTCAGTTTAGCCTCAAAGCTCTGTTTTTCATTATTGTGGCTTATTGCCCACTATTAACTGTCTCCAAAGCATCATTGGAAGTTTGTATGTTCTTTGACTGCTTCTGCTACAGATTGTGAAAGAAATTGCTGTATATTGTGGCTCGTTAAGTTTTATATTTGGTTTGCTGTAGAAAAAATATTAACAGTATCTTCTGCTGCCTACTCTTTTGACAGTAGGAAAGATGAGGACATTAGTGTGGATTCCCTCTGTCCCTCGTAGCAGGCTGAAAAGAAATTCATTTGACAATGAGTTGCCAGAGAGCTGACATGGTACCTGAAGAGCTACTGTGTGCATTTCTAAAGGGTGCTCTGGTAACTGACAGCTTATGTTGAGCCTCTGTACCAAATATTTTGCTCAGTCCCCACTCTGTAAAAATGAAAGTACGGAATTGGGATGGAAGGGAAAGCCTTCTGTGACCCAAGTAGTTTTCTCAGTTTTTACTCTGCAGATGGGATCTGTCTTACCTGACTTCTGTTTTCAACAATGTAGAGCTCTACAGCTGAGCTTGTTCCTTCGGATGCCTTTATAATCAACTGGGAAAAATCAGCAGTTTTAAGGTGCAGTTCGGCTGATCTGTTTTGAATATCTATTTTAGTTGTCTGAATGGCTCAGCTATAAAGATGTAATGTCTGTGCTTCAGCTGTTAATATTTGATCAGATGAAACCTACCCTGTGTAACTTGCATCCTGAGCAATCCTGATAAAATATGTGTGACAACCCATGCATGCAAAGTTACAGGAGTTTCATGTTCACAGGAGGTAGGGAATGTGGTGCAAACTCCTTTAGCAGGATATTGGTTGCATCCACTAGCACATGAGATACTTGTAGTTCAAACCTGCTGTCAGAACTGTGGTGCCACTTTGTGACTACTATCTGAAGACGAATTTAACGTTCAGAATTTAAAGACTTGTGGGTTGTTGGATGTTCTGTGTATGTATATTTTAGCAGAATTAAAGCATGTGTTCCTAAATGATTTGACCTGTGTTGGATCTGACTCTTTACCCACTGAAAATTCCTAAAACTCTTACCAATACAGGGTCAAGTCATAGAGGTAATGTGATTTTTGCATAAAGGTTTGTTTTGGAAAAGGAAGTGAAAGAAGAGGAAAGGGAAAAAAATAAGACTGGTGATGAAGGAAATTGAACAGCGAAACCACTTTTCCCATAAATAATTTTATTTGAAAGTATAAATTTGTAGGGTTTTTTTTTACTTTCTCTTTATATGCCTTGAGGCTTTACCCTTCATCCAGGGTTTTATCATCTGTTAGGAATGCAATTTATAATTTAAATAAACAATAGAGAAATAAATCCACTAGTGATAAGACTGAAAGCTCCATCTTTAGTCTCTATGAAATAAAAATTCAAAGTGTTCACCCCTCACCTTATGAAGTTATAAAGCTTTGCTCCAGTCACATACTTTTGTGACTGTTCCCTACCTTTAGTTGTGAAACACATTATAACTTGTTCAAAAACAGCTGAAATATAAAAACTGATCTGTAAATATTATAATTTGCTTTTATTATTTTGTAATAGAATAATATGAACAGCACAGCAAATTAACATACAACATAGAGGTTCAAAAATGCACTTTATTTTTCTTTTCATTCTTTTGAGTTCTCAGGTCCCAGCCTGCCAGTCTGGGCTCTTTCAAAAGTGTTCTTTAACCTATAAATACCAAGCTTAAAAGGAGGTAAGGACCATCTGGAAAAGACTTCTTCCTGGAAACAAGAAAGAAATGTATGGTGTCTAAGTCTTAGGGGTAGGTGTCCGTCAAGATGGAAAGAGCACATCACACACTTGATTTTGGATGTGGTTTTGACCCTCTCTCTTGCTGAGCAAGTGCTGGACTTTAAGAAGCTTGGAAACTTAATTTGTAGTGATAAGGACCTAGATTCATTCCATTCCTCTTGATAGGAGCATTGACTTTGCATTAACTCTTCATAGGAGCATCTGTGTTAGGGGGATACTTACAGTAAGTTCCCTCTGTGGCAAATGGGCACTATTCTGATTCCTCCAGAAAGCTATTAACTTTGGCATGTTCCAAATCAACTTCTAGAGCTGCTACTCTCCATCCTTTGACTAAAGATGGCTTCAGCTGCAGTCTCATAACTTACAGGACACCTTTAAACAAGAATATGGGACAAAGCATCAATTTACATGCCAAGATATGAATGATACAATACTTTTGTGTCAATAGCTAGTCTCTGTCATAAAATATTATAGTTAAAAAAATTAAGACATCTTTGGATTTCATAGTCATCCTAAATACATCCATATTTATCTCAATTCCCTATGTCTGTAGTGTGTTTGAAGATCCCCTGAACGCAATGGAGAAAGGTGTTCATCCCTGTCCAAATCTGAGCATCTCTCTTAGATGCCTAAGCTAGAGTTTTAGTCCTTCAGAGTCCTCAGTAAAGTGAATGGAGAAAGACAATCCTCCAGGGAGTGAGTTGGAGAACCTAACCCATGCCATCCAGACATTACAGAAAACAGCTCTTCTTGAAGTCAATAACAACCCTATTCTTCCCCTTCTCAAGGATCAGAGAACATGACCACTTTTAAAAACAGAAGTATAGTTTAGGTGATGATGAGAAAAAAAGATGTTCGCTGAGCTTCTACTCTGCCTTTCCACAATTTTTGCAAACTGTCTTGCAGCTTCAGAAAAGACCTGCAAGTTTTCTGGCTATTATCTGTGAAAGAGGGCTCTTACAGTAAAGATACTACAGAAAGAAGGCTCTGTGCCTCTAAGATCAACAATTAAAGGAATTGAAGTGGTTGTTCCTGTGCAATGCTGACTATTTTGTTCTCAACCCAGCAAAGTATTGATATGAGTGCTCAACCTTAAACAGGTGAACCTAAAGCAGGAAGAAGTGAATGGGAATTATGCACGTGCTTAGTGAGAATAGGATGTTACCATGCCTGCTTGCTCCATCTCCTGCCACAGAACTGGGAATTTTTGTCACATCTCATCTCTCCATCCTGCTAAAGGCATCAGAGCTATTAAACCACAGAAATACTGTTATTTAGTTACTACTTATAAGAAAGACATGATTGTCTGGAGCAAGCAGTTCTGGGGAGTAAAAAGACAGTCAAAGAGCCTACCCCTTTGTTATCCACACAACTGCCACATGTAGCTTTCCATGCACAGGCTGTTCATTAATTTACTGGGCTACGTTTTAAGATGGAGAGAGACATTTTTGTTCTACACTCTTATTGTTTAGGACACTTTGGTTGTAGTGACCGATTGCTAAGCCCTTTGCTGTAACTGCAGATATGTTTGCAATAGATTTTTCTTAATTTGTGTTTTTGTAATGGTTTGTGCTACTGCTAGTCTCTAATAAATTGCATTTGGTGTCATACTACACAACTCAGAAAACTACTATGAAATATTTGTAAAGGTTTTTCTGCAAATGGATCTACCATCTTCTTCCCCTAATGAAGCAGACAGAAGCTGGTATAAATGAATACATATTTTGCGTTCTGTATTGCTAAAAATATCTTGTCTTTATAGACCAGAACTGTGACTGATAACCAGACTTAATTGTAAACTCCAAGTAAGGGCTAAATTACAGCTCCTTGTTTAGTTGAAGCTGCAAATTATCTAAGTAGGAGTTAAAATACTAGTAACATCAAATAGAGGACTTGTCAAACTTGCAATCATTCAAATAAAACATCATTACAACATATATAGTGCAGATGGTTAAATTAGGAATTCTGTTTACAGCTGATAGTAAAAAGATTTTTACTGTGTTTTTTTTAATCTATGAAACAGGTGCCTAAAGTGGAGCAGAATCCCCATGCCACATGGACCTCTACTTTAGAGTTAGTCTCTGCTTATCCCACTGGAGATTTTTTACTTAAACCACTAACTGAACTCCCATCAATCAGTACATAAAGGATTTGAACTTGCATCTCCCACATCTCAGCACTACTCATTAGGCTCTTAGAAATTACAGAGATCTCTTAGCTGTGTTTTCCGCTGGGCTTAGTCTGGCGTATGAACTTGCAGAATAATTACTAAACAGCCTCTTCTGACAAAATTAGAGGAATACCACTTTTGACTTGAATTTCAGCACTGTCAGGTCTCAAGTAGTTGTGTGCGTGCCAAGTTACAGCATAAAAAGCCCTTAGGGCACATTTGGCCTTGCAGCACTTGCCAGGCAGAGAGGCTGAAGGAGGCAGACTTTTTTAACCCAGAGTTCAGAAGGTTTCAGGGAGAGTTAATAGCAGCCTTCCAATATCTAAGAGGAGGTTGCCAAGAAGAGGGAGCCAGGCTCTTGATGAAAGAGGTGCACAGCAGAACAAAAGCCAATGGTCATGAATTGAAACAGGGCAGTTTCCGTCTGGGAACATGTAAGGGAACATGTCTCACTTTGAGGACAGTCAAGTGATGCCGACTGCAGAGAGGGGGTTGTGCAGGCTCCATCCTTGGAGGTTTTCAAGACCAGGATAGACAAAGCAACATGAGCAACCTGGTCTGATCTCATAGCTGAGTGTCCGTGAAGCAAGAGGTTAGATTAGAGACCTCCTGAGGTTCTTTCCAACTGCAATGATTTTGTGACTCTGTGATTCTGTAAACTGTATGGAAGAAGCTGCACTTTTTCGAGAGGTATAAAACAAATCAGATGTGCTCTTTGACTGTGGCAAATCATTATGATGTGAAAGATTCAAAGCTATATATGTTAGTTTACATTAATGATTAGAAGTGCCTTTTCATTTTGAAATTCTATCGTTTGACATCTGAAGTAACTAATATAATTTACAAAATATGAAGAGTGTTACAACTGTAACGTATAAAACACAGATGAACATACCACAGCCTCAAGGTAACCCATTTCTTGCTTTATAAGCCAGAAATACTTGTGGGAGTATCATAATGTTCCAGAGCGCTACACTGTGCAAACAGATCTCTGCTCTTAGTTGACAGATGTGAAGCAAAAACATGTGGTCAGACAGCCCCTTAAACACTGCACATGTGGATGTTGCAAGCGCGAGTTATTCCAGATAAAATGACTATAAAGTTATGATCAGCATATTTTCACTCTATTTGTCATTTTTCTGAGAGTATATAATGATTTGATATTGTATTTTTTTGATACCATTACTGTCTATGTGAGGAAAGCTTCGGATAAGGAGCTTGTACTTCAGAAAAGAAGGACAAGCAGATCTGAAGAGTTGCTCAGTTGGAAAAAAACTTATGTATGTGAGCTGTATCTGGTAGGGCACAAAAATGAGTATTCGAGGAACTTACACCTTGCATTAGCTCCTGGCATTTGAGGCATTCACTATTAAGCATTGTGAAAGGATAGATATTACTCTTGGAACTCACTGTATTTGCTGTGGAGAGGTACTTGTTAGCCTTGTGGACCTTTGAGATAATTACACTCAACAGCTGCCACTGAGGTCAGTCAGAAGACAGGAAAAAAATATCTTGGGAAATGCTCAACTTCTTCTAAAAACTGGTTATGAACGGCACACTGCCAGTGGACCACCAGCACTCATAAATAATGATAGCACCTCTTTCGTTTGGCTTTAACTCAGAACTAGCTTCACAACTTCAGTCAGTTACTGGAGGCTGAGAACGGCAGAAGAGGACTGAGACAGCTTTTTTGCCTTACAAGAAATGCCTTACAGCACATCCAAGTCTCATTTACATGAAGCTTTGCTTTTGCACTCTGATACAGTGAAGGGGTTTATACTGTTTTACCAGGAGAAAGTGGAGTCATCCCCAAGCCATTGAACTTGGCAATGTGAAGGCCATTTGGAGCCTCTGTGTGCCTGGGTTTTCGTAGCTCCATTGAGGTCATTTGTTGGACCTGCGTACCTTTTCGTTCCCCAGTATGCTAGACGCTGAAGTTCTTCAGCCTAGAAGAAGGAGGTTATTTAATGACCATAACCTCTGTGTGGTGGTCAATTAAGATCAGTCTTTGTATGGACATTTTGCAGTGCAAAATTGTAAGCTAGAGTTTATCATCTGCTCCATGTTTTCTTTTTAGTGCACTCTATATGAAAACAGTAATACAGTGCTTTCAGACTAGCAGTCAATCTTGAGTTGTTTCCTCCTATGTAATGCTTTCAACACAACAGAAGACAAGTTTAATACTGCAAAATAGAGGCATTTTGAAGTATTTCCTAATATTTTTTAGCAATTGCAAACAATTATTTAAGCAATCCTATTCAGTTGTCATAACATGGCACATCTAGACAGCCACGTACCCTAAGAAATTAATTTACCATTTATTTAACCTATATCCTTCTCTTTTCCCTTTCCTCCTTCTGATCTTCCCTCAAGCTTTCTGACTCTCTTCTTTATGTTAGTAATATGAAAAGAAAATAACTGAAAAGAAGTAAGAAGTTATCAAACGTAAATACTTTCCTAGAAGTATCCTCCCCTGATTCAGGCATGCAGAACTGCCATTTTTATGAGAGAAAGGGGTATTAGCAGCTGGAGGGTAAAGATCAGTATGGTAGAATCAGCACAGCAAGATTACTTCACATCTGTGTATTTCTATAAAAAAAGACTGTAAAGTTTATACAATCTCTACTATTGTTAAATGATAAAAGGGCTGTAGAAAGGATGTGGAAAGAGGGAATTAAAGAGAAGTAAAAGCAAAACGACAATATCCTTGCACTAATACTTAATGTAACCTTTGTTAAATTACTATCACATGATAGTAATATAGTGAAAAAAAATCTGATATAGATTACAGTATACTGTATATAATGGTATCTAATGTATGCTATATCATAATATACTGTAACCTAATATTTGCTGGAATAGGTCCCTTCCATTATCTCAGTCCTTTTGTCTGTAGTACATCCTCCACGTCTGATTTGAACTGGAAATGTCTGTTTTCTGCAACAGCCAAGTCTGCAGCAAGGCGAGGGTCTGTGTGCATGGTAAGTTCTGGCTGCCCTTTGTCACATGGAAGAGAGCTCACACTGGAGGGAATCTGAGCTCTGCGTTTGGTTCAGGATTTGTAGGGGTTTTAATGAGTTACTACCGGGCAAACACTCTGAGCAAAATTCCTATCCAGTATCTTACCAGGGAAGAGTAGGAAGATGAAAAATAGCTGGTTAACAGCCAGGAGTATGGGCAGGCCAAGAGCAATCCATCAGCTAGACTGTTCATCTGTCTAGGCAAAAATATTTAAACAACAAGATAATATTCAATCCATGGTTTCAGAGCTGCTCAGGGGGCATTGCCTGTAATCAAATAACATTATCAGTCAGGAAAACAATGTGAGTTATAATGTGGGAGGGTTTGCTATGGGATGTGAATATATCCATGCCTGCTTTGCTGAAGGAAAAACTTGTTCCACATCTCCAGAAACCTGAATTTACCGCAATTCATTTTATTAGTGGATACAAGAAAGTTAAACATAAAATGCCTCATAGGCTGACTCAAAATACATATGAAAGGTGGAGGAGTCTTACCTCTGTACAGAGTTATTTCTTTGAAGTGCTGAATCTTGGCGACTGTAGGTTGGGTCACCGCCTGGGCCTGGAACATTGCCCAGATCCAAGCGTAGCCTCTGTCCTTGCACGAAAAACAGTAGTTAACATGTTTCTGACATTTTGAGGGGAACAACCTGAGTCATTTTGATTCAGTTATGTTTGTAGTGCTGCACTGGCTGCATTATCTGCCTCCTCATTGCTCCCCAGACCTGAAGTGAATCACAGAAATCTTCCAGATGTCTGTCTATTAGGGACAGTAAATTGCTGTATAAAAATATTTGTGTAGGTCAGGGGAACTTAGGTGACTAATAAGCTGTAATTAACTGCCTTAGTACATTGTTGAGGGAGTCTACATTTTGATTTTTAAGTTTTTTTTTTCTATTTCCACTGTGCTCCATCTCTGTGCTAATGTGATCTCAGTATTGACCAAAGCAAGGCTTCAGCTCAGCATCACTTATCATGCCTTGTGCAGTAGAATAAACATTGTCACTAAGCACATTTTTCAGGTTTTGGAAGTAATTAGTTGGTTTTTGTGAGGGGTGCCTTGTTCAACTAGTGGCTGCTTGATTACTTTAGCTGAATGTAAAGGACATGCAATAGTAAATTACTGCAAGCAGGCTGTTGGAGAAAGCAGGTGAATTCTAACTTTAATCTGCTCATTTGGCACTAACTGCATGCAATCTGTTTCTGTCCATGTGTGAAAGCTACCTGCATGCAGTCTGCTATTCAGTAAGCCATCAAGCTGTAAGGAGACTGCATTTTCAGTCTGCTATGCACCAGCAGGCAAACCTTTAATCAGTATCTTTTGAAAAAGATCATGATTAATAAAAATCCGTGAAATTCACTTCTGTGATTATAGCAGCAAGTGTGCTACAAATTCATTAGAGTCAATTTTGACCCCATTATAGTTTAGAAAATAAATTACTACATGGCCAGATTTGTAGGTGTTCTAGGAAAACAGATTTGCCTGTCTTACTCCTGTCTCCCAGCTGTGTATATTAAATGAGTATCTGGGGATATGTAAAATTTAGTGCTGGACATAGCTATTAGACAGCAAGGAAAATATTCTAACTCAAAGGTTCTTTTGAATGAAATATGTATTGATTTTCAAAGGCAAATCAGTCTTTCATTACTTCATTCTTTTCGTGGTAAGCCACAGTGTGGTAAAGGGGAAGTATAAATGATAACCAGATACTGTCTATAAATACATTTATCTTTTCTGTTTTGATACAGTCTTCATTGTGTGCAATGTCCAAGAAACTTTAATCTTCAATGATGTTAACTGATTTCCTTTTAAGTATTGTATTTTTACTGAAACTTTTAACTGAAGAGGAAGAAAGGAAAAAAAACCCCACACTATTTCTTAAATCTTCACATTCTCTCACTCTGTTTCATATAGAATAAAAGTCATAGTCTTCCCTTCTGCACTACCATAGGCTTATACAGCACCTTCTGAATCTAAGTAGCTTCAATTTGAGATATGGGTAGTGTGGAATGGAGACCTATCCATGCACTGTCCATCTGTCCTGGATATTTGTACAGAGACTTTCTCTAGTGGCACTTACACATTCTTAGTTTTAGCCCTTACATTTCTTTGTGTATGCAACAAGGCTCTAAACTTTACATCAGTAATAGATTTTTCATAAAATATTTGCTGGTTACAGTTAGAAAGATTTGTGTAAATGCTCTCTTTCTAAAAACATAAGAGCTTTGGACCTGTCTCTTGACTCACTTAAACAGCCTAATATCTTAATAAGAAAAGGATCTGATATTTGGTCAGAAAAGCCTCAGAGATGGACCCTTTATCAGAGATGGGCCCTTCATCAAAGGCCACTTTAAAAACACAGCCAAATACAGAAGGGTCAGGCTGCTGCTTGCGGGGCTGCCAGCTGCTATGACCTGCCTCCCACTGAGCTGCTGGGAAAGCACAAGGTGTTAGGGATCATCCTGCCCAGAATGGGTGCATTGCAACCAGCACACATCTATTTCACATGCCTCTTTCCTTCTTGGCACCTTTCAAGTGAGGAGCAGTAGTCGCTGAGGTGGCCTTCCATAAAATGGACATCCCCAGGCTCAGGTCTGGCCCCATGGCACACCCCTGTGTCCCTCTGACCGTCTATACCTGGGTGATATTTTTCAGTGCAGACAGGGTATTGAGCAGACAAACCTTTTGTAGCCCTCTCACTGGAGAGCAAGCATAGGTCCTTTCACCAGGGGTATTGCTTTTTGAAGAGGAGGGTGTTCGGCTCTTGGGAGTTGACTTGAATGACTCGGTCGTTCAACACAACTGCTCTCAGGATCTGGCCCTGTGTGTTCCCTGAGACACCATTAAAGACAGCCAACATCAAAGCACGTGGCTGCACGAAGCGGGCCATGTGCCCAGGCTCTTCAAACATGTACGTCAGTGCAGACTGTAAATGTGCAAAGGGAAATACCTCCTGTTGTCCACCAGATACAAGCGTGCTTTCCATTAGAGTGAAGCCTCCATACATATGCAGACTCTGCCTTTACATGAAAGGCAGGAACTCACTGGTTTTTTTGGCATTGTCTGGTAAAAACACTTTCAGAAGTCTTCCACTTGCTGCTTCTGAGCCTGTATTAGTGGCTTTCTTGACGTTCCCCAGACCATACATGGCTCTGATGTGTATTCCAAAACCTAGTGTGCCATGGAGAACAATTTGTGTATAAACAGTGTGTGCATTAATTCCTTAAACAAAAACCATTTTATTTCACCCTGCAGCCAACATAACATAAATCAAGTAATAAACTTTTGGCTTTTTTAATGAATATATTTAGTCCATTTATTTATTATTTCCTTAGCTTTGTTTTTATCTACTTTCCCAAGGTAACAAAGCTCTTGAAATCTTGCTGTCAGTCCATCCATGGCTCACTAATACCTTTTCAATCCTTTAGGCCAGTTTAAGCTCAATTTAGACTAAGAAAGGAAATTCCAATGTTCCATTTTTTTTTTTTAAATGAGAAGAAGTAAAAAGAAGCAAAATCAGTGCTCCTATTGAACTGGATGTGTAGGACTTAGTTCTTTTGCATCCTGTTTGGTGGTCACCAGGTTGCTATTCATCATGACTATTTTGCTGAAAAAAAAAATCAGTATTACATTCCTTTTCTTATGTTCAGGGGATGTGCAGGAGAATCCAGAGCAATCAGTTGGGAAGAGGGTGATTTAAGCATCCTGAGGCCTATGGAAACACACCATGTCCAAGCAGTGTAACTAGGCTCCTTATGCATTGCATAGGGACTGTTAGTGAGGTAAAGCTTGCAAAGAAAGGTTTGATGGTTTTTTTTAGTAGAACATCTAACACAACTGAGGGAAGAAAGCACACACAAAAAAGTATCTGGGTACAACCCTTTTTAAAATTTAAAATAGAAGAGTTCAGCTTGTAAAAATAAGATTCTACACAAGCCAGAACAATGTATTGCCCCGCAGAAATTCATATGGAAAGGAATGTATCTTAAGTGCACCTTTCTCTGGGAGTTACACATCCAGTCTTGGGTTACAGGAGAGCCTGTCCTCCACTTTGAATTGCCATGTTCTCTCTCAGGGAGTTAAGTACCTACTTCAGTCAGTCCTTTCTCACGTAACAGTTAACAGGGAGCCTGGTGGTGCTCCCTACATCCAGTTTTACCCTACGTTCTTTACACACATCTAGCCTGTGGGTGAAGCAGGTTGAAGGCTCTTTACAAGTCAGTATTTAATTGTACATACAAAGCAAATGCAAACAGGTTGCTTGGGAAAGACTGACACATTACTGCCCAGAATAGCCTATAGCCCACTGACTGGAGGGAAGACATGGGGAGCTTGAACTGAAATCTCTGCTGCAAATCAGTTAAAAGAGGGACTTAAAACTGTGTTTGCTATATCACAGGGAAATGTTCTACCAGGGAAATACCAGTTAATGCTTTGTGCACTGCACACTCCCGCTGGCATGTCCTGAGAACACCTATCAGATCAAGCAGTGTTGGCAAAGGGATTTTTTAATTCTGTTAGGGCTAAAGAGGCTGACTAACATAGCTCTGCTGAGCTATGGGTGGTTTTGCCTGTGCCCACTAGAAGAAACTTAGGCTCTTAGGAGGATGATGGCAACTGAGTGAGGGTTTTGAGATGATACATTACAGGTGTGAGTAGTGTTGGTGGAGCTCCAAGTCATCTGCCCAAGCTGATAGAGAAAATAAGAGGCAGAGTTGTGAATTGGACCCAAACATCCTAAATCTCTCCTTGGAATCTTAACCTCAGTATGCCCCAAGCCCTGAATAAAGCTAATAGATGTTCTTGCAAGTTCTACAGGATTCTGTGCTAAAAGTGAGAAAGTACTTTTGTTACAGTACACCGTGAAACACTGAGTTCAGGTCTGCAAGCCTTGCTTTAACAGTAGCTTTAGGAGATATATAGCTCACTGGACTGAGTCCTTAGCTAACATGTTTTTTCAATGCATTGCATTCATTGTCAGAGCATTTCAGTTTCAGAATTCATGAATGAACAGTAATGTTTTTCAGGTCATTCTTTCTCTCATACCTTTTCATACTTTCTGAATGTAGTGATAGCTGTTCAGTCTGAGAAGTTCTGCTGTGTTCGTCATGGCTGTGATATAAAGGTCTCAGTCTAAAATCAAAAGGATAAGGCTAGAGCTCAAGTGTTTCTTGCACATAGGAACGTGTAGAGCATAGATCTCTCTGCAATGTGAACTGTGAATGCCATATACACTGAGCATGGGAGGGTAGAAAAGAATGCTCCTTAAAAATAGCCACAAGGCTGTGGGATTTCCCAGCTAATATAGTACATTTTTTACCTAACAGTCAGGGCCACATCAGCACTTTATTGAGAGAGAACCATAAATACCTAATAATTCCTTTGGTTGTCACATAAAATATTTACTTCTTGCACTGTCAAAGCACATGCTTTTCTCAAGCTATTCCCCATTTTCAGGTAGTGAACTTGGCGAAATTCAAGTCAATTCACATTCAGAGTTTGCACTGGGAAAACATGGGGGGAAAGAGGAGGAAAAAGTGCGAATCCAAAACTGATGCAGCTCTTAAAGTCTCCAGGTCAACATTACCATCTCGCTTTTTAAACTAAACAAACACCAGAACCTAAAATAGCAAAATGCCTCTCTTTATCTGCTATCCCTTGTTCCTGTTTTATCTTCATTTTGAGGGAGGAAGAAACACTAGATTCTTTTCGTTCCTTTTTTTCTTGCTTTGTGTTTTTAGTTTATAAAGCTTGCAAGCTGGAAATCGTCACTGTTCTTGCTTGGGAAAAATATCATTAGTTGCATTAGGAAAACACGTTTGCTAGGAAAGCAGTTGAAAAATTCATGCAGATGTTAGCTTCAAATATTGAAAAAAAAGCTGTAATTATCTTTAGGTACAGTGTGAAATATTTTCCAAAGCTTGTGTTTATAATATTTTATTCTTAATGGAGTTGGATTTCACATTCAGCCGTCTTACGTCATCTAATTCTGTGGCATCTCTGAGCTGTTCAGAATCATAATTCACGAGATTCTGCTAGATAAGGGTCATGCTTTTTAGCCCTCATCAATATTTTCGTTCTATGGTTCACAAATGCAGAACTTTGAACTATTGACTATTTGGGAGCAGGAAGGCAGATAGAGAGTCTAACTGATATCATGTGCAGTATTAAACATGATGCGAAATGGAATTGAATCAAAATCCTTCATAGACTGAAAAGATTCTTTTATATTCTCCACACACATTAAAAATATTAAAATAGCGGTATGAAACTTGCAATATTTTGTCTTTATAAGTAGTGCTTATTTCTCAAAACAGTTTCTTAGCTTTCTGTGAGGTTAGCGTTCTCTGTGCAGAGGAAGCCACTTTGTATCTGCTCTAGTGTCAAGATGAAATTTATTTGTCCATGTAATCAGTATGTGCTTTGAGACAGTTGTCTTTGTAGAGAGGCACCTACTGGGATTTTCAAAAGCTCTTTAGCAGATAGTAAAGATACTGTGTAGATATGGCATTATTCCATCACTGGTTAAAGCATGTGACATTATCCCCCCGAAATTTTTCTATGTAGAAGTTTGTGATTGTGATAGAAAAATCCTGCAATTCATGGTATGCTTGTATTCTTAAGACAAAATAATAAGAATTATAGCAACAACATGAATAACACTAGGAAGAACTTGAAAGCAATTTAGACTGATGGCTGCACTTTGTGCACATTTCAAACTGTTGTCTGATGTCTCCACCATGCCTTGACAATATGGCCAGTATCTCAGCTTTTCATATCGTTCCCAGTCTCCTACTGATGTCTGTGCACTGCATGTTCCAACGCTGTGAGTGCCCAGACTCCTTTTCTAAAGTGTTTTTATGGCCCCTACCAGATCCCTGTGAAACTGAGCATCTCATAATCTTTTAATGTGTTATTTGTGACAGTGCCTTCGGGGTCATTGGGAAAATATTATCCCATTTTTGCAGATGGAACACATTAGGTTCCTTAGAAAACACAGTGGTGGCAGTTCCTTTCCATAAACCATAGCTGCAACACATGGACACATTACTCCATCAGTTCAACCCATTAATCCTATATTCTCTAATGGATTTGTGTGTCTTTTAATGTAGGCAATGTCTTCATCTATGTCTTAGACAGTGCTTGATAAATAATAATAGTCATTTTTTCCCAGCCAAAAGTAGTAGTGAACTGAAATTTCTTGGGAGACTGCCTCTCTCCTTGTGAGAGCTTTCTAGACCTATTTTGT
The DNA here is from genome assembly GCF_034638445.1 of Ciconia boyciana. Taxonomy (NCBI): domain Eukaryota; kingdom Metazoa; phylum Chordata; class Aves; order Ciconiiformes; family Ciconiidae; genus Ciconia; species Ciconia boyciana. The sequence goes on along the minus strand of NC_132934.1, from coordinate 26,522,721 downwards.
ACACCCACAAGTTTCAGTTCAATCTGGTTAATTTGGGTGTTGAACTGAACCAGCTTGAACCTCTGAATCTTTGGAGGTTCATATATCACTGAGTAGTGCAGCTGGACAGAGGGAGACAGTTGAATAGAAGTCAATATGCCAACTGTTCCTTCATTTATTACTGCCATATTAATAAAGTTGATAGAGTGGAACTAATCCATCTGCTCACAATTTATTCCCTAGCAATAAGATACAATTTCACTATTTCATGAGCTCACTCTTTGACTAATTTTATTAGAATTCCTTCCATAGCATCATTTTTAATCACTTTTCATCCAGTTTTAGTTATGTGTAAAATAGTAGAAAAAGATGGACTAAAGAGACATGAAAGGATTTCATGAGAAACTTTGGTCAGCTTAAATAGAACCAGATCAAATAAAGTTAAGTCAGCGAGCCTACAAAGGCCAACACAAAAGCATTCAAAATGACCTCTTTCACAGGAAGCTTTGTTCTGTCATGTCTAAAATGTAAACAGTCAAAAGCAATAAGGCAGCCCCGGCAGCATCATAAGATGAGGCAGGGCTGCGGTGCCTTACAGGAGGTGGCTGGGTGACCTGCCAGGATGATGGGCAACGCTGGGCAAAGGACTGCAGGGTCAGAGCTCGATGGATGGAGAGGTCTCCTCCCGTCTTTGCCAAGAACTCGTGAATGAGGTTTATCTCATCCAGACACATGTGGGCTCTGGATGTTAAAAAGATGCAGGATTTTGGCTACATGTTGGTTGTATGCATTGCTAAAATGAATTCCTGTGAGCTTAGTTATATTTCTCTTGTTGTTTAGTTTAAAACATTCTGATACACTGATCCTTTATTAGTCCGGTAGGGGTAGTCTTCAGTGATTTGGGCTGGGTGCAATTTCAGACGTGAGTACCTAAGCAGAAATTACCTGGTTTTTGACCTGTTGAGCCCACCATTCCCATTGATTGCTAGGGATTTTAATACAAATGCAAGAAGAACTTTTACTGAGAAAGCTGAGTGTAGAGCCTAGATACAGGCATCCTGGGTGGGAGTTTCCAAAGCTTTAAATTCATTAATTTGTCTACTTCCACTGAAAATAATAGTTTTAGCAACAGCTTTGAATGGACAGAATTGGGTTATTCCAGAAAAAATCTGAAAGTCCTACCTTCCTATTTTAAAATGCCTTTTTGAGCTAACATGTAGCAGCAGCTGTAGATGCTAAAAGTAACTTTATTTTTGTTATGTGGTGCTCTGTCACTGCTGGAGCACTGACTGTTTGAATGAACACAGATGGACAGCTTGTCCCTATTCAATATGAGTTTTCCCAGGAAAGTCATGGGCTTCTTACTTTCTCTCCTTTTAACTGCTTCCAGTTTGGTGGAAGTTTATGGGGTTAATCTGTAGGAAATTACTGCAATTTCAGAGTAACCATTCTTTCATTAAAGTGGAGGTGGTAAAAAGGTACAACAGCAAGTAAAAATCCATTATTAGTTAAGTTAGATCTCTTGATCTAAAGCATAATTGCAACTACAGTGATATTATCTATATGACATTAATTCCATAATATTAGCTGCATGACTGTGGTTCATCTTTATAATGCTTTGGTTATATCTCTCTCTCTCTCCCCCAACCACACATATCTATATGATTTTAAAACTGGTAGAGTTTTTTTAATATTTATGTAAACGTGAGTGAAACTATGTATGTATATGCATATGCATATGTAATTGAGACAAAATACAGTATAGTTATTGACAGCTGAGCTAAACAAAATTCTTGTTAAATCAGGCACCTATAAATAAATGAAATAACATATGCATTAATAGCTCCAAATTAATAATTTGAGAAAACTGTAGAGTAGCAGGCTCAAAAATCTGTGTGATCTCTTCATAAAGGTTAAAACTTATTCCCTTTATGAAGAATCAAGTTCACTGTAGTGTGCTCTGAACAGAAACAATTCTTTTTTCACACAGCAGATGGACTCCAGAAATGTTCACTGTCTAAGTATCTATCAGTTGATGTTGACTGAAAGCTATCTAGATGTACATAGGAAAGCTTTATTCCTCTTTTATTTGCTAGGGTCCAGAAAATCTGTAAAGATAAAAGAAAGTTTACTAGTAAAATGCCAAACCTGTCTTATAAAGAGTCGATTCTAACTGTGCACCAAAGTATGTAATGCAAGGGCATTTTTCTTTTGATTATAGTCCAGACATTTCAAGGGCCTTTTTATGTCTGCTTTCTAAAAACGAAGGTTTGCAGGGAGAACAGACACAGATCAAGAGCTATCATTTAAGTTTACATGTCTGCCTCTCATCTTTGCCATGAGTGGTCTTTTGTAAACATACTTAAGATCACAAGATATTTCATCTTTGCGCAAGGCACGAAGGATATCATGTCACCGCAGCACCTGAAGAAAACTTAAAAAAATCTGCAGATGGTTAGAAAAGCCCTAATGTGCCACACATTGGTGGAGCTGCGGTAAATCTGTGGCTGCCACAGATTCATGTTGCACTTTATATTAAATATGTCAATGATGATAAAGGATTGGTCTCCCACAAAAGTAAAGATGAAACAAATAAGGCTTGTTCAGTGATTCACAATATCTCATGACTCTATAGTTTTAGATGTGAATTACATATTAAACACAAGCAGTGTCCTTTAATGGTTTGCATACTTTGAAAACACAGCGAAGTCAAAGGGAATTGGTGACATAGTTTGACTTGCATATTGATTGTGATTAGTAATAAACCAGCCACATGAAACTGTTGTTAATGATATTGTCCAAGGAATGCAATTAAAATCAATTTTTTGTTTGTTTAAACACATACCCTGGGCAGAGGTATGAACAAGAAAATCCCTGTTAAGTTATTTTATAGCACTATGTTGAGAGCAATGGCAGCACATTCAGGAATTTCAGGCTTTCTTGTGAAGTCCTGTGCAAATTGTTTTACTGCAAGGTAAGAGCTTTCTGATGTTAATGTTAGTTGAAGTAGTACTGTCAAATAGCTGTACAGTGTGTCCAGACCCAGAGGCTCCAAGACAACATCACAGTTTAACACTAGAAGATAACGTGCCATGCATTTTGTCATAACAGCTTTCCCTAGTTACAGAGCATTAAGCAGAGAACAGGACAACTGTACAAAAGAACCCACACATATCTACCATTTATCTGACTTTTTGTGTATAAAAATGACCTTAACCCTTTGAAGTCGGTGGGAAGATTTTTTTCTTTACTTTTTTTTTTCTTTTTTCAAAGATGGAATTTAATGAGATCAGAATAATTGTGAGACAACTATTTCACTTTGGGTTTTGATTGCATAATAAAGACCCGCCAGTATTTACTAATTCCAGGATGGATTCATATCTCCACCTATATCAGTGGCACAACTCCTACTAACTGTCAAGTTTCACCTTGACAATATTAGGACATAATTGTCATTCTCTCATTGGTCCAATTTAGGCATAGCATCCTAGATGTAGCATAATTTCATGGAAACAGTGGATGATATTACATGACAGTTGCCAAACTAATTTTAATATCATTTTAGAAAATAAAAATAGAAATCAGTATACTTCAGTGAAGAAAAGACCAATGAATTTTTTTGTTTGTTTTGGAGGAATTACATTTTATTATTCTTCTTGGTTTCAAGAATACTCCTTCTTGCAATGAAAATACTCCAGTAGAAGTGTGTTTCCACACTGTGGAAACTTGTGTTACACATTTGTCTAGTTTCTTTGTAACTAATTAGTAGTACTAAGCATATGTAATTCTTTAAAAAGGCAAATTTTGAGCTATTGAATGTTACCATGACTAATATTCAGTTTAGCCAGAAAGGGCTACAACTGCAATTTTCATACAGTATTTAAAAATAAAAGCACATTAAGTGGTGATTGCCATGGTTAAATTTTCATAACATTTCCTCCTTTGTCATAAAATTATCTTTTTCTCTATTTTAAGTCCCAGTTTTACAGCTTTTAAGTTTTGGTGAAAAAAACCCTCATGTTCTGGTAAGCTTGTCACAATATAGAAATTGTGAGATAAACTATCTCATATAGACATATGAGATAGTAGACATTATTTCTTAAGCTAACACAGACCCCAGAATGCTCCTATCTTCTGATGAAACAACTGGCAATAGCACCAGTTTGGGCAATGCAGTATGGAGGATGAGTATTTTTACAAAGTAATTTGAAGAGAGATTCATCTGATCTAATGTAGATCTGAATTGTTCTAAATTCTTTTTACAGTTGAGGGAGAAAGGCATTTTTAGGATGTGGTTCATTTTATAAAAATGTGCCCTAGGAATGTTATTTCTCTGCAGAAATGATAAAGGAAAACTAGAATGAGCAACTCATGCAGCCCTATATACTATAGACATCTAAAATTACCAAAAGAGTTGCCCAATGTCACAAACGCTGTGATGTCATTTGTATCATGTCAGTGGATGCTTGAACATTATAACTGTAAGGCACAAAGTTGATATAGCCCATTACTTAAAATGTAAGTACCCACATGTGCTAAAACTTATAGTAGGGAATCACTATTTATCTGGATATTTTGTCTGAAATTTTTGGGAGCTGCTGGCACCTCTGGCCTTCGATATAGAAAAATGTTCAAGTTTTCTAGAAGCCAATAACACTTTTCACTTGCAAATTTTAAGAAAGTTAATTTCAAATTGATTGATTGGTATTCCAGGTTGTTACTGCTAATTTTTTAGGCATCTGGCATTAATTAATTCTCATATACGTTTCTGATAATGCCTATAAAATTTATCAGAAACGATCAAAATGTGAGAAACTCAGCTCCTTATGAAGTGTGTTTACAGGGTATGCCGTTGCATTAGCTGTCTCTAGTTCTTCACTACATTCTGTTGATTTAATAACCATATTTCTGTATCCAAGCATAAACACAGATAAAATATTTCTGTGTTAATTGTGGGTCTTAGTAAATTCTTCTTGAACTAGAACGTGAAAAAATGTCAGATTCTTTTCTATGAAGAAAATTACTTAAAAGGTGAATGTTTTTAAATGTCAGTATTTATGCTACTGTTATGGTAGTGTCTGAGGTTTACTATGGAATACATCTCACATGAAGACCCAGTCAGAAGACTATATTTATATTAAATCCTTTCCTTCAGTGCCCCTAATAAGTTTTTGTAACCCCTCTACTAGCTCAAACATTTTCCCCTTGAAATTTTTATTTTTTCTTTCTCTTTTCCTGATGTTTTCTTTCTTTATGCACCTCTATCTCCTGAAGCTAATTTGGGGCATTTCATCACAGAAATGTATTTCATACGACTGTAGATATGCAAACAAAATTGCTAAGGGCAAATAGGTAGAGATTGTGTGATAAGTAGAGACAACATGACATTACATGAATGTTCTATATGTTTGCCTTAATAAATTTTCTTATATCTTTAGCAAATGTAGTATCTTATACATTTACTGTGGATTGGGATAATTTATTACAAAACCATTGTCTGAATGGAAAAAGGGTTCTAAATTTCGTATTAAAAATATATATTGAAGAGCAATGGATGAATGAATTGCAGAACGAACCCCACATAACTTTTTTCCTCTTTAAATGTCCTTGAAGAGGATTTCAAAGTCATATGGATGGGTGCAGTGCTGTTATTTTCACAGATTTCATTTTAATTCAGGACTGTGGTTCTCGAATTCGTCCAGAGGAGTCCTGTGGTTTGCAGCCTCTGTCTCATGAATACCTCTCAGCAATTTCACAGACGGTGTTTAAGACCTGTGAAGCTGGAGACACAAAAGGTTTGTTCTTAATCCTCTTTCTTCTGAAAATTAACTCATGCACCTCATCAAAGTAAAACTAGAAAAAAAGTTTCCTCTTTTCTATGGACATGCACTGTTTACACACAATAAATTTAACTAATGTCTTGTAATAGTTACAGATTTTAAAAATCAGGTTAATTAGTTTATACAACAATTTTTTGTTTAATAAGTTTCTAATCAGTGATCCACCACTGCTTGTGTTATTGTCATGTAGCCTTTAAAATGCATTTAAATATTTCCATCAAAACCATTTAAAATAAAAATGCTTTATTCTAAATGGAAGGCATTATCTACTCAAAAATAAAAATTAGCTTTAGAAAAAGCACACAACATTTTGATCCATTTGAATTTTATATTTCCACTTCTACATTGGAAACGCAAAAACAATTTACAATTTCAAACAGTAAAGTATGTGGTTTTACATATATTGATACCTTAAAAAACAAGATGGACAAATGAAACATTATACAAGAACCAATACAATCAAGACAACTCTTTGGTTTAGTGAGAACCCAGATTACAACAGATTGTCAGACAGGTATTTAAGGTTAGGTCACAGCTGCATGGAGATTTGTGCACGTGTACTTTAACAAATCTGAGTAATCCACAGGACTACTCAGGTATGCAGTCTTATTCATAGTTTAAGTGGTTGCTGGATTAGACAATAAGTAATTTTGTTCAATTTTTATTAGACAAATGAAAAATAACCTAACAATCCTGTATGGTCTGCTAACACAACTGTATTTTTTATCTTACCATAGATAAGAGCAGCTTCTCACAGCAGTAAATTTGCACAAACTCATGGAAGAATCAATACAAACTAAAAGGAATGTGGGAACTGCCTGAACGCATCACTTCATGTGAAACAGGCATATATTAATTTTGTGTTATATGAAGGGAGCGCACAAAGGAGACTCTGTTGCACCTAGCAGTGTATTTTAATCACACAGCAAGTTGTGAATCATAAACAAGCACAACCCATCCTATGCTACTATATCAGGACATAAAGTTCCTGACTAGAAAGCCCAAACCAAATCCATAGAGGAGTCCTTCTGGGGCAGACAGTCTGTTTCTCCTGATATATAACATGCTTCTTTTAAATACTGCATCTAGCTAAGTGAAACGGAATATAAAATATCTTTTACAGCCTTATTGCGAATAATATATGCAATTAAAATGGAAGCAAACTTCAGGAGATGTAGTCTCAAAGGACAAGTATATTAAACAGGGAAGAATAATTTCTGCTTATAAAGCAAAGATTGCCAAGAGGTGTCTAATGAGCCTAGAACTGGGGTTTGCAGTATCTGGCAGCAAGTGGCTGTATAGTTTTAATGTACGTCACAACTTCCAACTGGAACTGGAAAGCGTGGCTTTTTGTGGAAAATCATTCCAAATTTGTAGTAACTGAATGATATCCCAGTCCTGGCAGTGAGCATTTTCCTAGCACGTATGGGAGCAATTGCAAATTCCCAGCTAAAGCAGCAACATCTCTTTTACTCAAGTAAGTTAAATTTTCAGAGAAGCTAAGCAATGCTCTGTTTCCTCTCAGAAGAGAACTGAAAACTTCTGCAGAAGTCAGCATCGCACATTGTTCTTATGCCAGGGAACAGCTTAGTTGTATAGGGATACTGAGGTACTATCGCAGCAAAATGGATCTATGCTGGCAAAAGCTTGTGTTTGTGGAGACGAGGCAGAGATAGAGACAAAACCTTAGTTCCTCTGAAATTAATGGCAAAACTTAGAAGTCTGCTTTGCAGTTCAGTACAACCAGGATTTTATGCCTCATTTCTAGTCCTTTGATGCAGTGCAGAGACAGTAGTTCAGGGTCTAACCAAAGGCAGAACTGACCACCTCCTGTCCTAGTCACCGTGGCACTATTCTTTGGAGGAAGCTCAGCATCTTACCAAATATGCATTTAATTTACACCATTTCATTCTTTCTCTTTCTTTCTTTTTTTTTTTTAATCAATAAATACAAATTGGAATATTCAACAGGGGAAGTTTCTTTTCATCTTGTTTGGATCACAGAATGAAATTATGATTTTTATAGCAACAAAAATCCTTTTTCCTTCAGAAAAACCCCTTTGATTCAATGGGATTTGAACCAGGCTGTCATAGGAAAATGACCTCTCTATTCAGTATTGCTGTATTATCAATAATACAGAAATCAGCAAGCACTAAGCATGTGTTTGGCTCCTCAGAGAGAGAGAGAGAGTTGACAGACACCATGAGAACCCCAAGTTATGCTAAATTCCTGCAGGTGAATCGGGCTACTGCAGTCTGTGAAAATTTGGTATGCAGACAATTACAAAATCTGGTGGGTTAGAGATCACAGCTTCACTTCTAATGTTCTGCCTCGCTGCTATGACATACGTGTTTTAGTTGTATCCAGCTTTCCACATTTTCCACAACTGGATCCAGTTTAACGTAATTCTGTATGAGCTCTCTCTTTGCAGTCAACAGCTATCTGGATTTAGGTCCAGCAGAGACATAAACTGATTTTCAACCAAATGAGTGTCTCCTTTGACTACAAAGAGTAAATTTCAGTTTGGACATAAGTTTGTAGGCCTAAGGCCATTTGTTCCGTAGCATCAAAAACACGTCCTTTCAAAAATAATTTTACTTTTGTTGTTCATAAATGCAGCTAAAAGAAAAAAAAAAATTCTGTACCCTATTCACGGAGAAAACATTTTTTAAAAGTCTTATCATGCCAAATAGACACCAAATATAAAAGTAAACTAGTCATAAATCAAATAATTATCTTTAGGATCTGTTTCGGTTAAATATTTAAATTCAGAGTTGTCAGTTTAGCATATTTGTTCTTTTTATATGGATAATTGTTTGGCACTATAAAAAAACTTTGATTTTCATCTTGAAAGCAAAATATGCGTATTTGTGGCTATGACAATGGGAAAGGTTGAATAAAAATAAAAGAGGCTGAAAGTCCTATCCAGAAGAAACAAAACTATCAAATTAAGTGTACAGCCTTTATTGGTTAAAACTTTTTAACTTTAGGCTAAAATTTTTTAAATTCAAGGTAAACAGTCCTAATGATTTTTTTTAAAAGTATATCTTTTTTCATACCATTTTAGGAGAGCAGTTTATAGGAGCACTGGCAATATTTAATCTCATATCTTAAGCAGAAGATTTATGTATGCAACTGATAAACTGCTTTAATGAGCCAAAAATCCAGTTTACTTTCACTCTTCCTGTGGAAAACTCTTACTTACAGGCTTTCATAAAACTTTGGTTTTACCAGTTTTTAATTTGGGCATAAACTTATACTAACAGCAGCGCTCTCTTGCTCTCAGTGAATTGTAGGTAAAATTCCCTTCACCTGGTAAAGCTGACGTTTACCCTTTTAGCCAAAGCACCACAAAACACAGGCTGATTGAAATGGTGCTGAAAGTTACATCGCATGCTGGTACTTTATATAAATGGGAAAAACCCCAACTTATAATTGCAATAAAAAATAAGTTTAATTTCCAAACTAATATTGACTGCAATTTTTCGTCATTAATTATCTTCCTCTTTTATATATGAGTTTCATTTTCTCTTTTAACACAATCTTATTTTTGAAGGTTAGGAATGCATTGACTAACTTTTGTGAAGTTACAATAGGAAAAGTTAATAATAACTGGATTAAAAATGCATACATTTACATGCATCATTTAAAAAAATCTATATAAATAAAAAACCTGCAATTATTCTATTAGCATTAAATGTCAGTGCTTCCTATAAACATGCATTTATCTCCATATATCCTTGTTCTCTCATTTTTTTACATTTGCCACTAACCTTTAGCATATGCCAAAAATTGATCTATTTTTTTCTTAATATACCTAGAGAGCTATTGAATATAAATCAAACACACTATTTGAAAGAAGTTTTTCAAAAGGTACTTATCACTTTCAGTTGCCAAAGTTTAAACTTTTATTGTTCAGATGTTTCAGCTCCTCAATATTCATTTTATATAGTTCTACTTTTCTAGTTTATTACCTAAAACCAGATCAGCTCATGAATGTATGGCAAGTTAAGAAGAAAATATCTAAAATGAAGGAGCTCAGATGTTGTAGACATTGCCAGAACTTTTACATATTTGGTTTGAAAGAAAAATTACAATGTCAGGAATAAACTGCCCAGTTTTCATATATTTTTCAAATATAAACCACTGCCCAAAACAAATTTCAGATCATTTATGAAGAGCTCTACAGCAATGGTAGTCTCTGAGTCCAGACTTCAAATCAACCAACCATTCTGTCCCTGCTCTGCTACTCAAAAGGCACAAAGCAATAGAAGGTGTTTGCATGGCACCTATTGCTGCGTTATACGAGACCTTGCACTTTTCAGTCTCTTCATACAACTGCTATGGAGCTGGGAATGACCCTTTAGCCATGGATTGCAAATGGGGTGCAGAGGGAACATGGTGGGAGCTAAGGGCAAGATCCACAAGAAGTGTTAGAAAACTTGGAGTGTCGAAGCATGCCTGGCCCCAGGGGTGGCCAGGATGCCACAGCCTGGAGCGAGGGACCTCAAAGCCAAGGGAGGGCCTGAGTGAGGGAGGGATTCACAGTGGTCAGCACTGGAGGCTGCCAGAGAGAGGAATCATCTAAATTCAGCCCTCGGTCTCCCAGCTGAGGGCTGGAAGAGCAGTCCCTGCTCCAGAACCTGGTTATCCACTTTGTACCTTTAGGTAAAGATTCACTTCAACTTCTAGATAAAATGTCTACATAGAATCTCACCCAGGGACCAAAGTTTGGATGTCTTTTCTCCCAAATAAATTACCAGGTTACAATCATGCTATTTTCCTGCCTTAATGAATTTTAAACATTAAAGCAGTCCTCAGCTGACGAGAAGAGTGGGGAATGTTATCTTTAAGGACAAACAGCTAGGTGATTAGGACACAGGTGATGCGAGTTTGGAGCTCCTCTGGGCACGGGGCACTGGGCATCTTGCTTGCACCCCGCTTGCACCCTAGCACCATGGGCCTGAACATCCCTCCTTCCTTTCCTTACGCCGTGCTGAACTGGGTTGCTTGCCCAGTGGCAGCCTTCAGGAGGCACCCATGGGAACCAGGGGAGCTGAGCTATGCTCCCTGATCCATAGTGTGGTAAAATCAGTGTCCAGACTTTTGTTTAGTTCCAGTGTGCTATTATTTGCCACACATCATCTGCAAGTGTAGGTGAGGGTGGGGTGAGCACGTTCGGCATGGGGCAGAAGTAGCGGCGGCTGTGCAGGCTACGCAGCAGCTGGAGCTGCACGGTCGTAGCGCTGTCGGATATGTTCCGCCCTTAGATGTACCAGTGCAGGCTCCTGTACAAACAATTCTTGATAGTTTTACTTAGAAGGACTCTTTTATCTGCTAAGACAACTCACCCTGCTACTTACCAAAACATATTCGCTTGGGACTTCTGCTCAGTGCAAGCGCAGGCTGCCTCCCGGGAAGTTCCCTTGCTCCTGGGGCAGCAGCTGTCTCTCCCAAGGCCACTGGGATCCCGCAGGGTTGCTTCACTCAGCCTCCCACTGATAACCTTTTATTGCTTTGTGCCTTTTATTGCTTTGTGCCTTTTGAGTAGCAGAGCAGGGACAGAACTGTTGGTTGATTTGAGGTCTGGACTCAGAGACTACCACTGTCCCTGGCCTGATAAATGGTGATAGGCAGCAGCCTTGGTTTTTTGCCGTGGCTTCCTGTGTCGCAGCAATCTATCACACACAGCGAAGCACACCCGGCTGGCTGCTGAGCTGCTGTCTGCTAGCAGTGACGGTTACAAACGCTAAGGCCAGGTCTACTCTGCAAACATTTGCTTTTGGAGCTGTTTGCTGGGCTGCAATGAGAAACCCGTCTGTGCTAGCAAGGCCTGATGGCACTGATACAAGGACCTGGGGACCTCTGCGCTTTTCCGTGTGTAACGCCTTTAATCAGAGGCGAAAGCAGGTTTTGCTGGCAGACCTACATAGGCACTGGGAGATATTGTCAGGATGGTGCACTTGTATGGGTGAGAAAAGTGTTTCTTGTGTTGATCTGAATATAAAGGCAACTCGGAAGTTTTCTGCCTTCCTTCAGAAGCTAAATACCTCTGACTTCCAGTAGGATTTTGGAACTTAATAGCTTTAGAGAACCAAAATAACAAAACCATTCTACCCACTGAATTTTTGCTCCTAATCTGTAAAATCATTTTTGAAAATAGGGATCAGGCTCTAATAGATCACATACGTTATCCATCTCACCTTACTTTCACCTTCTGAAATGTATATGTGTAGTCTTGGGGTGGTTCTCTGAACTCCCACAAATTAAAGAAATTAGTATTTCCGAGGGAAAGTCATCCTCTCTCATTATCTGCACATTATCTGTATAATCTTAGATTCAGTTTTCTAGCGAGGGGCTCTCAAAATCTAACTTCAATCAACTATCCAACTTTTAGATGTTTAGTGCTAGATGAGAATGAATCTTGCCTTTAGACACTTCTGAATGTGAATATTTTATCTTGCCATTCAGCATCCTCAACCCCTTTTCCTTTCTCGTGTACCTTCTATGGAGAAAGGACAAGCTGCTACAAGAAAGGCAACGTGAACTGAGAAATGAACACACACATGACTGTCGGATTTGAGCATTCACAGCTCTTTCGTGGAAAGGAAAAACTCCCATCCTTGCTAAATGAAAAGGGCATAACACAGAGGAAGGAAATAGTCTCTTCAAAGGGTTGGGGGGCACTTAATTTAGGGAAAACTCCCATGAAGAAGTACTCAAAAATATCTCGCTTGCTGTATAATAAGGCTACTCACAAAAATACAGAGGAGATGCTGACATCCTGTTACTGTTTTCCAGGGCAGTGGATTGTCCCTTGCCTCAGCTGCTCTGACAACAGGACCTGCGACTGGAGAGAAATAACGTGGCAGCCCCACGGCTGCCGATACTCTGTGCTAGCCAAGCCCGAGCTCCAGCGCTGTGTGGAGGGCAGAAGGGTATGTAACATTTTACATTTTAATTCATTTTTATTTACCTGGTTATTTAGTGTCCTGAAGCTTTAAAAACAATTTTATGATTGATGTGTAAGAAAAATCCCTTTTTATTATAACTGGAAAAAGATTCAGATGGAAAACCCACAGGGACGAAAACCAACCATTATCCATAATTTAGCCTCATATGCAGACACAGCTGTCTGCTGCTATTTCCATAGGAGCTTAGGTCACACCAGTGGAGTTGCAAGACCTATGGTGTACACGGTTACCAGTTAGACCTGCAGTGAGTATATAAGGATTGTAAATGGAGGATGGATTTGCATTACTGTCACAGTTTGTCTCACACTAGATGTGCAAGTTGGGTTTCTTCTGCTGCATACCTAATGCATGGCATTGCTTGTGCACACTAATCTTACCAAGTCTTCTTGCACATTCTTTTCTTGTAGTGAAGCTTCTAAGGTGATTGCTTGGAAATACAAGGTCTCCTTAATAAGCATGCTATGACTGTAAAACTGTTGAGAGAGAGCTCTGATCTGAGGCTCAGGTACCTTACTGAGGATACAAGTATCCAGAAAGTAAGTAATTAATCGTTATAAAGATTTTTATAGTGTATTGTCTAGGTAAGAAAATAGTAACTAAAAGTGGCATTTTGATAAAATCTGAGAGCATTTCTATATAGACAAATACAAAAATAATAGTCTTTCAATTAACGTTTCCTCCCTCTTTTCTGGTCATTTCTTGTCCTGCACAAAGTCCTTCATTGCCATTTGGCTTTACTTCTGCCTGTGGTTTTCTCCATTACTATGGAGCTGTGGGTTTCTCCTAACATATTTTTCTAAAAAAACATAGGTTTATATGACAGAGGAGAAGCTTGATTTGCTCCTCATGTACAAAACAAGCACTTCTGGATTGACCACAGCAAAAAATATAGAAGAATCTGATAGCTTTGCTTTGGTCTTTAATTACCATAGACATTGGGCTGCTTCAATAAGCAAACACCCTTTGGTCAGACAATGGAAGGACAGCAGAGGAACAATATGCCACTGTGGAAGTGGATTGCCAGGGTACTGCTGAGAAGATTATGCTGATGTCCCCACCTCCTGAATCTGACCACTCACATTCACCAGTGTCAAAAACAGGACAATGTTTGTTAAGGGTCCATTAAAACCAAGTATATGAAATGAATGCTTGTGACCTTGATTTCTTCAAATTCTACTGTGTTCTGACTCTCTGAGGTCACTGATCTATTCCAGTGTCAGATGAGAGCCAGATCCTATGTGATCTACATTAACACCATGCAAGAAAAATTTCTGTAAAACTAATTGCACTTGTTTCCCATTCTGTATCTTTTGCAAAAGTCTTCTGTCGTTGTCTGATAACCTTCACTGCTCTGTAGAAATCTGCCGAATCACTCCTGTTGCACAGATGTCCATTTAACTGGTTTATTCTTTTAAAGTCATCACTCTAACGCATGTTTGCCTTTTGGTATATTTCTCTTATATCTTTCCCTCTGATGTTATTTTTCTTATCACTTTGCAGTGGTTTTAACTTTGTGTGGCATTTTGCAATAGCATTTTTTCTGCTTTCACCAAATAAATAAATGTAGAGCCTGGACCAACTCCCTCGTGTCAGTAGAATTTAAGAACTAAAGAGAGACTTTTTTCATACCTAAGTCGGATGAGTAAAAATGGTCCTCTGCCTGGGTGATAAGGTCCTGATTCTGCCTGTGATTAAGGCAAACTTTAGAATTACTTTACACAGTCTAAGCAATGTAGTAGAAAAAGCTTTTTTTTCAGGTGCTCACTGAAAGAGACTTTTGCCTGTCAGTTGTATTGTATGCTATTATATATGTTTAAATAACCTGGATCTTTTACGAGGGAGCTATTGAGTAGCCAGCAAGATATAATTCTTGTGAACAAATGCATTTTTATTACACAAGAGATTTTGGTAATCATCTATAAATATTTATATTTCCTAATTTGTGATATTAGTTTCAAACCATTATATACCTTGTCCTTAAGCACTACAGAGATCACTGACTTCTCAAACAACATCATAGTTTCCATAATAAAATAAGCAGAAGGTTTCAACGCTGGAAATGTAAGCAGATTGCAAAAAAAGCATGAGTGCAAAACATAAGGGCAAAAATCATCAAGCCATGTGAGGACACTGAGATGATCTAGAATGCTGTTTGATTTATGTTGTCATTTGCTGAAGTTAGCTAAGAACAACAGAACTCAATCATGTGTCCACTTCTCCAAATGGGCTCAACTAACCTGTGTGCCTCTGTATCCTGGGGGTTTTGGTATGCCACCACACTTTGAATATTCAGCTTGTGTAACTTTGGTCTCTGGAGTTCAAAATCCTTTACAAAGGAGTCATATATCATGATCTACATCTGAATTCTTGCTCAAAGTTTATTCTGAACTAAGGCAATAAAACCTCTGTACACCCCACATAATTACCAATCCTTCCTCAGAAAAGCAGAGACATGTATGTCCGTAGCGTCTTTGGGTCAAATGACATCATACCTTCCATTAAAACACTAGCAGCCCTCTATGACTGAATTTCACTTCTGAATACCTTCATAAAAAATTCAGAGTCATGCAAGATTTCACCAGGAATCACAGGTAAAGCAAGTAATGACATCTGTGATTCACTAGACTAAAGTCTCTGATTTTTGTCCTGGAAAAAAATATAATTTGGTTTCAGGACTCTGATCTGCTGGCTTTACTTCTTACAATTAAAAACATCATGATAAGACATTATAAACAACATAAGTGTTTGTGATTATGTCTTTTCTTTTAAACAGGTGTTATTCTCTATGCTGCTGTCACATTTCAACTATGATAACTGCAGGCTGTTTTCTTATGCTCCCCTATTAGTTTTATATGGGGAAAAAAAAAGAAAAAAAGCCTACTCGTCTTTCCACTTTTAATGAATGTAGAGGGAAGCATGCAATGAGTTAACCGCTGCTGTGCTGTGTCCCTGACCTGGGTGTGCCTCAGCAACTGATGAAATAAGATGTAAAGTGAATGCTCTTTTTGGCTGAAATGCAGCACATGTAAGATCAACTCTATCTTTAAGTGCAATCATTCTGTTTTTCTCATGTTTCATAGAACAACAGTAAAATGCAGCATTCAGATATGTCTCTTGCTCATTAATTTCTTTTATGCATTTGTCAATGTTTCTGAAATATGTTTATGGTCAACCAAACAGAGCACTTCTTTCCTATCTGCATCATAAATAACCCTCCAAAAATGCTTTCTAATTTGTTTTTTAACTCCAGGCTGCTTTAATGTCTTATATTAAAATTGATTTGTTTTTCAGAGCTCATCTCTAAAATTATCATCTCCTTTCTCCAGAACAGAAATTCATTTTCCCTGGCTATGGCTTCCAATTGATTTCACATCATCATTAACTGCTATTTTAATTTGTGTGCATATAAAACTGTGTTTGAGCTAAGTTGTTTCTGTTTCATGAAAACATAAGACCACCTGTAGTGAAACAATAACACTCAGATTGGTGGAGACATGAGAAAGGATATACATCCACAAAAACAGTTTATGAGGCCTTATTTTGCTTTATGATGTGTTAGAAAGACTAGTCAGTCATATGTTTGCATTTCAGACACAGTAAAAAGGAAAATTTTGAAGTGTTGAGGCTAAGGTGATTCTGACTGAGTAGATTTCATTCAGTTTTAATATCTGCAGTCCTTTTTCTCCTCCATTTTAAACTCTAACTAAGGGTAATGAGATGCAGGCTGTGTTGTTCTTAGGGAACTCCACATGTATGTCCTAATTGAATCAAAGAAATAGGCAATCATAATAAAAATATTATATCTGCATTATATTGGCTGAACAAAATCCTCTGTAACTGTGGTTAATGAGCTTTTGCTGTAAGATGTATACAATTCTATTAAGACATGATGCTTTGATTTTTGTACAAGAACTTTAAAAAATGGGTGAAAAGGGGTTCTAACAGGTAATTATTTATCCAATTAGCAGCATATAGAAAGCTGGGCTCAATAGCAGGGGAGATATGTATTTTGTTTGTCATTGAGAAATACTACCCAGAGTTTAGTCTTATAATAAAGTACCATTGAGTCATGTGTAATTAAGAACAGGAAATATGAAAAGGCAATATTTGCTGAAGTACTTAAAATTCAGCTGTTAAAACAGGAATTGTAACTTATCATTTCTTAATAATATTTTAAAGTTAAGTAGTGTTTTGGACTTACAGGTGTTTAAATTTCCTAAGGTTGGTTAATTTATAATGATAGGTCTGGTTAAGAAGTGAATTCCACTATGCTTACACAATCTTTTAAAGCCTGTAAGCTATAATGGAATTTTTCACACCAAACATTTGCAACAGAGGACACTGAAAACATCTGTCTGTGTGACAGTGTTGTTCTTTGTCTGGTAAAATTATAGACTTATGTGTGCCTGATCCTTTAGTCATCCTGCAGACAAATCCCCCATTGAGCTGAACAGTACATGACTAAGCCTTGTCCGAGACTGTGAAGAAACTTTCATATTCTACACTCCTGAGCCATCATTTTGCTCATTATTGTCATAGAGCTAAATACAGAATCATCCCCAGAGCCCCTGGTTCAAATCATATTAAATATTACATGGCACGCACAACTATAGTAAATTCATGCAACTGTATAGAAATAAATGTGGCCATAGCTACCACACATTCAATTACACTGAATGATTATTCTAATTCATCGAAGCTCTTGGGTTAGTTGAAGGATGTAAGTTTTCTTCCTGGGGCTAAACACCACTTGTTTTAGCCTTTGAGTCTCCCAAGCATTTGCTGAAAATTAAGCTGAATTGCAAAACATGGATGCTTTGAAAGCTGCTTTCTGATGGTCTGCATACCACAAGAAAATGTGCTTGGCCAGCTCTGCACAAGGGCAGTTTGAAAAGCAGGTAGGATTACCTACAAATGTCCTCTTCTTTCACCTGGATTTTTTTTTAGGGAGCAGAAAAAGAAGAATTTGTTTATTTTTCCAGGATTTACTCATCTCACAGCATGGTTGGACCAATAGTTAGAAGCAGATTGTTGGATGCAGACAAGGTCTTAATGAATGGGTGCTCTCTGTGTGCAGATTTGCTGTGCTATGCATCCACCAGCCTGGGATGCATTGGGCTACAAGGAATGCACACCCATCTTTCTATCTGAGATCTTCTCTCTACTTACGGGAGAGAATTCCCTTCAAAATCCCAGCACGCGCAGTCTCCATAGTGTGACTGCTGATACCCTCCCGTGACGACTGCAAACAGACTTCAGAGCTCTCCATCAGGGCTAGAAGGCAGGCACCATAGGTTTCACATACTGCAGTCTTAATTTCAATGACATATCTTTCAACAATGCTGTGATTTCACTGTGAAAGAAGCAGCTGGAGTTAAACAGATTTGCACGATTCCAGTGATACAGTCCTAGTATGGCTCATACCTACTTGAACAATCAAAGACCTCTTGACTGAAAGCTAATATGGTTATTATAATTGACTGACATCTTTGAGGATAAACCCACACTTCTGATCTAGTTTTCTGTATAACCACAAGTCTGCTTTGGCTCATTTCTCTCTTCTGCACTTACATCAATCTTAACTATTCTCTTAGCAGACTTGTTTCTGAGTGTTCAGGTTAATTTCCCTAGTGAAACAACCTGTATTCCTCACCAATGTGATGTTGCCATCTGTCTCGTTCCTGACTCATCCTGCTCAGGCACACCTTCTCCTAGGAATAAGTATACATTCCCAGGTGGACATCCAGACACTCAATAGCATCAGCTGTCTGATCTAATTTCCTGACATTCTGCTTTAGCTCCTTGTAACAAGCTCATTTAAGAGTGAAAATGGAGATGTTCTGGACCTCAAACTTACTCCTTCAGAGATGGGCTGTGTGCAGTCTCGTCAGTCTTGTGATAATATTTGAAGAAGTATGCCTGGGCCCTAACAGTTATTTATTTCGTCCAGTTACACTGACTGCTCCAAAGGAATCTGCTCTGACTCCTGTCACCACCTTCATGTTCTCAGAACATCAGGACAACAACAATAATACTATTCCAAGACCCACCTGATATTTTCATATGGTGCCCAGCATAACGGCACTTAAGGGCTAGAACTGTCACTTTAAGAAGTGATCTTACCTAGCTTTTTTCTCCTCGTACTGGTTTTTGAAAAGAGCATGCCATCCTATCTGCAGACCTGGCCAGCGAGGTACCTCAGGGCAGACTTGAAAACTCACTCATGCATCCACTGCTTATGTGTGTGCATGTAGAAATTGTAAAGCCCTACAATGCTAAGGTATTTAATAGTGTAAATTGAGGGGTGGGGGAGGGGGGGCAGGGGGGTGTTTTGCTCTGGTTTTGACATAACAAAAAAATGGGAAAGAGCTGATGAGTCAATCTCAGTCTTTGATGCTCTGCAATGTTTGAGACATTGGAAATATTTAGAATGATACTTCACACTTAAATTGCTAGAGAATACACAGCGTTGGCAAAACTAGACATCTGTGCATCATGTTCATTGGCCTTGGCCATGGTTCTTCTCTCCTTTTTTTTCCATGAAGGGTGTTGTTCTGTTATTTGAATTCAGTGGTAGATGTGAGTAGACCAAATACAGTTAAAAGGTGAAAATATCTGTCAGAATCTTAGTCACAGTAGAATGAAGAGTAAGAAAAAAATGCTGCATCTGCCAAATCAGTATAATTAATAGCTGAATATGCTCCTTTGCAATTAGAAATCCTCATGTGCAGTGATAACAAAATGGTATCATATGTTATTAGAAGAGAAACAATCCAGCATGTTCTTCCAACTGCTCTATGTGTATAACCTGGTAGAGCCTGTTTGTTATTCTGCTAATGATGTTCTGTGTTTTCACAGAAATGTTCTCACCCACATTGCAAGTTAATGATACCCTTGCCTGCTAATATCTGAGAACTGCTTTTTAAATAGATATACATCTAGATACTACAATGACGGACTTACAAAACAGAGATTAAAGAGACATGGATATAAACAGACTGGAGAGATTAAGAGATTTTGCAAGTTAAAAGAATTGTTTAAAACCTCAAGTTAACCTACTTTAGAATGAGGACATATTGTAAGCATGGACTGTCTTCCTAGTTGTAAATAATTGTGTGCATGTTTGTGTCTGTCAGAGAGGGAGAGAACATCCAACCAGTCCTTCCAAGGATCCAAGGATCCTTGACTTCTGTGAGTCATGTTATGCTTGACTTAAAGAGGTTTCTTCTGACACAATGTGAAAAGAGTTGGAAATCCCCTTGCATGTGAGGGAAGTGCTTATGCAGTCTAAGCATAAACAGCAGCTGTTTAAGAATTTACTCCGTGAAGCGGCTTTGAGAGGTCCAGGACAGGAGGTAGAAGAGCCTCTATATGCTTAGTGCTTGTTTTAATGTGTTTGCTACCATACTTAATCTATCAAGGGCTTCTCTGCAGTCCACAACGGGCAAGGCATGGGATGTTCAAGTCATTGTCATGCCTATTCTTGGCCCTTGCACCAGATCAGGGAATGTTCATCTGAAACTGCTTCTGTTCTGTGGGAACCGTCATTGGTACACTGTTGTGGCTTATTTTTACTCACAGTAGGTTCATAGTGGGAACTGGAATCAGTCCCTAAAACTGTGAAATTCCTGAAGGGAATAGATAAATAGAGATGTATTAGATGAGAGCAGTCCAAGATGCTTTCACCACATAAAACCTCTAAGAGAAGCTTTGGAAATGTATTCTTAAACATGTAATCTTGTGCAGTCTGAATTTTATTTGCATAACCAAATATTCAAGGTGGAAGTGGTAAAGCATCAAACCCCAAATCCAATTAAAAAAACAAACAACAAAAACCCAACTTACAGGGTGCCAACTACCCTGAGTGCCAGAGGAGGCAGGAGAAGCATCATACTGCTGCTCAGAGAACAGGCTTGTCACTGTGTTATGGCTCTATGGGGTTTCTGACTCCCAGTTTCACATTTATGCTCCTCTGTGAGGATTCCTGGCTGAGGTGACTGTGGTAATGACTGATTACGCACACAGTTTCATTGGAAAACCACAGTGAACCTGAGTTCTCTTCCCCTTTGGACTCTTGTCATTGCTTACAAGTTCTCTTCAGCAGGAGGAAATGCTAGTCCTATCCACTAAAAACAGGGCAATTACATTAAAAACCCCCACACGTTAAGTTCTGTGGTGTCCACATACAGAGATGTTTGATTTGTCAGGGGAGTCTACAGAATGGGTAGGAGCAAGCCCAAATTTGACTTCTTCATTCATTTGCAAATTCAGAGTAGCCCAGCAAGACTGCTGATACTTGAAGTACTTCTGTCATCCTGACAGCACTTCTAACTCCCTTCAGGCCACGATGCTTCCTGGTGGTCACATCACACATACCAGGACTCTATTCAAATTATCTGCCACCAAAATAACTCCCTTTCTTTCCCCCTCTGAAACTGCAGAAAGATCATCTCTCTACAAATAAGGCAGCAGCTGCATCCATTGATGTGTGTGTGTGTTACTTTGGTGTAAATTCTAATGAATCACATTTATGGAAGACAGACATTAACTAAGACGTGCTGTGTAGGAACAAACCACATGAAAAACTGGAGGAACGAAAGCAGGAAGCTGTGAGCAATCAGGAGAGGCTCTGTACTAGCAATTGGAAGTAAATATAAACTTCAGCAAAAGAAATGATCAACAAGGATGAAAAATGCAGGACTAACTCTGCAGCTATAGCCACCTATAACCTGTATTTTCTGTCTTTGAAACACACAATATAGCTTTTTGTTAATCAGATCACACAGATTTTGCTAAAGGAGAATTTTAGTATTGAGATGTCAGGGCTGGAGAACTGATAGCTCACAGATATATTTCTTGAACATTATGAGAAGGGTTTAAAAACCTCCAGACTAGCTGTATTCTTTTCTTAGCTTTTGGTTTTTGGAGTGTACAACTTCTAAGTAAGTTGTATTTTTTTTTCCATCTAAAGATTCTTTTTATAGGTGACTCAACTAACAGAGGGATGATGTACTATCTAATAGAAAGAGTGAATAAGACTCTTCAGGAATGGCAAAAGACTCATGATATTAAATGTTATCATAATATCAATGAGGGGAAAACCTTTATCAGTTACTCCTACTACCCCCAGTTTTGGATGAACGCAAACCAGAGACCAACTTTTGAAAAAGCACTAGAACAACTGCTGCAGAGGTACCGTACAAACTCTATTTCTGGCTTGTTTTTATTCTCGTTCTATTCACAAACATGTTTAACACATTTTACAATTAAAGTCAGTAAACAATTAAACATAACACATGCAGACTGTATTGTGTGGTTGAAAAATAGTAGAAAATGACATCAGGCCTCTGATCAGGATGCCAGATACACTTCACTGAAATGCAATGCAATGTAGTTAAAATGTTTGCCATCTGTTTTAAGGCAACATGTGTTGTTTTTCCTTTCTGGGTTTCAGATCACATCCCCTGGAGAATACAGACCAGACCGTATTAATTGTAGGTGGCGTTCAGTGGCTTAATTCCAATCACCTGCAAATTATCCAAAAGGTGTTGAACAGGTAATGTTATGTGCTTGGCGTTATTCCAAGTCTTGATATGATAAATTATGAGAAACAACTTAACCAAAAATTTTAAACACAAACATTTCATTTATTTTCTCATGGGTCTACACTGAACTGACTTTGAAAAAATAAAAATCAAGTGTCTTTTGATGTGTCTGTTAAGTAAAATGTGTTGGGTTTTTTTATTTGCCAAACAGGGAAAATCTATCAAATATCCTGGTAATTATCAAATCCATAGGGATGGGCTTTCACCTCCCAGTGGATGGAATACATTCTCTATCACAGGTAAGCTACAGTATATTTACAGTGCATTTTCACAGAAGACTTGTCATTTCAGCAATAATTTTGCTGTCTGGTCAAAGTATGTTTCAACTTCTGCTGAGCAAGCTTTCAGTGGATTAAAGAGAGATCATATTTGTATTTGCTCATATGGCTTGCTGATGCAGATTCAAACCAATTTGCCTTATTTTGTGGATCCCGCTGCAATCGGAGCGCCGTTTGAGATGCCATGCTCGGTCAGACATCCCAGGAACCAGAAGAAGCTCCGACATAACCCTGCTGCCAAAGTTGAGAAACTGAGCTGGGGATAGGCAGATTGCTCTTCGTACCATGTTGAGCACTGGCCCTCCCCAGGCTTCCTCCATGGTTACTGCTGGATCAGATTCACTGGTCTGGCTGCATGGCACAGCTCTCCATAAATCTATCTTAACCAACCCATGAAGCCAGAACATCACAGAGCAGCTGGAATGTACCGGTGAATCTAGCCTGTTATTTGTATGTTAATCGGATGTTACAGTCAGTTTAAATCGTGTCCAAGAGTCTCAGAGTAACAGATGGGCTCATTTCAATGTTCTGTGTAACTCATTCAATTCAATATTTTTATTTACAATTTGGACCGTGGTTCTCTATTGAACACATATAAAATGCCTGGATGAGATGGGGCTGGGAAGCACCGGAGGGCAGAACCAAGTAAATGGTGCCTACCAGCTGCGTGTAACGCTCCAGCTATTCACAGGTGTTGAAAAGAGAAAGTTATCAGCTTTCGTAGTTTACGTACAGCACTCCTATCACTCTGGGGACTGGTGCTCACGTCTTTTTGCAACCATACCACCCTGCTGTATTCAGTTTGGGACTTACTGTTACGCTTACCCTTCTTTTTGCTACAGAGACTGCCCTGTCAGATATTGCCCATTCTTTCTTTCTAAATTAGTACTATCATCTGCCTTGTCTTTACTGAATGTCTTCTTATTGATTACAACGATTTCCTTAATATATCCAAATGACCAAATTAGGATACAATAGGGAAATGGTTGGACTCAACATAAAGAAACATTGTTGTAGCTCCTGCCATAGCTTTCAGGGGAGTTCAGTCCTAGGAGGAAGAAGCAGAACTTTGATCAAAGGTAGGTGAGGCAAGGACAGAGAGAGTATTAAAGGCTTCCCAGGACTGTCTTTTCCTGTTTCTCATCCCGTAGTTTATAAAACTCCAGAAATCAACTACGCTGCATAACCGACATTCTTTTCCTTTTCAATATTGGAATCATATGCCAAATTACCCATGTGGTTTGGGTGCTCTGGACTTCTGGATTACTCCAACTACTCTCAAAGCCCTTCTGTCTTCAGTGTCAAATCCACCACCTTCACAAATATATGGCTAACCTTTTTTCTATTCCTGGCCTTCCTGCAGCATCTTGAGAAATAATAATCTGTTCTTCAGTGTAACCATTTCTAAGATACCTATGACCCTATACTCCCTTTTAAGCAACAACCTCAATGAATTTGATTTCAAACTGAATTTTTCTTTTACATGAACAATTTCACCATTTGTTACAGACAACTTTATAACAGGAAATTTTTCTGAATTACACCTCTTATTAGCTAAGTATATATTAAAAACAGTTACCCAGTAATTATATTTTAAACAACATTGAATTATTTCTATGAAGGATACTGCACAACTATTGAAAAGTAATTATAATTACTACTAACATGATTTTAATTTAGATATTATTGAAATCAACCTGATTTGTTGTGTAATTAAGGGAAAAAAATCAGATTTTCTTGTAACTGTTTTTGCACTGCAAAACTCATTCTAAGAAATTTCTGCAAAAATCTACAACATTCTTGGAGTAATAGCTACTTTCAAGAGTGAATTTATAGTAATTCATGTCTGGAGTATAACATAATTGCTTTATTCAAAATGCAGTTTTGCTATTCATTTCAGTGGCAGAATAAAATAACCTTTAAACAGTCTTTCTGACAAGATGTTGCAATATTTTATCTGGAATGCAGGCAGAAGTGCAAAACTTGTGGAATGAAAACTTGGTTATTCTGGATACAGCAAAAAATTTTGGCTATGAAGTTGTTGACACCTTTGCCATCACCATGGGACGTTACAAAGAATTCCTGCAAGGGAAGTGTGGCTGCCATTTCCATGAGGTAATAAAATTTCCTTATATAATTCCCAGGTATTTTAGAGAGATTTTAACTGTCAGGTGCTTAGAAACAAAAAGGGGTGCAATGAGGTTCGCATCCGTGACTCAAAGTTAGGCCTGAGTAAAAACCGTGGAGACAGTGATTTGTGTGGTGGCGCTTGCCCCTCGCCGCTCAGCATGCAACGCCACCCGAGGACAGGCTGAACTGCTGTAGTGGCAATTCCTTGAAATAAAAACAAGCATGCTTTTTTGCAAAGGTAACCTGTATAAAAGGATGTTGCACAGTTTCCAGGTTCTTATATTATTTGCTATGCGTTATATACCCCAACTGCTTCTGCATGGACTTACTTCATCTCTTTGCTGTACCTCAGTCTCACAGGTTTTTTTCTTAAGCCTTCCTAACTGAGCAGGTCAGCAGACTCCCATCAAACCACAAGTACATTTAAAATGGAGCTTAAAATTGAAAGACCAATCTTACCGCTGTATATCTGTTTTCATATGTCAGGGAAAGAGTTATCTGGGATAGTTATAGTGACTGACTATACAAACAAAAATCTCACGCCCATAGTTCTGATTTCTTTTTTGTATGAAATCTATAGGAATTCCGTCTTCCAACTACTGGACTGGTGAAACAGGGACATGGTAAAATATATGAGTAAGGCAATTGAGAACATATTCCTCTGTTCATTCGAAGTTCTGGCAAGGAATCTTCACAGTATATTACAAATGACAGGAGTCCATGGATTAAATAAAAAACGAATAAGCAAACACATTATTACATCTAGGCACAAAATCAGCCCAGAGGCTGCCAAACCAGTGAAAGTAAAGAGTTTGAAAAACAAGATATTTAAAGTTTTTCTGGTTTCCTTTAACATGTATTTTGAGTATGTGGTATTTTTTTTAGTGAGTGTTCTTCCCCATCAGCAAAGGAGGGATCTGTTTTAGTTTTGGATTTCTTGTACCTTATGTACAGCAAATGAAGAAGTGTACCCCTGGTTTAGTGCAGGCAACCCTGAATGAAAACAGAGAATATAATTTTTGAGTAGCCAAGTAAGCAGGTACCCTCTGCCATAAGGGTGATGACAGTAATTTTGCATATGATAGTTAAAGAACTGTCACCAAGGCCACCAGACTATTCCTGTAGCTTCCTTGTACCCATGACACCAACCTGTTGATATAAAAGGCCAGTTCCCACGTTCCTGTTATGAGTCGTCAGCCTGCTGAGAATCCAAACACGTCATTCATTGCCCTAATGAAGACCCATGAATATTACATTACTCCCTTTGGAAACCAGAAAAGGCTTTGGGGAATAAAGGAGACTCATATCTTTCCAGATGCTTAGCTCCTGATTCCCAGTAAAAAATATTTCTTAGTGAAAACTGGAATCATGCACTCAGAGATCATCAGTAACCCCATGCCTTAATTTGTTGCTAGATCTTAAGGACAGAGAAGTCTTATGGCACCTCTATAGAAAACGTCATGTTTAGCACAGTAAGACGTTTCCTGTGATGCTACAAGGATCTTCATTCTTATGAACTTAATCTCCGTTGCCTGTTTAACAAAAGATTAGGAAATTATCCACAATTGATTCCATTAAAATCTGTTTAGGACCATAAAACTTGAACTGTCATATCTTTCAGGAAGATTGCATTTCCTCTGCCTGATCAAAAGAGAGATGACAGGTGCAAGTTCTTTCATAGAATGAAATGTTGAATGAGAAGAAATTGTTACCAAAAGTTAAAACTGGAGGAAAAAAAGGATGCAATGAAAGATATCGCTTTGAAACCAAGAGTTAATGAATTTATGGTGTTTCACAGTCAGCTGGGGGCTTTGAGCCAGTAAGAAGCTACTAGTTGGAAGAAATCTCAGGAGTTTGGTTACTGACCAGAATAATGACACAAGCAATTTGATGTGTCATTTAGAAGACAGAACTCTACAAGTTAGTTCTTATGGAGAAAATCCTAGAACTTTTTTTATTAGAATTATCAAAAGTGCATAAATATTAAAAAAAGACTATCACCTACACAAGTGAAATGCTAGCATTTTTCCAGCATGAATTTAGGAATTTGTTTTCTGTCAAAACAAATTACTTCAAATAAGAGAGACCACCAAATGTTTTCTGAATCTCTCAAGAGAAGGATAAAACCCCTTTGCTTAGTTTGCCAAGTCACGCCTATTTTTCTGTAAGCCTCACTCTTGGCCAAGCCTGTTCCCAGGACCTGGACATGTGCAGCGTTAGCACAGAAGCTCTGTAAAACTTCACAGGTACAAAGGTGGGCCGTGACACCAGGAATTAGGTGGAAGCACAAATTTTTGCTGTGAAGAAATGTCAGGACAGCTGTAATACATTTTCCTTAAAGATCCAAAAAAAGCAAAGATATAAAAATAAGCTTTCCTACATCAGACAATCACAGTATACACTGGAAAACAAAATATACTGTGGCTAATTAAACCTAGGAGTAGTTTAAACAACAAACTGAAATTCAGTGGTGATGATACTAAAATTCAAGCATAGGCTCCAGAGTGTCCTTGCGGTGTCTGCTGGCCAAGGACTAGCATAGCAAGCCTAACTATTTCCTTGTAGCCGGTGGTTTATATTTAATTCTCTCAGCCACAGCAGTCACCTTTACACAAAGCAGAGTAAAAAAACTAATAACTGTAAGGCTTTGTTTTTTCTCCTTAAATATCACAGGCAGAGATATAATACCAGAGACAGTCTACAGGACGACAAATGCGTTCCCAAAAGAGAGTGGGGAGACAATCAGCTGCCACTGGTTGGGACTCTGTTCCAGTATGAGGCTTACTGGTTTGGGAGCGCTATCAGACCCGTCTGCCCTCACGTGCTGTGTGTCAGCCTCAGGCTTTCCACCTCAGGCTCCTCAGCAGCTCACATGTTTTCAGCTCACTGCCATGGCCTCTGTCCTGCTTTGGGACCAAACACAGCAGGCGTGGTTAGTTAACCAAACCTTTCATCTGCTCTGGTCAGTACATGAGAGAGGCACGAACACAGCTCAGTCCAAATGGAGCTGGAAAAGAGGGAGTAAGTCACAGAGCAGGTATTTATGTGATGGATAAATAGTCCCGTGGAGTAAATGCCTCCCTCCATTTCACCCAGACAGCTATATTGACCTTTTTTTGTCTAGAACCCAGATGTTGGTGTCTTCATGGGTCATTGCTGATGCTCGCTCTTTCCACAGAGCTTTTGAGTGAAATGGAGAGCTTCAGAGTGAAATATTTCAGATGCTTTGTATGGAACTGGGTGGAAAACAGCAGGGCGTGATCGGTCATCAGCATTTTTCATGCACTCCTCCATCATTTTGTATGAGCTCATGTGCAGATTTGGCCTTCCTTCTCTGCCAGAGGAATCTCAACAGAGTATGTGTTTCTGGGGAGGATCAGGGGAGAATTTGTCTCACAGAGCTGTTGTTAATGAGGCTTGAGAGGTCACTGTGCCTGCAAGAGGCATAGATGTGCCCAGGAGAATCCGTCAGCCCCCAAAAACAGACTTGATCCTTAAGGAAAGCAAAAAGAAAGTCCTTGAATGCTTTTGATACCTCGTTACTTTTAACAGCTTTGTCATCAGTTTATTTCGGCATCCTGGCAAGTGGAGTTTCATCAGGTGCTGAAGCAGTTTGCACTAGGAAAATGGCATTTTGCCTCCGAGGACAGAGCCAAGAATACTGTGTAAAACCCCAGCACTTTTCATGTTTTATGAAACCAGATGAGATGGATTAAATCTACTGCTTTGTACTTTCACTTTCTTTCTCTTAAAAAATGACCTCCTAAACTCCCAGAAGACAGCACCCCTCTGTAAATGCCATCTGAGCTAAAACACGGCCATGTGGGAATGGAGGGCTGGCCGTTCTGTGCAGTCAGAAAACAAGAACTGAAATGCATTCAGCAGTTCTCATTTAGTTCTCACTAGCTGGCCAAACAGAAAGCTATTTCCCCTGATTGTCCTGATAAATTATTTGAGTTCCCACCAACCCACTTCAGAGGGCCTTGGGTCACCCTGATAGCGTAGAAATCCGCAGCTCTCTAGACCCTACAATCTTCACTCAGATTGCCAAGGGATCTGGACTCACAAAGGGATTATATCAATCTGCGACAAAAAACCTTGCATAACTCTGGCACCTTCTGCCCAAACATACTTCTAGTTCTATGCACACATGCAAACCTGATTTTTTAATTACCTCATTCTTCACAAATGCTTATGGAGAAATAGATTGGCCAGCAGTTATAAAGACCTTTATGGAACCTATTTTTTTATTCAGATTTATTTCCTAATTTAATGGCAATGAAATCATAGTCACAACATAAAAACTAGCAACCTTGGGATTTTGGTATCTTAATCAGTGGCTGGCTGCTGGATGAACATTAGATAGCATTCCTGGGAGATTATGACTAACAGGAATGCAGTTTGGGTGATTGGTTCAAGGTGGCATCATTTTGAAATAGTTGTAAGATCTAAGGCACTAATTTAGAAAAATGAACCTGCAGTAACTGCATGAAAACAAATAACAGCCCTTGGCTTAGCTGTATCAAACTGATCAGAGGATATATTAATTTTCTACATGGATAATTCCTGGTCTTTTTTTAGTTCAGCCAGCTCCCTCATAGACTCTCTGCCCAGTCTTTCAAGCCTTTGCACTTATTATTCCTTCACTCACATTTAATTTTATACGAGTTGTTTCATTTATTACGAGCTTCACTACACATGCACATTGTTTCTGATTGTTCACTGACAATAATTATACATTATGTTTTTAAAAAGCTAATATGCGTCCACATAAATATATGCTTTAATAAATTAAGTCTGCTTTTTCAAGTGTCTGCTGTGATTGATATAGCAGGAAAATTGATGCGCATCAGAGCTATCAAGTCAGCATATATTTACTCCTTTAAAAATAAGTTAACCACTTGGCCCCTTTTCTGCTTTCTCTGGATTTGCCAATGCCTGGTTCAGTGTCCTCTGTCCTGCATCTGTGCAAGGTTCTGAAGTTTTGTCTCTCTTGAAGTTGCTTCATTATTCATCAGTGACTGTGTGTTCACTGAGATGAGACCTTCAGCATCTCACAGGATACCACCCCCCCAGTCATTAGGCTCCTGACAACCATACCTTTCACTTTCTCTCTTGTTAGTTCCATGGGTGTTTGTTTATTCCATACAAATTGAACATGATAATCCCAGAGCTTTATACATATTTGGGGGGCCAAGGAGGAGCATTCTTCTGCACTAAGTTACTGAACCACATTGTGGTTATGTCAGTGTGATGACCTGGGGAGAGGGATGTTAAATTGCACTGTAACTCCCTTCTTGGAGAAACATGACACGAGTGTTTTCATCTCAACATGGAGCTGGGCCAGGTTTGCATCAGGGCCTGAGAGTGAGACATTCTCGCAGGGCTCACAGCCGGGACACAACATATATTCCTCAAGTGCTTGGAATCAGAGCAGGATTTAAACCTCCCTGCAAGTCAGGGCTGTCCTGAGTTTATTTTTTCCCATGGTAAATATACAGACAAGCTGTTAAGTATGAATTTTGTTGTTCAGACAAATTGTCCCTAATGAAGAGAACAGAATCTAATATACAAAGGCATTACAAAATCAACCAACTGAGTATAATGGGCCTATACATTTAGATTTGAAGGCTTAAGTGAATAAGATCTTGCACTTTAATTAGTATGTAACATAACAAGTTGGCCCACTAAAATACTGTTCGTGAGCAACTTCCAGCTCAAGGTAAGAGTAGCAGGACCTGCTTTGTGGAGAACTGTCTCAGCATTTCTGTACACACAGCTGTGTATCTTTCTAGGTGCAGGCAGAAAGCACTCACATATGTCACTTCTTTTGCAGGTGGTGAAATCCAATCCCTCTGAAGAAAGTCCACACATAACAATGACGTTATCAAGGCACTATACACTGGGGAAATATTTTGGCAGTCAAAGCAAACCATCACAACTGCAGGACTACACAACAAATTCTCGGTCCCCATATCATGTCCGAGGTCCAATAAATCAAGTTTATTCTGAGATCCTTCTCAGCAGGCTCTGTGCAAGTAAGAGGGAGCTTGTCAGCACATAGCCTCTCTCGGATATAGCGCTGGGACTAGGGATGTGCCACTGCCTGAGTGACAATTGAAGGACCATGGTGAATTTATGACGTGCTTCCTTGAGTGGTTGCACACACACACCAATAGAGTCTGGGACGTGTGGCATTTTTCCTAAAACTTTTTCAAACCAAGATATGCCGTGGCAACTCTGTGGTGTCAAAATGGAAGATGGAGGGTTGCAAAGGAGAGAAGAAGGGAAGTTACTTGAACTGTTGCCAAAGGCTAGAACAGCTGTAGCTCAAGTAACTGTGTATTAATGATAGTAAAGAGAGAGAAATATAGACACTTGAACAATTTGGAAAGGACTGCTTTAGCTTTCAGCACTATCTAGTTTTCTATTTATAGAGACACTGTAATATTTGAATGTATTTAGAAACTGGCTACATTCCATTTTAAAGAGTTTTATTTTATGTGGATGGGTTCCCCTTCAATATCAAACCTTTTCTATTTAGACACTTGGTTTATGCAGTTTGAAAATGTCTATTGGAATTTTAATGATGACACCAAGTTTTGAACTTTAGTGTTTTTAGTGAAAACACACCCCTTCTTTGTATCTTAGATGGAACAGATACCTACTCTATTTTTCGCATGTTCTAAAGCTACTATAGAGATAGATTACTTGGACTTGAGACTGATTATGATCGTCTCAATGTAACATGTAAATATAGTGAATATGTTAACATAACCTTATTTATGGTCCCAGTTTAGGAGAGTGGCCATATGCAGGAAGCCTGCTTAGATATGTGCTTCAGTGTCTACCTTGGCCTGTAAGCCAAGCAAGTATTCTCCCCACATGGAAGTGCCATTTCTTTTATGATTTTTTATAAAATGCTTGCCAATGTGTGAAGCCAGTACCAGAAAGGGAAGAAAAATCCCCTTTGCAAGCACACATAAGAAATTCAGGATCTGGTTTTTAATTTGTCATGAGGAGTGTGTGATGTGATGGGAGCAGAATATACTGCCTGCACCTCATGCGTGGCAGGGACAAGACCTTCTCTGAATGCCAGTTTCATGCTGTAGCCCAGCTACACCACCAGTGTTTGCAGACCTACTCTGGGTGTAAACCCCAAGGAGAGGCTTTCCCGCTGCAGGGGGGAACTGTCTGCTGATCCCCTGCCACAGCATTGGCAGCACACTAGTTCACAGTTGTGGTGCCCTGATGGGAAACCAAGCATGGCCCAGGCTTAGCAGCTGGGTGATGGGTTCATGGCACCCCATAAGACTGTTCTCCCTACAAATTACCCACTTACGGATTTTTATGAATCCAGTCATGGAGCAGTCAATCAAGGCACCACTCTCTCCCACCATGCACTAGAGAAGGGAGTCAGAACCACGTAAGTACGAGCCTAACGAAGGATCCACCAAGCTCTGTGGCATGCTTCCCCCTTCACAATTTTCCATATAATCCTCCACTAGCTTCTACTGCCTTTGGGAAAGGAAACTGCAAGCAATGTCAGGGAATAAACAAATTATAGCACAGAACTAATCACCATCTTATTGGCCTTAGTAGCACACAGAAGGTCTGCCCTATATAGAAGTAGAGCTAGAAATTCATGACACCACATTTAGGATTTGCCAAAGATCCTTAAACTCAACAGTCTGTATGCCCAGCTAAAGTATTGTGAATTCTTGCTCCTTCAGATAAGATATGTAGAGATATGATGGGAAATTGTCATGCAATATGGAGTCTGGGTTCCCTAAATGATAGGAGGATCCTCAAAAAGAGGATCTGGCATATCTAATTTAGGAGACCTTCCACTATATTGACACAGCTCCTAATTTAGACAATGACATTACATTTAGTGAGACAGTGTGATTATCTCTGTTTCAGTATAATATGCTGCTGCTGTGCTTACAGTAAATGTCCCCAAATTTCTATGTAAGGTTTTCCCTGGTGTGGAGCTTTACATGAAAGACGGGTCAGGAGCTGTGCATAAATACTGAAAATGTCAGCATTTGGTTTTGAGCAATATAATTATATAAGGAATATAATTGTATGCAAATGATATAATATATAATCTTGGGTCTGGAACTCCAGGGCTGCACAACCTTAAAGCTGAAGGATTTAATATCATGTCATTAATATTAGTAGATGCAAAATGCAGCCAGATGTCTTTGGTATTAAGATGATCAATGGTAGGTGTATTACAATTCTGCTTCTGTTAAGATTTTTTTTTTAGCTTGTTTAAATCCACATGCTGTTACTGTTATTGTTCTGTACACAAATGTTTTTAAGGCATGAACTGGGTATTTATGTTTGGGGTTTTTTTTAATCAAAGCCTATTGCTGAAGCATCAGCTATAATGATGAAAAGGAAAGAGCTGACTTTGTTACACTGTAGCTGATATCAGCGAATGTGCAATTCATCACTTCTGGTTTCACCACAAAATGGTTTACATGTGTTGTACACCCAGATGTCTTAATGTTTTCCAAATCTTAATATTTTAAAAATGTATCAAGTGGAAATTTTCCTGTGTGTTTTCTATTTTTTACATGTCTACGTACATATATATGTCTGTACAAAGTCATTGGTACAATTTGCAAATTGATCTTTATTTAAACAAGTTCTTTGAATAAGTTTTTTCCAACACTATATATGATCCATGTAATCTTAGGAATAAACAAAGGGAATGCAGACTAAAACAGGTACCAAGGTACATTTTTCATTATTTAACTTTAAAATATATCTAGCATCTCTAGGTATGAAAGAAGAGAGCTGAGATTGACATGGAAGCATCGCTTGCTCATACACATTAAAATTTATAGATTAAGACAATAAAAGAATTACCATGTTTCAATTCCAGTGAGAGCACATGCGTTGCTATCAATGGTTTACTCTAGAATTATCACATCTGCTGTGACATTTTGCCTGAATAAGCATCAAATTGTTCCTACTATATTAAGACTGATTCATAACGTAGGATTTTTTTCCCCCATATAATTACCTTAGTCCCATTACTTACCATTAAAATAGCAAAGGACCTAATTGTCAGGGTGAGTTCCACCTCCTAATACAGACATGAATGGCCCTGGAATTGGCGGTAGGGTTGAAATAATCAGGCTGGGGAACAAGTACACCAAGAAGTGGTGTTTCCTGCTCAACATCTGCCCAGCAGTACGTGGAGTTTACAGTGGAACCAGGGTATACTTTAAGCTACAGGTAGAGAGACTGGAACTGTGCTGCAAAAAAATAAATACTCTGACATACAGAGCAGTAATCTCAGCTATTATCGCATCCCTTTAAACTTTAGCTGAAGCTGCAGTAGGATGTACCAGTGTCCAATGAGTTGCAACTCCTCATCGCTCATATAACTCCATTGATGTTGAACAGTGATTTGGGTTTGAGCCTTGCAGGGTAGATGGCCACCATGATCAAGTCCATCTCAGTGAGTATCTTTGGAATAACTGGCTATAATAAAAAAGATTTCCTTATTTGTAGGGAAATGCCTTGACAGTCAGCTCTGTCATCGGAGATGCTATATTTCAAATACAGCAAGGAGCTGAAAGAATGGACTACGAATACTATTTTTATGCTTAGTATTCATTTGAAAATATTAATCTTTAGAATAATCTCTTTCACACCGTTAAATATAAGGCCTTTATTTTTCTCTTCTGTGACATATTAAAGGGACATCAAAGTCAATTTATTTGCTTATTGGGTGGGGTAGTGGGGCATCCAATTACCTGAAGGTTGAAATAACCGCTAATAGTTATGCTTCTGTTGCTATGCTGAGCCAAAGAGAATGCTTTGAAGATGCAGATATGTGTGATATAAAGTTGACTGCAGTCCAGGGATCTTTCAGATTACTTTTTTAGAGTAAAGCAATTTTTAGAGGTGCAGTGAGCTATTTGGCATAGAGTCAAACTGCTAAACAAGCCTCTGTAGGCTCACATGAAAAACAGGGTCTTACCTTTTTGTTTGCCTGCTAGCCTTGCATCTGGCTTGTTTTACCTCACTGTTATGACTATCTGTACCTACTCTACTCCACATCAGCCTTTCTTTCAGATGATCTGAGAAGTTTCTGTTTCATCGTAGAAGCAACTTTTGGAAATCTGAGATGATTGTTGTAAATTCAGGCAAATTCAGGCTGAATCTTCAAAATATCAATGTTATTATCTTAATGTTTTCATCAATTCCAACAGCAAATGATCTACTGAGTGTAGCAGGGGTAGAGCAAGCCTCTTCTCTAGGGCAGTGATTTTCTCTGGTGAATTTAAAACAGCTCTGTTGTGGTAAGTACTTAGTGTGCATTAGCACTTAGCTCTTCATGGAGCTTGCCTTTACCAAACCAAACTCCATCTTTCAAACTCCACTGCCATCTTTACCTGTGTAAATCTTCAAAACACCAGAACAGTCAGTGTATAACGCAGGCATACCTATATACTGGTGCTGGTACATATCCTGCAGTATTTACTGGTACCTTCACACTATCCATTGAACAGAAAAGCCCTGACTACACAGTAAAAAGATGCCATGCATTTTAGCTTTACTCGCCTGTGGTTTGGTGGGTACTAAAAACAGTATTACATTTGTCAGCCTAGGCCAGTACCTAGAGCCAAGTGTCCTAGAAAACTACTCAAGTCATTAAATTGAATGGGCAAGGTGGGCCTGTAGGGTCACAACAGGGGCTCCTGCAGCACCAGTTTCTATTGCGATGGACTTCTCCCTTTTCTAGGTTCATTCATCTGGCTGCTTGGCCAGCTCCTCGGCAGCTGTGGGCAGCCCTTCCCGCAATCCCTCAAACATGTTCAACAGCCTTGGCAAGGTACACCATGTTACATAGCCTTGAACTGAAGGTAAAGCGTATGTTTAAATGAAATCTGAACTCTGTTCTTTGTGAAACACAGCACCTACTCAGCATCTCCTTGATTTCCTCTAGAACTGAACTGCTCTAATGAGGAGCAGAATTCAGTCCCTTTCAGTGAATCTCGGATAACGGGGTCTTTTCTCAACTTTCGACAAACTTTTTTCCCACTGCTTGTTTGCATGAAATAAAGGGAGGGATTGTCTCTGCATGCTCCTGTCTAACAGAGTGAGATGAGCTGCATTCACACACAGTCACTGTGGTAAGCATTTCCCTCATATACCTCATTACAGGGACAAAATTCCCACGGCAGATGGTGTTTCCAATATTGTGATTTTTTTACCTGTCTTGAGCAGTGACAGGCAATGCGGTTAATCAGCCAGTGCCTGGCTCGGTGTCTGCCAGCGCCGCCTGCCCCGGTGCTGCTCTCAGGATGCTAGGCAGATTCTGGGTGAAGACAAGACTGCAGAAATAAAATCCTTGAGTGAGGAATCAAAATGCCTCAGACACCTTTTGGCGAAGCCAGGGCAGTTACGAAGAGCTCGCTACAGATCAAGCGGATGAAATTAAAGTTGTCAGGAGCCCTTTAAAGTCAGTAAATTCTGTAGGATATTGCCAGGGTTTGAAGACCAGATATGTATTTGGCAGTTTCTCACTTGCCATGTTCTGAAAACATCTTTTATCTTTTCTTTTGTACTTGTAATTATCAACTTCCATACTTCCGTTATGATTCTCTGGGATTAAGGAGCTTAAAGTAGTATTTCTGCTCTGCCTGATAATGACTGTGCAGCCTCCCCAGATGGTAGTCAAATTGTCTTATAGATCAGATAAATTTTATTATTTCTGCAGGGGTTTTTTTCCTTTACTTCCACATGTCAGCTCCAAAGACTCTGTATATTTACAGTTAATCATCAATGGCTTTAGTTATAATAGCTTTAATACCTCCAATGTATTTGAAGAAACCTGCTGATCCCTATTTATCCTAACAGGATGGAAAACACTTTAAACCTTGAAAACCTGACCTTGCAAGTCATTAGACAATGCAGCACCCAGCATGATCTAGCCCACAACTGGCTTCCTTTAAAATAGAGAATGACAGTCACATCTTCATATATAATGATGTGATGTTGTCTCCTACTAAAGTTTTTACTGGAGTGATTACAATTTGAACATGATTTGTGTGGACTGATAGGTGGGGGTTTTTTTCATCTCAGGGCCTTTCTTGAGCTCTCTTCACAGCAAATGGTATCTATTAGCTACTGTAAAATCCTGTTTCAACATCCTTTGTGCACTGTCCTGCCTAGTTATTATAAAATACATACATACAAAGGGATTTACTGCTGATGGTAAAAGGTTAAATCACAACAGGTTTTACTACTCCACCCATTACTGGTCCCCAAATTCCACATTGCGTCATTTCTGTGCAGTAACAAGGAGTCAGGGTCTAGTAATCCCGTAATGCTGGCTGTCTGCTTGGCTCCTCAGTCTCTAGAACAGTTCAGTGCTGAAGCCCTGATGGAGCTATCAAAATAGCGCACCTTCAGCTGTGAAATGCATACAACAGAGTCTGCAGACATACTCAAAACATGCCTGTTGGGTCAAGTTCAGCCTGGACGTCAAGGATGACAGCTTCTAGAGACTATCTATTTTCAGGCACCAGAACCTGGATTCCTCCTTAACTCTAGATATTTAACTGAGGCATTTTAATTATGAGTGTGGTCACACTATGCTTCTTTGTACTCATCACAGAAAGACCAAGATCTGAATTATTCTCTAGAGGTGTCTATTACTCCTACAATATTGCTTACTGTATGGGGAACCTAAAGTAACTCTCAGAATTGTCTGATGGGTGCCTAAAGTTTTTTGAGACATGAATGTCAGCTCAACAGAGGAGTGGCTGTGGGATTCATTGTGCAGGTAGAAGATGTTCTCACACCCCCACTCTGCTCATTTAGACCAGGAACTTGATCACAAGCCCACCACCACCACCAGGACATGCTCCCCAGCATGGCCTAGGGTCGTACATTCTCAACATCTGCTCCTGGAGCTGCTTGATTGTTTAACAGTATGCTGAATCAGAGGGAAGCCAGCCCTGCAGGTAACCTGGTGAGCAGAACATTTGATAGTAGTATGGGATATGCAGGTTCAAGACCCTTCGTTTGCAAAAATGAAGAACAAATCTCCGTCTACTGCCTTGCAAGGAGGCTAGGTGAATGCCTCTCTTTCCATGAGAAAAGCCAAGCTGACGGGCACTTAACTCCAGAAAATAATAGAGATTCTTCTTCAGGTTTAGAAGCCAGATCAGAGATAGGTACCTGGCTGCTATCTGAGAGCTCCAGCTTCTAACACTTACGCGTGTACTAGAAGTGCATGGCGAGCCTAAGTAATTTAGGGGCTGCTGACTTTACTATGCAGTAAAAGCATCTAACAGGTGTTCAAAAACTGAGCCAAACACCTTGGTCACATACCCCATTTTGGCTCTATGAAGAATTTACTGCTCTGAGCATCTCTCCATGCCTCACACACGCAAACACACCCCCGACATTACTGCCCTTTTACTTTGTGGTTTATAGCTGTTCATGTAATTGCTCTCTAGCTCACTTCATTCAAAACAATACAGGCTAGGAAAGTCCTCTGTGAATTAAAGTGTGTAAACTAACATCGACAATTTCAGATTATTTGCGTTGGGCAGCTGTTAGATAGCAGCTATGCCAGTAGGTGAATGGTAGCATCCCTGAAGACATAGGGGAAAGGCAAATGGTGAGCTGGAGGCAGGATGGAGCTGACAGTCTCGCCACAAGCTAGCTGCAGACAGAAGCAGCATCCTTCCCCACTGAAGTCCTGTTGACAGACTTGTCCTGCAGCTCTTGCGGTTTGAATGCCTGGCTTCAAAGCAATATCCTTAAATTAATACAAATAAATACCTGCTACAAATACAAGTCTGTAAATAGGACAAAAAGGGTCAAAATCAGGAACTTCTAAATGTTTGGTAACTATATCTAACTGTGCCTAAGGAGTCCCGAGGGACTATAATAAGTCTATAAAACAAGTTAACACCTGCTCCTCATACTTTTGTTAATTAAAATTCAGTAGAGATGCAAGTCATTTTAATGAGTGATCTGTCGCTCCACAGGAGCCAGTCTGGAGTGGAGGCTGTCTCGACAATGCCGGAATTACCGCACTTCCAGCATACCGTCTTCAGTGCTGCTCCAGCCCAGGCAGTTGGGTTTTTTCCTAGGGTCTGAGGGACAGAATATCAATCATTTAGTCATTATTTGTCCCTCAAGTTCACAGTTGTTTCTAGTTCAGACTGATACCCTCCAGAAAATCTGTGTTTTGACTCTGGGAAGGTCAATTCAAGTGCGCTGACCTGCCTGTAAGGTATCAACACCCAAATAACAAAACGACTATCACAACACTACGGAGTACCGTCCTGCATCTACTGGGAGAGACTTGGTACAGGAGCACACCCCAATCTTTCACAAGCAAAGTGACTGAGGACTGTACACCAGCCAAGGACAGCACGTGCACATCTAGCAAGACTTTTCCTGTCCTGAAGAGGTGCTCCCTACCATGGGCTTGCTTCAGTTTCTTCCATTTGGGAATGTAAGACCTAGCCTTGCTTTCTCCACCATAACCAGGACTCTGCCTCCTTCTGGGGCCTGGGGAAGCTGGGATGATCCTGCCCCTTTCCATCATCCTGGCCACACATTTTCTGGGATGTTTGTAAGTGAAAACACCACACTGACTATTTGTTGCCTGGTTCAAGGTTGTCGCTGCCTCTGCTAGGCAAAGGTTTTCTACACAGAGCATAGAAGATCTGGGTAAGGAAAACTGATGGGGAGAAAAGTCCTTTCGCACATTTAGGCTCTTGACAGTAATTCAGCTACAGACAAGTTGCTGAAGTGAAAAGTATGGCTAACGGCCAAGTGGCAGCGCACTTCAATATGAAATGAAAGAAAAATCAAGGCTTGATTTACAAGTGCTCTGGTAAAAATGCTATGACACAACACTGGTAGATTTTTCCCTATCTGTGTCTTAAAATCTTTCACCAAGTAATATTGAGGGACCTAGCCTTATTTTTTTTAGCTTCAGCTGGAATATTTGCAGGTTTTTTCTCACCACACAACAATATTGATGGCAGTGCAAGCTATGCTCAATAGACAGAAATCTAAGGTCCAATCCTGGCTTGTTCATGCATGATATATTATTACTTTTGAAGGAAAAGAAGATACCTAGTAGAAGTGCTTAGGATCTTTCTAGGTTATTGTTGACAGATTTAGAGACAACTACTATGAAAGTATCTAAGCAAATGCCCTGTCACAGACACATATTAAACTGCTATTAATGGACCTGCTTCCTGGATCCATAAATATTTTATGGCCATCTAGTCAAGAATGCAGATAATGCTATTTGGTACTAATGTCTTGCACATAGTTCCAACATGTGGACCAGCTACCTGGATCCTTTTCCTCATGTCTAGACTCCTTCCTCCAACTGTTCACAGTTTTGTTTGAAAAGATCCCCAAAAAGAGCTTCCAGATGGCCAGAAAATGACAAACCTCTGAAGCCCAAAGTTCTTCAGATTTGCTCATGCTTTACTTGGATGCACACACTGCTCTGTATGAACATGACTACACGCAAGCAACTCATGGGCTCTCCTGGCTCATCTTGATGAGTCCTGCAAACAAATAATCCCCATTCTACTACAAAAGCATTCTTAGCCTTTTCCTGCCTTTCATTGAATATTTCTTGGTAGAATCTTTCAGCATTTCTTCTCCACTTCCCTCATTTTGCCTTACTTCTCATGGGGTTCCACACTTTCGATCTCCCCCTCCCCCTGTCTGTGAACAGTTGATCGAGCTCATTTTTCCAATCTCCACACACCACCCTAGCCTGCTAGGTGGTGTTCAGTGTTCAGTTCTCAGCTGGTGAAGCTGTGGTCTCCATCAGCTTTATTTTGGTGGACAAGTGGTGAAGGCTTTGTGAGCGATCCAGTGTGCCTCTGTGCTGCAGCCACTTTCCTAAGGATCACAGACTATCTTGCCAGCAAACAGAAGGGCCAAGTTGCACAGTTTGTTTCCTCAGAAGGTCAGAGAGAGCTGTACAGCCGACTTACAATGACCTCCACATCTCAGCCAGCCTCTGGACTCAGCATGCCTCTCCTGAGCTAAGACTCCTTGTGTTTACAACTGGGGTCCACTACATGACTAAAATCTGTTAGACGCAAAAGTTGTGAGAAGATGAAAATTAAAGTAAGGTGGGAATGCATTTCAGTTTTCCATGTTCTCTTACAAGAGCCATCTCTTCTTTTTTCTCCTTTGTTTTGTTCGCCAGCACGTCTTTCATCAAATCTCTATTTTCAGTGAAATGTGTCCTACCTACCCTTTTACCTTCCATCCCCTGTGCCTGTATGGGTGAAATAATTACACGGTGTATTTACACAGCCATGTCCTCCTTTTTAGTTGGTCCTAATATAGTGACAGTGTACTAAAGGAAGGAAAGTTTTGTGTCAGTGAGGCGAAGACCCCTGATTTAAATAGGTGGAGCTGTATTCCTATAACATAGCAGATTCAGGATTTTGGTGAGTAAATTGCACCAACTCTCACACTCACACATGCATAAGTGGTCTCAGGAGTCTTACTGTAAAGCAGTCTACCTTGTAACACATCACCTCGGCATACAGCTTTAAGTGTCTTAAAGCTTACTTCTATAAAAAAGTTGTTTCCATAGCTCCTGGCCACTTTCTGAAACTCACAGATTCTGCAGCTAGGGAGTAGTTTTACGTCTGATTATTTTTT
This sequence comes from Ciconia boyciana, assembly GCF_034638445.1. NCBI lineage: Eukaryota > Metazoa > Chordata > Aves > Ciconiiformes > Ciconiidae > Ciconia > Ciconia boyciana. The sequence continues at coordinate 26,481,217 of NC_132934.1, read as the reverse complement.
TTAAAACCAGTCTGCTTATTTTTGTAAGGCAGGTAAATTTAAAGTTAATATACAGCCCGTCTATAGCCACAAATAATACAATGAGACTTTGTCCTCCAATATTGCTGCAGGGGTCTGATCTAGTAGACACTTACTGTTAAGTTTATATGACGTAAATTTAGTCTGATACAATTTGATTCAGCAGACATTTATTTTTCTGCTTTATTTATACTGTACAGATAGTGCCATTTATTCCTTGAAAGTAGTCACAGATATAAAATAGAGACCATATGGAATATTTGCAGGCTCTGGGGTTTTTTATAACCAGATCTGAGATTATGTTCCTCTCCATTTTGAATACATATGATTCACTTAAGATTTTGTATTTAGGCTTCCCTTCTAACTACACTACGTTAGCTTTTGCCATTGCCAGTTTCTATAACAATACAAGTCAACTTTATTGGTAAAGATAAGTGAAAATTATTTACTCTCCGTCCTTCAAATTCAGTTTATATTTTTGTTTTGGCTTTGCCAGTATATTTTTACCTCTCAATTTCTACATTTACCAGAAGGAGAACATTAATGGAGACATAATTGGTGGCATTGCTAACGATAGCATTTTCAATCTCAAATGTAAAAATAAAAATAATACATCAGTGCTTCAAAACCATGATAATATAGAATTTGTGACAGCTACAATAAAACAAAATATATGAGTTCTCTTTCATATATTTTTGCACCTGAATCACACACTCAAGCTTCCTCTACAATCATGAAAGCTTTTAATCACATGTGTCCATTAAGTTGTACTTCAAAACACAAGCCAAGTATCACCAAGTCAGTCTGCAAACCTTTCCTGTTGAATCACCATTGAATTATTGGCCAGCATACTGTGATATCCTGGATAGCCTAAGGGTTAGATAGAGAAGAAGTGCCCAGAGATACTGGATTTGCATGCTAACCAAGTCAGCTTTCTGATAATAAAAATAGAAAGTCCCTATCGCTTTCCTCCCCTTGGCTCCAAAAGATATTAAAGAAGTGTAACAAGCCTTGGAAAACACAAGATGAGGTGAAGATAATGATAATTATCATATCTATAATAGTCATTTCCAGAAAACAGGCTCATTTTCCCTTCTTTTTTTGGTGTTGGACCAGGCCTGTTGTATATCATTGTGATGTTTGTCCATGAATGAATGGACTCTCTTGGGACCCTTGCAGATAACACCGCTCAGGGTGCAGCTGAAGAGGGTGTATGTTCCATTAAAACACAGATAATGGGATGTCTGACATTGGAAAGCAATTCTGAGTAATCATATATAGCTTACACTCAAATTTTGTTATCCAAACATATTTCCTAATAACTTCTGTAGAAATAGCCATAGATACAAAAGAATTCAGCAACAGTAATGAAGCACCTGTTAGGCTCTCACACACGAAAGTACCAAGCACAGCTGGGGCAGAGTGATGAGACGGGGTAAATTCTACCAAAACTGCTGAGGATACTTAGGAAATAAAATAGATTAATATTTACACAAATCAGAAATTAAAGGACTTGATGGTCCTGCCTGTTGTCCTTCACTACCTAAAGGGCAGGAAAATTCTGAATCACAAGATGATTGAATTTTCTGAGTAATAACGAGGGTTGAAAGCATTTGCTGTGAGCATATTGAAACTGTATAAATATGCCTAATTTCTAGACAGAAGAAGTCATTAACTTGGTATTGAGGCTGTAAATAAATTGTTCATTCAAGAAGGAAACTTAATACTGTGTGTGCTATTAAAAACAGATATTTGTGGCACCGTAGCACTTAATTTTACGGCTGTGTTTGTGAGCTCCTTTACGCTTCATCTGGGGAATCTTTCACATAGGAACTGCAACCAGCAAGAGATCCCAGCCCTCGGTACAGAATCCCTGTCTCTGCAGGATGGGTGAGGAAAGGCAGAGGGAGTGACAAATTGCCCAACTCCACTCCCAGGGTCAGGATTAGCCACCGCGCTTTGTAGGGACTGAGACTCTTCCTTCAGAGCTGCTGGTGTTTATGGAGTCCTGGCATCACCCGGACCCTCCAGGGCAACATCGGACCACGTACCTCCCACTTGCCTCTCCCAGCAAAGACTAACTGGCTGTACTAGCTCCTGAATGGGCTTGGGGTGGAGGATGCCTTGCCCTACTCTCCAGGATGAATCCCAAGGTATGTTCAATACTGCCCATGCCATGCTAAGGGATACTCCCCTCTGCTCACACGAGTAGGGGAAATTGTAGATATGCAAGCTCCACACTGACACCATTTTCACTGGTGGTCACTGGAGATTTTTGCACCTGTTGAACCGCTCAAACATCTCAAAAGATAAGAGTCAAAGTAAGTTTTCAAATAATTATTAGCACAATAAGAAACTACCTGTGGGAAGGGCATAAAAACACAAAAAAACATCCCCAAACAACCTAAACTATTCCCTTTTATCCCTATTGGCCTTAATTTTCACATGATTTAGGTCTATGCTATTACAACATTGCTGAGATGTCAAACCCCAGCTACTTTGATAACTTGCCAGTTTAGCAGAGAGTTCAATTAGTTGGGGACAGCCTAAACCCTGTAGACTTTGGCATCTTGCCTGCGGCTACACACATTTTAAACCACAACCACCCTGCCTCATGCAACAGTGTATAAATATCACAGCTGCAGGGATATAACAAGGGTAAGATTTCCAAAGTTGAAAGACTGTCTGTGACAATGGTGCTAAAAGGTTTAAGTGGGTTCAAATACTCCAGAGCCAAGCCCAGCCAAAAAAAACATGTTAGAAAGAGGGAAGGAGGGATCACTAAGGAGAGGAAGTAAGAAGGTGGCTCAGGAAACAGGTAACATGTAATACTGGTTTAGTAAGATTTAGTAGGATTCAAGGAAGGATTTGATGTTTATCAGTTAACCCAATCAAAAATTTTGGAAGTGTTATATGACTTGAAAGACTGTGAACTTGAAAAATTAGGCCATTCATTTTTTCCTCTCACCACCACATCATAGGTAGCAGGTGACTACAAGCATCCTGTGATTGTCGACACAATACCATTGCCTCTCATTTATTCCTGAGCTTCCTCCTTTTGAAACTGGCCTTGTAGGTAAATTCACACATCAGAAGCAAGTAGTCTGATGACTGGACCAAATGCTTTACAGATTAGGCACGCGTCCGTACCTCAATGAATGAGAATATAATAAATTGAGTGCCAGCTTTATGTTATGACAGTTACAGAGTAGATTCTTCTGTTTCTGTCATTATCCTCACTCAAAGGATAAGTAACTCATTAGAAACGGAATTATCAATGAAAAACTGAGGTCCTAATTGTGGTTTTGATGATGATGTGCCATCTGACTCCAGCAAATTCACTATCTTTCTGAATCTCAGTTCTTTCATCACAGGATGGCAATAGTTCTGTACGTGCGAATCATGTCACTCTTATGAGATATAACAAAATTATTGCTCTAAAAGAGTTGTGTGGAAAGTGTTAACACAAATTAGCAGCTGGACCAGGAATATGAACTGAGTTGCGCTGCTTTCAGGGGACCAGCTCCCCCTTCTTCCTCTACCTGCTGTATACCTAAAATACAGCTAACTGCTTGGGAGCATGCCGCTTCTGTGCACACAGTGAACGTGCGCGCATACACACACACACACGTGCACACACACACAGAGTACCTTATCCTGCTCATCTCAGGAACTTCTGTATAAAGTTTCCACATACAGCAACAAAGCAGTGGTGTTACACCCTCAGGGAAGTCTGATTTAAAAACTAAATAAGGAAGACTTCCAGACTTTCCCTCTCCACTGAAGTCACTTGGGCTCTTCTACACACTTGAGCTACTTTTTTTTACCAAACTCCATAACTGCCTCCTAGAAGTCCTGTGACACCAGCCAGTAGCACCAATCCTCCTCTGATCTCATACACTTTGTGTACAAAACAAAAACTAAAAAGTTTAAATAATGCTGCTTTAAGTATGATGAAAAATATTAAGCACATTTTATGTCAGTGAAAGATTTAATTTGTCATCATCTCACATCTCCCAGAGCATTTCCCATCCTCCTCAAGACAACCAGGGAAATCCATTGATGGCATAAAGGTGCACTGTTAGCAAATATAATTTTACTAGTAATGTTATTTTTTAGTAGTAAGTAGGTTGTAGGTGAAATCACAATTAAAAAGGGGATTTTTTTCCACATCTTTCACACCCCTCTTAGTTATGCTTTGAAGCCTTATCAGCATTCCCCTGACACATTTTGCTTAATATTGGTATGCCAAAAACATTTCTCTGGAGTAACTCTAGAAAATACCTACATTTAGACTGTCAGAGAACAGAATTTGCCAGCAGTGCTTCAGAAGAAGCCCATATCTACTTCCAGGATCCCCCAAAATATGAGCAGATCTCAAGCACTCGTGTAAATATTGGTAAGCCCAGGACACTGTCTCCAGATTTGCAGCCATGGGGAACAGCAGACCCCAGAGTCAGTCTGAGCCCTCTCTTCCTCAGCCTTGACTTTATGGCAGTGTATCACCAATAGATGTAGATTGCCAGGAGATCTGCTCAGCAATTGCTTTAGCAACTGTCACTGGAGTTATGGGCTCCAGAAAATTTACTTGGAGGCTACACTAGCTTTCTTCTGGATTTTTTTGTAAGAAACAGAAGGGATTGTGAGAGGTCTGCTCTTTCTTTGCCTTCCAGGTCCATTTTTTACATATCCATGAACATAGAGAATGAAGTTTTATATGTACTGTGTTGTGCTGCTATTATAAAGATAATATTAAGGAATCTACATGTTTGTGAGGTCTGTTTGTGAGGTCTCCATCTGCCACCGTGTTGTTACTGGATGCACTTTAATTGCTGTCCTGGTCATTTGTGACCTCAGTGTGCCAGGTCTAAATTAGCAACGGATGTGTGTACTTTCAAGCTGTACATACTAAAACGAAAAACAACACTGAGAACAGCAATAATATTAAACCTCAGGACAAGAGGCAGATGGGGATCTCGGGGGACTCTGTATGGGAGAAGGGGCATCTCTCTTTTCCTCTCTAATTTCCTTTCCACTACCAGCCTGAGCTTATCAAGAGGCTAAGACTTGTCTGCTGAGACGCCAACTCATAGAGAGATGCTGCAGTGTAAGGGGGCACTGTACCAAGAGTGCAAGAACCCCTGCCCTGAAGTCTGGGGTCTCGCTGCACACCTCTCCTCATGTCCTTTCTCGCTGAGGGTACAGTACTCCCACAGCCTCCACAGTGTGACAGCTCTGCTCAGGCAACAGGACTTTGCTGGGGAGCGGGATGCAAGCACAGCTTGCCTCCAGCCCTTCCCCGCTGCAGGAGCAAGGTGGGTCCCACAAGCAGCACTGCGGAGCCAAGGAGGAAGGGACTGGAGGCAGAGAAAAGAGGCACAGGGTGGCTGGGCTGGGCCAGGCCTCCCAGGGCACAAGCCTGGTTTGCAGATGCTGCAATATCATACTATCAATTCCCAGTAACCCTGGCAGCGTGCAGAGCTGTGCATGGAGAACTGCGATACCGCTGTGCTATCAGGGTATTGCCCCGCACGGACTATGTGGCTCATAAGTGAGCACATACATAGCGATTCACAGCTACTGACTGCGTAGCAGCGACCTTTACACTTACTTCAAGGCTCTGCTGGCACGTGATCTCTGGAAACAGCCTGGGTGCTTTCCCCAGAAGAGTTTGTCACAGCCAACACATACAAACCTTGATGACAACACCTAATGCTGAGACGGTTCCAGTTTCTTCAATGCAAAGACTCAGCAGTTCCCAGGGCTGATGGGCATCATTGTGCAGCCAAGCACTGAGATGGACTGAAAGCACATTTGTTGTATGAGAAGTATAGAATTTGTGCTTGGTCACCAAACCTGATAAATTTCATAGCTGAAGGGCTAATCTGATTTAGAGAATATGGGAGATTTTTCTGTTTGGAAGGCAGGTTTACCTCTGCTCAGTTTTTTAAGATAAGGCGATAACGTCCCTGTTGCTCAGTAGGGCCCATATGTATAGGTGGGATAATGCAGTCTGCTGTGGTGTGTTGGTTTTTTCATGTCTCTGCTGGGCATCAGAACTCCCAGAAGAGGGAAAAGAATTTGAACCAAGCGTTCAGAAGTGGTGACTTGTTTAGGAAAAGTTAAGTGTTTAACTTTGTATATACCTGCATCTAGTAAATAAGATGGCAGACCTCGATTATAGTGAGAACACTAGCCACTAACTTTTTAAAGAGATAATTGGTCCATCTCTGAAGCATATTATCTGTCGAGTGATCTGCTTATTCACACAGATTCTGCACAATGGAGTATTTTTCTTTATCTAACAGTGAATTAAAAAAAAATTACATATCTGTTACTGACTCTGTCAAGATCACATTAATCATCATTAAACAGTAAATTAGTAAATGGCCAGTCAGGAAATACCACTCAGCTTAAACACATTTCCTTCCTTTTTTCCTTTAACAGCAGTTTATTGTCTTCTTCTTAAAATAGAAAAATGTGGACATTTTAGTATGAATAGCCACAGATAGCCCCACCTTGACCAGAGAAAGTAAGATAAGCAGTAAGTCTAATTTATCTTCCCTGATTCATACTAAATTTTGATCACTTGACCTTGGTTTGGATTGTGGTTCATTGTCTCTGCATCACACTCATGTAGCTGCCTGCCATGGGGTGAATGGTCTTCAGGCACAGAGGGCTCTGAAGCACCAGTAAATTTAGAATTACAGACTTCAGAAACATTTGGCAAATTTCAATACATTTTGGTAGACCAGCAAGGTATTTCCAAATATTGTGTCCCTTTGCAGGTTTGCAAAGCCCACAGCTTGCAAAGTAATTTGATTGCCCTTCCCTTCCTAGTAGCCAACGGACCTGTATGCACACACATAGCTCTGGACTGTAGAGATACTCCTGTATAGAAATACTCCTCTATGTGCTGCTTTTGCCCAGAGAAGAGAATATTGCTGGAGCGAATAAAGAAAAAAGATGGTGTAAATGGCAGACGGGAAGCTGAGAGGCTGGAAAAGGGAAGAGGCTGGGGGTTCTGGGGGGAACCAGGCTGCAACAGCCAGAGAGGAGGTGCAGGGGCTGTGAGCAATGGGGGAGTGGTGGTAAGGGAAACAGATGGGAAGAGAGGCAGATGGGGAATTAGGACACAAATACATAGTAATCCAAACTTCTTTAAATTGGACGGTCATGGAAAAATGTGGTTTGCTTCCAGTCACTGCTAGAGATTGAACTGGATGATCTCAAGAAGTCCCTCACAATTTATATTTTTTTTTTAGCATCAGCCCTCCAAGTTGCAACTCTTTCACTTTACACGAGTATGTTAGATCAAAGAGTTTTCCTAACTACTTAATGGTTATTGTAGCAAAAAAATGTAGACAAAATCAGATCCCAGCATATGGGAACCCGACAGAGAGGTAATTTATTTATGGTATCATATATAAAATATGCTACAAATAGGATTGGAATTTTTGAAATCAATATTTTTCAATTTAAATCTTATTTTGTTATCAGCATATAAGATTCTGCAGCTTCTAGAGAAAAATTCACATGTAAGAATTGAGGACCAAAAGCCCCATACTAATTTAAAAAAAAAACAAAAACAAAAACCAAACAAACCACAGAGAAGAACCCTGTTAAAAAAAATGGCAGGAAAAAATCATTTTGAAGTGGATGATAAATGCATATAGCAGATCAAGAAGCACGTAAGAAATACAGGGCTTTGAATTAACTTTAGTAGGTGGAGCCAGGAAGCAGCAATGAAGATAAAACGAACCATGTGTCCTGGAATAATTAGGTAATTCTCTGACACAGCCCACACAGTTTTGGCTGGTTCAGGCCTGTTTCATGGCCGGTTCCTGTGTTCCGATGTGTCCGCCATCCATTTCCCTCACTCCGGACTAAGTTCCTCTGCAACCACAAGCAGATGTTCTCCAGACTACAATTCAGAACAGAGAAAACAAGCCGTATCGGAAGGTTTAAATAGCTCGTGGGGTCATATGGCATCTGCCAAGAACCGGTGGTGCTTTGGAGACCCTTTAAGAGCAGGCAAATGAGCACGAAGTAGGAAGGAGACATAATTTTATAGACTTAAATGTACCACAGCCTGTGCTCTTTAAATATCTCAGCATATCCATGGGGAAAAAGACAGGGGGAACACGACATTTACGTGATTATTTCTCTACATGTTGTACTCTTAAAAATGTACATGTCATTTGAAACGATTTATTGTGCTCTTCACTTAGAGCTATTGTCAGTCAACAAGAGCTATTTCACCAGTTTACAACTGTGTCAAATCAAAGCCTTTACAGAGCTGCCATTTTACCCAGATTATTTTTAGCGCAGGTGTTTCACTTACACAGAAGGAAGCAGCAATATATTGTGATCAAAGAAGACTTGAAAGTCCAGAGTGCCAACACCAGCTCTTCATCAGGTGCTAGCTGACTCATTGGCTTTTAATGTGTAAAATGAGCAAGTAAGTAATTAAGGTAGTAGTCGATAAGAGTCTGTCACTGAAGTTAACAGGAGTGGACAAATGCTGTCGTAACTCCGGAGCCAGTTAGTTAATACTACTACAGCATTGGGGAATTTGAGTAAAACGCGTGGGGAATGTTATGATTTATTGACATGAGTGTTTTGTGCCTTCTCTTCTTTCCGCGGATGAAATCACTGCAGACCTACCGGTTCCTCTGCCCGCAGCCCCACTCTGTCGCGCCCGGACCCCCGCCAGCACCCCTCGCAGGCGCTCGCAGCGCTTCCGATCCCAGAGGAAAAGGGCAGCACCGCAGAGGGGCTGGCGAGCAGCTCCACAGCTCCACCGGTCCCGGCCGGGCACAGCGGAGCGGAGCGGCGCGCAGCCCCCGCGCTCCCGCCGCGCCCCGGCCCGGCCCGCCCCGGCCCGCCCCGGCCCCCGGGCGGCCAATGCGCGGTCGGGGGAGGCAGAGCCGGGGAAAACATCAAACTCAACTTTCTCACCTTGAAGGGAATCAAGCGCTCCCAATGCTTCCTCTCCTGCCGCCCGCCCCGCCAGCCCATCCTCCCCGGGCTTCCCCCGCCGGCTGCCCCCTGCCCCCCGAGGAGGAGAGAGCCGCGTAGGGGGGCGCCGCTGGCGTCCGCCCCCTCGGTCCCTGCTGCCGGGGGGCCGGGCATGGGGCGCGGGGCCCCGCTCGGACCGTGCCTGCTGCGGGCAGCGCTGCTGCTCGCCCTCGGCCCCGCCGCCGCCGGCGGCACCTGGATGTGAGTAGCCGGGCGCGGGAGGGGGGGCTGCGCGGCGCCCGTCCCCTCGTGTCCGCCGGGGCCCGGCGCTGACGGGGGGGCTGCTTCTGCAGGTGGCTGGGCATCGCCGCCGCCGGCGGGCCGGAGAAGCCGGGCTGCGCCAGCCCGCCGCTGAGCCGCCGGCAGCAGGACCTGTGCAAGCAGAAGCCGGAGCTGGTGCCCGCCATCCGGGAGGGAGCGCGCCTGGGCCTCCAGGAGTGCCGCAGCCAGTTCCGACACGAGCGCTGGGACTGCCGCCCGCCGCCGCCCGCCCGCCGCGGACCCGCCGCCCCCGCCGCCGCCGCCGCCGCCGCCTTCGGGCACCAGCTCAGCAGCGGTGAGTGTCCGCCCCGCCGGGGCCGCCGGCCCGCAGGTGCGCCCGCCGCCGCCCCGCCGGGGCAGGGAGGGGCGCGGGGCTGCCCCGGTTCGCCCCTCCCCGGAGGAGCCCTGCGGGGCGGGCGGCGGGGGGCCGGGGCTCCGGCGGGGCGGGGAAGGGGACCGGCCGTCCCGCGGCAGAGCCGGGCGGAGGAGTGAGTGCCGTCGTGGAGGGCGGTTGCCGCATCCGCCCCGGGAGGCTGAGACAGGTACACGAAACGCACCGAGCGGACGAAACCTGCCATTGTCTTTCCGAAATTACGGTGGCTGATTGTAATTTTTGCTTAGTGCGTCCGCGGATGGCAGCGCCTTTGACTAGATCCACTTAACTCTGTTGAAATGTTGTTATTCTTACCCTGATGTTGGGTTTATCCCCTTATGTCATAATTACTAAATGAGTGGGGTAATGACACATAGTATTTCGAAAAGGTCGCTTGACTGCAGGTAAAAATCTGCTCACAGCACCAAATGCAATGTGAATTACTTTAAAATGTATCATATGCGCTCAGTTAGGCGGTATTGCTCAGCACAGCAAGACCGAAGCTGCTTTCGTTGCGCAAACTAATAATGGAATTGCTGAAATTTACACTGAAATAGGGACGCTTGGTTTGTATCAAAGGTCTTGATCCTGCAAGTTTCTTTTGAACACTCTGCTCAATGATTTCAACGCAGCCATTGAGGTGAACTTAACTATTGCAGTACTTCATTTTGTGTTTGTGCAATCTTCACTCCATACTACAATACAACAGTGAAAAATCCCAAATATTAACCATGAAAACATAAAATGGGCAATAAAAAGTCATGCGTATTCCAAAAAGGAAAAGGAAAAATAAACCAGGGAGCAGTTTACCCTATTATATGTAGCCATATGTATTGTATGTTAGTCCTTCTGTCTAATGGGAAGGACTCTTCCCATAGACCCATAAATGAGTGACACTGCTAACCCACGAAGCTTCACTAGTATGTCCTGTGGAAACATTTTATGACGGTACCAGCAGCACAGACTAATACGAGCGGGAGAAACAAACAGGAACTTTCCTGCCCATGAGCAGGAACTTGGGAGACTGGAAATAACAAGTTGTTTTTACAACAGTGAAAATTAGCACAGTGAAATTTTAGCTGCAGTTGATGGCCAGGCATTGATTTTTGGTTTGCTTAGAGAGTATACCTTGCTTAACACGGTTTAAAGATCTGTGCCACATTATGCCAGAAGTTTCAGAGAATAGGACTGGCTTAAGAGGCCCAGGCAGGTCCCTCCATGATTCTTCTGAGATAGAATAGGAACAGTTAAAGGCTTTTTTTACTGCTGTCTTTCCCATGGCCAGCTTATTCAAGAAAAAGCACATGGCCTAAATATTCTTGTACCATCCTGCTTTCTGCCTGGTTTAAGTTTCTTGGGGCTGTTTGCAACCTTTGTGAGTTAGAACCTCAATGTTTGCTAAATTTAGCATGAGGTAAGTTCTGGCCCTATACCAAAGTAACCCGGGATCGTGACAGCTTCAAGTTCCTCCTCTGAGATCTGAACTAACCCTTTCTTCTTCTTCAAATCAATATGAATAGTGAAAAGCAGAGTGGAGAGTAAGGGGTTTGGGGTGTGGTTTGTTTTGGGTTTGATTTTTTTTTATTTATTTATTAGAACTTGATTGGCTTGAAAGTTTCTGGGGAAAATAAAGTTCCAACCAGACTTAGAAAGGAGTTACCAAAAATCACATGGTACAAGCAGCCAGAAACAGTACCATTAATAGCACAGTCATATGAAGAGGCCCTGAAGTCTTTTTTGGATGTGAATATCCACTGCTTTAAACAAGTTAACTCTACAGACCAAGCTGTGATGACTTTAAACTTGTAACTGTTCGTTTTTAATAATAGTCTGGCTTGTAAAATTGGTTTCTACAGCTCTGCCAGGAAGGTAATCAGAGGGAGTTATGAAGTAATAAATTCGTGCCTTGCTTTGTAGGCACGAAGGAGACCGCGTTCATATACGCAGTGACGTCGGCAGGACTCGTGCATTCGGTGACGCGATCGTGCAGCGCAGGAAACATGACCGAGTGCTCCTGTGACACAAATCTGCGGCATGGTGGCTCGGCCAGTGAGGGCTGGCACTGGGGCGGCTGCTCCGACGATATCCACTACGGAATGTCGTTCAGCAGAAAGTTCCTGGATGTGCCCGTTAAGAACGTAACGGGCAAGAGCAGGAGCGGACTGGCAGCGATGAACCTGCACAACAACGAGGCTGGGAGGCAGGTATGTGTCACCATTCAGCAATGGCAGCAATCGCTTGTTCAGTTTCATTGGCAAAATGGTATCAACCAAACAAGGCCTGTCCTTGACTGCAGGTACAGATGGGGCCAATGGCAAGAACCGCACTAACACTGCCAAAGCAATGTGTACAAACCCAGAATCAGAGCTGGTTTTAACTAATTAACTAACTAAACTTCACAGGTTAAAATGAAATCACAAAATAAGAATTAGATCTGGAGTGCTAATCAGAGTAATCTCAAATAGATATTTGCTATTCTGTAGCAAACTTGAAATAGTCCTGTTAGCAGCATAGTACTTTAGGAGTTTTTTCACTGATTATTCTGTTATTATCATGACCTGCATTTTTAATTCTCTCTAATACTGAATGAGCAGGCAGACTGGACATGAGGCATTGTTACCCATCCACAGCCTGGGGTCTGTGTCTGAGAGCAGAAGTCTAGAATTGTTCAGAGAGGAAATTGAGAGTTAACCTTTTATTTTAAAAGATGGGATGGAAATGACACCTCTATTTTAAAGGAGCTCATTGGTTAGGGCACTCATCAGAGAAGTGAGAAGAGATTGGCTTCGGATAGCTCTTCTTCAGCCTAAAGGACTTCAAACCCACGGTTGCAGAGGAAATGTGTGTGTGGGTGTGTGTGACATTGGGTCCTCCTGTCCTGCTCTGCAGAGGATGATAAATGGAGGCAGAAACAGCCAATACAGGGAGGTGTGAGTCTGTAATCTAGTGCTTGGGGCTTACATCTGAAATGGCAGAGACTTGGATTCTGGTTCTTGCTTTAAAATTAGTTTCTCTGCTTTACCTTAGAGTTTTTAACTTCGTAAGTGTTTAATGGCTCGCTCTGGCCCCAATACTTTAAATCTGTTCTGTTTGGTGACACAGCTATAACTGAAGAAAAGAAATGGAGACCCCCTGGTTTTGACTACACATATTGATGGACTCCATTGTAACTCAGTAATTTCCTGTAGCCAGAAGCAGCATCAGTGGGTTTTACTGAAAACAACTTTCCTATCAGCCATAGACAGGGAATCTGTCTGTAAGTCATTATAAGAGCCATGGTGGTATCATTGCAAACTATTTTAATTTAAACCAATTTTTACAGTTTGCAAGGTAATATATTCTATTTAATTTAATTAAGTTATGATTCTATATAATTATATATAAGTTGGAAAACCAGAAAATCTTTCAGGGACATAGGCCCTTTTCAGGACTGAAGTAGAAGCAGCAAACTTTAAAACTAAGTAGGTGCTGAGAACAGTTACTGTGAGTTTAATTAGATGCCAGTCAGCTAAATCATCTCCAAGAAAAGGTGGTTAGTATTGTGTAGTAGGGGATGTTAATAAGAGGAACAGAAGATTAAGTGATTATTTCCTTAGGGAAAGAGCAAAGGGTCATTTACCACATTTGTAGAGAGAGGTAGTTAAGGGAGGAGATAATAATCTCCATAAAATTATCTCTCTTAATTTCATTATTTTTAATATACAGTACAGATATGAATTTTAATTTTAATACCCATGTTTGTCATTAGACAGTGCCATTTTCTCGGATTAGGGTGAGAATCAAAGTGTAGGGAAGAAGAGTGCAAGGCTCCAGAGGAAATTCAGAGAGAAACAGAGATGTGATTTCTGTGTTTAGGTGGCAGCAACACAGGTCTCTGATACCCCGTTCTCCCGTCTGCCTCTAGCTCTATGTTAGCAGCAGCAGCAGTTTGCTGTCCTTTTGTCTTCAGTGACAGTGTTCACTTAATGGTCTTCCAGCACCATCCTTGTGCTCATCACTCACTCCTGCAGGTGTGCCAGCACATCTGTCTGGGGTCTTGCTCTGTGACCTGTACCAAGGAACCATTCAGCTTTAAAAAAACACACACACACACACACACAGAGCCTAGAAAAGAAACTTTTCTTTTGGGGTTGCTTTCTTTAAAGTTGGATCAGTTCCCTGATCTCATCTATAGCGGTCACACAGGCAGTTGGGCCACCTACATCATGGGGACAGGACTGACTGGCAAAGGGGAAGAGTGTATTCAGTCAAAGATAACATATTTTCAAACAGTGAGCTAAAGGAGTTGGAGAATGTGGTTAAGTGAGTCTTCATTTTCCATGAATAGTATTTTTGACAGGATTCAAGTTATCTTAGATGCTGGTTATACACATGAAAACATAATCAATTCTGATTCCACATCTTGAATGTCATGCAACTGTAGTATCTTCTATTACTATTCATGTTGAGTGGTACCTATTACAATAAATAACTTTATGAAAGCAGAGTTTTAGACTAGGCTGTCAGTCTCTGGGAATGTGGTAGAATCCCACCCAAAAGGATCCGTCGGGTCCTGAGGACCTTTCAGGATTTCAGGCTTTTCACAATACTGAGCTCTCCACCAAGGCTCTCAAAGTATGCTGTCACAGGCTGATTTGGTGCGTACGATACATATGCTTATTCCTCTTCAAAGACACTTTACTGTGTTTTTAAAAAAAACCCATCCACTGCAAACCTGAAAGGCTGGAAGGTCCTTATTTCACTGATTTTGTATCAATGCTGTATTTGTTATTCATTATCTTGGAAGAAAATATGCAGACTATTTAGTCAGCTTCCATGCATAAATATTTTGTAACTTAATGGCAAACTGTAGGATAAAGCAAATATTTTGACCACTGTCCAGAGTGAAAGAGAATGTTTATTGTTGGTACTTGGGATTTCTAGCAGCGATATTAGCTGAAGTAAAGTTTAGCAGAACTCTTAATTTTTGCAGTTTCAAAATCCTTAACTAGGAGATGTTGGAAAATGTTGACCTTCATGTTTTGGGGCTTACAAGGATATTTTGCAATATATTTTGGTACTTTATGAACTTTTGTAATAAATACTATAATGTTCCTGGTTCTGTGTCTTGCAAGAGCATTCTTCCAGGGACAACACTTCTGTGTTTGCTTGGAGTTATGAATGGAACTGATATGTGCAGAATTCTCTTGTTCCTTTCCCATTTATGTACAAAATGCTATTTTACATTTCTACATCTCATAGTTAAATCCAGGATATATCAATTTTAAAACAGTAAGGATCCTTTGACTGATGTCCACTGTTTAGGATACTAACCTGAACCTCAGAAGATCCAGATTTCACTCCTTATTCTGCCACAAGATAAATGTTCCTCATCTTTTAGCATTGTAATGTTCAGTATACCTAGATGTGCATATGTGAGTTGGGTACCTCCGCTCCTTAAACTAAAGGATGAGGGGAGTCAGGCACTATGGGTTGAGTATTATTGTAGTAGTATTATTTCACTGATGGAAGAATTTCTGCTCTGTTTTGCACCTGTGGAAATTTATTTGATCTGCAGGACTTCTGTCCTCACATTGAAATAGGTTGGCTCATCAGAGAGTTTATGTTTACTGATAATAGTGGGTTGGTAACAGTCCCACCAACAGCCGGCAACTGTTCTTAACTGCTGTACCTCTGGCAGGACATATGCTTGTCTTCATTAATAGTCCTGCTTTCTTCTCCCAGTGGCTTAAATTAGGCTGTTTGGTTACAGGCATCGGTTCCCATTGCAAAACAAGTACTGGCAGCCCCTGTCTCACAGCTGAGAACTGCCTGCAGACAGAGAGCTTAGCTTGGAGTTATTAAGCATTAATTGGCATTAAGGGGTATACAAACTGTGATTCCATTGACACTCTCCTTAGTTGCAGACCAATCTCTGCTTTCTGCCCATCCACCTGTTCTAACCACACATTCCCACCCCATGCCGCTCCCTCTGTTAATTGGATCTGTGAAAGGAAGCCAGCTTAAAAATGATCTTTTTTTCAGGTTAATTTTTAACACAGATCAGTGTTCAGCACTGTATCCAGTTCATCACTTAACCCTGTGCTCTTGTTGTGCTAGTACTACCAGGGCTGACGGCAGAGAATGGCAATAGGGGCAAGAAAAACGGTTCAGGTGGGCTTGTGGCTGAACACAACACTCGTGGATCCAGCTCAGTTCCACACTGATCACGTCCCACCAGAAGGCTGCATCAGCTCTACAGGCACCCTCCTAGGTTTGCTTGCAAGAAAACAGCAAGAGAAGATTCCTAGTCCCTAAATTTTGCCAGATGTTCAGCTACGGGAGTTTGTTCATTAAAGTTCACATGGCAGCCTGAAATCCAGCGGCATGTTTTGTGATCAGCCAAAGTGAGTTGACAGCTCCCTGTGCTGGCAGTAGAGGTAACCCAAAATATGTTGGAGTCCAACCAGACAACTTGCCCATCCTAGGAGCTGGGAAGTGATAGTCCAGGGTCATGCACAACTGTGATGACACCATAAAGCATTCTACAACAGATTGTATCAAAGCTTCATGTGAGAATCCTGAGCAACACAGAATAAAAACACCAATGTTTGTAACTGCTATGGATGGTCTCAGTGCTTCCACACCCAACCATATTTGTAGTTCTTGCATTGACCTGATCTTTCATACACTGCTAATATATGCTGCGTTTTAATATTTTTATATCAGCCTGAGACTCCAGCATCAGTTTCTGCTATTTAGAAACTCTGTCTCCCTTTAGTTTTCATTAATTTATCCTCAGAGAAGGACTCCTGAGTGTCATCTGCTGGGCTACTTGTCCACATGGAAGTAACTTGCCCTTAGCATCTAGCAGACATGTCCAGTGCTTCCCCTGACAATTTCTAGATCCTTCTGCCTCATGCAGATTTTACTATGTCTGATTCTAGCAGACTTGGAAGTACACTTCTTTCCCCAAGCCAAATTGTATACTTTTTTCCTTGTTGTTTCTTCCCTAGTTAGTACCCTGTCATACTGCAGTGAAAGCAAGGATTACATCTGTAACCTTATAAATCTTATAGCACAATGTGGTTTCAAACTACTTCGAGATTCTAGTTACTTGCTATGATACAAATAACTAATAATTAGAAATTGGAAAATACTATTAAATCCCTTCTGTTTCTAAACTGTGTGTAAAATTTATCTGTTGATACCATGTTTCTCTTTCCCTTGACATTTTATTAGGTTATCTGTATTCTAACAAAGACTTTCTGTCCTTGGGTCTCAAATTCTCATCTGCCTCAATCACTGTTACATCTTAACGATGCATATTCTGACTGACTGCCCAGTGATTTCCTTACTGATAGATTCTGGAGATACGAGCAAGGTCATATCTGTCTATTAAACAGGAAGTAGCCTGTGAAGGAGAGAAGATAAGTATCTGCAAGAATTACTGCCAGTTTATTTGCCACTGAAAGAGCCTGTATGTGCTCTGGGGTGAGGGCCTGCTTGTTGCAATATTCTTATTTCTTACAGGAAAAATCTCCAATCCCAAAAGCAATCCACAGCACCTGGAAATATCTCCTATATTGGTGCATCACTTCACCAGGTTTAGTTTGCAAAGGCTAATGGCTGTTCTAGGTCAGGGCATACACCTGCTCTTTCTTGCTAATGATTCTTTGAATGCCTTGCTTGTTTGGCTTCCGTAGGTAACCTCTACCAACAAAGAGGTCCTGTTCATTAACCAAAGATGTGACTCCAAGCAAACACTTTGGTCATGTGTATTTTTAATAATGTTTATAGAGTTATATGCAAATACCAGCTTGGGCTTGTGTCAATATCTTTGGGGCAGAATGTGCTAGAAGGCCTCAACTCCCACTGAAATCAATGGATTTAACCATGTTGGACTCATCCCAAACTTCAGTGACCGCCTTTACCATGATGAAAAGTCCCAGTTTAACACACAGGGTAGAAACAGCTCATTTTATCTGCTCTATGACTTGACTAGCTCTGAAACTTTGAGGATGGCATTTGTGCTGCCCAAGCTACAAATAAGCAGTCTGGGACTTGAGTTTATTTCTAGTCATGCATAGGGTCAGTAGGGCTCAGCAGGATTTCAGGGCTCTGGTCTCACTGCAGAATCAGGGCTTAAGAACAGGCACAAATGAAACTACTTTCTCAGGGAAAACCAGATGAGGATGTTAGATAGATTTGTTTTCTGTTTTTTCTTCCCTAAGACAGTTTGAGAAAGACATAGATTGACAGTGGTTAATATTTGTGGGCGCTGTGGAGTAAGTGAAGGTTTAGGGTGAATTTTAATAAACAGCATGAAGTTGGATTTGTCTTCCCCCCTTTGTGGAAAATAGTGGTTCCTCCAGAGGAGAATCATTTGAATCTGTATTGACCTTGCTGCATGAGAAGTTTAAAGAGAAACTTACTATGGATTAATTTAAAATTCACTCTTTCTATTACTTTTCCCAATTGCCTTTATTATGGAAATGAAGTATGAGGGAAAAGGTTAGTAAAATGGAAGACACTAGCATGGGTTTTCCACACCATTAACCAATGGCTCGTATGAGTCTACAGGATGGCTCCAGAGAGTATGTTAATGGAAAGGTAAAACAAAAAAACCCAAGAATGATGATACCTTGTCCTTTTGCTGTATCTGTGCATGCGATGATTTTTCTCTGCACTTTTCCAAACTGTAACGTGAGATGTGTCACAAGTCTAATAGTATAATTTTATACTATAACTATTTGATATTCCAGAAGGAAGTATTATATTGATTGTCTGCTGACTATTTGAATTGCAGTCCCAGATTACTGCTTGTTTACAGATTCCAGTTCTTTGAGGCTTCGTCTCGTATAAAGGGAGCCAAAATTCTTGAGTGTTGCAAAAGCTTAACGCAGGCTGCAGATTGCCATTGTTGGTCAGACAGTTATTGTCAGCCCAGTGCTTGCATCTGCATGAGTGTAGAAAAGCAGCCCACCTAAGGATATTTTAATGTTGGTAATAACTGTGGAAATGTTAATAAAACATTGAAAGTTATAAAAGTAATGTGAGGGCAACTATCAAATTGTATTAGAGCCGTTATGCAACTGGAAACACTAGAAACCCATGATAGTATTAGTATGCCTAAATTACAAGAACAGGGCTTGATCCTGTAAGTGGGAAGCGCCTGAGATTTGCTCCAGAATACCTGAGTTGAAGATACCTCTGCTGAGCTATAGTGGCTCCTTTGATAGACATTCTGTGGAGCTCAGAGATGTGGGCATCCTCCTGCTCTTCCAACACAGGTCTGCCCCGAGGCGCCTGCAGGCCGTACACTGCGCTGCCTGGGATGCTGAGCCACGCTGGTCGCACAGACACTGTTGTGCGACCTCAAGCCATTCCCGTGGCCTTAGTTACAGACTGTCTGGTGAATGTTTAGTGATCTTGATAGTAGCTTCAAGGCACCCTTAAAAGATGGCATAGACCTGCCCACTAAATGTCTTCCAATGTAGGAATGGTGCTGTTACCTGCCCTGTCCCTGCTTCCCCTCCTGCTATTCCCCATGAGGCCATTTGCATTCCAGCGGTGGGACGAGCGACACAGGACACGTCGTTTCAGGTATTTAGGATCCTCCAGAATGAAAAGCCAGCCAGAAATACAAGCTTTCATTATTGTGATTCGGTATTGCTATGTTATCGCCATTGCAAAATGCAAATGCAGAGCACTTCTGAAGATCAGGCTTCCCGTAGGGGGGGTCTGGAGTTGGAAACCTGATTCCTAACATGTATCCTCCTATGCTCTGGCTTCCCCATCGCTGAAATGGCAATGGCAGCTGTAATGTTAAGTACTTCGAGACCTCTGTGTTACTGATGTCAGGCAGTATTCCTAATGAATGAAAGACTGCATCCAAATGTCATTCTCCCTTTGCTTTCAGGCTGTAGCAAAGCTGATGTCAGTGGATTGCCGTTGTCACGGTGTTTCTGGGTCCTGTGCTGTGAAAACTTGTTGGAAAACAATGTCCTCCTTTGAAAAGATTGGCCGGTTTTTAAAGCACAAGTATGAAAACAGCATACAGATATCAGACAGACTGAAAAAAAACCTACGCAGGAAAGAGAAAAGCCAGCGAAAAATACCAATTGGGAAAGAAGACCTGCTGTATGTGAACAAATCGCCCAATTACTGTGTCGAAGACCAAAAACTGGGGATCCCTGGGACTCAGGGAAGGGAATGTAACCGCACCTCGGAGGGACCCGATGGCTGCAACCTCCTCTGCTGCGGGCGCGGGTACAACACCCACGTCGTCAGGCACGTGGAAAGGTGTGAATGCAAGTTTGTCTGGTGCTGCTACGTGCGCTGCCGGAGGTGCGAGACCATGACCGATGTACACACCTGCAAATAAGATGAAGTACAGAAAACACAGCAAGGTACACACAACAAGGCAGTAATTACTCGTACTATGTGGGACTGCACGGGGATCAGCTTCAGTGGGAATGGGTATTGCCAAACAATATGTAGTTCAAGCATTTGGCGTATGAAAGAGCAACTGAGGGAACAGCAGCCTGCACACAGGGACAGCTAAAACAACAAAAAAGGACTCCTGATGACACATTTGAACATGTAACTCCATGAGCATTAAAGACTTTCCAAGTCTTTAATAGCCACAACATCCTGAAGGTCCATGTGGTCGGTAGGTACAGTGAAGAAAACTCAAGATCTTTTTAGCCAGAGAGCGTGTAAGACACGTTAGATATAATCCCTATGTCTGTATTTTTAAAACTGGGACTAGATGGATCCACTAGATGGTTCATTTCTGCAGGCTTTATTAAAAAAAACAAAGATAGGGGAAATGTTCTGCTGTTGACCATGAAGCATTTGCTTTGCAACCGTTCGGAAAGCTGTCTTCTGCATAATATGCAGAAAAGTGTCTGGTACTGAGAAACATGTGTGACTGCAGAGACCTGGGCACTGCCTGGGTGGAACAGAAGGGTCCATTGGCGTGGAGCAAGCTGTGTCCAGAGTAGAGGGGCTGGAGCACAGCTTGATGAACATGAATGGTGTACCAAATAGCAACCTCGGGATTTTTTATAGGTTGTCTTTCAAATGCACAAAGGACAGGTCTGAGAAGGGACAGAAATACAGTTTGGTATTTGAAGGAAATAAAATCCTTTGCAGGCATTTCCTCAGTATCTGAATACACAATTTGCGAGTCAGACGGTCATCACCCCACTCTTGGACTGTATGCAATAACCTGACATGTTCAACCATCTCACTGGTGGTTCACCATCATTTTCACAATTAACCATACAAGATTCAGCCCCAAAAAATCTGCCATAAAGCAAAAGATTTTTTAAAACATTGCTTTCTCTTATAGAAGCAGCAGCTAGAACTTTTCATTAGGTTGCATCCTAAGTAAGTTCAATGCACAATGTAATTTATGAATTGGCTTACACTACTAAAATATTTAAACTGTTATTGATAACATTTTCTCCCCCTCCATATGTTGGCTCAATTTTATTTTACATCTGTGAAAGGTTGTTTATTTTTATGCAATGATTTAATGCCTGGCTTAAAAAGCATCATGTGAAAGGATTTCTGTTGTTTAAATGTGCAAAGACCTATTTTTGATAAGACAAGAAAGTTTATATTTTGTAAATATTTAAATTATGCAAGTTATGTAAAAGGTTTCCAAAACCAATGTGATAAGATTACAGCCTTTGACATTTGTTGGTTAGATATTTGTTACTATTGTAGTAGCCTTTAACTGATTTTTATTTGCATGTGCAGGGGGAAATTAGTCAGAGAATTACATAAATGTTCTTTTTTTTTACCATCAGGGTGGTTATAATTGTTGCAGTTAATACACACTGATGAGAAACACTTACTATGATTTTCTAAATGATCAGTTAATTAATATTCTGTATACTTTTTTAATTCTTTTAAATCCATTTCACAAAAAGTGAAATTCTGGCTCCAGTGGTAAGTGCAGAACTCCCACTGACATCAAGGAGACTTGCAAGGCTTTGCAATCCCTTAACTTGTTCCACACTACCAGTCAGTTTTTAGAAATAAATCATCTTGGACAGTTTGGTTGAGGCTTTCAAAGTTACTTTGAGGAATTCATTTTCTAGTTGTCAATTATTTTCCCATGAAAGACGGTGACCAGATTCCCTGTCACTCTTTATTGGATGTGTAGGTCAGGAAGAAGCAAACAAAATCTTCTGTTGTGGTACTTCACTGCCTTATGTGGAGTATCTTAGGAACATCAGTTCAGCAACCAAGAAGTCCTTTATCTGCTAGTTATTTTTGGACCTTCCCTCCATTTTGGACCTTCCCTACATTTGGCCAGTCTGTCTCCATTGACCTAGGCAGATAGATAATGATCCTGAAGCCGTGAAATCTGCTGTCTATGGGAAGGGTGCTCAGCTCTCCAGTCACTGTCACAGGAGGATTCAACACCTTCCCTGTGAAAACTTGGATGGGGAGGACACATCCTGGTGGAAGACCCTGAAGAGAGAGTTGTGAGCTCCAGGTTGTTCCCATCTTCCAGCAATGAAAGTAAACCCACAGGCTCCGCAGGCCATGCCACAGCACCTGTTGGCAGCATGAATGGGACATGCTACTGGTCACTGTTGATATGAAGGTGTTGTAGAGACCACCTCTCTCTCTTTCTGAATCTGCCCTACGCCAGGCTGCTGGCAGAGGTAAGTGCCTTGGTGCCCTATGTGAGACTGCTCCTAGCGGTACCTCCACTGAGTTCAGTGTTGAGGTCACCACTGTTTTGTTGTATGGGGCTCCAGCAGGAACCAGCCACTGCGAGTTCAGTGTGGAGACCAAGATCTTCTCTTGAAGCAGTCCCGATCTGTGTCTTAAAACTACCTTAGCTTTTACCAGACCTAAAGGTTCTTCCATGCCTGATCTGTAAAGTAAGGAAAATCACCAACGTACTTCTCGGTACACCTTAACTTCTGGCAGGGTAGGAAATGGGGAGAAAATGGTCCTGGACTCCTGGGTCTAAGGTCAGCTTCAGGGATTTGCCCAGGAGAAAAATCTCAGTGGCTGTTTCTGTGTGTTTGAAGGGGAAAGGCACTCACATCAGCATTGCATGGCAACCTGGGGCAGTCATGATGCAGCCAACGCAGTCAGGGTGTCTCTTGCCTGCTTGGCTAGCCAGTATTTGATGCTGCGTTATTTTTGAGAGGTCGTCTAGTTCCAATAAAAATATATTTTTGTTCTTAAATGTTGTTGTTAATAAAATATTTTTTTCTGGTTTTGTGAGGGGGAAGAGTGTATTTTTGCAAAAAATGGCAAAAAACAATGAAGATAAGTGGCAACACACATGGTTTATGAAAGCTACAATGGTGGAGCAAACAAGGTAACAGGGGTTTGAAGCTTCACTGGCAGCAGAAGGACCCATCTTGCCTCTGAGAAGCTGAAGAGAGCTATTTCATGGGAGGTGGCATTACCCTTTCTGCAGCAAGGGCAGAGCACTGGTGAGAGCAAGCGCATGCTGTCTGAGGGGCTGCTGCTTGCTCTCCTGCTGCATTAACATTGGGGGCTTGGAGAGGGAAGCAGAAGCAAAGCTGAGTGCATTGGGGAGACTGGAGCATGAGCCCCTCTCTTTACCTATCATCACAGCTGAAATTGCTGTTTAAGTTAAGATCCATTGTAACTTATCTAAGGTACATCCATCAAACTAGTTCTGGATGGGCAGCATCTGTGAAAGCAATTCTGGATGGGATCAAGATATGAACATTGTTTTGTAGTAGCATCAGGGCTAAAGAAATTAGCTGACATCTATTGCGATATTTATCCCATAAAACTGCCTTTACTCCTTCCACACTCTGGAAAAGCTCTCCTTGGGTGAGAGCAAGAGGGAGAACCATCTGTAAGACAGCATGCCTTGGCTTTCAAAGAGGAGCCTACGCACGACATACGTGGTTCAGCTACTTTTGTGGGCATATGGCACTGGGATTAATTTCATTTACTCAGTTTAATAGGGTGGGGTTTTTTTCCCAGGGCTGGGACTGGAGGATCAAGGTTGTTGACTCTGAAAGCATAGCCTTATAATACTCTTGTATAGCTTTGCAATAATACATCCTTTCTGTTTGAAAGTAGCTACATGTGTGCTTATCTGAGCAAGCAATATTAGAAAAAAAATTGGGAAGAAATTCACAGTTTGAGTGGGGGAAAGGTCTTATCTCAGTCCTGTTCCCTCACACTGCCCTTTTATGCATGGAGCAGCAGTTTGTGAAAAGTAGCAAACCTATGAAAAATGCCACAAGTTTACTTTTTGAAGAAAGGATAATTGTAACCTTTTCTGAAAGTGAAAATGGTATATGCTATTTTGAAAATAGAAATGCATGTGGACTGGCTGCATGTTTTAAGAGTAAAATTGTGTTGTTGATTGAAGTGCTGACATACTCAGAGGAGTTACTACAGGAATACAGCTGGTCAGTCTGTCGACATGCCAGCCTGTGCGTGCATCGGCAACTGAAGAACACCGTCTTCTCCTTGCCTGTTGGAGATCCCTTGTCAAAGGATGTATAGTAAGTGGAGAGTGTCTCCATTGCTATCAAAATGTCTTTGTGCTGGGTAGCACTTTTCAGTGAATGACAAGTATATGAAACGTGTAAAGTAAATAGCAACAATTAGCATTGGTCATTCAGAGGAAATGATGTTAAAAGGACATCCACTTTGGCTGAGGTTTCTGACGGCACTGAGATGCTTGATTTCATCAAAGGATGAGGTTTCACAAGATAGCAAATTTGACTTTAGGGCGATTCCTCATAGATCAAAACTGTCATGGCTAGGTCATGTAAAGTGCTGAGCCCATACCAGCTCACTCTGCTGGCTAAAATTTATTAAAGACATGTAAAAGAATCATCCCACTGTGGCAGACTTCATGCCAAATGAGGCACTGTTTGTCTGAGCCCTCTAACTTATGGTAGGTACCACACAGGGTGGAATATCAGGAAGTATCCGAGTGGAACAAATGTTATTATTTGTTCTAGATAACCTGCCAAAAATGCTAATTGTGAATCCTCTCCTGTCTGTCCTGCCACGTGATCTGGAGTGCCCAGATGCAGTAGCGGTACTAACAGTGAATGCGGTATCATGCCTTTAGTTTTCATTTCACACAAAGATTTGCAATAGCAATTTTTAGGATTTTGCACACTTTCACAATTCTTACTGTTAGTGAATTGGCATGGGCGGACAATAGCTAACAATACCTAACTGAGAAACAGGGCTTCACACCCATACATCCAATGAACATCACTAAGGAGGGTAGTAGTAGTATTCTGACTATAAATGGAAAACTGGGGAGAAATTACTTGCTCAAAGTCACTTGCAAAAGCAGTGGCAGAGCTAGGTTTAAAAAAAAATAAGAATAGGCAGGTGTCCTGATCATCAACCTAATGCTTTGGCTACCTGGTCACTGCATTTGTTTCTCAGCCCGCATAGTTTGAAACTATGGTTTGCTAGGTAGGACTATACAGTAACCATCCAAGTCGTGACTACTGGGCAAGCCCTGCTGCAGAACCCAATACAGTTTTTCAAGGACAGGCAAAGACTAAAAGAATCAGTTGGCTAAAATTGTGTTTCCAAAACATGGCCTCCTGTGGTTTGTATTTCTGGAAGTCAAATGTGCTTTTTTCCCCCACACAAATGACAAATTCATCCTGAAGGGAATGGTGCCTGCGAACTCCACGTTAATGCTGCAGATAACTAGTGCTCAAATACCCGTGCCTGTCCCAGAGTCTGCTGTTACACTAAATCAACAACTGTGTAATTCCACAGGTAGTTCTGTTAAATAACTAATGGTTTACTGATTGGAGAATGAAATGGGAATTAATCCTCTCTGGCCACTGTGTCAGCTTGCAGGGCTGGAACTATGGTGGCAGATAGGAACATGAGACTGCAATTCATTTCACGGCTAGCAGATAACACTGACTGGTGATCCCTCTGTCCGAGGCTGGAATTTGGATGCCAGGGCTGACTGTAAATGGATGGCCTTTGGTGGAGGGGGGCTATCACTTCGTTTGCACAGCAAAGAGGTGTAACAAATAAAGCGTCTAGGAGAGTGAAGGCAGACACACACGTGGAGTTTAGATGCACTAACTGAACTGGAGAAAGACAGAGACGCTCATTACAGGGTAGTGCCACATACCTTGTGAAACCTTCTGCTGAACCTGAGCCTGCAAGCACGAGTACAGCTTGTCACAGGCTAAAAGATCAGAGCCTATCTCAGGGTTTGGCCATTTCATTTTCCTCTTAGCCTTGCTATGTTTATGACTATACAGTGTAATTTTAAATGAGCTGCACATTTTCCTTGTTAATGCTTCAAGAATCATCAGCTGACCATCCATTTTTATATATATATTTTTTAATATAACGTTATGTGTTTATCAGGATGTCTTAATTAAAATGCTGAAACATCTGATTGGGTAAGACTTCTATAATCATTTTCCCCAAAGCCCTGAAAACTTGTATTTGATTGTGGAGCAGAGTGAAACACGTCATGAGCATTTCTATTTTCTAGAGAAAAAGCTTGACACTATACTAGGGGTTAAAAACAGACTGCAGTATTATTTATGTGGATGATGATTTACCCTCTGTGCTGAAAGGTACATTGTGCCTCGTGTCAGTAGCACAAAAAACAGCTGACAACTGAAACAATGTCCCATTCTCTTGCATGGACCAATCTGCCCCATAATCTAAGAAATTAATTTGACACTATTGTGTCTCAGTATGTGCTAAATAATATTTTGACGTTAAACATGCTGAGTTCTTAGAGGATTTATATATCATTAAGAGAATCAACAGGCAGAGGAAGACAACATCAAGATACTATTCAATTCCAGTTTAAGATGTGTGATTTGCGTTTTTAAAAAACAGTTCTGGCTAGTCAGTGCTGATTATGCCAATGGGAGCAAAACCAGAAGTTACCTGAAACTTAGAGAACTAAGCTGTTAAGTTTTACATTTGCTGACTTTGGAGCTTTAGGCTGCAGTCTCATGGCAGGCTGGGTTTGCCTGCCAGGTTGGCTGAGTGTGTGCTCAGGCTCCCTAGCCCCTGCCCCAAGCCCAGCCCGTTGATCGGTTTAGCAATATGGTTCACAGAAACACTCCACAAACAGTAGATTTGGAGCAGCAAACTGCAGCAAGGACATGGCAGTAAGAACTGAGCGAGGTGACCAGGAGTAGTAACTCCTTGAGCTGACTGTGCTGCCAAATCAGAATATTGTCCAACTATGGTTCCACACTCCACATGCATTGAAAACTCCAGGTTTTTAACATAAAACAAACCTACAAAACCGAAACCCACACAGCATGAATGCTAAGTATTTGACAGAAGTTCTGCAAACAAAGCAGCTAGTGAAATAGACCCATATTAGTGATTTCTATGCAAGAGATTAAGGTAGAACCAAATTTTTGGGATTATCCAATGCTACAACTACCTCCTGTAGAAGTTTTATGATCCCTCACAATGTGCTAACATTGTGCCCTCTCAGGAAAACAAGCAAGCCGTGTACAGTAAGAAGGGTTGATGCTTCAGGGCAGGCACATTTTCCATTGATCAATGATTTCGTGGCACTACAACTGCAAGTAACCTTTTTAAGAAGCCCTCCTTGCTTTGGGTCACTCAGGACTAAAGAGCACTAAGGCAAGTATCGCACTCTCTGCTGAGACCATATTTGGGGTAACACAATTCTGTCTACTTAAATAATTTTGAAATATTAGTTGGGTTCAGTGGGGTTTTTTTCCATTTGCTGATTGTCCCATAATTGCGATGCTAAGAAACCACTCTAAACCTCTTGCATTGTAGTGCAAGATCAGCAAGAGGAACAGAATAACCAGCTGCTTTGGGCTGCCTCCAGGGATCAGAAATTTCCCGTAGAGGATGGAGTGATTTCTGTGCATTTGACACAGTACATAATGTGGCTGGACTATTACAGTGCTCTATACTGATTCCTAACCCTCTCCATATATATTTTCTAAAGCCCTGAAAGAAAGTTTTAATTTCTACATACCTCAAAGGATAACAAACAGATGATGTTAATTCTATTTACTAATACACCACAAAACTTAACACAAGGTATAGTTATCTACATTGTGTGTTAGGTGCTTTTGAGACATCTATGAGGGCTTAGATATAAAAGCCATAAATCAAGACATTATCCACCAAGTTTTCCAATGGGAAGGATGATTCAGCTACTGAGATCTGGGAACATGAGGCTGTACTGATAAAGACAATGCTGAAATATTCAAGGTTGAGGAAGATAATTAGCCAGAGAGGATTGCTGCAGCATTTGATAGGAAAAAACATTTGCAGACTATGTTCCACAGAAGATAGCACTCCCTTCCACTGCCATCCATCAAGCTCAAAGAGGAGACATGATTCCTCCTCAGATAGGAGTGCCTTTTCTCATGTCAATGAGGTTATAGCTATATCCTGTATGGACAACACCCTAAGAAAGGAACAGACCGTTTTGAAGGAACGAGTGATTACAGATTTACAGATTATAGCAATTTTAAAAGGATAAATGCAAGATTAAAGGAACTGGGTTGCGTGTTCTAGAAAGAAAAAGATAGGGCCAGGAAGAATGTAAAAGACATCGAAGAGGAGAGTCATCAATTTTTAACTTGCAAAGAAGTAATCATTAACTTTCAGCAAGGAAGCTTTGGATGGTACATGAGACAACCTATCTAGATGGATAGTTAAGCATAGGAAGAGACATCTGAGGAACCTGTTATAACCTGAGTCTGTGAAGGATGCATTAGATCTTGTTTGTAAGGCTGAAAGGGCTGACTACAGGAGCAGCAAGGAGGAACTAAAAGTGGGTTTAAGCTAATATTAAGATAATCCGAAATGTAATTAAACACCGCAAATAGCATTCTCTCTAGCTGTTCCTAATTTTTTTGCCTGCAGGGAGGCAGCAGCAGGAGGTGGCTGAGCCGAGGTCTTTGTGTCCTTTTGGCACATTGCTCAGAGGGTGAGAAGCAGTGTCCCTCATATCTCTAGTACAGCATCAGAAGCTACTGACACCTCATGGTATCACCAAACAGGCCGAGAGCTGTTCTTGCACCTTCCTGCTTTGGCCTCAAAGTTCCCATCCAGCCATCCAGTTTTCTCTTTCAATTTTCTTAGCCAGGCCCCTTGTATTAAGGCTAGTGTATGGTCTTACAGAAACAAAACTGAAGAAGATTTCATCAATAAAAAGTCCCTTGCCTGGTATCCATGACCTGAGTCAGTTTAGGGAGGAACTATGGCCCTTCCCATCCTTACCCAGGAATGTCAGTCAACACTTATGGTGGCAGTATTATTACTTTATTTCCTCCTTGAATTTATCCACCTGGCCACTATTTTATTAATACACTCATTCTTGAAAAACACTCACACTGCAGAAAATCCAATTTAGGAGACGTGACGTACACATCAAGTGTTTAGTAATCAGGCCAATGTTTGAGGGAACTAAGTGCCACAGTAAGGCATCTGGAAAGCAAAACATGCCAAGCAAAGGGAAACTTTTTCCAAACTAGCACTTGGGAAACTAAAGCTGTAAAAGGCTCTGCTGTTTCCAGAGGAAAAGAAAAAAAAAGAAGTTTGATCGTGAAGGACGGTAGGAAAGATGCAGAGGGCCTATCAAGGCAGACACCCCCTTCAGCTTCTTTCTTAAGACTCCTATTACCCACATAAAGCAACACTAGCACAGCAATTGAGAGCTTTGGTTTACAATGAAGTCTTCAGGTGGCTTGGATCCGAGCTGGGCCCTCCTTGGGAAAAATGAAGTTAAAACCTTCTTGTGTTCTCCCCCCCTCTTCTCACAGCTGCATTTTTTGAGGTAGACATCCCCCACAATCTTTCTCTTTCTCTCCCTCACTGCTCTGTTCTCAACAAGTCCGCAAGATGCTGCAAGCATTCCCATCAGCTTGTGTATGAAAATATGCATCCTGGAGCTTTGTCACACACAAGTACTTTCATGTGAAGCTACCTGTACAAAATGCCTTCATCTTTGCAGCTGACTACTTCCTACCACCAGGGAGGCCAGAGAATTAATCTTTGTGTGTGGTAACTCAAAGGAAATGCACACAGAATATCAGAAAGTCTTGCTTCTTAAGAGTAAGCATCAGAAAGTTTACCTCAACAGGGGGATATTGTAACTAGCCCGCTCAAGACAGAAGAGAAGAGATGGTATAACTAGATCTCATGGCAAGTCAACAGACCAGGATGATGGACAAGAGCAAGGAGACCTCACTTGCATGACCACTCCAGTACAAGTCTTATATACTTGAAGAGAGTCTTATTAAATATATGATATGATACAGCTGTGAGGACATGGGTTAGAGAATAAGAGGAAGATTTCCGTCAAAATCACAAGAATCAAATTATTTAAGAAGTTACAAAAATAATTCTACCATTTTATCGCGTTAAAATCTGTTGTTTAAAAGGTTTGTGGCAGGTGCAACTTTAAGGGGTCAAAAGAAGTCATATTTACTTAATTCAGATTGCTGAAAAGAAAAAGCACAAATTTAAAAGATACAAGGGCCAAAAGAGGTCTATCTTTAGTCTTATTTCCTCTCCAATTAATTTTGTAAATTTTAACTTTTTAATTTGATGAAAGATTAAATATTCATTGGCATTCAAAACCAAAAGAATGAAGACAAGAGTAGCCCAGGGAAACTATTCATGCAGACCAATATTTTTTTCTCTTAAACCCCTGCCAAGGAGCTTCAAAATTATTTTGATATTATTCTGGATAGCTGCATAACCAATACTGGAATATACACCAACAAAACTGTATTTCTGTGAAAATTCTAGGACCTAACACAATTAGTTTTCCACAATAGCCTAATGTTATGAAATAGAAGTTATTTTCCAATTGAGAGAAAGAGGGGGGTTTACTTTGATGAAAAAATATACATGATTTTGACATGTCCTCCTACACAAGAAAATCTGAAAGATTTAACAAAAGCAGTTTCACTGTATAAGGTGCATTTATTGCTGTTCTACATTAAACTTTAGGGAAAATCACATTATTTAACAAGCCAGTTAAACATATAGAACCACCCAGAATCCAGTCTTACTCTGGTATCACAGGTTATTTATTTGACTTACAAAGTAATTCCCAATATTGCTTGACATTTTTAGTGCACAGAATTAAATTTGTCTCAATGCATCAACAATAATAGTATTTTGAGTGCCACTATGTTCAACTCGCACTGTGGGTTCCTCAAAAATCCTTTGTGGCTTTTGCCCCATGGTACTAACTGGAAGTTTTTGAAGATTACACCAGAACTCATGACATAAAGCTCCAAGAGATTACACCTAATTCTGTGTCAGCCCCTATTTTGTGAATACCGACACCATCAGTTATACCATACTAACTTAGTTTCGGCAAAAGTTCAAGCTGGCCCTACTTAAAAGAAACAGAAGATTCCAGAGAAAGCAATGTTTTCTCACAGCTCTGATATGAGCTAAAGAATAAGGCCACTTCAACTTGGTCCATTTTTTTCCATTAAAGAAAATCTGATTAAGGAAACCTTGTCAATTAAGTTTAAATGTCACACATTGCATAACCCAAGATACAATGCTTTCTCTAACATCTCCCTGTAAGAACAAATTGCCTCAGCTCACATTAGATGTAACATAGGTGGTAAAGGTGCATAATTGTGTACCCTGCAACAACTCTCACTAGAAGGCAGACTGCTTTCTAACATTCTTTGTGATGGGAAATTTATTCCTGATGTTTGAACTAGAAGAGGAAGCTATTCCATTATGCACATTTACTATGTGACTGGCCACTATAGCTGAACAGCTATAGGCAGAAACGATGGTTAAAGCAGCAGTGCAAAAATTGCTAGAAGAACTGAACAATTTAGCTACAGTACTGCTGCTTAACATGCCAAGTCTCTTCTACAAAGTAAACACTATTTTCATGTTAAGTACAAATACTTCCAAGCTGCTTTTAAATATCATGCACGCTCTTTATATATTTACTTTCGTTCTCCCCTAATAAAAATAATTTATTGTGCTTCTCATGGCATATCTGTATTACACTATCATGTATTCTTCCTTTGCTGATTATTCAGTTTTCATGGGGGACTACAAAATAAATTTCTGGAGCACCTGGTATTAGAATAACCAAATAGCTTTAATAAAAAGTGATGCTGCCATTAAAAAAGGCAGAGGATAAAAAAAAATAAAGCTCTTTATTAACTTATCACTAAAATCTACATATTCCACAAAGGTTACATACTCACAGCAACATTACACTGTTAAGAGGACAGTACAACATTTGTCAGGATCTGTTTATTATCCGCACATGCAATTTATTAGCCAGTTGATCTACAAGATATTATTTACCACAGGCAAACTAAATACTGTGCTTTTAAGAAATCTGCATAGAAATGATTTGATGTTTCTTTTACTTTGGACATATTTACAAAAAGGATTTCTATGTGTGTTAGCAATAAATAATACCAATATTCAAAATGTCAGTGCTCATGCACACACCGACAAGATGGTTGCATGCTTTAAAAATATTATTTACAGTACAGTCTCCTTCATAGCCCTCTCCCTAATAATAGCAGAAAGTGCATTTTCTTCCATGTTCTTTCTCCTTTCCTTTCGTTTTCATTTAGTCTTGCTTCTGAGGGATACAGCCTTCCATCTCAACAACTTCTGGCCAGCCTTCATACTTGTTTGTGTCCTTGTTGTTCTTTATATGCTATAAATAGAAAACATCAATCTACCGTTAATGTAAAGCCATTTTATCCTGTTGCTTTAACTCACAGCTTTGAAAGACATTTTATTGACTTATTTTCAGGTCATGGCCAAAGAGAAGACATCACTATTAAACTCTTGTGCTTTATATCAAATATAACAATCTCTCAGTATTCACCACTTAATGTAACTTGCTCAGACAGGTGTGTGCTTAAAATAGTTAAGCCATACTGGGGAAAAAAATTTAAAATTTATTGTGGATGTTTATTTAGGAAGAGAGACAAGGAAGAAAAAGACCAACTGCATTAAAACATGAAGCACTAGGAAAAAAAATAAGGATACCAGATTTACAAGGCACTGAAAATGAATAGTCAGAATTTTAAGAACATTAAATAATGTTGAATGTTCAGTTTGGTTTGTTTTTTTTTTTAATTAGGGGTTTATTTTTCCACCAAGCAACCATCTGCAGTCAGATAAGACATTGCTGCCTCCAAGAGTTTGCCACTGCTCCTGCACTAGTTCCCAGTCCCTCGCAAAGCTGGCAAAAGAGAACACACCTTCCTTACTCTCCTAGTACAAAACTACCTTTACTGGTAATTAAAGGCAACAATGACACATGCTGAATTTTAACAGCTAAAGTATGGGAACATATTCTATTTCACATATTTTGCTATGGCAGCAATAATTTTTGCCAGAAGTGCAAAGTGAACAGCTGGGAACACCAACACCTTAACTACCATTTTTCTGTCAGAGGTCTACCATTGTTAGTGCATCTAAAATACAAGCGTTCGGCAGTGAGTTTTTAATTCTTCAGTTTAATTGCATTCATTAGAAAGATAAATAATCTAGTTATTGGGATACTAAGATCTACCCCATATAAGATTTTTTTCTTATTTGTGAATCACCAAACAATCTTTTTTGTACATTCAAGAGGAGGAGGCTAGTCAAGGAATAAGTTTGAAAATAACACTGTGTGTCACTCCTGCAATAGATAACCATCTGGAACAAATGCATGGTATTTATAACACGTTATGCCTTTATTAATGTGAGCTGTTAAATTCCAGTAAGTTACAGAATCACAGACCTGTTCAAATGGACTTTTAGTCTTAATTCCTTTTCCACCGCAGAAGACCCAGTTGTCTCTAAAGCCAAGGTTAGTAATAGATGTGCTTCCTAATTCAGCAATCAGTTTCCTTGCTTCCTCATTAAGCCTTGAACAAAACAGAGAAGTTCAGTATGTGAATAAAATACATGCCCTTAGAGCTTTTATTGTTCAGTAGACCATTCAGCTTTAATCTGATTAAATATAGTTTACGTCAGTCAATATTGGGCAAGATCTATCTTTCAAGATCAGATAAGGCCAGTTCTGAAATGACCTGATCTAATGAACACTGCTCTTTAACATTATAATCTCAAGGAATCAGCATACAAACCTATCAGTACACCAACAAAAGCCAAGAACCCTCTCCTGTGAGAATTTATACATACATCTCAAGTCATGTTAGCAGTTCTCCAAGCAACTAAAAAAGTCAACCTTTAAAGTAAACATTGTTTGCAGGCTCAAGCTGAAGTCTAGATAAAGTAAAAGCTATTTCAGATTAGAAGAACGACCTAAATATATCAAAGAAGTTCTTGTCTGTTGGGTCAATTAATTCAAAGTTCAGAATGCTGCCCCACAGCACAGTTCAGTGCCTGTAGGTCCAAGTAGGATAATTTTAGCATGGAAGGAAAAATTACTCTGTAGGATGATAAGTTATCATTCCAAAACCTCCAAACAACAGCTCTTTATTTCTTCCTTTCAGTTACTATATTTGCCCAATTGCTAAACCATACACACAACTTCTGATTATTACTATTTACTGAGATACAGTTGTATGACTCACTTCAGCTAAAATTATAAAAATGATTAAGTTCTTTGGACATTATTTGCACAACCCACACTTCAAGTTTCTAGAGCATTAGGGCAGCTTATATTTAAACCAAAAATCAAAATATTTCATCTTTTAAACATGTTGGTTCTTCACAATTTTAATTGCTTTCAAGAACTGGCGTTTATGATTACCATCAACCACCAGTGGTAAGGTTTTGGCTAATTATGTAGTATCACTCGTAAGCAGTAAGTAGTCCCTGGCTGTAAGCATGAATGGGCCAAATTCATCTTCTTGTTTAGCTGATATTGTATCTACATACAAGCTTTCAAAAACATCAGCTGTGACATGATTATTGAAACAAACTAAATGTACTTATTACCTAAA
Organism: Ciconia boyciana; assembly: GCF_034638445.1. Lineage (NCBI taxonomy): Eukaryota > Metazoa > Chordata > Aves > Ciconiiformes > Ciconiidae > Ciconia > Ciconia boyciana. Next base: position 26,446,597 of record NC_132934.1, on the reverse strand, counting down.
ACAAAGAAGAAAAGAAAAAGAGCAAAAAGAAAAGTAACAAAACAACTGAACAGAACAACAGACAGAAGATCCAGCCTTGGCATAATGAAACATTAAATTGCTTTCTTCTAAAAGCAGTGAATGTACAGACACTAAAAAATTTACTGCAAATACTGCATGCTGCAAAGTCAGGACTTTATCATAGGAAAGCTGCTCCTATATAAAAAATACAGACAAGCTGTGGATAACAAATTGGACTAAAAGAGAAAAAATGTAGAGAACACATTAGCAAAAAGTTAAATATTATTAAAACAACAGAGGAAAAGGAAAAAAACCCTCTTAATTTTCACTATGAAAAGCAATCCTTTGGACAGGATGACTTAAGTGAGGAGTAGATTACCATGCAAATTCTACGGTAATTTTTAGTATCTATTAAAGCTGACCAAAGTTGGGAAGGTTGGAAGATAATGCTTAAAGAGAACTAAAACCTCTTAGGCTATGTCTACATTAATAAACTGAACAGCTTTAGGGTGGGACAGTCCAAACACTGAGGCCAAAAAGTACAAGGCATACACTAATAACCTCTCAGATTTCAAAAGGAAGGATACAGGCAAGGCCTATTGGGAACAGTCTCTGCACCCCTGTAACCACCAAACTCCGTCTTGGAGTTGATCTGAGAAAAGTGCTGGATGAAACAGACCAGTTTCCACCAGAATATGTTCTCACAGTCATGTTCCTATGTCTGGACATACCTGAATTTACTAGCATAAGACAGAATATGCTATCAGCAATAGGAAAACCAGCACATCTCCAAAAAGACAGATATCCTTGGCAGCATACATTCAGAAGCAGGGACAAATTCTAGGAAAGCAGCTAGAAACCTACAGGGTCTTCAGGAACCAGGAAGGATAAGGGTATGGTTTAGAAAAAGTATAATGCCTGACATGCAAATATATTCTTCATAGCTAAGAGTAAGCAGTTTGTTGGACTGACCATATGACCTACATTGTCTTCTTGTTGCATTAACATCTTTTCTCAGAGGAGCAAAAAAACCCAACTATGTGTACTGATATAGCAATTGCTAATTAGTCAACTATTAATCTCTAGCCTTTTCAGATTTTCGAACACTTGTGATATTTCTGCTAAAGGGTCTAATTTAATACCTAATTTACTGTTTCTCTGTTGTTGGGATCACAAAAGTATACATCTAACAGTCCTCTATGTAAATACATACATAACCCATTACACCTGGTTAGTTTTAATTTGATCCTTGTTTGTCCCCAAATCATATCAGCACTATAAAACTAATAAACTGAAAGCATAGTTTCAAATCCGTCATCTTGGAAGAACAAAACTTTATCAAAACTGACTGTGTGATAAAGAATGCATTTTTTTCAGTATAAAAGGGCATTTAAAAGTTTAAGCAATATTTACTATATAAATCAATGACATACTTGGTTGCACCATCATCATATGTTCCCATTAGCACTATCGTTCCATCCTGGATGGACTTCAGAAATTCAATAAATGGTGCCACATCTGAAACAAGAGAGAACAACAAAACTGTTTAATAACAAGCAACCATTCCATATTTAAACACCTGCAATGCCTTCCTGCAAAGACATTCCTTTTAAGAATATTTGTAAATGTACTTATAAATTTATAAAAGGATGCCAAGTGGGAGAAAGATAAAACACATCAGGGAGAACTCTTTCATTTTATAGAAGTAGTTTCATCCACATTGTGTAAAGACCTAACCATTAGTGGGAACTACTTGGGAGAAAAAGCGTGTTTGATAAACCATACCATCCCCTCCCACCTCAACTATTTGTGTTTCTTTAAAGTTGCATACTCCTCGCAACTACAAAAGGTAGAGGTGAAGCACTCCCTTAACTATCACCTTAAGTCATCACAGCAAATGGAGCCGGGGGGGGGGAAGAGTTGTTTCTCTCTAACCAGCTAAGGTAATAAGGTAACTGCACCTACCTCCTCCCCACATGTCAAAGAATTTAGTGTCTAATGGTTCTCCTGTTTTACCTGCAGACAAAGAAATATTCGGTGTCATCAAATATAGCCAAAATTATTTTACAGACAATATGCCCAACTCCTCTTAATGATTCTTTCAGAGAAAGTGCTGCAGAAGACGCCATATAAATCAATTACTATGGTAACTCTTATCTTTTTATGAAGATTTCTCCTTAAACAGCATAGTAGTTTGTGAAAAGGTGCAGGAAAGGGTAAGAGGGGAAAAAAAAAAAAAGACAAAAGATGAAAACTTCTCATTTTGCTTCAGGCAGAATATAAAGTAAAACAAAAAGCCCACAGCCTCTAAAACCAATAAAGAGAATTCACTTCATACACTTGCCTTTAAGTTGTTTTTGCAACAATAGATAGTACAGCTATAGGTTGCCTTTAGTGCCACATGAAAAGTAAGAAAGATTAAAATTCCACTGCATGTTTTGCTATAGACTGGAAATTCTTAGTTGATTTAAACATTCAGAACAAATAGAAGAAACTGGACAATATAGTAATCTCATTAACTTTTTTTTTTTTTTTTACACTATGCTGTCTACAAAGGCAGTATTTGATGGAAGGTGGAGTTTTCTTTTTAATACATTCACTTAAAAGTTTGGAAGACAGGGAGAAAGACTGGCAGCTATATAATACAAAGGTAGGTATTTTGATTTTGAACAGATTGAGACAATTTAGGAGGGCAAAATAGGATTAGGCGAGTATTGTTCAAGTCATGTCTTAGAAGACGTAAACATGAGTACAATCCAAATATAACATTAATTTATATTGCAGTGAAATGACAAAGTGCTATCTCAGTGCTACAAGGAATTGATTCCTACATATTAAGGACAAATCTGCCAGTACTGACGTTCAGTTCCGCTTTCAAGGTGACACACAGGTACATTTGTTTGGTTTTAATGAAAGTTAAGAATCCTGAACACAATTACATAACATGGTGTATTTAGGGACAAGATCTATAGATACGGACTAATCAAGTATACTGATTTCAAGCTAGGAAATAATGAGCTGGTCTTTCCATGTAGTAACAGAATTGTTAAATAAGTTTCACTGAAAAGACAGCAACAGAATAATTCAGTCTACAAAGTTTTATTAGTGGTGGCAACACACAAAGTCAAAAGTAGCAGCATGCATCTCATGTCTTTTTCCATTTTACATGTGCATTAGGAATTTATCTGACATATCACCGAGATAGTAATGTGGAGTGCTGTGGTAACTATTTTTACTACACATTTTTAGAAACAAAAATGTACTGAGTTTTTCTACTTTCTAACAAAAAGGTGTTAAGTGCCAAGATCTGACATTACCTCAGTATAAATATGCTGAACACTTCCTTTTCTCCTCCTGCTTGCCTTTCACCATCCCTTAGTATTTCACCTTAAATTTCAGAAACAATTTGAAAATGAAGACAATCTGCTCACTTAAAATGTCACTTACCATTGACCAAGGCCACATTTATTCCTCTGCCAACATTATTTTTAACTCCACTCATTAAACTGAAACAAAATAAACAATTTTATTTTTAATAAGACAATTTACTGATGTGAAATATTTCTGGTTTTTAAATAGGATCAAACTGTAAGAGATACATAGTTGAAAGACCACATGTTCATGAGTACTTAAATGAAGTAAAATCTCCTTGAACTAATCTGTGTGCTCTTATAGCACCACTGAATTGAGAACAATAGATCAAATATTCCCCAGTTGTATCCATTTCATTTGATCATTTGGTTGCTTAATCATCTTGGTTTCAAAGTATGTGTGTATATTAAAAGTGTCACAAAAAATAAAGTGCTATTTATGTATTTAAGAAAATTCCTTGTAGTTAAAAAGCCTGAAACAAATAATAATTTGAGGAGCTTAGCACAGTCTTGTAACCAACATTTTAAGCTTTTTTGAAAGCACGTGATGAACAAAAATGTGTTAATGAGTTTAAAAGTTAACTCAGAGGCATTTAGAATTAACATTGCAGCATTACACTAAGAAACAAGAAAGTCAAAGCAGTTAGCAACTTGTACCTGTAATAGGAAACCTAAATCCAAGAAAAATAGTTAATACACTCATGGGACTTTAAAACAAAAGTTGAATATAATCTTGGAGTACAGTTACACATCTCAACGAAACTGTCACAATCTATGACAGCAATTACTTGGCCAAACTCAGAGTGGCAAAGGAGCTGGAAAGAAGAGATGCATTGTGAAATGTGAAATGGAAGCCCTTCAAAGCTGTAAAGAAGAGCTAATGGGAATGTCAAGACCGTTAGCTAGGGTGCTGTGCTGCCTTGGGCCATGGTGGGTGTACCACTCCAGTGAGAGGAAGCTTCCAGACCTCCTCATCCCTTTTCACTGGCACTGTATAAAGATCTCTGTTCTGCCTCCAGACCCCAAATATCCCAGCGTTAACATTTTGAAGCTAGGAGTAAAAGAGTTAACGTACGCAAGGAGAAACAGGAGTACGGGTTGAAACAATTACATAAATTAAGATAATGAAGAAGTCCTCAGCTGAGATTCAAGAAAGCACCTCAGCATAAGCATGTAGGCGCACATATCTCATTAATTACAAACACACTAACAGATGCTTTAATTCCATCCTGATCAGGATTTCTTCAACACCTCTAGCTAGCTCTAGGAAGGGTCTTGCAGATATGTACAATCCTGTTATGTTCAAAACTTTTTCCACTTTTCTTCTGCGATCATATGATTTTCAGGTCATGTCTGCACATCCATTCTAAGCAACGTTTCAGAAGGACCACATCCTTACACACACAACTGCAACATCAGCTTTCCCATGCTAACTTATTAGTGATAGGCTAGAAACAAGAAATGGTCTGTCACAGAAGTATGACAAAAATCTTCCTCTGTGATGCTATCTTTTGCACCCAGGATGAAGACAGAAGCCAAAATTTAGAGGAATGTCAAATTTAATAGACAACTATCAGGAACAGACTCAGTTTTAGCTAGTCCAGAGAGGCTGTGAAAGACTACCAGTTAATGGTAACTCTTGGCACAGTGACTTAGGTTTTAAAGAACCAGTAATCAGAGATGAAAGAGTCCATATTATTCTGTTAGTCCTCTAAGTTATACCATCTGCCAAAAATTCTGATTCAAATTAAAACTCTAATTCCGTAACTTCTGAAATAGAAGACTTGAAATTTTCTGCTGAAATGCAGAATTCAGTTCTGGTTAGTAGGGAACTCCAGAAATATTTTAGCCACTGGAGGATCATTTCTTCTCTGATCACATGATTTTCACGTCATGTCTGAGCACCTGTTCTAAACAATAAAAACATATGGCAAATAAAGACTGAAAACATTAATGAAAAAAAAGGCAGTGAAGTTCTGAACACGGTCCTTTGCTCATATACAATGTAGTGGACATTTAATTTACCAAAAAGAATAAGAACTTCCTTTTATTTTAACTACAAAATTCTCTGTAAATAAATACCAGTCAAAAAATATCCAATACTGGGGTGACTAGACACTGAAAATCCACACATACATAACAAAAGTTATAATGGACTTCAGACAACAAAATCCTGCAAATATGAATACAAGAATTACTAGTTATTGAAGAAATGCAGTGCGACATTCTGCTGCTATAAGGTTACTGCGGCACAATCATGCAACTGGCTTCTTAACAGAAGTAAAACTGCATGGAGGAGTTGCTGGTAAAGTAGTATAGCAATATCGCCCCTTCTTCTAAAAAGCCCATGAAGTAGCAACTACAATATTTAATATTTTGATGATGACTACAGTATGTTTTTTCTAATTTGGATTATGTCCTTCCAATATAGGAGAACAAGGCTATAACTGAATTTCTATACAGCAGAATTCCTATTTCACACCAAAATATCTATATAAGCAAAAAGAAAAAATGAGAAATTAAATGCATTCTGAATTATATCAGCACCTTCAGTGCTCTCAAACCAAGTGATGTCCTTATGTTTAATACACAGCAAAAAACCTACGTTGCAAATATCATTGACAAATTATGAAAACTTGTCCCTGCTTCCTTGTCTTGGAAGTATGAAGAAAAATACAAAGTAATCAGAAAAAAACACTTTGCAGGAGTGAGTTCACAAAACATCACTAAAAAAGAGCTACTGAAGAGGAAATTAGTTCTTTCAGAGCTCTGAGATACTTTACACACTTGAGATAGCTTGTGCACTGTCACAAAACTACAGGCTGTAATGCGACAGTTTTCTCACACGAGGGCAGCTGTTCATCAGTTTTAGAATTCTTCCAACAATCTACAATCAACAAGTTATGGGAGCTTTTGAAAGAGAAATCAAATGTCTTATGAGCAAAGCAGGAGATGATATAAAATTAACCAAATTTTCTGGTGGACATTTAAATAGACATTACAAGTCCTCCTCAGAAGGAATTCAGAAGGATTTTTGCCAAGGGAAACTGGACTTAAGACTCCAATAGCTGTGCACTAAAGTGCACAACTAGTATTAAAAGAATAGAGGATTTCCTGCCAGCAACTACTTTCTTTTCATCACTTTCTTCAGTGAAATATCCAGTAGAGGATTTTTTTTTTTTTTTTGGACAGGAACAACAATCTCTTCTTAGTTAACGAGTAAGTGATTAAAAAAAAAAAACAACAAATCAACCCTACAATCCTGAAGTTAAAATATTACTTGCACTCCCACAACTTGTAATCAGTGAATCACCCTAAGTCTTCACTGATATTAAGCTTCCTAGCAACCAGAATGAGAAGGTAGCAAGTTTTCTAACACCAACAAAAACACCATGCAGAGAGATTAGATAAGACTGTCCAAGGTCATGAAGCGAATCAATGATAAGAGTGGAAAGCAGAACCTAGCAGCTTTTAGTTAGTATGTGCCAACAGTGAGCTCATGCTCACTTTACACGTGCTGCCCAACTACACCGTGATGCTCCGCTGCAAATGCACTCCTACACAAGTGAGCAAGCTTGAGCTAAGTCAGCCGCACAGAAGAACAGCTTGAAATTTGAATGGTGCTTGCGGTTCTACTAATAACACAAAGCAAAGAAGCTGCATGCGTTTAGTTGTCAGGGAAAAAAGCTCCCATTTCAACTTCGCTACATCTTAATTGCTAGTTAGTGCTAAAAATAGTCTTCTCTAAGATCGTATAAGACTACTCTCTAAAGTAACTCTAAGATTAAAATGATGGAAAATGTAAATCAATACTTTTTATTCTCTTATAGATTAATTATCCTATTTACTATATTACACGGGGTTATGTTGTTCACAGTGAAGTTGCCATTTGCTCTAGAATTCATTAGCACTAACTGCTGTACGTGCTGTCTGAACCACTCTGTACTAACATAGCGTGGGCTGAGAAACAGCTAAACTGGAGTAGTTTAAATGCAAATGGAAGGCAAAGGCTTGTAATTGTGACCAATATTAAAAAAAAAAATCCTTGACAATACTAACATCATGTCTTTTCCAACACGTGACATGCAAAATTGAGTGGATAGATTATGTTACATGACACACTCTGCACACTCTGGGTGACAATGAGCAGGAGCAACCTAAGAGCAAAGAAACAAAGAGTCTAAAAGTAAATATTAATATTCCCATTATGGGGATTACTGAAAGTTACTCAGTTAAATACTCTAGGCACAGTATTATTTATAATACTGTGTTAAAAATACAGTTATCAGAAATACAGGACTTAAACTCAAAACCAAACTGTTTCAAGCAGTTCCTTTCCTCATTACACAGTTATTTTAAGTTTATTAACTTTAGTTACTATCAGCACAATTAAGTAACTACTGATCATTAAAATACTATTTTTCCCTTTTGAAGTAATCCTTTAAAGAAAAGTGGAAAATATGTTCTGACATTGGTACTGTGGAAAAGATAGTTTAAAAGATGACTTGCAAAAGACAATTCCACAGCACGGTTTTAGCTGATGACATGCAGTTAGAAGTATCAAGAGTAATTACTTAAAAATACAATTGTGCCTCTAACAGTAATTCAGTGAACAAGAACGAGTTACTTGGAGGCAAGTTTGCATCTGACTTGACAAAGTCTAACTAATCCTTAAATCTGTAAGCCTGAAATAAAGTGTAAGCTATCTTGCATGTATTAAAATAGCATACATTTCTGCATTTACTGCAGGGTAGTAAGTGTTCTTCATCAGAAATTAAAGTTACAATGCAGTATAATTTTTTCATGTGGTCAAACCATTGGCAAAACAAAACCTACGAAGAATCATTTAACCTACTGATTTTGTGTGCAAAGTGATACAAGACAGCATTTGAAAGAGATACTTAAGAGACAACAGGTAAAAATACTTACACATTATCTTCTACACAAATTTTAGGTCCAACTACATTTGCTGCTCCACTTGCCATTTTGAATGCAAAATGCTTTTCAGGACAAGCTTTAGAGATTCCACACTTGTATCTTGGAGGTTTTGTAGCTTTCAAAAGGAAATAAAACAGGATTTTAGAGACAATACCACAGGTAGGCTAACAGAGAAATATCAGTTAGGTTTTCTGAAGGAATTCAAGGAAAAGAGCAAAGACAAACAGTATTTCATCTGCAGTTTTATAGCAGCTTAAAACAATCTAGGTTCCTGCAGTATCTCATTATTCTACTTCTTGTTCTCACCCTGCTGCTTGCTCTGGCACTGTCATCAAAAGCCACATGACAAAACCACAAGTGAAATGCTGGCAAAAAACCAGACTTTGCCACAAATTTAGGAAAATCAGGACAAGAGGAAAATTAGTTTCTGATTGCATTTAAAGTGTAATTAAGACTTCCTTAACTATGAAAATTCAACAGTCTTTCTGTTATTAGCAAAACCAAGTCACAGCAGTAACACATGCATATTAATACTCACAGCGTGCAGCTGCATCCAGTGCTGATCTAGCTAAAATGCAAAAAAAGTTATACAAGATGTTACTATTAAAGTATCATCTGCTATAAAATATCCTATAAGTTTAAAACCTTTCTGTACCCCTATAAGAACAGGTTGGTTGAAATGAAGTATCAAATACATCTGAACATTATGTTCCAATATAAAACATTAACCTTTACATGGTAGAAGAATGAAAGTGTTCAGGAACCACATTTAGAAGCACTGCCTTAATTTATGACTCTCTGATTAACACAAAGATCCATGGAGATACAAAACCACCAGGGATTTGTGGAGGTGTGGGCACTAAAGTGAAATGAATTCCCTCCTTACAGCTTCACCAGGATGGGGTTCCTTCCACCTAACACTGGAAGCCTGCAACTCAGGTGTATTTGAATCCAACCATTCATGACTCCCTTTCTTGGCATAGGAAGAGACGCAAGTGACCTCGTCATGCATTTGTCTGCAATACATCTGTAATACTTAATGACACCTGTGTCTCTTCAACAATTGTTAAAGATGCCTCTGGTGACTGGTTCAGATGTTGGCTCACAGTGTAGTAACCTGCAGTTAAATAACAAGAACGCTACCCATGCAGCTGCTAATCCTCTTCTGTGTAGAATCTGGGCACATGTTCTGAAATGTTTTGATTACTGCATGTTCAATCGTACATGGTAGTGTACCTGTGCTAGCAAAAAAGCCCACCCAAAACATAAATTCTGAATTGCTTAAGCAACAGAAAGGCAGAGTGCAGATTTCCAGAAACATCATTCAAGTCACCTAGTTTACAACTCCAGACTAAGACTGTAAGTACCAGTGAACAGAAAAAGCAGGTAAAATTATGCATATTTGGCAGGCAAAAGAATCAAACTGATTAAGAGAGTAGGTTAAATATTTCATACAGTAAATAACTTAATACACACATGTATATGTATAATATATATAAAAAAACAACAAGTACACACATTAAAAATAAACACAGAATTCTTAAGTGTAAGAGCCTGAGTCAAGCTTAAAGCAAAATCAACATGATATTCTTGATTATGGGTCAAGTAAATATTAATAGATGTCTGGAGAAAAAAGAAGTCATCACTTACCAAATATGTGTCCTAAGTTTGCATCCATTTTTATTTCAAACACTTGAGATATGACATAAAACGTCAATAAAAATATTGCTATGACTACTACCAACTTTGCAGCACCTATTTAGAAGCAGAGAAAAGTTTTTAAAAAAAATCTGCAAATGATAACATTAAGTTTACCAAAATTAACTATATAAGAAATGTATATCAGATTACATTAAGGTGAACTCAGAAACAGGATGATAATTTGTGGACTCACTAAACAGAAGTAATCTGCACGAAATGGACATTATAATGCAGGATGCAACTGAGCCAGTCCATCAGGTTACTATAGCATATATACATACCCTGCTCTCAAGCCTTCTCCAGCTTCATGTTTGTCTGACACCACAGTTCACCAACTCAGCTCAGCAGCCAGGAGAAGCCACAGACTTTTCCATGGAAATCCAGCTTAACAAAATGAACTAAGTTGATCTAACTGGCTGCTGTCCAAAGGGGACATTTCTGCCTCCCCCCATTCGACCTCCCTGTTCTTAGCCATGTGTATCTGTTTCCTCATTGTTCACAAATAGTCCTCTCCCCTCGTCCCCCAGAATTGAGCTACCTCTATTTTAACATATGGCCAAGACTGAGTGATTAGGGATCTGTTCATATACTGTAGCTTGGCTGCTATGGTTAGTCAGGTCTGACCATTACATTAAAAAACCCCCAAAAAACTACCAAACAAACAAAAAGCCTCCTCACCTCCTTTTCAACAAATTTAAATTACTGACCTTCAAAAAGCAGATTTGAAAACTCAAAAGAGCTAATTTAAAAAGTAATAAAAAGCAGTACCTCTCCCCTCCCCCTTTTAATATGTTGAAGCCTCAGGTAGCTTGAAGTTTTATAAGCCTAACTTTCTCCAGTGTTGAGTGGTCAAACTACCTCCTGGGAGAACAGCTGGAAGCACACAACCACAACAATTTAAATCTGAAATGGAAACTCGGGTGTATGTGGTACTGCCATGAACCCCACCATTTTTTAGCATAATTTTCAAGGGATTTTTACAGAATACTCCACTCCTACCTTATTGCAAAATACTAACTGACTGAGTGTAGAAGTTAGGTGAGGAGGCATCTGATCAACAGCCTGCCTTCCTGTCTCACCCCAGTATGTCAAACTGTTTGGAAGAAGCAACCTTACAGCATGCTTCTGTTTCTTAGATTGCCAGCCAAATAAATCCTTCAGAAAAAACCCAAACTTATGTACTCCTGCAGTTCTCAGACTGCTGCTGTGATGGGCTGTTCAGAAAACCTTAAAATAGACAGATTACTCAGCCTTCAGAAGGATGAGAGATGTTAATCAATCCTTCCAAAAGGCTAAAAACAAGATAAGGGGATAGAAAAATAAAAGATGAAGATAGAGATACAACTTGTTTGTTTGCTTGTAGTTCAGTCTTCCTCTCCCACTTTCCCTTTTCGTGTGTGTGAGCACATACATACTATGTAAGAAAACACAGATGCAAACTTAATTTAAAAATATTATGCTGGAACTCCAAAGATTATTGCACTTGAAGGGAAGTGAACCACATGCAAGCACTCGAGAAAACAGATGATCTGAACATACGTTAAGAAGTGGAGAAAAGGTTTTCAAAGCAACACTGCTTAAAAAGACAAGATGGTACCAGATTTTAGAATGTGTCATCTAGCAAGTAGCACTTGGAGAGCGTGTTGTTTCAGTAGATAGTAGGTGAGATGAACAAGAACTCAAGTCTGAGCACTAATCATCTCCTCCACTATATATCCTGAGCCTTTCAACTGAACTGTGAGTGCTCCCTCTAAGGGAGAGGTAAGAAATCTCCTAGAAAATTATTTTAGCACTTGAACCAAAACCAGCCTGTTTGCTACAGGTTAAACGTTTTATAGCAACTGCTGTATCTTCATCTGTGGGTTTTAGCAACAAAAATAGTTAGATGGAAGAAAAAAAAAAAAGAGGTTTGGAAAAGTCATTTTCCAGGTGATTTAGCCATCTTCTAAAAACTGTAGCATTTTCCAGTTCTTTATCAGATTTACTTTAGCAGGTTGTTTCCAGTTATACATATTGAGGATAATAAAACAACTTTGGAAGTAGTGACAAAAATCAGAACTAATTTCATGCATTAATAAGGTTAATGTGCAACTCTTGGAAAATAAGGTGTCATTCTCTCCTAGAAGAGCCAACAGTTGCTCCTTCTGCAACGTAAAACTACAACTATCAATAAAAGTGCAGAAACTCAAACCTGTTCAATTGCCACACAGGCTATTCTACTACAAGGAAATATCTAAAATACTATTTTCTTGCAGTGTTATATTGGCAAAGATTTTTACAACCACTACACCTTCTGTCAAGTAAAATCAGTTTCTTAAATCCTGTACTACAGTAACTTACCTCTATGAAAAGGCTTTTATAGCTTTCAAACTCCCAGTAACCATTCAGGAAGTTTCAGACACTATACTATAATAGCGCATAAGACTTTTGGTTGGGGTGTGAGGCAGGGAAGAAATAGCTTAAGACATCAATTGGCTATTTCCTTATTCTTTCATCATCTTACACAGTTAGCAGACAAAGTATGTCAAATCATGGCACCTTAACCAGTCACTGCAGATCAGCTGAAGCATTTTAACCAGCTGCTTGCTCTTAGACCATCCCAAATTCCAAAATGAGTTTCATTAAACACCAGTTAAATGGAACAGCAATGCCTGTTATGCCAGTTAAGTTTATTCTAAAACCTTATTGTCACAACTTGTTAATGCTGTCTATTGCACTTGTTTCACAAGTGACAAAAGTCTGATTTTACTGAGCATATTTACCTGCTATTCTCATGTTTAGTCTTCAGCCAGCTAATGACACTACTGCATTAAAAATAGCCACCTAGGAAAAAAGAAAAGCACATCATTGTAATTACAGTCAAATAAGCACTTTTGTGATAACAGTAAAAAAACCCACAGATTTTCTAGCCAATAACATTAATGATGACTGTCATGAATACCTAATTCTTAATGCTCACAGTAAAGGGAAGAAGATTTAAGATGGATTTCTGATGTATTGCTTTCATTTGTTACTCTGTGAAACAAGTGTTCTGAAAAACCATTGATTTAATTTCATCAAATCCACTACCAATTCTGTTCAACTGTCAGCCCTTCAATCTGTGACATAAGTATTTATCAGCGCTGTATCTAAGCAGTCTTTGATTTCCTAAAGCTATGTGGTAAAAGTCAACAACTCCATCTGCATTGCTTCAAAGTCCTAGCAACTTTTGGATGCAAGTTGTTATTTGGCAACATAACATAGCAAACTACGCTTTGGAGAGAAAAGATTTAAGCATTTTGGCCTTTGCGATACTGCATAAACTGCATTCAATTGAACTGAAAGAAGGTTATTCTAATACTTTAATCTATGCATTACAGAAATGTAGTAACACATTCGTCACTCATAGCAGCATCCAGAAGATTCACGATGGTCAATGGTGACAGAAGCACCAACCCTAGAACTGAGACTATTTCTGAATAAACTGAAAACCATTGCCTCTGAGCAAACACCACACAAGCACCCAAAAGTTTCTTCTTGAGAAGAGCTTGCCACCACGTAAAGTCAAAACGGGCCACAACCTACACAGACTCTGTTCAAAGGCTGCTACCAGCTTCTCCTCAATCAACCCCTTGTCCCTGGGCTGTACCAAATCTCTTGCCCTCTGCCTGAAGAGCCACGGCTGCTGCTGGCCCTGCACCAAGGTCATGCTCAGCCACGGTGGGCCCATGCTGCACTGAGCCTGGACATCTTCTGTCTCGAGTTTCCCCCTACTCCCGATTCAAGAAGCACAAAGCAAAGATGACCACGTACAGCCACTTGGCACCCCCAGCACCGACATGGTATCTATGCAAATCAGGTTTGGCAAACATCGTAATCTTTACTAATGAAATACTACATATCTATTAGAAACACGGTAATTTGTTTTACAACATTTAAGTAGATTAAGCACGTAAAAAAATTATTTTAAATGAACTGAAATTAGAATTTGCGTGAAAACAGTACGCTACCTGAACTATTGTATTTTCTTCTGTTCTTATCACAAGTAAGAAAGGGCCCTCAGTTACTTTCAAAAATACATGAGGCATTCAGACAAATAACAGTCTGTAATCAGTACTTCCCTTTTGGATTTAAAAAAAAAAAATATTTCTGAATTTGCATTTTCCTGCATAACTACTTAAATTTAATATGGGAAAAGAAAAACTATTGGCATTCAGGGATCTTGTTGGATCATCTACACTAAGGACGAATTTGAAAATATGTAATAAACTATAATTCTAACCCAAGTAGCCGTCCCACACCCCCCATCACAAAAGCTACAGCATCCCTAACACTCTGCAGTCCTATGTCATGACTTCAAAAACCATCAAAAATATTATCTTTAGAAATTATTTGAAAAACTATTGTTACTAGAAGTCAGGAAGTGCAAATCACTTGAAGATCATCACCAAAACTCCCACATAGCTCTCATGGTCTATGCCAGGGAGGAAAAATTGATATTACATAAACAACCTTTTGCCTTCACTTAACTCAGTATCTGTAAATTCAGTGATTTGTGTTCAGATCCTCTTTGCCAAAGACACAGTCATTGTGCTCTACTGCTCAAAGTTTCCAAGAAAATGGTCAGCAGAGAAAAACACAGGAAAAACCAAATACAAGTATAGAAATATTTATTTCTACTCCACAAGAATTCAAAAATAAGTATCAAAGTTTGAAAAGCAGAGAAATATTTTTGAATGCTAAGGTTGTACTACAAGGGAAATCTCATAGCATATTATGGACATAATATATCCATTATATTTATAGCCACATATATTATATCCGTATATAATATCTTCTTTCAGTGAAAGGCTAGTATTTATGTGTCTTATAAAAAGGCAAAAAGAACCTGCCAGGGCAGATAAACTAATTTTATTTCAAAGTCTGTGAACAGAATTATTCTGAGCTCCTTTCTCTCCCCTCCCCACCCCCGGAAATATATCAGCATTAAAACAAACACCGTCTGTAGTTTGAACAACCACGAGCTTGTTTTAAGTCAGCACTGAAAAAGAAGTTTCCCCTTTTTGCTTTACTATAAACAAAAACACATAACAAATTCGAAGCATGAAAGCAAGAATATGAACAAAACCAAAAGCAGAAACTAAGTTGAACGACCACATGATCCAACCTTGCCTGCAGAATACCTTTATCCCAACGTCCCTATCCACTCATCTCAGTGATCATTATTTGTTGCAATCAACAAATACACAACAGATAAGATACATTTTTTAAGTGTGACATGTTTTTCATTTAGAAAAAGTAAAAATGAGTATGTTATGCCTCAACTTGAAAGGAATTTTAAAAGTGATTTAGAGATTCTTTTCCTAAATTAGAACATACCAAAAAATTTGATCTAGAAAACAGATACAGGAATGCTACAGTACAGATAAACATTGCACAGCATTTTCCAGCTGCAAGAGAATAATTTATGAATGCCATGTCCTTTTCCTATACAGTATTATCTTAGAATTTTTTTTTTAATTCAAGACAGAACAGGAATAAAATAGGACAGCCCATGAGCCCTTAGGAATGCTTATAGACCATTACTCCACATCTTTAGTAGTAGACCTCATAACTGGAATTACAGAAGCGATATAAAAATCGATTTGCAATTTCTAATAGTGCATATTTTAGGATCATTTAAAAAAAACAACCAACACAGGACCACAACTGAGTTTGACCAGACTCAGATGAACAAAAGCAGTAGCAACAACATTCCTTTGATTGCTTTAGGAATGGGCTAAAAAAATCCAGTCACTGTTTTTCTCCTCTTTGACGTAAGATTCCATGAAGCAGAGGCAGCAGAATTACAACCTAAGTATCTTCTTGACTTATGAATGTCCAGTAATATAAATAATTATTTTATTACTACATTAACATAATTTCTCCCTGTCAGGCAGTACAAGAAGGCTCACATTTATCACTCACTAGTCAGAGACTGAGGCAGGAGGTGCAGCCTATAGCAGGGTCTATAGGCAGCCCCCTGATGAGTACAGCAGAACCCCATACAGAGGCAAAGGCCAAGGAAGAGCACCACAAAACAGGCAACAGAAGCGATCAACATCTACAAGTCACAAAGTAAAATGGCTGTTTTGGGAAGCATTATATTGCACGACTGTGAAACATGGATTTTCTTTTTCTTCAGACTGTTTTCTTAGTGAAGAACTTAAGAAGTTTATCAGTCAAGGTCTAAAACCTAGGCAGTGGAAAGAAACCAAAAAATCCCTCACATGCAGCATCAAGTGCCTTGAAACAAGAAGCTATCCACAGAAGAACCTAAGTGCCTTCAGATGCTGGTTTTCCTCTATGTCAAGAGAAAGGATGTTGTTATTCCCCAGGGTGGCCTATTGGAAGGAGAGGTGTGGCAAACTGCAGGTTTACATCTATCATGGACAGAAGTAAAGGTGTTATAAGTCAGAACAAATTCTAGTTACAATCAGCATAGTCAAATATCTGCATGTGGCACATGCATTCGTTCACAAGATGAATATCACTGTCAATTTCAGCTATTTTATTAAACTTCCGAGGTCAGAAGTTTAAAATGCCATCAAAGGCATCTTGTGCAACTCTTCATGAGGCTGGAGGAGCATGCTCTCCTTTTCCTATGGTCTCTCTCAATGCTAAAGGTGTGGACACATCTCCCCTCAGCAACAACCACATATGTCGAAGAGCTTTCTGAACCCTGCTGCCTGTCGTCGCCAGTTCACAGGAGCCAGCATTCCAGAGAACAATCAGTGGCAAGACGTTCAGACCAGTGACCTCTCAACTACAGTAAGCCATATACACATCCTCAATAAAGAGCACAAAACTACAAAGAGGTTGTGGTCTACAGGCTGGTAGAGTCAGGCTTCTTGTCAGTAGCTGGCGGCTATTTTTCTTATAAGGCTTCGACGATGCTAACCTTCAGCCGAGCTCAGCCAGCCAGATGGTAAAATTCCAGTATGTAAAGCTATGAAATACTGAATAGTAGAAAACAAAGAAGGGAATGTTTTGTTAAACTGATGTAGAAAGTTCTCTCTGAACTGGCAGAACATCTCTCAATGACAAAAGTAAGAAAAAACCAGCAGACAAGCAGGAAGCTGGTGCTGCCAGATTAGCAAATTCAGAAATTGCTCTTTCAGGACGGCCTAGCACATGGGTTGCTCAACCCCTCAAGAGTAGGAAGGAAAAGGTAGACAGCTCACTGAACCAGAGAAGACAAGAAGTTACAGGTTATAAATCCTTTTTGAATGTTGGCATGTCATTGCCCAGTTCCCTGCATGGAGTTGCATGTCTATCCATGCAGAAAAGAGTTATTTATTCTGGATGCAAACTACTAGGGAGTGGATATGTGGAAAGACAGTTGGGAGTTGAGGTTACTGTTTTTTTTTTTTCTGCTCCACCCATCCTTGTGCATTGTATTTTGTCCCAAGGCAGGGACAATTTCCAGATGTTGTGATTTCCAGCGTCAAAGCCATTCCAAGCAACCTCCATGAGACCCCAAAATGCTATACATAGGGCAACATAACCAAAGTAGAAGAAAAACAGAAAACAGCAGCTTACAATAAAAAAAGGAAGAGAGAAAAGGGCTTTCCCCCACTCTGCTCCACATGTTTATTAACTTGTATGAGGATGACAGACTCAACACAAATCTGACAAATTTAGTACATATGTCCACATAGCTACTGCACATATTTTGATACATACTAAAACTAGCTTCAATCAAAAAAGCAGCAGATACTTGCTTTTAAAAGTGACCTGTGTCTCTTGAGGAAGGTACTTCACACAGGGAGCTTATAATATAACTTCATTTAGGAAAACTACGAACCTATAATCTTGCCAAGCAAATCATCATCATGTTTTATTAGATGATATAAAGTTTCTAACACGCCAAGATTGAGTTCTTTCCACATTCATGTATTAGATATGATGGTCATCAAGCAAGTTTTCTTCTTAGAATCAAAGTGCAAGAGGAAGTTGTATTGAGGTGAGTAAAGTAACTGATAAAATACGCACAAACACACAAATAGTTCTTATTAATACTGCCACACTGACACAACACTGAATGAAGTCCAGATTTCAGTCCCGAGCTGAATGCAATTCAATTTGGTCAATTCTTTATCAGCCTTGCTCAACACTCTTGCCCAGAGACGGTGCCGTGGGGGACACAACGTAGGGCACGTCACTCGGGAACAGCCTCTGCCCTACTTAGGGCAGGTGAAAGCTTTGGCCACTTGCAATGTACTTCTGTTTATAAGGGTTTTGCAAATACGATTGTAATAAATGCTTTTATGGATAATAATGAAACATGCAGATCAGTCTACTTCATTCCCAGGATAATGGTATTTCTATTAGCAATTTGATAGTGTGCATAGATTATACTTATGAAACAGGCACACAAAAACAAGCAATGATGAGAGGCAAGAATTTAGAAGGTCAAGATAATTTTGAATTCTGACCTTAGCTGGTTAGAAAAAAGTTCCAAAATCAACAATATTTAATAAAACAGAAGGTAATACACTTCAAAACCGACATCAAGTGCAGCAAAACAGGCAGCAGTAATGAAGAAAAGGATCTAAGAGATTACAGCAGATCTCTAATACTGGGGTCAACAATGTGGTACTGCTGCAAAAGTGTAACTGCTCATTGTGAACCGTACCAATAGGATTGCCGTGTGTGAAACAAAAAGCATTATTCTGCTCTGCTCAATGTGCTATCTAGACTTCTAATTGAGACTCATATGTAGTTTTTTCCTAAGTCTATCTTAAAGCATAATCCCCAAAATGTAAGAGTCTAGGTAACAATTACATGACCTAAATAAAACAACTAAGGGCTAAAAGAATGAGGTTTGCTTTACAAGGAACTGGGAAAGTGTCATGGTTTAGCCCCAGCCAGCAACTAAGCACCATGCAGCCGCTCGCTCACTCCCCCCCGGTGGGATGGGGGAGAGAATCGGAAGAGCAAAAGTAAGAAAACTCGAGGGTTGAGATAAAAGCAGTTTAATAGGGAAAGCAAAAGCCACACACGCAAGCAAAGCAAAGCAAGGAGTTCATTCACTCCTTCCCATGGGCAGGCAGGTGTTCAGCCATCTCCAGGAAAGCAGGGCTCCATCATGTGTAACGGTTACCTGGGAAGACAAACACCATCACTCCAAACGTCCCCCCCTTCCTTCTTCTTCCCCAGCTTTATATACTGCGCATGACGTCATATGGTATGGAATACCTCTTTGGTCAGTTTGGGTCAGCTGTCCTGGCTGTGTCCCCTCCCAACTTCTTGTGCACCTGGCAGAGCACGGGAAGCTGAAAAGTCCTTGAGTAGTGCAGCAACAACTAAAACATCTCTGTATTATCAACACTGTTTTCAGCACAAATCCAAAACATAGCACCATACCAGCCACTATAAAGAAACTTAACTCTATCTCAGCTGAAACCAGGACAGAAAGCAAAGAGAGAAGTAAGGAACAGCCACTTTTGTCTCTTACCTCCAAGGTGTAAGTTAAAAATTTATTTTATTATTATTTTTTAAGTTTTAAAAGATGCTGAGATGGACTGTTCTCAATATACACTGGTTGCTGCTTATATATTTGTAGATATAACGTTGAAGAAAAACAACTTTCCAGCTACAAGGATAAACAAGAAATACAAATGAAGACTGTAAATCATCATAAAAGTCTGGAAAAATACAAAAGACAGGTTTTCTTAACCTAGGCAGTCTACAAGGTGCGCGTTAGTGTCCCCTTCAATATTAACCTCCTATTTCTACACTAATCTGTGGAAATCTGTACCCAGATAAATCTAAATCTGTATCAGCCTGAGATGCTTTGAATTAAATTCAGAAGGAAATTGTTTCCCCCAAGCAGGATTTAGAAGTTTGTATACTTTCAAAAATAGTCAAATAATGTTATACCTGTTTTTATCTGCATTTACTATCTGTGATTGATTATCTGTGATTTACTATCTGTGATTGATAACCTCAATGATTATCAGATCCATTTTTTTTCCTGTCAGAGAACAGCTAAAAAAAGCCATTTTACCTTTTCATACCTGGTAAAATGCAATCAGTGAAACAACATTTTGTTTAATCCAGCCTCTGTTAATAGATATTACAGTCTGTTGTTTACCAGCAGTTCAGGGTGGTGGTGGTGGTTTTCTACTTAAAATTACACAGTGAATTAGATATGTCAGGGACAGCATTAGCTATTCTTATGTGAGCTCTGGTTTTAAACCAGTGGTTATGCCAACCTGAATTACATGCCACAGACCAAACAGCTGAGACAGTCGAAATCATTCCAAGTCTAAATCTGAGTAGGAATCTAGGCTTCTAGTATGATCATTTTATTC
Organism: Ciconia boyciana; assembly: GCF_034638445.1. NCBI lineage: Eukaryota > Metazoa > Chordata > Aves > Ciconiiformes > Ciconiidae > Ciconia > Ciconia boyciana. Next base: position 26,426,250 of record NC_132934.1, on the reverse strand, counting down.
AAATACCGGATGCATTTCCTTACCCAGATGATTGCTTACCTTTCTGCAAGACTATGCATAGTTTTTCCACCATGTTTACAAAACTCATTTAATTTGAAACTGGTGAAGGGCACACACAGAAAAGAATTACATCTTTAAAAAAGTAACTACTGTACTTCAATTTTATTGTATAATCATGTACCATCTGCATCTTCTGATGACACAGGGTGTGACCCAAGTAGTTGTTCCCTACAGGCACTCCTACATCCATATGAGTGCCTTGTGGTTATGGCAGAACTCCACACAGGCAAAAGGTTTGTCCACACAGAACAACTTACAGACTCCGGATATGTATTTTTTTTTCTCCTTTGAGACAAATACTACCATGAAGTATAAATATTAACTTCTTAAAAAAATGATACCACCTGAATTGTATTCTTCCATATACGTGTAAGATTCAGCTTGCTATTCTGACAACACTGAATTAGATCCAAAGCGTTTGCCTGTTAAAAATTTTTTATTCTATCAACTGCAAATGAAAACCAGAGAAATTTAGCCAATGAAACCCAAACTTATTCCAACATTAAAAATAGGTAATTCAGCTACCGTTGCATGCCTTATGTCACAAATACTGCTATGTGGTTTCACTTCTAAGAAAGGAAATATATGTGAGAAGAAGCATTATGCCAGAGTGTTTTGATACCCCATGTACAAAACAAACATTTCCCAAACGACATGTCAAATCACTGACCATTCAAGCTTTTGCTAGTAGCATCAATCCAGTACTTTCACCTTAGGCAACACACAAACTAGTCAGTCTCAAACACAGAAAAATTCTCCTGAATCCTGGGAAGCCTGAGATAAAAGTACTAAGGCATTGTTCCCACTGAGAATGAAACTCAATCCACATTCCTTTTGCAATTAAAACAAACAAGAAAACCCCCAAACCTCATAAGCACCCAATCCATACATTGAAGACTCTTCCCAAATATTACACAAAATTTACTGGTCCATATATTTAAAAATAGGATTTCATTTACTGTCCCTAAACCCCATACCATTTATATGTGATAAAATAAATTGTACCATTGCTGCTGATGTACCTATTAAAGAGAATCTTAGCCCTGTATTTCAAAGGGTTGGATAAAACCATGTAGAGAAATTCAGATAGATAAAATCCTCAAGGACAAATTGCTGAACCTCATTCACCCACTTGCTTTCCAACTTCATCACAGAGAAGTACATAAATCTCACAAGAGAGATTTAAGAGAGTGAGGTTTAACATTTTCTTCTATCAAATGTCAAACAAACTATTTTGTACCTGAAGCACTGCCGCAATTACCACCTGTTCCAAAGTTCAAAACCACTGATTTGTTTTCTGACATGTTTTTTTCTTTAAGAAAAAAATTACCACCTTGATTTCATAAGACAGCAAAGTCTGCTGAGTCTTGCCACAACAGGAAGGAGTAAATAAAGCTTTGCAACACATTTATCTGCAAGATCACCAGGTCTCACTTGAAACAAGGTGTTGCCAGAATCCAGTAGACGTTTCAAATGTACAACAGCTTTCACATCTTTCTATCAATAAAAAAATACCAAGCCTGTTAGAGTAATGCATCACTACCATGCATCTTATCCTGCCCCCTACAGCAATTCTCAATAGAACTACCATACAAAAAGGTTATGGGTCTCAAGAACAATTAACATACATATAATTACTATGACTTGATATAACCACACATGACCATCGCAGAAATTTATTTGAGGCTATGGTTACAGGTCGTCACTTCACACTGGCGCCCATTTTAAATAAAGTTATCAAAAGCAAGCAAGCAGAACAGGAAAGGAGCATTATAAATACTTCCTCTATAGGTCCAAGCTTACTGCAGGAAGACCGATCTGCTCCTCTGCACTATTCTTCTCCCCAAGCAAAACCAGACCCTTAAAGATAGTAGCTTTGAGATGTCAGAATTAGATCATCATCTTATGGGTGATATTCATTTACTGCACAGACCACCACATCAACCTCATCACACAGCTGCACACCGAGACCACAGACGCAGCGAGGCACAGAGCTCCTATGTACTTTGGAAGGCAGAGAGGATCAAGGGTACCAATAGTAGCAAGGGACACCACCACACGGTGCTGCCAAAAACAATACTATGATACTACCAAGCATCTAAGCTTCTTTAAAAAAAGCTCAGCATGATCTGAGGCTGCACGTTGGAAAGGAGTTTTAACCTTTGCTCAGAAGCAAGCTGATCTCAACAGGAAGCTGGGATGTGCCTCTGGGGAAAGTACTCCCAGGTGACAACCAGTGCTTAGAGCACTGTGGGTATCTCTCCTTCCTCTTGCTCGAAGGGATACAGAAACCCCTGCTCCACCACAGAGCACCTTCTCATCCACTCGTCTCCCACGTGAGGCAGCACTTGGCTTTGGCCTTCTGCAGGACAGAAAAGGAGTGCCACTGGCTGAGGGAAGAACCCTGCAGAGAAAGCATCAAGCGTCAGCTCAGGGGAAGAAGGGCAGCGGCAGCACAGCAGGCCCAAGATGGAGAGGGGCCACACTATGCCTACAGGACACTGCAGGGTTGGATCATATCGCAGATATGAGACTGCTGTCAGCGACTAATAACCTCCATGCTGCACGATGCACTCAGAACTGCAGTGCTCCTGTGGTACAGGCAAGTCATTGCTACTGGTCTGTATTAGCACTGGACAGGCCATCATTTGTGAGTGATGAGGTGGAAGACACTCAGAAATGAAGAGGAAGTCGGTCAGTCGCTTGATTCTTAAGAGCTCTAGAGTGACTCACTTCTTCCTACTGAAGACACAAAGACAGCAACAAAAATTGCAGTCTCTAGACTGGTTTCTGAGCATGAAGGTATTAGAACAAAGATCCATAACCTACCTCCTGGCTGGGTGCAATATTCTAGCAACCAGTATGAAACACATAAGCCATACCTAAGAAGAATTAATTTCACAGAAAAAAAAAAAACATCTAGGGGCAATGTATTCTTTTTGTATTTTTATGGATATATATACTTTTTATACTTCAATATTTAGTTAAAAATTGGTACACAACCCACTAACTAAAAGCCAACACAGCCATCTTACATCCTTTGAGATTTTAAAATCTAAGGATCATCATAAGTGGGAAAAATTAGTTATGTGGGATAGCAAGTTACTGCATGTCATCACCCATGGAGAAGTTTGCAACATTAAGTACGCGTAAACTAATTTGAGGAACAGCATCCCTCAGTGACAGAAGGGTGCTTACCACAGCGAGCTTACCACTGAGATTCTATGCACAGCTGACATGAAGATGCTGATATGCAATCACTGTATACTGTAACAACTCCTGATGCCATGCCTCTCTGGAACAGGCTGTTGTAAAAGAAATTCACTAATTATTACAGAAATTCCTGCAATAAACTTCTACCTGAACCAATTCAAATGCAGTTCCAAAACCATCCAGGTGTCACTGACGTTCAGCTGACCAGCAAGCAAGCAAACAGCCACGACAATTCCCTCAACCACCTCACGTGGTACTTGCAGTAACATCTGGGCTGATCCAAAAGCAGAAATAAGTGTCTGGCAGCAGGTCAGCAGCTTTCTAGCAGTGGTAGTACCAGCTTATACCAGCTTAAATGTTTGTGAAATTATGACTCATTAACTGGTGATACCAGAACAGATTAAGAAAAAAAGTCTTTGCTACTAGGAGATGGTTACTTTCTCCTTAGATAAAAGAATTGGAGAGAGGGTGCGAGAAGGGAAAGAAGTCAGCCAGTCAAGAAGAAAGCAAGTCTTATGAATAGAGGGAAGACTGTAAGTGTCATCTATTTTGATGTTAATTAAGATTTTAACTGGACTCTCATGAGAACTACCATGTTTTTGTACATACAAACACATTGTGCAACCTTCTGCTATTAAAACTGACTCAACAGCAGTGCACATTAAATGCAGGGCAGAGTTTACTCCAGCAGCTCCCTCTGTCCTGATAGTCTTCCAAAGTTTCTCCCCTCTCCCATATCCTCTTGGTACTGAGCTCTAACAAGAGCTGGAAAAAGCTAAGTTGCAGCTCTGTCTGCAAATTAAAATATAAACTATTTTTGTGTCATAGAAACATGGTACTGTATATGGGGAGCAAAAACAGTTTAACAGTTCCAAAGGAGTAACTATTGATAGCTCCCTGTGAAAACTTAAGTGTGACTGGATTTCAGGAAGCCTGGGTAAAATAATATTTAATATTGTCATCAATGACTTGGACTACTGAATAGGGACAAGCTTTTTAAATTTGTGGATAACTTCAAGATGCAGGCAGATGCAAACAAATTAAAGGGCAGAATTAGAACTACAAATTTTCCAGAAAAATATTTTTTTCTTTTAAGAAAAAAAAAATCCTAATGTCCTCTTGGGATGCATATATCATTAAGAAAAGCATGAGGAGCCTATGCTTGGATTCATGGTTAGACACAGCATTTTAGATTACGAAGTAGAAAGCCAGGAGCACCTATCTAAAGGTTACAGATGCTTTTAACATCCGAGTTGAAAATTCTGGTCCTAAGAAGTGAGGTTTCAAGCAGCAATACCAGTGTAAAGTTATTCCCTCATCACCCGTCTTTCGTGTTGTTGCTGGGCCTCAGGCCTGGATAGTACTAGGAAGCATGAAAATTTATGATAGGTGAGCTCACCTGCCAGGTTGCTCCAGCCCCACTCACCATTTCTGCAGCCCAGGCCACGTGATTTTCCTCTCTAAGGAAAGCTAACCGAGTAGAAGAGAATTAATGTAATTTCTGCCAGATTAGCAGACAACTTTTAGGAGTGTCGGGAGGCAAAGCACAGCAGCATCAGGCTGTTAGATTTGCTCAGCCATCTCATGAAGTCTCATTGTAACTCTCTAAGATTTCTGACACTATTGCAGATTACATTTTTCCTAAAGTAATCCTGAGAATTTATGGACAGTCTTGGTTTCAGATCAGTGTGAGACTTCCCAGAGGGATCATTCTAAACCGTGAAACAATTACAATAATTCCAGTGCTGGTGACAGCAAAACGACTGTCACAGGGTTGTGCAGCTGGCCACTGGCAGAGAAAACACGCAGGTTTACAATAATTATGCCTTAAATTCCAAACTTTCTCAGCAGATTTTAGTGACAATCTCAAAACTGAACATATATATCACTTACATTAGGGCTCATAGAGATACCGTTCACCGACATAAGTGGTAAGACTTGCAGCCCTTACACTCACAGGTCAACCCTCTGACTTCATTGGAACTGTAGGTTTAAAAAACAGAACCTAAGTTCTATTTGAATAACAACTTCTCTTTGAACAACTGAAATCCTAAGGAACAAGTTCTCTCTGTCTGCTGCAGATTCATCTTGTGGACACCTTATCTTTAGGCTATGAAATAATTTGTAAGCAAATTGGTATTTTTTGCAGCTTACATAGTACTGATCCATCTTGTGATCTTACAGGAAAAAAATCCCTTTCCCATATATTATGTTAATATTCTGAGCAAAACCATAAACTAAATACTCAGTCGTAACAGTTCACTTTTTAAATATTAGCTTGCCAAAATTCATTAAATTCTCACACTCTTTCTATATTATCACTCTTCTCTTAAAGTGCTGAGAAAAATCTCATTAAACATGGAGCACGTATTCCCTGAAGCACTCAGGCTGCACGTAGAGAGGCTAGGCAGTAACTTGTGGGTACCGTGAAGTGACTTTTGTAACGATTTACTCTACACCCTTACTGGGTGAAATGGTCAGGACTGTTGGAAAGGGATGGAAGCAATGGCCTGCAACAAACCAGGTGCCTCCTCCATCCCAAAGTGATTAGATGTTATTGCACGAGAATGCCAAGCTATTAGCTTCTGCAGAGCCTACCTGTAGGATTAAAGCAACTTACAAAACTTGTTCTGCCACACAGATAACTATGCAAACCAAGAGATGAAAAAGATTTCTTCATACTTAAAAGAATCCCTAGGGGCAAATATGTGCTAATGAAGACATTCATACCTTGATTAGTTTCATCCGCTTTAAAAAAAAAAAAAAAAGAGACTGTTGTGCACAGTCATTAACCAGCCATTTCTGGGGGTTTCTTTTCCTAAATAATTCTCCTATTAGTATTAAATAAATACTTTGTTAAAAGAAGAGGACCAGCCAACTAGGTTCACCAGCAAAGAACGGGCCCTAAGCCTGCGCAGTGTTATGGGGCACACACAATATTGCAAAGAATACCTGCTATACGCAAAGATCTTTACAAAAGTCTGGAGTTACTACGTTATCATTTAACCTCTTTTAAATGTGAAAAAAATTGAAAGATCAAGAAATCAGGTGAGTTACACAGCCCCTCGGCAGCTCAAGCAAAAAAGTAACTTAAGATATGGTAGCACTTACCTACCAAAAAAAGTATAGAATTACTACATTTTTTCCTACTTCAGCAACTCAGAGGCTATAAACCGAAAGAACACAGACTGCTCCGACAGGCATCCTCTGCAAACCAGGATGCACAGCACATTCTCCTTATCGGTTCCCGACTGTTCTCTGTAACGGCGTATTTAGTGGGCCAGTTAAACAGGAGCCGAGCCTCAAAACCCGTCTGCCAACAACGACCGTGCCCGGCCACCCGGCAGCGCGGGAGACCAGCGCCCCGCCTCCGGCGCGGGCAGCGCACCCACAGCACCCAGCGCTCGCTCCGGCACGGGGCGAGAGCAGCTGCTGGCGCCGCACCACCGCCGCAACCGCCAGCCCCCTCGCCGTGCCGGGCCGACGGAGAGGAGGAAGGGAACGGGGAGGGGGGAGGGGAGACCCCCGCTCGCCGCCCGGCCGCTCGCTCCGAGGGGCCCCGGGGAACGGGGGTGCCGCCCGGCTCTGCCCTGCCCCGCACCCCGGGCGCCGGCCCGCCTCACCCCCCCCGCCCCGGTGGCAGCTCCCGGGCGGGAGGGGACGGGGGAAGGGCCAGGCGGCCCGGAGAAGTTGCACCGCCGGGGGAAGCCGGCGGCGGAGGCAAGGGCAGGCGGCCAGCGCCAGCCTGGCGCGGCGCGGCTGCCCCGCGCAGAGGAGAGCGATGCGCGCCCGGGCGGCGGAGCCGGCGGCGGGAGGGGCAGGGGCAGGCGGCTGCCCCCGCGCACAGCCCCGCGCAGAACGCGAGCCCCTACCTGGGCGGCACGGGCACGTCGCGCAGCGTCCCCTCAGCGGCCACGCCGCGCAGGCTGCCCCGGCCCGCCCGCCGGCGACCGAGCAGGAAGCGAGCGGAGCCGCCGCCGCTGCAGAGGCAGAGGAAGGCGCGGAGGCGGCGCGCCCGCCCCCTACCGGTGGCGGACCGGGCCCGCGGCGGCGCCGCCCCACAGCCGCGCCCCCGCCCGCCCCCAGCCTCCCCGCGCGCCCCCGCTCCCGCCCCCGGGGCGCCCCCGCCTCCCTCCCGCCGCAACCGGAGGGGCCGTCCCGGTTCGACACAGGCGGGGGGCGTGCAAGGCACGGCGGGGGCGCGCCCGGCGCCGGGCCAGACCCCTTCCCGCTGCCCCCGGGGTCTTTCTACGCGCCCCCCCGAACGCCCCGCAGGCGGGTCGCCTGGGCTGGGCGGGCCACCGCCGCCCCGCAGGGCCGCAGCGCGGAACGGGCTCCTGCGAGGGCCCCAGGGCCAGCGCTGGTGGCTGCCGTCCCGCGGGGCGGCGGAGCTCCCCTGCACCTGCCCCGCGCCCTCCGCGCCGTGCTCTCGGGCCCCGTGAAGAGACCGGACACGGGTTAGCCCTGGCTGGCAGGGCGCAGGCGCCTCGCGTAGGAAGGGCCGTTCGGGACTGCAGATTTTTTGAGTCATTTAATGGAGGCTGATATTAAAAATATCTCTTGCGCGTGTACATCCGCAGCCACGCATCCACAAGTGAACGACTGAGGGTGCTAGGTGTGCCCAAAAGCCAGCCTGGTGCCCCGGGCCGGGAGGGACTGGGAGACTGTTTGAAATGTTTATGTTTTTTTTCTTTTAAACACCCTTTTTTTTTTCCCCCAAACACAGCAGAAGTTATCTTCTGTTACCGAACAGAAAAGGCGTTTTCTGCTTAAAACAAACAAACAAAGTTTTTTTTTAAAAAAACTTTGATCAGTAGGACAGAGATGATCTGTGTTACCGCGTAAGAAAAAAAGGTAATCCCTTTATCCCTTTCTCTTCTTTATCCTTGGCTGTGCTCTGTGGCTGCTGCTTCTGTTGCCTTTTTTTCTTCCTTTTTTTTTTTTTTTTTTTTTTTGGCACTTCATGCCTCTAACCATGAGTTGGTGTAGGTAGGGAGATAGGCTGGCAGGACCCTGAGCATTTTACTGTGTGGAAGAAGACTTCTGTTGGGCTACCTCCCTCAGCCGGACTGTTGCTGGGGTGGGTAGAGAAAGTGCTGGGGCAGCAGACAGCCAGATTCAGTCAATGCCACTATTGTCAAACCACAGAGAGAGCATTTTTACAAAATTGGTAGGGCACTTCTCTTAGCAGAGAACAAAGCCACAGATACAATATAGGGCATATCACACATCGTCAAAGTCAGGTAGACAAAAGGAAGTTTCCATGTCTTATTTTAACGGCATCTGGTCAACGGATCTGTCTTTTAATGGGTTTAAAATAACATACTTTGATACCAACTGCTCCTTAGTATGGGATGGTTATCTGAACATCAGGTAATTTCTGTAGTAAATTCTCACAACACATTGAAGTTTCAGGCATACTGTAATCTCAAAATGACCAAGAAAATAGCCAGCAGGAGCATTGCTCAAGAAAAGAAAGACTTTATAGCTTTTAATTCTAAATTATGATCTAGATATATCTTAGTTTCACAGCTATTTCAGTGCTTAATATATGAAATTTCACCACGTTCACCTGATTACTTATTAGGTGACTGCCTACATAACAGACTACTAAGGTCAGTATGCTAAAGGAGGCTGGCTCCTTCAATAAGCAAATGTTTGCAATAGAAACAAACATTTAAAAAAGGTTATGAAAGTAGCAGTATCAAATTATTAGAAGGAGGAATAATACTATCTGCACAGTAACCAACACCTCAGAATACATCTGTATCAAAATCCAAATAAATAAAACTTGAGAATGGCCGTGATTAAATCCTGTTGATTATTTACCTGGCTGAAAGGGTGCCACAAGGCACACAGGGTGGAGAGTCACAGTTCCCTGGAAATGTGGCAGCTGGCAGGAGCCCAAAGAAGAGGGGGTGTGTCAGACCCCACAGTGTCTCAAGAAGTCTCTGAGTTCCTCTTTTCCCTTTTCTTTTCTAATTTGCCTTACAATTTTTCCTTTTTTCTAATTTCCTTTTTTGTAAGTTGCCTTATAATGAAATGGCTATGCCATTAAGTGGAAGTCTTCCATAAGAAGTACAAAAAATATCTGTACTAGAAGAGTTTATATTCCTTTTTATTATGGTCTGTGATGAATTGACCATTTTTGCTTCTGCAGATTAAGAAATTCAGTATGAAACAGTATGTGTTTCATAGCCACATACATTCTAAATGTTTCATCAAGACCTAGTATGGTCTAAATTTACAATTTTTAAATCTAAAATGCTTATATTTATTTAAAACAACACAACAATAAAATAGCTTGCTTTTATCGTTAAACTGTTAAACTCTGAGAAAAATATATACTGTAACTACTTATTTTGCAAACATCAGAAACTAAGGTGTCTTAAGAATTTGGGTACATTAGGCCTGAACAAAGATGACCTTGTTGGCCTTACCTGCATCTTTGACAAGTTTCTTTGCTAGTGTCTCTAGCATCGCTTTCTTGCCTCTCTTGTAACTACTAATTTTTACTAAGTGAAATTATAGCCCTGCACTATGTTTATTTTTTTAAGAAAATGGAAACGTTTCCTTCATGTAATTACAGGACAGCTAAATGTGATACGTGCCTTATTTAGCATCCTAGGGCTGATGGGGATAAACAAAACCAAGGTAAAATACAGAAGCAAACCCTTTCAGGTGCTTTGTCTTTAGGCTGTTGATTATTGCCCCTGGCAATAGATGTTCTGCTAATCCGTCATCAGTCTTGATTCTCAGTTCTGGTATCAAAGCAATTCCTGGTGGCTTTTTAAAAGTACTTTTTTCTGTAAGTCTAAACTTCACGTTTGTATGCTATAAACTAATACTTTTGCCTTAGCTGATCTTTCTGTGCAGTTTTCAATGAGCCAGCCTCAGACTGCTGGCAGAGACCCAGCTCTCCAAAGCCTGGGAAATCAGTGGCATAAAAGTTACTTTTCTCAACACAGTAACACAATCATAGGAAACACTTATGTTTGCAAGGGATAGGATCAGCAGATCAGTGCTGTTTTAAATAAGACGCAAAGCATAAGCCATCTTCTAAATGTTACACAGAACAAAACAAGAAAAAAAAAGAAGAAAAGAGAAGTTACTTAGAGAATGCTCCAGGCAGTTTGCCTTGAAGCAATACGAAAACGTGATTTTCACCAGGTTGTGAGTCACTTAACTATAAACAGAAACTAAAATGTATAAGCACAACATGAAGCCCACTCCTCTCTCCCCTCCTGCCTCTTCCAAACAGGCAAGAACATGTATGGAAAAGTCTTCCTTAAAACAACATTTTATCTTTCTGGCTGGTGTCATTAAGTTTTATATAAACAGTATGGATGTATATCTGAAAGAGAATGTGTTATTTACTGTTTGCCCTATAATGTGGTAGGTATTTGAAATAGATACCTTCTCATTTTTGTGATTTCTTGCCCTGTTGCTGTCAGAAATTAATTTGAAAGCAGCCAAAATATCAGGTCTCAGGTATGAGAAGTCTGAATAACAATGGATAGAAAGGATGGATATGGAAGTAATCAAAAAATCCAAGTCTGGAGGATGGATTTGAACACCTCCAAACCTTTCTTGTCACTGATGCACTGATCCTGATCAATATTTCACAGGTACCTCCTTTTTCTGTAATGTCAAAATAAACTCCAGGTCCAAGCATTCCCAAACTTTCAGATTTGGTTGGGTTTTGGGTTTTTTTTTTCCCCTTTATTTAGGTCTATTTTTATTTCAAGTTAAGTGCATATGATTATAAAAGGAAATCTGTATGTAAGGGAGCAAAATTCCACTGGAGTCAGTATAATTGCCATTGCTAAAATAATGTCACATTTTGACCACAGGGTTTCCTATTTCATTTTCCTCCCTGTGAGTGCATCTAATATTGTTTAACTCTTATAGACTGACAACAGCAGAGACCAAAGTCTTCTGTATATTATATATGCAGGATAGGTTAGAGGAAGCTTTCTTATCTTGTTTTAAGTACCTTAAATGTTACAAGGGCTATTCCTTGTATATGATGTCTTATTGATTCCTTATGAAATGTAATGTTTTTTGTGAAATCAGACAATTTGGTGCCAATGAGAACAGGATATTCTGCCATTTAGACAGAAGAAGTGGAAGGTGGTAATTTTGTTTTGCCATATGGGACTCCTAAATATTGGTCTTAACATCTGGTACATAGGTATTAGTGCAGATGCAGTGAAATATTGCTGGCTTGAGGTTTTATAAGCAATGTGTAATGAGCTGGAGACCCACACGAAATCTGCGTGCAGCGATAAAGAGCAAAATGGCAATCTTTTGCAAAACCTCCAATCTGTGGATGTGGAGATCTGATGGTTCCCACATATGACATTGTTGAATCTAAGCGGTTTCCCAAAGAGCTTTAGAAGTCCTAAAAATCAGTGCTCCAGTTCTAGATGAGGAGCATCTGAGGAACACTTCCAACTGAGATTGTACCCATTCAGATCAAGGACAAGCATCGCCAGCTGGAAACTGTAGGTGCCCTGAGACAGACACACTACAGATGGTATTGTTCACAAGTTGCACTGTGAAAGGTCATGAGTACCGCTCTGAACAGCTTGCATGAGAGCTCTTCTTTTCCACACAATGAAGCTCCTTCAACTACAACTGTTCTTCATAGGAGGCACATAAAGCTTGCTTCCAAGTTCATTAATGCTTCATTTCAGCAAGATATTGTTCCTGACCCATAAGCTCTCAACCAGCTCATACCTTTCCCAAGGCAGAGTTCCATGCATCCCTGCTGCTCTCTCACAAAAAGGGCAATTCCTCCCCTCCCTCCCAGTCCTTCCTAAATCGCGTGTATCCATCCATTGCACCGCCCTGGTTGTGTGAGCTATCCCACAACATCACTGAGATCCCAATGAGATGTTGTAGCCCTGCAACTGCATTCAGACCTCTAATTCCTCCGGTTGGTTCTCCATGCCATGTACATTAATATACAGGCACTTCAGATGGGCACCCAGTCGTGCTGATTTCCCAGAGAAGGTATGAGAGCTTTCCCATAATGCCATACTGTTGACACTTGCTTATTGATGTGCATTTGCTTAAGTCGACCCCTTTCACCCTGTTCTGTTGATTACATATCACCCTGCACCATTTCCTTGCCAAACTGGTCCACCACTTCCTTACTTTATTGTAGGTCGTCATCTCCCTCCCTTGTCATTCCTAGTTTAAAGCTCTCCTCACTACATTGGCCAGCCATTTGGCAGAGTTGCTTTTGCCGCACTTTGTCAGGTGGATCCTGTTTCTTCCTAGCAGTTGTGGGCCCTCAGATAGGGTCCTATAATCATAAAAACCAAATCCTTGTTATTGATGCCAGCTGTGTGATGCTGGCTGGCGATCTGCAGTATCTGTCCACTCTTCTTCAAGCCCTTCCTTTCCTTTCTCTGGCAGGATCAAGCAGGAAACCACCAGGGCCCCTGTGTCCTTGACCCTCACCACCGGAGCCGTATAGTTACGCCTCATATGTTCATGGCCTCCCCTGGCAATATCATTGCTGCCCATGTGGAAGAGCAGCAGAGGATAATAGACTAAGGCCCCACAAGTCTCTCCAGTCTTTCTTCAATATCTGAGATACAAGCCCCAGCATGAAGGAAATGCCCTTTGCCAGCAGGTGAGGTCAGCCGATGGGGACCTCCTTCCCCACAGCAGGGAGTCTGCCCCTACTATCGTTTGCCAGTTCTCCCTGGTGTTGTTGCAGGGTCAGGCTTAGCTGGTGCAACTGCTTTGCTGGACCAAGCTCCTGGCCCCTCAGCTGCTACCAGGGCACTCACTCTATTTCGTAGGTGCAGATCTGCAGATGGAGCAGGAGCCTTCCTCCTGTTGCTAGAAGCCACAAGCCTCCAGCCTTCATCATCGTTTCTTTCCTCCCACCTGTGTAACTGCATGAGCAATGATGTGCTCTGTTTTTCACAACACAACTCAAATGATGAGAGAAGAATTGATGGACAGTCTCTCCATGTCCACCCACACCTTAGAGCTTAATCAAGATAACAGCTCTTCCTGTCTTACCAATGTATAAAAACATTGTCAGTAGTTGTCAAGTCTGTGCTTTTCTAGTGGAAAGGAAAGAATCTCACCTTGTGAAGAAACTCTCAGGGTGATGGGGCAAAAAGACAGGGCAGCTCAGCAAATATCTGGAGGGTAGAGCCTGTATTCAGTTGGACCCTCGGGTGCTGCTGTAATAAAAACCATTAAATCCTATGTATCCAGAAATAGAAAGCAGCCTGTATAATTATGGATTCTGCCAGCTCACGCAGTTGTCACCAGCATGGAATGATTGGACCCCATCCTTCTAAGCCTCAAGTGATGAGTAAGATAAAAAGTGCAGAGGCATTGGTGATCACCCCATCCCTACTATCGTGCTTGGCTAGACCACAGGAAAGAAATTGCATCCTTAGCTGTAGATTGATAGGCACAACCCTGAAGAGGGGATTCTAGCTCTAACCACAGAGTGTTACAGAACTGGTAACGGCCGCATCTGACTGACTTTGAAAGTGAAAAAGAGAACCTGGACAGCAAACACACTTTGTGTGAAGCAGGTGCAAATGAAGCTGGTTTTAGGCCAAAGGGATTTATCCAGAGACCAGGCTAGGCTGCATTGTTGCCCAGCTAGTACAAGCAGCTCAGCTCTAATGAAAGGATCCCTGGCAACTGTGGAAACTCTAGGAGCAGACACCTGGTGATGCAGCAGAGCACCAACCGTAAGATCACACTGTAAAAATGATCTCTTCAAGGACCAGGAGATACAGTACTCTGAGACTAAAATACTGAAACTGGGACAGTTTGGACACTGAGGTTAGATGGCATTACTTTGCAGCTGTGAGGAAAAGAACCAGAACTGTGAGAACTTCTGGAATGACTGGAATGACTTGGAAGGTGTCAGCTCCTCAGTTAACCCATATGCCCTCTGATACTGTTCATTTGTCGTCTTCCCACCAGTATGACGCCTTTATGGATCTCACTGCTATTGCTGGGAGTCTCAAAGTAGCACAGTAACACTCATAGCGAGTTGCAATTAGATTCTGGCTTTGCCTGCAGCTAACCAACTCCTGTTTCAAAAGCTCTTCACAGTCCAGCTGGGGCAGAGGTTCAGCTTTGCTAAGCAGTAAAACAAATGCAGTGGGGAGTTTCTGTTCGTCTGGTCACAAGCATGGTGGTTTTCTGAGCTTGGCAGTTTAGAAGGAAAAAAATATTTCTCATTAGTTACTTCCTCCTACCACAGAGTTGACATGGCCACTGAAACTCAGATGTCTTTGAAGGAGGCTTACCTCAATAGTCAAAGTAGTGTGGTGTAAGAAGCAGCCAATTTTAACAACAGTCTTATTGAGCAAGATACCTTGTCAGGACTGACACCTCCTGTTTGCAGCAGGACACTCACACATCAGCACTTGTAACTGTTTCTCACACTGCTGGGTTCAATATTGTACGAGCCTAATACCGTAGATTTTCTGACAAAAGAACAATATGGCTTTCAGTGAATTTTAAAAACATATATTCCCATATGATACAACTACAGATAGCTTAAATTTTAGTTTAAAGAATGCGAATCAGGGGAATGCTTGCTCTGTTTCATAGTAATGTGCTGTACAAACAGCTTGGGAAAGAACGAGCTCATGAGGTACAGGAAGATGCAGCTTGTAAGTAATTCAAGGCAGGCACCCTTTGGTGCTGGGGTGTTTCCTACTCTGCTTTTGCTGGGTCTGTTCATGCAGTTTGTTAGGCTTGTGTTCATATCTCAACTTAAATACTAGTTTGTGGATTGTCCAGACAGCAAACTCTCCTAGATCGCCCGCACCCCCCACCAAAAATGCAGAGGGGCCCACCTTTGTGAGGAAAGCCAGCTTCTTCAAACAAGCATGAACTTCTTTCTCCATCGAGTCCATGCCCTGTCTTTCAAGCCTATGTCTCTGTAGGAAATTTCACTAGTTATAAAGGATGTGTGATTGTACATGTGCCTGCCTGTGTAAGTGCTCAAAATGGCTTGCACTTCTGAAATAAAGTACTAACAGCCCTTTCTAGCAACAATCCCAAAACATAAGACAGCAATTTTTTTATTTACCATTTGTATTTGCATGAATGCGTTTTTTTTCTTTTTCTTGGATTTTTTTTTCCTTTTTTAATTTTAACAATATAGCTTGTCAAAAGAAAAATCTATTTAATACTTTTAAAAAAAATAATCTAGGCAAGACTCGAATTCTAGACTGTTATTACTTGCAATCAGTCTTTTATCCTGCAAACGGAAACAGCATGAAAGGAAAGGAAAGGAAAATACTGGAGGAGTGAGAGTCTGTTATACTGTTGCACAGTTAGTTTCTAGACAGGACATATTGAAGCTAAAGTCACTTGATTTACACTAGACAGAAGTGTTACTGTAGCAGATTTGTGTTACAAAGCATCCTTTTGATGTACTTCTCTTCTTAAAGTACTGTATTTCTGTTAAAAATTCACTGAAGATGTTTCTCCCAGTATGCTGGTTTAAATTATGTCTAAATGCTTTCCTTTTAGAATACACCAAAACTGCTGTTGGTTGATCAGATAAAGCCACACATAGTTTTCGTAGAATATTAAGAAGAAGCTGAAAGCAGCCTTTAGTGGTCACCTAATCCATCTTCCCATCAGAATCAGTAATACATAAACCCTTCCTTACAACTGTTGTTTCGTATTTGTATTATCTCCATCTGGTGATGGAGAATCTAGTTTCCATAAGTGATCCATACCATTACCTACCTATGCCTGTGATCCTAACGTCTAACCTAAACCTTCTCTGCTGTAGTGCAAGCTCATTTCTTCCTTTGTCTACAGTGATGACAGAGAACCATGCATATCCTTTACCTTTGCTATTAGCCTTTTATGTGTTTGAAGACTTTTTTTCTGTTTTCTCTCAGCCTTCCCTAAAGAAAACAGTCACACTTCTTCTAATCCTTGTTCTCAGATCATGTTTTCCAGACTTTCAGTCTCCTTCTCTGGATTACAATTTCTTTGAAACTCGGTGCCCAAACCTCGATGAAACTCTCCTAATTTAGGCATTACCAACATAAAATTATCTATGGGACACAGTACTCTTACATGATGTTTTCTCCCATTTTTGCCACAGCAATCTTGTTGACTGATGTTCTGCTGTGGCTGTGTATGACCCCTACATCCTCTTCTGTACAGCTGCTACCCCGCGGAGAGTTTCCAGTCCTGTATTTATACAGCTGATTTTTCTAACTCTAAACTGTAGCCTGTCTTTTTAATACCATTTCTGCTATGTGTCAAGTTCTGCTTGAAGTTAATACTGGTCTCTAAAGTCCTCACAGGCTTTTGCAGATTGGTTTTTGGTTTTATCTGTTTATTTAACAATGAGATACTCCGTCGGCTGGAGTGTTAATGGGAGTAGTGTTCTGTACTAGAACCAGGACAGACCACTGTCGATAGCACAGCACAAAGGGATTTTGGCATTATACAGCTGAGTGACGTTTTTTTCCGTCAGTGTTGCAATCATGTCATAGCAGTTTTCTCTAAATCTTGCATGCCAAGATTGTTCCTGAAAATCTGATGGAAGTCAGAGTCCACAGCCCCACTAACATCAAGGTATATGACATCCACTGCTTTTCTCCTATCTACATGACCTGTTACCTTGGTTAGGTCACTTACCAAAATTTTATTCTTCTTTAGCATGATAGGGCCTCTGATGTTTGTCTGAGGAAAGACATTTGGTCTTCATGGCATTTGAAGTAACATTTCTCCTGCATTAATAGAATCTTCATTGATTTCACAGCAATTGGGCGATACCTGTCCACCTAACCACAAAACATATTTATAGCCACAGAATGATTGTTATTTATATATTACCATTTTTAAATTGAAATAGCCAGAAAATCCAACACTTTTTGAAGCTGCTTATGGGGGATTAGATTTTATGTCTTGTAGCACTATTACAAGCTGTCTAAGTGAACACAAACTGCTTACAGAAACATATACCAGGATTTCCATAGAAAATCTTCCGTTCCTGTATTTAAGACTAATCTGGTATGAATGTGTATATTTAATCAGAGGCAGGCCTGTAGTTCAGTTAATTGTGCAAGAGGTGTTCTGAACTTAAAAGCACTTATGGGCATACGAGAAATGTAGCTGTAGAGAGCAATTGATTACCACGTTTAGCAGCGTGCTTCTCTTGATACAGTTTCTCTGAGGCCTGAATGATGGAGCTGGAACTTAGATTTCAGCCAGAGGGAGGGGTTCCTGGAGTAAAACCTCAGAATCAAATGTCGTTGCATGTTGTCCTGGTTTCGGCTGGGATAAAGTTAATTTTCTTCCTAGTAGCTGGTATCGTGCTGTGTTTTGGATTTAGTATGAGAATAATATTGATAACATGCTGATGTTTTAGGTGTTGCTAAGTAGTGCTTACACTAGTCAAGGACTTTTCAGCTTCCCATGCTCTGCCAGGTGCACAAGAAGCTGGGAAGGGGCACAGCCAGGACAGCTGACCCAAACTGGCCAAAGGGCCATTCCATACCATAGGACGTCATGCCCAGTATAGAAACTGGGAGGACTTGCCTGGGCACCAGTGATCACTGCTCAGTGATGGGCTGGGCATCAGTCAGTGGGTGGTGAGCAATTGCATTGTGTGTCACTTGTTTTGTACATTCTTTTTTTATTTTTTTTTTCTCTTCCTCTGCTGTCCTATTAAACTGTCTTTATCTCAACCCACGGGTTTTACTTTTTTTTCCCGATTCTCTCCCCCATCCCACCGGAGGGCGGGGGGGGAGGGTGAGCGAGCGGCTGTGTGATGCTTAGTTGCTGACTGGGGATAAACCACGACACATGTTCAGAGTGCTTTGCTCATTAATCCGATCCTACCAAACCACGTGGGAGTGCAAAAAAAAAAAAAAATCCATAAAATAGCTTTATCTGCTTCCAGCAGTGAAAAATCTGGCTAGAAAATTTCTGATGAAACATTTCCTCATCTGGATATGCCATTCACTGAAATCAAAATGTTCCACAAGAGAATTTCCATTTTTGACCAATTTCCAATGGAATCCAGGCAGGTTTCCAAGACAACTGAGCCTGCCAGTTTGCCTGTCTGTCTTCTCAACAGCCCTTCTGGCTGGTTCTAGGGGATCTTGGGCTTACAGGCTCCTTCGCTTTGGGGCTGACAGAGTGCTGAGAGCTGGGAAGGAAGGACCCTCCAGCTTGTGGCTTCTTGGCAATCCTGATTCCCCCAGACACGCAGGGGGCGAGGCTGACAGGCTGTCCCAGAGCTGAGGCATCGTGCCATGAAAAGACTCAACACTCCTTGGTTTCATTCCAAATTTTGAAATATTAAAATCTTCTACTGGAAAAAAAATCTGTATTTCTTCATGCTGCTTTAATGAGTCTGTATTCCTGATCAGAGCCTAATACTGCAAGAGACTGCATATCTATTTTTACAAGCTGTTGTATAAAATTACACAGATATTAACGGGGCTTTGGCAGGCTGACTACACATAGGCGTATAAAGGATAAAGGTCACACCTGAACATAAGACAAGGAAGTAGTGCTCAGGGTGATGTGGTTACATACCACTGCTATTACTAACGCTTTTCTTCACAGTACTTAACAACTGATAAGTTCTTCCAATATAGTCTTGAAGTACTACTAAGTAATATTCCATTTTAGAGGCAAAAACCTGACATGGAAATGTTACTGGTTTGCTCAGAACCACAAAACATATCAGCATCATCAGGTTTACTATTGCACAGTCCAGCATATTCTGTTAAGAGTCTTAGTTAACATAAAATATCTTCTTTTGGGCCTTAGATGATCATCCTGTTCTGTCTTCAGCCAATGAAAACAACACCTTCCCTGCCTGTTCTTTTCACTTTTCACGTGCTAGTCTTACAATCAAGGGACTTAGTGTCCTTACAGCTCAGCTCACAGAGGGAGTATGTGATTGTTTCTTATCCACTTCCATGTGATGGCATTGCCTCTGTCTCAAACTTAGCCTAACATGGCAACATGACTTATGTACTGATTCTGCTGTTGGCTTGGGGATCTACAGAAAAAGGACAGTAGAAAACAGCTGTGGAGATGGCAGTGACTTAAAAGCCACACCAGACTTTTCCAAAATGGCTACTTGCTACTAATCATGGTATTCATGGTGGTTTGGCATTCCCACACTAAAATGTTTTGGGAAAAGCTCCAGTATCCCTTTCATGATGCACAATGCCAAATACAGAAAAATATACAATTAGAATTACTAAATGTAATGAAAACTGCTAACAATCAGCTAAATTGGGGTAATGTGTGGCCTACCAAGTAGTGGAGCTTCAGTCCAGAAAGGCCTTTGGAAACTTGATGATTGGGCCAACAGAAACCTCATAAAGTTGTAAGAGGGGAGGTGTGAAGTTCTGCACCTGGAGCAGGATAGCCCCATGCACTGAGAGTTAACTGGCTGAGTAGCAGCACTGATGACAAGGGCTGGTGGTGAGGGTCACAGTGGATGCTAAGCTGAATATAAGCCACTAACATGGTAAAGGGGTAGGAGCATGTGATGTACCAAGCCTGAGGGAGTTTGTTCAGCCTGACGAGAAAGCCAAGAGAGTAATCCAATAGCTGTTTTAAACTGTCTAATGAGGGAGGGAGGGTTTACAGATAAGACAGAGCTAGTCTTCTCAGAATGAGAAGAGTGGACAAGAGTCCACATTCAAAACCTGCAGCAAGGGAGATTTCAACCAGATAGACAGACGTGAAGCCCACAGTGGGAGAGATTAAGCACAGTGGGAGAGATTGCCAACAGAGGCTGTGGAATCTCCATCCTTGGAAATACTCAAAGCCTGGTTGGAGAAGACCCTGAGCAACTTAATCTAACTTGGAAGCCAGCCCTGCTTTGCTCAGTAGGTTAGCCCAGGTGATCTAGAGCAGACCTTTCCAATCTAAATTATTCTGTGCTTCTGTAACTGTGCTCTCATGGTGAATAAGACAAACTGCATACTGGCTCTATCAGGAGGACACTGGTCAGTAGATCAGTGGGAGCTCTTGTCCCCCTTATTCAGCACTGGTGAGGCTGACCCTGGGATGCTATGTGCACTTTAAGGGTCACCAGTTGAAGAAGGATGCCAAAGACTGGATAGGACCCACAACACAGTTAAGGGCCTGAGACACTTGACTGATAACCCACAGCTTATCAGCTAGCTGGTTAGGCTTAGCTTATCCTGTAAGCCAGAGTTTATGGGATTTAAGCTTATTCACTCTGGAGGAGTCTCAGGAGTGATCTGATAGCAGCCTACAACTGCTTGAAGGACAGTTACAAAGACAAGAGATCTGAACTCTTCTCAGTTGTGGCAGATAGCTTGACAAGGAGTGACAGCCACAAAATTGCAGTTGGGAGGTTCTGTTTGGACATTAGGAATAACTTTATCTCTAGGAGAATGGCTCAGCAGAGGAACTGGTCACCCAGAGAGGCTCTGCAATCTCTGTCCTTGCAGGTTTACCAGTCCTGACTAGACAAAATGTAGCTGACCTGATTTAATGTTGGCTATAGTTCTGCTTTGGGTGGGAAGATGGACCAGTCAACCTCCATAAGTCCCTTCTAACCAACATTTCTATTATTCCATTAAAATTATATTTCCTAAAATTCTATTTGATTAACATTAAACACAATTGTCTAGCTGAAACCAAGACCTCTGGAAGTTTCTTTATTGCAAATAAACAGGATATCAGGGTAGGACGTACCATGGAAAAACCCTGTTATGTTGTACTCATTATTTTTCCTGACCTTTTTTCCTCAAGTATACAGTACTAGCCACTGTCAAATACTGAGCTAAAGGGACCCTTAGATTGACCTATCTATTAAGGAAAATACCAGTTCTGGGGTCCTAAAGAAAAGTATAATGGCTCTTTCCACGTTTGTAGAATGTAAACATTTGCTGAAGGTAATAAAAAGTCTGACTGTCTTCCAGTCAACAGTCACGGCTGTTAGACACAGTATGTTCAGATACTGCCTCTGAGGGAGCATGAAATCCTGGCGCTACGCAACATCTGTGGAAGTTTTCCTATTGGTTTCAGTGAGCAGGATTTCAAGCAGATAGTCTTAATCTGCCTGCTTATGAGACTGTAAGACAGTGGTAATTTACCACTCACTTGACTAAAATTGAGACATATGTGTATTTTAGAAAGTAAACTAAGCAAAAGAGTGTGCCTTGTATAAGGATAAATATGTGTTGGCAAAGATGAGTTATTGGATGGATTCACCTTTGACTACTTACCTACTACTCTTTGCACATAATAAATGAGTTTTAAAATATCCTTATTTTTGCTATCATGCGAAATATACTGCCATGTGATGAACATGGGGGAAATCCTGACTCCTTTGAAGTCATGGCAAACTTTCCATTGCTTATATTGGCCAACACCTTGTATGGACATGACTGTGTGAGGCAAATGAAATGAAATTTTAACAAATGTGAGCAAGAGTTGCTGGAAGAGTTGTATCTAAGACCAAATTATCTGTTATATAGTGATTAAACTTTATTTCCCACTTAGTCAAACAGCCAGTTATGTTACGGGATAACAACTACTGTGCCATAGATGGAAAACACAGAGCGACTGGGCAGCAGATGAAAGGCTGGTGTCTGAGCCTATCTCAAAGCTCAGGCTCCTCTTTCTGTCTGTTACAGCATTCTTAGGCTAACCCACACTCAAGTTTCTTGCCTTAAGGATGATCTTATTCCTTGATTTTCTTTCCAAAACACTGGGGCCCCAATTTTACTCTCATTGACTTCAAAGTAAGCAGATTCACTCCCTCTGTGGATATACTTTCATCTACTGTATTGGAGTATTTCACATTTAATTGGCTATTTTAAAATTAAATTCCAAATTTTATTTATACAAAACCTCTGGGTAGTTTTGACTCAATCTGAAATTTGTGTATCTTTGTGCTCCTGCTACTATTTGTCTTGGCTTGCTTTGACAGTTCTCATTTCTCTGTATGTTGTAGTACTTGGGAACTCAATTGGTAACTATTCTTACTCTTGAATAGGATTTTTCAGTCTTACAACCTAACACTTCTCCAGGAGACAAAAAAGAAATATTGGATGCAAGAGCGAGAGAAGGAGTTAACTTTCTCAAGTCTTCTGCTTCGCTCCATTGAGTACCCAGCCAGTCAGAAAAACACAGCTGAAAAGGCATTTTGTACAAGTAAAGTTAAGTACAGGTCAGTTTGGCATAGTGTGGAGAACCCGACCGAGAGAAGTCAGAGATACCAGTATAGGATTGGTTGCATCTACGCTCATCATTTCTGACATGGGTTTCCAGTCCAATATATTCCCTCAGACTTTCTATTCACAGTTTAGTGAATACACTGTCTAAATAGTTTCCAAGCTCTCTGGAATAATCTGAGAACCTAAATCAGTTTATTTGTAATGTAAATGGTCATCGCACCCCAGTTACGCTGTGGTCTGGCATTACAACTGAACTGGCATCATGGCCACATTGGAAAACTAGTCTGCAGCACTGCTCTGCCAGGCGTGCAGACTAGTACTTCACCCATTTTAGCATTAGGCTGCTGTTTTTATGAATCACCTTCTGACCTACTGCTTTTTTGTCACTTTTCAAGGATTCCTAAGTGTCTGAGTGTCTGCATGTCCACAAATCCAGGACATACAGCCATTTCTCAAGTGTGTACGTGTGCTATAGTGTATAGGCACAGCATGAGAGGTTTATAGCGTGTGGGGCCCACTGTGCAACTGATTTGCACATGCACTGGAAGTAAGACACATTTTGGATGCTGATTTTGCAGCACGTGCATTGAAGATTCAATCTGCTTGTGCACAATAGCTCTAATGCATCTGGGATACATCAGGCTCCATGCACATGCAAACATGTATTAACTGTGTTAGTCTGAAAGAAGATTACAGGGATAGAGTAGGCAGGGTTGAAAAGATGATGGTATTTCTCTGACTTCATTGGACTCACTAGCAGAGTGAGATACTGTCCAACACATGCCAGTAGCATCACTGGGTTCAGGCAACACAGATCCTTTCCCCAAGGCTGCAAGATAGTTTGAAATCAGAGGGCCAGGGTGCTCACAGCTGAGGGACAAAACAAGGAGCATTCTCATCTCAGCCTCATACCTTGGTAAAGCCTATGTAAAACTTCACAATTACAGACTCAGAATTCATGGCTGTGTATGAATTGTTCCTTCATTACAGCCTGTGGTAGTACAGCATGACCTCCCCCTCAGCCTGGCTGGCCAAGATGGACATCTGCTGTAGGATCAGAAAGAAAAAGGTATGGTGTATGAAGAGGCACTGCTGCAGCTATCTGCTGTACATACTTAATGACAAGTATGTAGGAAACTTTCT
Organism: Ciconia boyciana; assembly: GCF_034638445.1. Classification (NCBI taxonomy): domain Eukaryota; kingdom Metazoa; phylum Chordata; class Aves; order Ciconiiformes; family Ciconiidae; genus Ciconia; species Ciconia boyciana. The sequence continues at coordinate 26,402,617 of NC_132934.1, read as the reverse complement.
CAGAAGTAGAACTGTGTTTCCTATAAGGACACAGTGCTATCTTTTAATCCCAGTGCTTTGGGAGCTCTCTCGTGCAGCACAAAGCAAAGAACAAAATGTAAACCTGTAAATCAGGTACCAACTCAATAAACCAAACCAAAAAAATTAAGCTTCGTTGCTGAGAGAAGACAGACAGACAGCTAGTGCTGCAGTGGCTGCTAAAAACTAAAAGTAATTTTGTTTTCTTCATATACAAGAAAACCACCAAATGTGCCCACAGAGCTTCCTGAGTCTGAGCAGGCTGTGCACATGTATGTATGGTACAGTATATTTCCACTGTAGTCACTTCCATTGTGTAGAGGGGCTAGTTTTGAATAAACAGCAATGGTAGAGGGTCTTATCACAAACTAATATACTTATTGCTTCTTACTTCTCCCTTTTTGCTGCCACAGACCTGTGAGTTCAGTAGGGGTACTCACAACTACACCTATACTCGGAGATAACGCTCTGTTGCAAGACATAGCTATTGCAACATTGGTAAATACGGTATTATTTTCCCTGTTAGCTCATAAAGCAAACTATGAAGCAATATCAGTTTGACCCTAACTACAGTGGCTTGAGGTATGGAAGTCTGTACAGCTACAGGTTTTTCCACGTTGTTTTGCCAAAGTACTTCAGCCATCATGTAAAGCTTGTAAGCTGTTCTGATCCCGAGTCTGGGCTGAACTGAAACTGCCAGCTCGGATGATTTTTATGATGTAAACGCAGACCTTGTGTGAGATAACTGCCTCAATTTTCACTTTAAACTACAGATTAAAAAATCAATTAATTCAAATGCTACTGCAGCTTTAAGATCTTCAAGCTAAGGCCTTGAGAAAAGAAAGATATCTAATTAATTTTTTGAAATTGTTTCTTGAAGAAAGGAATATGGTGGTAACAGGTTACAGCATTTAACACTGTAGCCTTGACATTTCTTATTAAATATTTAGCTGCTGGCAACTGTGTACTTCACAAGCACCTGTGAAAATGAAACCTGTTTTTGAGAACACAAGGTTGATACTCATAAAATAAAGACGAGGACATGGATAAAAAGAAATATTATAAAGTTGTCACATGATTTGTTAGCTCCAGGACAAGATTTGAGACTTTTTTGATATTTACTTGAATGCATAATATTTTTCCTGTGGGGACAAGGGCTTGTAGACTCACTGGAATAAGTGCATTTAATTCACAAACAGTTTTTTTTCAGGATTGTATGTAAAACACTCCTTGTGTTTTTAAAGCAGACTATTTTTGAAACATGATGGTCAAGATAAAACAAACAGGTGAAAAGGTAGAGAACTTCACAAAGATAGCAACACTGTGCACCTTTGTACCCAACCTCAGAAGAATTTCTTTTGCAATGATACTTTTACAGTAGGAAACATCTGAGTCATTTTGCTTTTGAGAGCTAAAAGTTGGTGCTGATCTAAGTCTCTGTAAGAATTTTAGCATGACAAGTAGATGAAACATGGCAAATTAAGAATTATTTCTCTAATTCTTGTGTTAAAGTGCTTTTTTTTCCCCACAAGAATAATAAGAAATATGGTAAATCTAGTAAATTGCCTAAACACCTACAGAGCTTTTTTATTATGTATTTATTATACACTGCACTTGTCTATCCGTATTTTGCTGCCTCATATGGGAGCATTTAAATTTTGATTGTAAGTAGGGCCTAGTAACACCTAGTTTGAACAAGGAATACTCTAAGCTGCTGAGGAGTAACCTTGGCAAAGACTGCTTCTCACAGACAGCCTACACAAGTCCATCTCTAGTTATTTCTGAGGACAGCAGTTTATTATTTTCTCCTCAGTATATTAGATCACTTGAATTAATGATCACTTGAATTTTCCTAGTAAGGGCAGAAATATCAATTTAATGGCTGATGAAACTGGCCGTAGTCATCTTGAATGAAATCTCAAAAGAATAAAAAGTGGATGAACAAAAACACTGATCACAAATAATGACAGTATTACATACTTGGTATTGTCATATTTAAGCAATAGAATAGGGTTTCTGCCTATATAACTAGAACATACTAAGCAATTTATATTCTGTCTTATTCTTTTAAAAAAAATAATACATGCAAAATATCAAACCTATAAAATATATCACATCAACAACCCTGGAAGTTGAAGACCTCTGCTCACCTCAGGTGAAAGTCAACCATTCCTGAAACAAGCCTCAAGAAACTGGCTTTGTGCCTGGGGACTGTGGTGGGAGTGAGCATAACTTTTTTATATGTGCTGGTAAATCATTTAGCATGTTCACCTCAGTTCTTTATCCATTTGAAAGAAAAAGGGAAGGAACACTTTGGTACTTCACAAAACGTGAGATAAACACACACACTGCTCAAGTAATTGAGTAATGAAAGCTGTATAAGGATAGATTAAGTGGCCATAAGTTGGACTTATGGGGGAGCTGCAGGCTCTCAGGCAGTACACGCAGATGCTCACTGCTCTCTGCTCCTGCGAGTGTGTCTCATGCCTGTCCCAAATGACAATCCCTAAGGAACAGTAAAGATTTCATTCTCTGTCCTCTGGCAGTGCTTTCAGCTCTTCTGTTGAAATTGCAAGGACAGATGCCAGTTAGTGGCAGGAGCAGTGATGATTTTGTGATGAAGATGTGTCTCTCTTGGGAGCTGAATGAAATCCACCTAACTTATTTTGCAGGACTTATTTCAGCAGACTGTATTACAGCCTCTTTCAGTCACCATGAGCCTTAATCGATTCAGATGAGCAACAGATTCAGAAAATGAAGCTGAGTTTAACTGCATTTTTGAAATGGCATTACCATATCTATTCCTGTTTCTATATGTAGTCATATTTTCTTAGCACTGTTTCTAAGCGATAGTGGTTTTTGACAGCTTGCTGCCTAATTAGATTCCCGAAGAAAAGACACAAAACTGGATGGCAGATGAGATGCTTTTGTTAGACATGCTCACGTCCATCAATGTGCTGGGAAGAACCAGGCAATCAATTCTGCCTTGCCCTTGCCCTGCCAGTATGTTCATTGATAATGGCCACAGCCACAGAACAGTCCTGTGTGAGTCACTGGTTAATTCGTCCGTCTCCCCAGTGCTCTTTGGATGAGTCTGTGTGTTCTCTTTATGTTCCTCCATATACAGACATTACAGAAAATTTTAGCTTGTGGTCTGCTCTTCTTGTTTCACGCCAAGGTTGATGTGATGTTCTGTGTACATGCATTGATATACTGTAAGTACAGTGTTGCCTACTATTTCTTATCATTTGCTTAGTTATTACAGTGGTTAAGGCTTTAGTCTTGCCAAGAGAGCCATGGTGAACAAGTAAATCTCCAAGTGTGCAAACGGTTTCTGTGTCACACAGCCCACAGGAGGAAAATAATACAAAGTTCAGAATAAAGAAGACCCTACTTGCACAGAAGTACCTTAGCACTTCCATTCCTCCCTTAAAATAGAGGGAGATATTGTGGTATCTAAGATTATATTGAACAGCAACTACAGGCAAAGACAGACTTTTTAGTGGCAATGTTTATCCACAGTAAGTTATAAACATATCACGGAGTGGCATGACTGTATTATGGAAAATATTCAATTTGTCATATATAATAGGGGTATAAGATAATACATGTTCATGCTCTGCTCTGCTGGTGGTCTCTTAACCTTTTGAAATTCCTTGGCTATATTTACTGTTTTGCAGGCAAATAAATGGAATGCTTATGAAGCAAATGGTGTTAGACCTTCTTGTACCAGTGGTGCATTTGGCCCTGTACAGATGGTCAGAAAGTATCAAGCCACTTTCTAGATGCTCAGTACAATGCGTGATGCTGGAGTATAGTTGAGATAACTAATTTAACACAGCAGTTTCTGTCTTTAGTTTAAAACATTTAAGTATTCTACCTGCATCTGTAATTTCCATGTATATGACTTGCGACGCAAAAGTACTGTAACACATATGGAGTTGTGTCATCCAGAAGAATACTTAACACTATGAGACTGGATGAAATAGCATAGAATAGTATAGTTACAGTCAATCTGTTTTACAGATTATTTTTATATTATAATATCATATTTGTTTGTAAAATTGCTTCACGACCAAGAAAAGGCTGTCCTATATCCCTGGAAATGTACCACTATGCAAAATAATAACAAGCAGAGGTGGGGTCTCATTATCTGTGGGCTGTTGTGCTTACAAGGCACGCTGCTGTGTGTACAGTATGAAGTTCCATCAGCCCTACGACACCTCTGAAAATCATAAACATGTTCCAAAAAACTTTAGTCCCTTAACTGAATTGCCCAACAAACCTTCTGTAATCAATGAATAGAGATAGGCACTTGCAGGTGGCTTGGCTGAATCACTCTCTAAAGGTATATCTCTGTCACCACTGGCTGTAAAGCAACAAATTAGGCACTTCGGTTAGGAGCCTAAAATAACCAAGATGAACTGTGCAAATGGCTGTCCAAATTTGGCAATATCCAAGAAAATGTTTGCACTGTTATACTTGAAAAGGACATTGTTTTCTTTCTGTTCTGTATCCTTCTGTGGCTGCAGAAGGATCACTAGAAGGGGTACTCCATTCTGCACTGCTAGAACGGAGCTGACCATTTTCTCAAGGGATAACAAATACTGGCACTGTAACCATTTCACATGCAGAGTATAAGGGGATATCTTCTGACACCTTTTCACCTTCTTGGATATCTACAGAAAAAAAAAATCCTGATCTTGCTCTTTATTACTGCTCCTTAATTGATTTCAAAAACAAACAGCGCTTCAGGCAGAGCATTTCTAAAGGCTAATTCCATGCGTCTAGGAGTCAGTCACTTAGCATGCGGCATCATGGCTTACAACATTCACTACCTGAAGTGTGATAATAATTACTCAGAAATAGATTTGTTTATTTGCCTGCGAGGAAGCCTTTACTCTTGAAGTTGTCTTGATAGGAATGTCAACAAAAGCCACAGGCTTCCAAAGATGGACTGATTTTTTTCCGTATCAGCATAAACAAGCTCTGTATAATTCCATTTCTAACTGAATCACTCATCTCAGTCATAGCTGCTTGGCTAATTACTCTGGAAAATTAATTTTATTTACTTGGCTGGCTTTTAAAAATGATTACTTCTGTGATAGTGCAACTTAAGGGTAATTAGTTATTTGGGAGCCAAGGTGTCTTTGTGATCTAATGACTATGAGAAAAGTGAAATCTCCATCCTAGCAAAGTTTATTTTTAGTGCTGTGATTTCTACATTTACCATAAGATAAATGCAAGCTTGGCACATCAGATTTTGAAACTTTTTAGATCGCTTATGCTAATTTATGTGATATGCCAGATTCATCTCTGTCAACTCTCAGTCAAAACCAGGATGTCTGTCATCGGTTTGTTGCAATGCACAAATTTGACTGCATAAGGGCTTCATCTGGATGCTATTAGTAGAAGACAGATTGGTGGAGCTAAGGTTGTTTGCGAGAAGGAGAAGTATGGTGGAACAGTGAAGTTGACAGAGGACAAAGGTTGACCCTAGCTCTAAGGCATGACCTCAGCTAGAGACAAATGAATGAGCTTTTAGGGGTGTGTGTAGACTGAAGGAAAACTCAAAATGAATTAATAATCTATTTTTATTTCTTTCTCCTTCCTCAGTGCAAAGATATGGAGCTTGGTACATGTTTGAAAATAAAGAGAACATTAACAAAGAAACACACTGCCAACCACTTTTGCTTCTAGATAGAGTAGCCAACAACTCCACCATTTTTGGCTAGCTGCTCAGGATGAAGGAAATAGCAGTATTAGTTAAAAATGCTGCTTTGTCAGGAATATTTTGGGTCCTACTATGTTAGAACAACATTATGGTTTCATGAGTTACCAGTCCCAAAGGAGGTCCAAAGCAAAGGTTGCTTGTGTAAAACTTCACTACCTGTCTCCTACGGAGTAAAGCCTTTCAGAGAGATGCTTTTCATGCACCACGACAGGTGGGAAGATAGGTGGAAGCATATCAGCAGATCAATAAGTGTGCAGGTGCAGAATTTTGGTAGGGATTCTCCCCTGCAGCATGTTGTGGGGATAGAAGCTTAGCAGGACCCTGCATCCTCTACCGCTATGGGTCCTAACAGGAAGAGCTCCTTTAGCCTCTCGTGCAGTCTCTTGTAACTTCGTGCATGGCTGCTAGTATTAGCTGTTAAGATTATACAGCATTTTTGATGGTCATACTTGTTTTTCAGGATCTTATTTTTTAAATTTTAGATGCTCAGAGCTCATGGTTGAATTTGTTGAGAAACATGGCTAAATGAGAGAAGAATCCCAACTCATTAGAGTTGGGAAAGCATCATGTGCTATGCTTGCCAAAGCTTGACTGTATTTTAAATCTCCAAATATTCTCAGCTCTGGAGGTGAAGTGTGACTTTTTGTGTAATGGAGCTAAACAGAATACTGCTGTGTGTAAATTCATTGAGGGCGTTTGGAAGCTAGGAAGGAATTAGGGAGGTAGAAGATTAATAATCTGAATAGCAGAAGAGCAGCAGACAAAAGAAATTGGAAGGAAAGAGATTATAATAACTAACATATATATCTTGGTATCAGAAAACAGCTTCCAAACTTATTCTAACATTTGTGACTCTCCTATTCTTAGCATAGCATCTTATTATTACTATCTGCTTTTCCAGAAGTTCAAGTGATCAAGTGGACACTGGAAATGAAAGTTAAAAGTTAAAAATTATGTTCAAAATCGGTGCACTAAAATAGATAAAAGATTTTAAATTCATATGTTGAGAACCTAGAGGATAACAGAATTGGGGATCTCTGTACAATTTTAATTTGCTCCTTTGATGCACAGACATTGTGATTGTCTTTAATAGTATGAAACTGTACTGCCATTTTTCAGTAGTTTCCCACCTCATCCAGTGATTTGGATTAAAAAGAAATCTCATTTTCTTTACAGAGGTTTCAGGAGTGCTCTTAATAGAATAAGCTAAGTAATTCAAAACCATGATTATAGTTATTTCCACAATGAAACTGATACATTATGTGGTACCATTATTCTCATTCTATAGGCAGAGGCAAAGAAATGAAAGCCAAAATTATCAATACAAAATATATGCCAGTTTCTGCTGTTCAGAAAAAAAAAAATCAGGGCCCTAAATTTTGAAAGTATGAGGATCACTTGTCGGCCAAGACAACAGGATGAATGTAAAAAAATTGTCTAGAATCACAGAAGCAGTCTGTAGCTGAGGGAAGGTTAGGATTCAGTCCCCCAGAACAGCACTCAACTATCTAGCCCTAAGGTCATCACTTGCCATCCTGTTTTTCCCTGGCTTACCCACTGCATGTCTACTTATGTCTTTAAAGGAAGCAGCCTCCAGAGTCTACCCTTACAGGCTCCAGATTTGTCCCAGTGCGTCACCCATTCCCTTTGTGAAGTTTGATTATCTTGTAATTAACTTACAATTAAATATGATATCATAACACTTGCGGACAAGGAAGAACAAACTGAGATAGCATGAAGAGCCCTAACTGGGACATCTAACAGGCTAGCGAATGCTTGGCTTTACTATCTTATTTTTTTCAATGTTTGTGTTAGGAGGGAGGAAGCGAATTTCAAGCATGTTTCCAGAGAGGGCATGATCATCAGCATGCTGGAGTTGTACTGATTTTCAGTGTTAGTAATAAAGCAATCAGCCATCCAAATAATCTTACAGTAACTATTGTGTCCTCAGCTGCTCAAATAAGTAAAAACAGAAGGAATAATTATAAATTTCAAAAGCATAGTGTATTTTTTTTAAAGAATGGTACAAGACAATTTACTGCAAATTCATTCTGTTGCACTGTGTGTTAATTACCTGTCGTCTTTGAAATGGCTGACTCTGATCCAGCTCATACTGAAATGTGTGAGAATCTTTCCACTGAGTTCAGCGAGCATGACAGCATCTCTGCATGGCTGTAAGGTTTGTTGGCATTTGACCTGAACTAGGCAGATTCAGCACCTGCAATTTTGTATTACTGTTGTTAGCTCTTTTCTCCTAATCACAGTGGTTTTACAGAGCTTAATCATTCATTTGTCTGTTTGGAATTATGCTTTGTGGTAGTTGTATCGTCATATATTTTTAAACATATGTCCTGTAGTAGCTGAACCTGAGAACAAACTCCACAGAATCATAAAGGGAATGTCAGTACCTAACTGCAGCTTTTCAAGGAGCTCTTTAATGTTCTGATTACAGCTGTACAAACAGAAAGCTAGAAAGACAGTGAAAGGGCAAAGACTTACAACTAGCAAGCCTCTACCATACCCATGACTACAATGAAAGTAAAGCTACAACAACAATCCCTCCTGCTGGAAAAATGCCATGTATGACTTGGACCGAGTCCAAGATTTCTGCAAACTATATAAAAACAAAGTTATCACTTGAATAAACAACTCTGTAAGGTCCAAAAAACCACGTCTTTCTCAAACATTCCTACTGAGTGCTATCAGGACCACATGGGCTGTGTCTGGTACACTCTCGTCTGAACACAGGCCAAGGGAGCCTTGCGTTAACGTGCAATGACATGGGTATACTGCACCCCAGGGGCTTCCGTCACTAACCAGGGCACCCCAGCCCCTATAAACCTGCTAGCCCATTCTCGGCTCTCCCTAGGGAGCCCTGTGCAGTACTGCCACAGGCTAGGTGCCTCAGCAGATGAGGCTGACTGCAGCTGCGAATGTAAGGAGGGGAAGAGAGAGGCTGTACATGCAGCTGGTGGTTCCCATGTCCATGACTGGGGATGACATCTCACATCAGCTTCTCTTATAAATCAATTTTCTGCATGAAGGGATCGAGTGCACCCTCAGTAAGTTTGCAGATGACACCAAGTTGGGCCAGAGTGTTGATCTGCTTGAGGGGCGGAAGGCTCTAAAGAGGGATCTGGACAGGCTGGATTGATGGGCTGAGGCCAATTGTATGAGGTTCAACAAGGCTAAGTGCAAGGTCCTGCACTTGGGTCACAACAACCCCATGCAACGCTACAGGCTTGGGGAAGAGTGGCTGGAAAGCTGCCCAGCAGAGAAGGACCTGGGGGTGTTAGTTGACAGCTGCCTGAATATGAGCCAGCAGTGTGCCCAGGTGGCCAAGAAGGCCAATAGCATCCTGGCTTGTATCAAAAATAGTGTGGCCAGCAGGACTAGGAAAGTGATTGTGCCCCTGTACTCAGCACTGGTGAGGCCGCACCTCAAATACTGTGTTCAGGTTTGGGCCCCTCACTACAAGAGAGACGTTGAGGTGCTGGAGCATGTCCAGAGAAGGGCAACGAAGCTGGTGAAGGGTCTAGAGCAGAAGTCTTATGAGGAGCGGCTGAGGGAACTGGGGTTGTTTAGCCTGGAGAAAAGGAGGCTGAGGGGAGACCTTATCGTTCTCTACAACTCCCTGAAAGGAGGTTGTAGAGAGGTGGGCGTCAGTCTCTTCTCCCAGGTAACAAGTGATAGGATGAGAGGAAATGGCCTGAAGTTGTGCCAGGGGAGGTTTAGACTGGATATTAGGAAATTTTACTTCACTGAAAGGGTTACAAGCATTGGAACAGGCCGCTCAGGGAAGTGGTTGAGTCACCATCCCTGGAGGTATTTAAAGGATGTTTGGATGAAGTGCTTAGGGACATGGTGTAGTGGTGGACTTGGTAGTGTTATGTTTACGGTTGGACTTGATGATCTTGAAGGTCTTTTCCAACCTATACAATTCTGTGATTCTGTGAACTTTTACATTTTCTTGTTTATTATTTGGTACAGCCTGGCCAACTCTATAATTTCTTGTAATAATTTGCTGGGGGTTTTTGTGCTTTTTACACCATCACCACATTTTTGCCAGGATTTCCAGATGTCTCACAATGTGACTGGATGCTACTGCTCTGACTGAGGTTCCCAAACACTGGACAGCCCTGAGAAATGTGTACTTTGTACTTCTACTTTGCATGTGCCGTGACTCAGTTGCAGTTAAGATAATCTATGTGTTACACAGTCTGGTGGTTGATGTTGGGTGGCTGCCAGGCCCCCACCCAGCTGCTCTCTCCCTCCCCTGCATCAACAGGACAGGAGGAGAAAATAAGGTGAAAAAGCTCATGGGTAGAGATAAAGACAGGGAGATCACTTGTCAGTCACCGTCATGGGCAAAACAGACTTGACTTGGAGAAGATTGATTTAATTTATTGTCAATTAAAAAAAAAAAGAAGAGTAGGATAGTGAGAAACAAAGACAAAACAAAAACACCTTCTCCCCCACCCCAGACCTTCTTCCCAGGCTCAGCTTCACTCCGTTATTCCCAACTCTTCTACCTCCTCCTCCCCCAAGTGGTGCAAGGGGATGGGGAATGGGGGATTGCAGTCAGTCCATAACAGCTCCTCTCTGCCACTTCTTCCTCCTCACACTTTCCTGCTGCTCCAGCGAGGGTCCTTCTCACAGGGTAGAGTCCTTCAGGAACAGACTGCTCCATCGTGGGTCCCCCATGGACCACAGCTCCTTCCAGGAAACCTGCTCCTGCATGGGCTCTCTATGAACTGCAAGTTCCTTCAGGGCACATCCACCTACTGTGGCATGGAGTCTTCCATGGGCTGCAATGTGGATATCTGCTCCACCATGATCTTGCATGGGCTGCAGGGCGACAGCCTGCATCATCTTGGTTTTCTCCATGGGCTGCAGGGGAATCTCTGCTCCAGCACCTGGAGCACCTCCTCCCTCCCCTTCTTCCCTGATCTTAGTGTCTCCAGGGCTGTTTCTCCCACATTTTCTCCCTCTTCTCTCTCACAGCTGCTGTGTAGTGTATTTAACGCTTTCTTAAATATGTTGTCGCAGAGGTGCTACCAGCTTGGCTGACAGGCTCAGCTGTGTCCTGTGGTGGGTGCATTTTGGAGCTGGCTGGAACTGTCTCTGTCCAACACAGGAGCAGCCACTGGTCTTTTTCTCACAAAGGCCACCCCTGCAGCCCCCCACTCCCAACACCAGGCCATGGACATCCAATACAGTTGCTGTGAAAGTGTGCAGTAAGTCCAGCTTGTCCAGAATGTGCCAGGTTGCAGCACACGTCCAGCTCAACTCTGTAACTCATCTGCGACTGCATCTGGCCCACCCGTAGCGAGTCAGTGTGCAGGTTGGGTGCAGTCTGGCCATCCTCATGGCTCATTACTTCCCAGTCTTCTCATGCTTGCAGCCACATAACTCTCTTGCTCTAGCATGCCTCACACCACATGATATACTGATTCAGTTTGTTAATCCAATGAAAAACTGCTCCCATTTCATTTATAGAGTTAGTTTTCTGACAAGTTTGTTTCCCAACAGATGGCGAGCATCTAGCTAACCAAGTTAGTTCAGATGTAAGGTTTAACTGTGTGCGAACAGCCGTGATGGGCACTCTGCATATTGTGTGTGCACATTCTTATTCCCAGAAGTCCCAGATGAAAATATGGGATGCTTTTTGAATGTGGAGTGTGGACAGGTATACATGATTAGAAAGAGCTGCAAATCCCTGTGCCAGAGTCTGTTACCTACTTGGAGCTCTGGGAAAGAAATGAACAAGTTTGCAGGATGCCCTATTTTGCACATTATACTCCAGACAAAAAATATCCCAAATTGCACAAAACAATTAAAACCAGGCAAAGGACTTGATAATAGGTAAGAAAACCAAAAATCTCTAGCTGATGGTCCAGAGAAGAATAAGGATGACCATAGAATCACAGAATCATAGAATGGTTTGGGTTGGAAGGGACCTTTAAAGGTCATCTAGTCCAACCTCCCTGCAATAAGCAGGGACATCTTCATCTAGATCAGGTTGCTTAGAGCCCTGTCCAACCTGGCCTTGAATGTTTCTGGGAATGGGGCATCTACCTCCTCTCTGGGCAATCTGTTCCAATGATCAAACATATGGAACAGAAAGGAAAGGATCTGCTTAATAGACAAGGCTATTCAGCCAGGAGCATTCCCCTGAGATACAATATGATAGATGTTTATAAAATCATGAGTGTCATAGTGAAGATGAATAGGGAATAATTGTTCACTGTTTCTCTGAACCACAAATTATTAGCAACTGGAGCAGTATGCCTTGTGGCTATGCTTGTCTGTCAGTGTCAGGATGCTAGGCTGAATGGACATTTGATCTGAAGCAATACAAATACATTCTTAATGATAGCCTATAATTTAAGTTGAGCAAGAGGTATAGATAAATAGTATTATTTATTGAACATTTGAAAAATGATCATTAATTACTATGCTATGATCTTTTTCATTATGCATGTCCTCATCAAGCACTGCAGGTAGACATGAATGTTAGCTTTGACCCCAGGCAAAGTGATAATACTGATGTTTTCAACAACTTGAACATTTACAGGGGAGAAGAGAGCACCCCAGAAGGTCCTGCATGCTTCTTACTCCTGGAGGTCAAGCAGCCCTATCCAGACAAGCAGAAAGCCTGGATGGAAAATAATGGGACTGCCTGAGGACTGGAAATAAGGGGCAACTGGGGACAAAAGAGCCACAGCAGAGAAACTCAGTAGGTTCTTTGCTTCAGTCTTGGGAAGGCTCCCATAACGTATACATCCTTTATAGCAGAGGGATCAAATGAGAAAGATTGGTTTGAAGTAGGCATACCAAAAGTATTGGTATTTAGACCAATATTTTTAAATACTGACCAATATCAGTATTTAGACCAAACAGAAGACATGAATATTCATAAGTCACCAGGACCAGATGGCATTCACCCAAGAGTTCAGAAGGAAATGAGACATAAAATTGCAGACCTGTTGGCCATCTATAGCAAGTGCTGGCAGGAGGAACCTGGGAGCTACTTAGCAGTGAGTCTGACTCATGGGAAAATGGTAGAAAAGGTCTATAATAAAGAAAGAGATTGCTGAATACATGAATAAACAGTCTACTGAAAAAGTATCAGCATGGCTGGGATGAAGGGGTGTCCTGCCTTCTTGGCCTGCTGGAGTTCTATAGCATGGACAAAGGAGATAGTACATTTGAATTTCCAAAAAGCCTTTGACCAGATTACATGCCAAAGGTTACAAAAACAACCTTACACTGCCACAGGATTGCAAGAAATTACCTTTTATTGACTGGCGTATGGATAAAGGATGGGAAATAAAGACTAGTGCCTTCCAGGGTGGAGAAATATCAGCAGTGGAGTCCTGTAGGGACCAGATTTTTTCAGCATCTTCACCATCTGGAAAGGGAAATGCAGCAAAATCCTCAAGTTTGAAGAAGACACCAAGCTATTCTAATAGACAGTGAGGAACTCTAGAATGAGTTTACAAAACTGAGTGGACAAAAAGGCATCAAATTAGTTTCACTCTATCTAAATGAAAAGCAATGCATCCAGAGAAAAATAATCTGAGGTGCGCCTACAGGGACAATTCAGAATTGACAGTTTCAGCTCAGGAAAGTGACCTTGGAAACATCATTGTTAGTTTACCAAAATAATTGGCCTGGTGTTCAGTGGCAGCCAAAAAAAAAGCCAGCAAAATGTAGATCATCATCAGGAAAGGTGTTGAGAATAAGATAGGGAACATAATTTTGCCACTATGTAAAACCCTCATCTTGTGAACTTAAAATTTCTGGGTCCTCAAGAAAAGCACAATGGAGTTAGACAAAGTACAGAGAAAGGCAACTAAAATGATTGAGGGGATGCCATGGCAGCCTTATTAGGAAAGATTAAAAAGGCTGAAGCTGTTCAATAGAGAAATGAGAAGGCTGAAAGGAAAAAGGAGTAAGATTTATAAAATTATGAAGGTGGTGGAAAAGGTCAATGCAAAAATGAAAATCACTAAATCTTGCAATGCTAGGACTAGAGAGCACTTGGTGAAACTTGTTTAAAATAGACAAAAGGGAGTTACTATCACAGGCTTGAAAGAGAGTAGACAAATTCCTTAAAGGGAACAGGCAGCGATGTATGTTACCTTCTGACATCTTTTAACCAAGACTTGTGGGTGCTGGAGAACTCTAAGTGGAATGGACTCCAGATAGTGGTCTTGTCTGCTTTCTCCAAATAGCATCTTGTATTGCCACTGTAAGAGACAGAGTCACTGATGGTTTGACTGACTGGTCCTACAACAGGATATTTCATGTATTCTTACCCACAGACTAAATGGGCTGGACTAAATGAGACGTGAGGAGAAATTTTTCTCCTCATAGAGAACACATTAAAAAAAAAGAAAAAGAGGAAAAAAGGAATTTCCTTTCACTAATTTCTTCCTCCCCCTCGTAAAAACATCCTATTTCCATTCCTTCCTTTAGAATCAGCTTATTAAACATTAACCACAATACAAGTTGTGCAATACACTCCAATTGAGTACTAATACAAAAATAAATACAGTAAGTACAATAAACACAAGGACATGACAACATTAAGAAATACTACATTTCCTTCTGAAAGCCCCTCAGCCAATGAAATGGAAGATTTTCATTTTCTTCTGTGCCCTGCACACTAATGATCAAATGAAGTGAAACTAGATTTCAAGTTTTCACAGCTCTCTTCATCTCAGAAACCTACAAAAGGTTCTACTGTCCTCCCACTCTGCTCACCGCTCCTCCAACTGACAGGCAAATAAAATCTGCTCTCCTCCCTCACCAGCTCCCTTCCTCCCACCAGAACCAATAAAGAACAAAACAAGAGTTGCTTTCCTGACTTCTCACTCTGTTGATGAGCATGCTTGAAACTTATCTTCTCACTCTCCTCTCCCATTCACAACCATAAAGAAAAGAAAGGAATACTGCATTATTTCCTTCAGGTACCTGTAAAACAAAGCAAGTCAAAGCTTTTCTTTCTTCCCACACTTTCCTCTCTCACTTATCCTGCTTTACTTGCTGTTGTCTTATTAACCCCAACAGGATGGCACAGTTGTCTTTAGTTGTTTCGTTACCTTTAGGTGTCTTTATGGTTTCTTGTCCTCCTGTAATCCTCATCTATTCAGGGCATGTTCATTCTGTTACCTTAGTTGAATGGTTATGACCTCCTACATGTATCCCCCACCTGCACCTAAAGTCCTGGTCTTTCTGCTCACACTGAGTTGCCCTCGAAGCTGTGATACTGCCTAGTGTTGCCTGTTGCCCACACACCTATCCTAAGTGGGGAATATAGTCCACAAGCATGTCCCAGGAGTAGCCCTCCCCTGCCTCTGTTCTCAGATGAGCGTAGTGCAAGTGAGACAGTAAGACCATTTTCCCCCAGTGAATATTCAATGTTATTCATGTTGAATTGAACTGTGTAATGGCAAGTGACCGGAAAATCAAAAATCAAAGTCCCTGGGCTCAGAAGATTTAGAGCACTCCTCTGCATGATGTTTGTTCAGTTGCCCCGAAGCAGGATGGCACTTTGAACTCAGGCCATCCCCAGCCCTGGGGAATGCCCTAACCAAAGGTAGCTGTCAAGTGGAAATGAAGCTCCATCCATCCTTGATTTCCTTGGCCCCAGCAGGGCCTCAGAATGCAACTTCTCATATTAGGCATTTCATTTGCTCTAAAACTAATCATTCATCCATTTGAATGCAAAAAAAAAAAAAAAAAAAAAAGGCAAAACAGTATTCTAGGTTAGCTCAAAAAGGCAAGACAGTATTCTAGGTTAGCTCAATTGCACTTTTTTGAAAGGTTTACATTCTGCCACTGAATCGGATGAGCAGTTAGTCATAGAGTTTCCACATAATAGATCGCTTAAACAGCTAAGAGAGTCACAACAATAAATGTCTCATCCGGAGGGACCACACTGTTCTAGAAATAAAGCATAATTATGTAATATTTTTGTAAATTAATGTTAAAAGCAGCTTTTTATAACAATTTGAGATTATTGTTCCTATTTCTTATCATTTAGTATCCTTTTTTTTATTCAAAAGTTTAAATGGTTGTGTGGTATGTGAGCAGATGTTACCTTTTTATTTTAAACTATAATACTGTCCTGGTTTCAGCTGAGATTGAGTTAATTTTCTTTAGAGTGGCTGGTATGGGGCTATGTTTTGGATTTGTGCTGAAAACAGTGTTGATAATACAGAGATGTTTTAGTTGTTGCTGCACTAGCCAAGGACTTTTCAGCTTCCCAGCTTCCCACATAGCCCCATACCAGCCACTCTAAAGAAAATTAACTCAATCTCAGCTGAAACCAGGACAAATACATTCCAAGCATTAAGATAGAAAAGTAAGTCAGCTTAGAAGGGGGTGATTTACAGAAAAAGTTCTTTATTTTAAGGAGACCCACTAGAACATTTCTCATTCTCTTTTTTTCATAAAGATTCAGAGCACATATGGCTCTGAGAGAGACAAAAATGATAAAACTTTCCAGGAGCAAGAACTTCACTGTGAATTTGCAACACTTCAGTGCAGGCACCCACAGACATTCCTGTGTTTTGTATTGCACGTTCAGCTTTGTATCGCCAGTCTGTGTTCTGTGTATTTGCATCAGTTTATGATAGGTACAAATTTTTGTAGCAGAAAATCAGGTACATAGAATCAGTTTTGATAACAGTCATAGCACAACAACTGTGGGGAAAATGTTCTTTTGATTTATTGCTCCTGGTGAGCAAAATGTAACCCTCCCTTTACTATTGAGCAATGTACTGCGTATTTCAAAAAATCAGTGCTCAGTAACTCATGACAATATGGTCACACTCTTCAAACAAATAATTTCTTTGTTGCTGAGGCAAAAGCCTGGACAACTTCTAACACATCAGAGATAAAGCTGGTAAATCTGGAATCATTCTGTAACACTTACTTCTGTATGATACTGTACAAAATTCAAACAGCCCACAGATCTTGTTCAGTGAAATCCAGAAAAGCAATCTACTGTGTATCTACAAAAAAAATGCCCATTGCAGCAAGTGAAATGGCTAAAACAAATTTCAGCTAGTTGATGGTAATACATTCTGAGGCACAACACTGATATGAGCAGAAAATCGTAATAGAATTAAATAATGGATTGTACTCTCTAGCTCCTAATTTTTGAGAGGAGGCCTCAAAAGTCTTTTAATTTATCCTTTTTTGAATGGAAAATCCATAACTTCTGGTTTCTTCAAGTACCATACAATGATAAAAATAAGCAGAATGCTACTTCAAAAAACTGCACTGTTAGAATAGCTGTGAAAATTATCTCTTCTCTTGTAATAATGCAAGAACTAGCCCAGGTGTCCTAGGTCCTATCTTGAGAACTTCAGTCTTGAGCGGTGTACCTAAAGAATACAATGGTTTATGTATGCAATTAGGAAATTGAATTCCTTTGGGAGCAGAAATGCAGATGATGTGTAGTGGCATCCTTAGGAAATTGAAACACTACAGCAGAAGGCTCTTGGTCAGGGAGACTGTACAATGGACTGAATTGGTAGTATTTTAAAGGCAAGAGGCTTACAATAACACTACCAGAGTTAAAAACTTAGCTGAAGTTTTGATTGACTGGGCATACAACCTTTTGACAAGTATTTATCATGTATGTTGGACACAAAAAGTCTTCTGTGCACTTGTCAGAAAGACAAGAAATGAGATAGGGCAATAACAACTCAAAAACAAGGGATTGAGTCCTGGATGCTATCATTACAGTCATGAAATTGTATCAGATAATTCTTGCCTGGTTTTGGTTATCCAGTGAATCAGGGTGTGGAACAGCAACTGCAAATACAGGAGTACAGAGAACTACTGGTCAAAAGAAAAATAAACCCTACTTCCAGGTTTAGCCAAGTCATAAAATAATTGAGCTAGATAAAGAATTTAGAGTGAGAGATTTTGGTCTAATACTTTGCTATATGGCATGCAGTTACTATGTACACGCTTATTATTACATTACATTACATTACATTAATATATTTATATATATTAATTTTTAAATAAGATATAGGAAGATGGTTACAAACTCAGCTGTCATCCCTAGAAGTCTGACAACACTCACAGTTCTCTGTTAAGTCTGGATAGCCAAGAGTGAAACTCAAAGATTAGACAGATAAATATAAAGGGATTTCTTACTCTGAGACGGAATTTATAACAGATGTATCAAACTCTGTTAAGCAGCTGGAGAAGCCTTGGGTTATAACAGGGGGCCCCAATTCTTACAGGAGCTTGGCACCTTGAAGTGGTGATTACCAGCTCCAGGTGTTAGGCAAGCTGTTCAGCACCTTGAAGAATGAGGTTTTACTCAGAGTTGCAAGTAAAGCTCCAATTAATGTGCCTTAGATTCACAGGCATGATAAAGAAGCAGGGTAATTATTATCTGCCTGCTTAGATATTACTCATTTCTTATGGTGCTGAAGAGATCCTAGCTTTTGAAAGAGAAAATTTGTCGATTTAAGTAAAATAGATTTAATGTAGGGTTTATAATTCATAAAATCTAGAGGGAATACAGAATTTGCCTATGAATTATGTTTTAAATAAAAACTGAAGCAACAGTACAAAGCAATTGTTCATTTAATATGAATTATCTCCATAAATGAAAAGTTGTTTCTCCAAGAGTGTAAAGGATTAAACAGATTATGGAGAGACACTGCCAAAGCTAAGGGCAAAGTATAATCAGTTTACAAAATCCATTCTATTTTGTTTATCTGTTCCCCAAAGCAACAGTATTAAGATCCATTTTCATTCAAATTTGTCCCAGGCCTATTTTTTCAGACTATCTCTTTTTAGACTCATTTTTGCAGCAGTTTTACAAATCTGGGAGATCCCTATACAGTCAAAAAAGGAGAGATGCATTGCCCGTGCCTCTGAGAGTCTATTTCTGGGAACCATCTATAGTGATTTTTACTGTAAAAGAGGGTCATATTCAGAACTGTTGGTAACTGACGCAAGACCTAGGAGACAGGAAGAATAAAGCCTGTTTGTTAGCACTACTCATTTTAAGAGAAACTGAGCCTTATCTCAGAAGCCCATAAAGGACCTGTGACTCCTAAAATATAGACCATGCTCACTAAGGTTCTGGTAAATTTTATATTGGCAGCTGGTGTCTAAATTAAGAGCCAAACTCTAACCTCTTCCTAAGATATACTCTGTGATATGCATATCTGGCTGAGAGAGAGAATGTGGAGTTTAAGTAGAGTCTATTTCATTTAACTTGCTAACAGAGGTGTCAGTCACATCTCAGGTTTTCTCTTCTGGGTTGGATTCACCACCGCTGTGCACTATGCACTGGTTATTTTTCTCATGTCTGAAATGAATGTAAATTGGCTTGCTAGCAGCTAACCGCATTGCTATAAATGATTGCCTAGGATGCAGAAAGAGGGTGAGTCAAATGTGCTGCATGCACCTGGGGCAGACATGACAGAGCTGCCTTCCTCTCGGTCTCGTCAGAGGGATCTCTTTGGCAGTCCATCACACTGCATTGCACAAAGCTGTTTCATCCATTCCAGCCCCAGCAAGCGAGGTAGGCTCAGCGACCTCAGCCAAGCAGGCAAATGAGTTTTTCTGCCCCATAGTTGAAGAAGATTAAATATATTATTTTGTCCTCATACTGGGTCATAAAAACATCATTTTCATGGCAGCAGAAAAGCTGCTCACTGAAATGTCTTCAATGACCAGCTTGGAGCCCTGAGGCTGAGCAAATCCCCTTCTCAGCAGGAACAGTCATGGATCTGCTACCTCCATGCCTGGATCCAGTAAGTTCCAGACCCTCTTTTCCCTCCCATCTCCTATGCCCAGCCTTATGCAGGCGATACCATGCCGCTGACCAGGGAAAAGGTGAGACAAGGCAGTACTGCCCACCACTGGGTTTCCTCTTTACTCTCACCCCGGTGCTTGGGAAGCCTCCCGCTAGTGTGGCTGCGGCCGCCCTCCCCACAAGGTGCAGCGGCAGGCACGGAGCAAGGGCAGGGGTGCAGGCAGCAGCAGATAGCTGTGTACTACTGGGGCTGTGGAGCTTGCGTGGGCTCTGCGCTCTGAACCAGTCAGAGCAAACGGGGCCACGTAAGAGCCACTTTGCCACTGCTGCTAAGCCAG
This sequence comes from Ciconia boyciana, assembly GCF_034638445.1. Classification (NCBI taxonomy): domain Eukaryota; kingdom Metazoa; phylum Chordata; class Aves; order Ciconiiformes; family Ciconiidae; genus Ciconia; species Ciconia boyciana. Next base: position 26,382,720 of record NC_132934.1, on the reverse strand, counting down.
CATAGATTTTCTGCAGTTATCTACTTCGCCTCTTCCCAAAGCCAGACCTGCCTCTGAAAGACCTGGTGTTTATTTAGGTCCTTGTTGTCAAAATGGGAGCTATGGGCATTGATCATCCTCCTAGGACATCAGTGGAATTTTTTAATCTGTATTCAGTGAGTGTATGTTCAGGTTCCAGATCCAAAAGAAGCTGAGCTGTGTGTCCACTGAAACCAAAAGTAGCATTTTTTTTGTCCAAAATAGACTATGTAAAAAACCTCTTCGCTAGACCATCTTTATCCTTGTGGTTGCTGGAGCAGGAACTGACAGTGCACAGAGGCAACTGATGTCAATAATGAAAGTGCCTTGCTGAAAAATGTAAATATTGTTAAAGTCAGAATATACTGTACTTAGATTCTGCATTATCTTTTTGTAATCCTATAGAATGTTACTCTGTTAATATTCAGCAGAGAGACATTATTACCAGCAATGGACATCCCATTTCAGGTCAGCATTCCACAGGGAGATGCAGATGTATCACATACCTACAAGACTAAGTGCCAGACACGTTACAGTTTCTTGTATATCAGTGGTGTGAAGCCAACCCTTGAGAAGTTAGCTCTAGTGTATTAATAAACATAGAGGGCACTTTTGTGTAGTAACTGCTTTTCCTATGTCTAAAGTGCTCCATAAGTCAATTCTGTAAGCTAATGGGATGGTAACAGATCAATAACAATAGCGTGAGAAAATGTCGCTCTAGCACACAGAGACCATCAGATAAGCTGATTAATGCTCCATCAGTCATCCGGTACAATAGAAATAGTAATTATGAAAGAACACCAGTACGTGATCTCTCTGGAAAATAAACACTCGAAACTGATTTTTTTTTTTCCACAAATGCTGGAATGTTCCCTAAAAGCATTTATGAAGCGGCCAGATGCATTGACCACACATAATGCTAGAAAAAACAGCTCTCCAGGCATAATTGTTCTTCAGTCATAATCCCGAGAAACACAGAAAGTGAGTCTTTAAAGTTTCCCATGTCCTTTTGGTGTCAATAAGTCAAATGAAACACCCTTACAGGAATTACTTAGAGGGACAGGTTTGCTTATTGCTTGGGAGTGTATGAACGGGGCCATTCTGTCCCTCACTTTATGACCCACTGGCTAATCTGCTAAAATAAAAGCAGGAGTGTGGAGAAGAACACAAGGGCTTCAGGATATGAATAACTTTTCTTGCCAGTAAATGTCATTATCTCATGTTATTCTGAAGCAGCCTTAGACTTTGAAACCCAGAAATGAGGGCAGGATTCAAAGCCTCAGTAAACTTATAAACCAAAACTGAGCCAAGTTTCACCCTGAAACCTGAGAAAGCCAAATGCCTTCCTAACCAGGTTTAACGGAAAGCACATTATCACTGACAAGCACTGAATGCTTTGCTAAGGGGACAGGAAAACCTTCATTACCTGAGGAAAGCTTAGGAAGAATTGAACAGTTAGCATACGTGAATAGTGAATTACACAGTCCTACCAGTGAGGGTTCCTTCGACCCTTGAGTTTTTCTTCCTTTTGCCCTCAGATGGCTGTCAGTGGTTAGTGAAGTTTGTGGGCCCAGGGCTGTTTTCAGGCAGACCGATTTCCAGCTACCTGCTTTCTGTAAAGGAGCCTTGGAGATGCTCCTGGCTTGGCACTGCCCCTGTAGCTGCAGTATTGCTGGCAGCATCACGGCGTTTCTGCCTTATCATTTACCCACTGGTGACATACTGCCTCTGTGCTCGGCCAGCCCAGTACGGGACTCTTTTATCTACCCTGGGAGCTTCAGCTAGGGGTGGTGCTCTCCCCGTTTCTGTTGGCCATTTCTCCAGGCAGTGCCTGCCTGAGGCAGGATGGTGCTCCACAGCCAGGGTGGTTTCTGGTCAGCAGAGTCCAGACAAAGAAGAGAGCAAGTCCTCGGACCAAAGCATGGGTTTCAGCTCTGTGAGAACACCTCAGAAATGTCTGAGCACCAGGGATATCCTTCTGCTTGAAAAGTGTCCTGGTTTCGGCTGGGATAGAGTTAATTTTCTTCCTAGTAGCTGGTATAGTGCTGTGTTTTGGATTTAGTATGAGAATAATGTTGATAACACACTGATGTTTTAGTTGTTGCTAAGAGGTGCTTATACTAGTCAAGGACTTTTCAGCTTCCCGTGCTCTGCCAGGTGCACAAGAAGCAGAGGTGGAGAATGTGCTGGTTTTGGCTGGAATAGAGTAACTTTTCTATATAGTAGCTAGTATGGGGCTACATTTTTGATTTGTGCTGGAAACAGTGTTGACAATACAGGGATGTTTTAGTTATTGCTGAGCAGTGCTTACACAGAGTCAAGGCCTTTTCTGCCTCTCACCCCACCCCACCAGCGACTAGGCTGGGAGCGCACAAGAAGTTGGGGTGGGACACGGCTGGGACAGCTGACCCCAGCTGACCAAAGGAACATTCTATACCATATGGCGTCATGCTCAGCATATAAATCTGGGGAAGAAGAAGGAAGGGTGGGACATTCAGAGTGATGGCATTTGTCTTCCCAAGTAACCATTACGTGTGATGGAGCCCTGCTTTCCTGGAGATGGCTGAACACCTGCCTGCCCATGGGAAGCAGTGAATGAATCCCTTGTTTTGCTTTGCTTGCGTGCACGGCTTTTGCTTTCCCTATTAAACTGTCTTTATCTCAATCCACGAGTTTTCTCACTTTTACTCTTCTGGTTTGCTCCTGCATCCCACCGGGGGGGTGAGCAAGCAGCTGTGTGGGGCTTAGTTGCTGGCTGGGGTTAAACCACGACAAGAAGAAATCTCAGACCTTGCCCCGGCCTGAGACCCTGAACTGAGAATTTGGATAAGGCAGTGTGTTCACTCAGGGCATCTTAAAGACTCATCATTTTTTGGCATCCTTCTTTTCCTTTTACACTGGCCAATCTCACCTCCTGGAAGCTGTGGCTACCTGAACTTCTGGCCACCAAGAGCGGTACCAGCTGCACCCTATGCCTGTCTCAGGGAGATCTGCTGTTGCTGTAGGTAGTGAGGGGGAAGTGGGAGAAGGCAGCAATGGCTGGAAGGTCTGTCTCCTGCCCCCACCTGCTGGAGGCAGCAGCAGTGCTATGGCAGCTCATTGATAGCCTCCAGAGGAGGCATTTGTCTGTTCAAGTGTCATTCATACCTGAAGAGGTACCCCATCTCCTCCAGGGAAGAGACCAGATGGAAGTGTCCTATATGCCAGATTTGACTGCAGGTTGCCAGTCAGGCCACACTGGGTCAGGCAAGAGGGCTCACTAGCTTTGCACCAGAACTTCAAAGGATTTCTGGCCAAACCCCACACTGCTTGGCCTGGCCTGAAGTCATGCAGAAGCTGCCTGCCCATTTTGTTCCCTCTGTGTGTCCTCTGTAGATGACATCAGAGAGCTCTCTCCATCTGTGAGCTTTAGCCTTCAGGGCTAATGATGCTTTTGTAATTTTCAGTCTTGGGTAATTCTCATGTGTGGCACTTTTACTATTATCACAAACCTGCTCTTTTCTGCAGTGGAACCAGTTGATTCACACAGCAATAAACAGAGCATGTCACTGGGCGTCAGGATACTCCTACAGAGTCTAGATGCTGCAACAGAGACCTATGGCATGGGGCATATTATCTCCTGTGGAACACCAGAGTTAATCACACAGTTAATGCCTACAAAAATATGAAGTGTAAGAAGATGCTGTGAACTAATTTAGGCTTAAGCATGATGCAAAATTATGCTCACAGAATAAAAAATTACCAATCGATGTCAGTGTGCCTTTGGGTGTTCTCACTGCAGAAGACCATGAGGAATTAGTATCTTACTAACTCATTCTTGGTTTTATAAAAGTTATTTCCCCTTAAAAAAATCCCTCAAGGGCATGACCTACTAAACCACATTCTCTCATGCAGCCTGAAGTAATATCTGTACAATAACAATCCTGCCATTGGAATGCAAGACACCACATTATTTTTAGCAGATTAGTATCCAAAATCATTTGACCACAAGCCAAGGATCCCTTCTGAGAAAAACCATGAGCTCGATCGTCCATTTATTACCTGCTAAATTGTTCTCATTTGCCTTCCCTTTGCAAAATTTGGCTCTCAGTACTCAAAGGGATTCAATTTCAGAAAAGATATTTTCACAGTAATAAATCTCTGCATTGCGTCAAAGGGTGCGAGTTGGAGGGGAATATGAGGCTGTATCCAGACAAAACTGTCTCTAGGACAGACAGACAGGCTCGATTACCTATTTGATCATGGGGGAGTTGTGGCAAAAGTCAGACCAAAATGAACCCACTGTTGTAATGTGTTGTAAACTCATTTAACCAGCTAATGCAGACTGGGTGCCTCAGTCAGTCCTTCCTGGGCAGAGAGCAAAGGGAGCTATATTGAGTGCCCAGCTGGAAACACCTTCTGAAGGTCTGAGCAATTGCCCTCTCAGTGCATTTATGTGAGTGGGTGTGCGAAGGCAAGGAGACATCTTTCTAAATATGTATTTCTAAAATGGAAATAAAGAATAGTCTCTGCCAGCTGCCATGAGACTAGTGGGGGCAAAGCTGTGAGCTAATCTATCTGGCTTTTTATGGTGACACTTTCCAGACAAAGCATCTCTGTGTCCTGTAGGCAGAGACCTGGGACTGTGACTGCCTTGCAGGGAGGAAGAGCTGAGCGTGGCATCACCTTTTATGTCTTTTCCCAGGCAAGAACGCTGGCTCATGCATTTTCCAGAAGGAACAGACTGACTGCTCCAAACATGGCTTAGGGCAAAGCCATGTCCTAATGCTGCAAATCAGGCCAGATTTGTTTTGGAAACCTGCTTTTCCAGAGTGGTCTGGCTGACATACTAATTATTCCCTATTCTTGGCAATTGCTTGCTCTGACTGAATGTCCTTTTGAAAACTGTTGACAAGATCTATGCACCACCCAGAAGAGCCTGGTCTGCACACAGCCTGATCTACACACACCAAGTATTCTTTGCTGAAGTTCACAGTGTGCAAGTGGGTGCTGGACAAAAAATGAGCTGCAAATATAGACAAGGAATAATTGTGGTCAGCACCAATGCAGCTACCAGGATGAAATTCATATTGCAGATCATCCACAGAGAGGCAAACCCAAAAAAATCCTCAGATATTTTATTTGCAAAGAATACCCTGACATCCTGTCATTTCAGGCAGTGTGACCTTATTGAAGACTTGATTCTTGTCAAGAGAGGTTAATCTCTGGATTTGTTTTAGTCAAATGCTCTAGCACGCGATGTCTGGTCTTCCCCTTTCATTAGGAAACATTCTTAGGCTGCCACTGTTATTGCCGCCCCTAGTCTGAATTAAAAATATCTCCTTATGCAAGGAAAAGCAGGCACAGCTGTACTGCCATTATATTCAGTGGCAATGCAGGAAACTCTGGGAGAAGCAGAGGTTTTGAAATGGAAGGCAGTTGCCTTCACAGGACTGTTCTTTCCTTGTTTCTGTGGCTGGCTTTCTGCTTATTTCCACATATGAGACATTTATTTGGGCTATTTTCCTTTTAGTGCATTGTCCACACAATATTAGCCATGAATAGAGATTATTTTTAAAATGTTCCTTTAATTCAGAGTGCATCTCAGTGTCTCATCTGCTTCTTCAAGCTTCTAGTTCAAGGATGCTTCTGAAATCCATTACAGGGTGTTCACCTCCTTGCATTTTGCCTGAGTGCTAATGCTATACCTTCTCAGCACTATATTAGTCAACAGGGAAGAGGAAGAAGATGAATGGAGCAAGGTAGTAGCTAATCATGTTAATTTTTTCCTCAAGAGAATGGATTTCCAACAACTGCTGGTTTTAGTCTGTTTCTGGGTTTTTAGATTATGTTGTTTATCAGTTAGAGCCCAAGCACTGAATGAAACAGATTGCTGTCAGAAACCTTTGGATGAATGATTATCGAACTTCGTAGTAACACTCTACTTAAAGAAATCACTACTACAGAGCAAAACATCACCTCCAGTGGTAGCAAATCCCCCAAAAGGAGAAAAAATGTAAGCTGAACAAAGGGGTTTTGCAAAGTGCTTGTGATGGATTTCTTGGGCCCCTGCCTACTGCTGGCTGCAGAATTCCCTGAGGATCACCCTCGGATGCAGCCTGCTTCCACTTCCCTCTCTAGTACCCAGTCCTGCTAGCACCAGAAGCAAAAGAGTGGTGCTATGCAGCACACGACTACTTCAAGATTGGCTTTCAGTTGTAAGGCTGCAATTCCTCAACATGTTCTGCCTCCCCAAAGCTGCCTGATCCCCTCCTGCTTACATAGGACAATTTCTGTAGATTTATACAGGAGAAAGAACATGAAATGGAGCCATTATTTCTCCTTCACTGTAGTGTTTGCCCTTGCCCTCTAGTTTATTAGGTACTTATTTATAGCATGCTCCAAAATAAAGTTTCTTTCATTTTCTAGAAATCAAAGCTAAGTGCAGGGGAGACTGAAGCCCTCTTTCATCCTGATGACTAGTTCAGTGTGGGAATGTTTGCGAACCAGGATAACACAGTCACAGCAGCTGAGAAGAAACATCAGTGCATGGAGAATCATGCACATTCAACTCAGGCTCCTCTGCAATGCAAGTAGACTGAATTTTGCCACCCCAGAGTGAATTGGCCATTTATTCCACAAACAAGGTGCAGAAGGTTGGAACGGGTAGCTGACGGAAGAGCCCAGGGAAGCTGGGCTTGCAGCCCCTGCAACATCTGGGGGGTATGGAGGGACAGAGGGGTGATTACAGTGTGTGTTGGGGCCACTTGTCCTGCAACAACTACCAGCTCACAGCACCCTGCCCTCCCACAACAGCAGCAAGAGCAGTTGGTGGCCTGGCTTCCCACAGCTCTCACCTGGGCAAGGTGGCTCGCAGGCTGTGACACTGCTTCTCCCCTTCCTCCCCGGCAGTCCCGTGCCCTATCCAGCTGCCTGTTCACCTCTGCCTCGAAACAGTTCCAAAATAGGTTGGAACGGAGGGGACCCACCTGCTGCCGACCCAATGCCAGTGCTTATTTTCTGAAGAAAAACACAATTACAAAATAAAAGAGATGTAAGTTCTTGTAATACTTTATAGTAGGTACAGCTTAATGCAGAAAAAAGACATAAAAAATGCCTGCTAAAAATAAACCCTTTTAGTATATAACAAGCTTTTATTCAGCACTGACAGTATAATCTCCTGTCCTACAAGGAAAGCTTTGCACATGTTTCTCTGTTTCCAAGAGCTCCATCATTAATATTATTCCCTCATCTATAAAGTGAACTCATGACTCTGCATAATCACTCTGCCTCCTGTATGAAACAGAATCGAGCCAGCGTTGCACATACCATTACTCCTGAAGGGCAGCTTCCAGAGCTGCATTTTAATTAGGGTGTTATGTTGTTTTGTCTCTAATGGTTCAGGCACACTAGTGGGTTTCTGAACCTTATTAAGTTACTGCATGTCAGCTGAGGCAGGTGACTGCGAAGGTGCTTGCTCCTTCCCTGGCAAACGCCAGGGAAAACATTTTTTCTCTTATTAACCTAGCCCGAAGCCTGAGCTGACACATTTTACATCTCATTCGCAGTGAGAACCTCCAATCAATTACCAGTAGCTTGTTAAACTGCAGGTGAAACGATCTTGTCTCTTAGTGCGGAGTGCTTAGGCACGGCTCTGACACTGCCCATCGTATCTTCCTTAAGACAGCTTGGTAAATGGGAAAGAGGAAAGTTCATATTCTCTGCCTTCTGCTTCTTAGAAATGCATGATAAATGAACCTCAGGTTAATTACATAGGTTTGCTGTCTGTAGGAGGGAAGATGGTTCTGTATGTTAATGATGAATCCATAGACAGGTCATTTCATACATTTTGACTATAAAATAGCATTGGGATTTTGTGGTATCAGCCCTTTCTTCCAGTGGAGCAGATGCTGCAGTAATTTAGGGTTGAAGCTTTCCTGTGTTACCTGGTGTCATTTAACCTCGTTTGAGCTTGTTTATTCATACAGAAAGTGGGGAAAGTAATGCTTGTCTTTCTCACAAGGCTGTGAGGAAGCCTTTATTGAATAATGGCTGCTAAAAGCCCTGGGAACCTTGGCTAGAAGAAATAACATAAACTGCTGGTGTGCTCATATTAGTTGGGGATTTTTTTTTTAATGTCAGTCTATTGGAGTAGAACTTCTAGTATCATTTAGTCTTTCCAAGGAGACACCCAGATATTTTGCTTTTGGTAACAGAAATATTGATTTGCTATCCAAAATAAAACTCATTTTCTTCACATGCTCATTAACCCCACAGCCAAAAAAAGCATATCTGTAAATTAACCAAGTAAGAAGAGACTATTCTTTTTAAGATTATTCTAAGGAATTGATACAATTCCTTGCATGAGATTGCAAAGCTAGAGAAGAGAAGGTGGGAGCTTTATAGTTGGAACTGTTGAATGTATTTCTCTTGTAGTAAAGTAAAACAAAAAATATTTCAAGTTTCTTTTGCTGAAATTCTAGAAACACAGGTGATGTCCCTGTTCGGGTGGTGACTCACTGCATGACTCACTGTCTGAAGCTGTGGTTGTCTCTTGGAACAGATGCTGGGTGCACATGCCTCTATCTGCGCTCTTTGGAGACATGTCTGCACATGTGCTGGACGTGTGTGGACAGGGGTGTGAAAGCTCACAGGCCTGGCAGCTCGAAGTAGGTCATTTCTGCATGTGCTTGAAAGCCTATATTTAGACTGCAAAGATAAGGTCCAGACAACCCATCAGGATTACAAGGTAGACGCACAATAAATGTAGATTGCCAGATAGGCTTTACAGGTACAGAAAGGTAGGCTGTCTCAGTCACTTTTTTCCAAATTTCTATTGTAGGTAGACACCCAAAATCCATCTCTTAAAAAATTTCCATCTGACCCTCAAGATGCTTTAAGTCCACAGGTATTCATTTTCCAACGTAAAGTATTGCCCAGGTATGTGAAGTTTTTTCCTTGTAAATTTTGGCATCTACAAAAGCTCAGCAACTATTTCACATTAAGCTGCATAATGATTTGTACGGTGGTGTTTCTCAGACAGGGACTCAGCCCAGTAAGCATTTATGTTATAATGACTAGATAGATGTCTCGCAAATACATGGCTGGAGAGTGTGCTGGCAGTGCTACTTTTCTTCTTTTTGTGCAGATGTTCAAGGATTAGCATTCAAGTGGAAAGAATTGGGGTTCTGCCTCTTCTTCTGCTGAAGTGGGTTGGAAGCTGCAAGCCTGAACTCTCAGAAGAGCATCCAGACTTGCTGTGTATATGGTAGTGCATGTTGTGCTGGAGATTGTGGGTTCATCAAAGCAGTGGGCATGACAGACGGGGATTGTGAGAATGAGTCAGTGTTCTGATGATTCAGGCACCTGGAAGGAGGAGCCCTGGCCTCTGGTTTGTGCTCTAACCCGTACACAAAACATAATGAGAGCAGCGACTCTCCTACTTGCCTGTAAAGGTCTGATGGCGTGTTTAAATCCTGGTGCATGGATTTAAACAGGATTTAAACCCAGGGTCTCTGTTGTTAGGTGGATGTTTTATCTGGCATCACCACGCTGCCAGAAGACCCGGGTTTCTCTTGGGCGACAGCAAGACTCACCTAAGAGCAAGACCATTGACTGATACTCACTTTAGCCTAGTGAGTAATGATTTCTGTGCAAAGTGGGACTTTTAGGTTATGTGATTTAAGGCTGATCTCCATCAACACGAAGGAGTAGGGGAGCAATGTAAGGCAGAGGAAGCGAGTGACCTAATCAGTGGCAGCCGAGCACGTCTACTCTCTGGGCTACCACAGGGGAGCAATCAGCCCCGCTACCTCGCCTTACAGACTGAGGGGGGCAATTCCTGCCTCCAAGGGTATGGGATCCATTATGGTATGCTGGGAAGAGCATTTTGGGCATGTGAGAGACTTATTATGGGATGTTTAGGGGAGGAACCAAAGGCGGGGCAAAGGGAGGGATCAAGGTCATTTGAGGAGGAACAAGTGTGGAAAAATAGAGGGGAAAGGGGATAAAATGTGTAAACAGTTTGTGTCTGGCCCTGCGCCTGATCCCCACAGTGGGTGTGTGTACAGGGGTGGGTGTGTACAGGGGTGGATGTGTCCATATGTGTGCATGTGTGTGCGCATGTGTGCGCAGGTCAGAGCAGGTCAGGCGGCCCGGGCGTGCCTATGCCCCAGTGCCAGCAGCAGGAGAGACTGGGATCCAGGGGCAGCTACTGGTCATGTGCATATATATATTTACGTATTTTCCACTAATGGGCTTTCATCCTGGTCAGCCAGAGAGTGGAACGGGATCAGGCCTTTTGTGCTGTGCTTGCTTAAGTGCTGTGTTTTCTGTCTGTGTGGCCAGCCATGTGCACGTGTAACTATATCTACGTGTATATGTGTATATGTATTTTGTGCATGTGTGTGTGCCTATTGGGAGTACGTGCTCAGCCTCACTACTGGCTGGACCTGGGGCCATGAAGTTGTGGTAGCCTCGCCTCAGATGGGCTACTGGATCTGGCGGCTTCTAATAAGTACAGTCCAAACCATAAGCTGTGAATTTGAGGACCCAGGAGGGAGTATGACTCCCTTCACAAAGAAGAATAATGAAGACACCAGCATCTCCTTTCCAGTCATGACTCTAGAAGAAGGCTATGAAGCTAGGACAGGTTGAAGCTCTTTAGTGATGCCCTGATTAAGGCATCTACATTTCAGAAGGAAGGGAGGGTTTTTAAGGATTAGCCTAGATGGCTGCCTGTTCACTGAGCTCATTTCTCCAGACCGTAGACTGCTCCCTTGCATTGAGGCAATTGATTCAGCCTGGAGGACGCTCTTACTGCTTGGCTCACATAATAATATGCAATGTTATGATATTCTTTCTAAATGCTTCTCTTTAAACAAGTCTGAACTTTTCATAATAGTCGTGTAAAAACAGGAGAGGATGAGAGGGACACATATGCTGCTCATTTTTTGAGTGGGAGAACTGGAGGGTACAGAAGTGGAAACTGCTGTTTCTCAGGACTGTAAATAGCATTCCAACTGATACAAATGTCCAAATAGAAAGGTATGAGCAGATAAAAAAAAAAGAAGAAAACTCAGCGTCAACAAAGAAAAGAATCAGATGCCTGTGTTTATTGGCTGCTGTCATCTATGAAAGTCTGGTCCTGGGGAAAAAAAAAAATATATAGAAAATAAACAAACATGTGTGCTTATGTCCTGTCCCCAAGGAAATCCCATGGAATTTTATCACTTCAGTGAAACAATAAATTCACCAAAAGTTTTGTTAAAATATGCAGGGAAACAAAATATACTGGCTAGTATCTTGGTCTGGCTGAAGGTAGTAGGAGAAGTTCCACCAAATTCTACCCGAGAAGAATTTCTTAATGAACAGAACAAACCTTTGTTATAGAAAAGTACAAATAAAATACTATTGGGAGTAACTGCTAGTCCTTATCAAGGCATTAATGCTATTGTGTTTGGTTCAGTAATACAAAATGAAGTGCAGTTTTAAATAGCACATGGGTCCTAGAGATTAGATGTATCATATTTGGAGACTGGGAGTAGGGATCCATGGAGAAGCAGAAATTTCCTAAAGTTTCATTAGCTGACCTCTGACTGGACTACTACAGTCCTCCAAAATACATTGGGCAGACTTCGCCTGCATGTGCAATATTTGTGGCTTGTAATAAAAATGGTAAGATTTAAATAAGCATTTGCTGATCTTTTCCTCATAAAAGCAGGAGGGGAAGAGTGGAATCTCAATGTTTTGGCAAAAGCTATGAGCAGGATTTAAGAATTATACAAGGAGAAGAGAAACAGAAACAGTAGCTTATAGTATCTGGGAAAATCTTTGTGTTTCACGTCTGGTTTGTGTCTGTGGTGCTTTTTGGTTATTAATATAAGCTCACTAATAGAAGTTGCTTTGAATGTTTGCACAAAAGTTTAACTATGGGAGAGAAAGGCTGACATGGAAAAGCTTTCCCAAAGGAAACCTTAAGATTCAAGATTTTCATATGACTGCACATATCATTTTCTTTTAATTCAGACAGTTTTTATGGCTTCAGTAAGGTAATTTAACTAAAGGTCGGTGCTGCAAGTCCGGTTCAAGGATTGCACAATGCACATTCCAAGCTGATTACATCCACTTGCATCTTTTCAAATTACACCCACTTTAGGTGATAAGATCTAGATACAATGGAAGGCAATATTTCCCTTCAGAGACTGCAATCACTGGTGATTTTGTCTATTCATATGGAGTATCAGGCTCAGCAAGGTGCTGTCCTGAAACATGCTGAACACTTCAGAATGCCAAATTGACTCAGCTCCTGCAGGAGCCAGCATTGGGGAGCTGGCAGGTGTTTGGCATGTTACAGGGCAAGTAGTGAAATTACATTTTAGGACTTTTCCTTGTAATTACTTTGCCTCGTGGGAACTCTAAATTTTCTTCTTTCTTTTTCCTCTTGCAGATGTTACAGTCATGTGAGAGCTACATGTAAATGAGTCGTTCTCATTTTATGAATGCTTAGTTTGTCACCAATAGTGTGATACTTGCAATTATGTACATGGCTGTATATGTAGTACGTATTGTAGCTCTGCTTATCGTGAACTGAATTTAAACTTAAAGGACTTCTCTGTAATTCCCTCTGCAGGAAAGATACAACAGAGAAAGAGCTGATTAATTCATCCTCTACAGCTAGAGGGAAGTAAGTGTCATTTATCCAAAGTGCTGAGCATTACCTCCAAAACATACCCTTCATGATTTAGAGAGACTAAAAGCTTCACAGGCGCTGTCATATTCACAGCTTAGGGTGAGATTTGCTGTAGTATGTCTATAATATTCATCAGCGCCTTCCATGACGAAGTCAATTTCTCACTTCAGTAACGCTAATTACTTTCATATGATAAATAATTGGATAGTTTCTACTAGATACCTAGGAGGTTTGGATTAAGTTAACTTTTCCACCAAAAACTCTACTTTGGAATCAGGGTTTTTTCCATAGATAATAGTTCTCTTGGAGGGTATATGTTGAAATCCTTATTAAAATATCTCGTCCTCTCGCTTCCGCTCGCAACCCCTTCTGTCCCCTCAGGAGCCTACGACTGAGGTTTCTGAGGCTGCTCTCAGCTGTGACCCAATGGGTCTGATTCTGCCCATGGGGAAGGGGACTCTGAGCTCAGTTACATCACCACACTGGAGCACCAACATGATGTGCTCTTTCGCATTTACACCCACTGGGAATAAAGCCAAGTTTTATAAAATAGTACTAAAGATGCTGCTTTTTAAATAAAGTCACTTATTTTCAAAGTAAGAAATCCTACGTTATTAATTTTATATCCCTCCCCTCATCACAGTCAAGATGTTCTGGTGATCTTTGAGTCATATTTTAGTCATCCCAGTTTGGGGGATGTGGGGATAGTGAGTTTTTAGCAAAAGAGAGTTTTGTATCATTTGTGAGGGAGAAATTATTGTTATTATTATTATCAACAACAGCTCCTACTGTTGCGGTATAATAATTTTATATTATTATCTATAGTGAACGAAAGTAAGGGTAAATTGCAGGTAATTGAAATTGCAGGTAATCATTCAATGACAGCAATCATAAAGGTCCCCAAACAATCACAGTAGGTTCAGAAAGGCCAGAAAAACCTGGCCAACACACCTGCAGTGTACCGGAAACTGTACAACACTTCCTACAACAATCAAATTTCAAATATTTGCATATAATAAGCCAGAAGCATAAAAAATACACAGCAACAGAGAAGGAGAGACCAAGGCTGTGAGAGCAGCAGGGAGTTTGTTAGGATCTTAGGAAATGCTTCATGTTTCCACCATGTAGAGGCACAAACATTCCTCGCATGATCTGGTTTAAGGGAACTTTTTTTGTGGTATGAAGTCCCATGACTGTTTAAACTGCACGAATATTCCCCAGACACACTTATTAGTTACTCATAAGTTTCTCCGCACACTAGTTGATCTTTCAAAAATAATTTAAAACTGAGTATTGACAAGTGTCTGCCATCACCCTTTATTTACCCCAGCCTCTAGCTGTTTTGTGAAACTTTCACCAAATAGTCAGTGTTTCTTACTATTTAATGGACAAAAAGTCACCATGAATTGCATAGATCAAGTCAACAAAATTCTGGGGAGTAATTTGCTAGAGATGAGAAAAAAAACGAGTGAACTTCTGGCTTGGGAAAATCAAAAGATGATAAAAAGGAGCGTGTATCTTAGTTTCAGCTTATCTGAACTCTGCAACTATGGAGAGATTTAGATAAAAGCTTCCAAGGTCACATCATCTCCTTTGGTGACTGCATGTGGATGGATCAGAGATAGAAAACCTGGACCTGGATTCTGATCAGAGTCCCCTCGCTGGGTCCTTGGCAGCTGGCACACTGAGTACAGGAATAGATTTGAAAGGTGCCATTTAGATCTGTGCTCAGCATTTTCTTTGCTTTCTTTTAAGTTTGATCCCATCTCTCTTAAACTATTCTATTAATCAGTCTACCACATTACTACATACCGCAATTTATACTGATATAAAACAAGCTTATAATCAAAGACTCCAAGGGATGCACTTGAAAACATAGCCAGCTTTCAGTAAGTGCAAGGATGATCCATACCCTTTCAACGTATGAATTATTTATTTACTATATTGATGTTTGAGAAAATTAGAAATCAGTATCCATCAGAAGAGCACATATGACGTGGTATGATAAACGGGTGTTCAAAACTGCTTTGCTTTCAGTAAAAATTTCTTATAAATATTAATTGACAGGATGAAGCCTAAGGCATTTGGTTTAATAACGGTCCTGTGACCAAGAATTGCTGGGGCTCTTAGTGCCATCTAGTGATGTTTGGATGGAATTGAAATGTAGGTATTTTCACAGTATTACATACACGTTATGAACATATCCTATAGTAAAACAACTCTCCTAGATTAGCAATACCATCATTTTTTCATATAAATAACTCTTAAAATTCTTTTGTGCATGGATAATCACATATATATCGGTCATATTTGCTTCTAGACTGCAACATATTGAATTCTCAAATGCAGAGACTTCTGATGGGAAAACAAGGCAGTAATTACAGCAGTCCTTCTAAAAAACAGAAAAAATGGTGAATCCATTTTAAAGTAAATGCAAAAATCAATTAAAGTTATGAACCTGCCAGATTCGAACTATCTAAAATGGAAGCTAGTGATACATATGCTTGGTGGCCTGATAAAGCAGGAGACAGCAGCTACCTGTTAACTTTGTGTCCCACAGTTCTGGCCCGGCATCTTTTCTGGGTTTCTGATTCCCCCCCCTCCTTCTCTGCCCTGTAGCATACACATATTGCTATGTATTTGCAGACTCCTTGAAAAAGGTTGGTTTGTTACAAAATTGACTGAAGAAAAAGTCTTCAGAGAAACTTTCAAGGTCTAAACCATAGGTAAGGACTTTACCTTCCACATCCAATCCCAGAATAACCCTGAGGTTACAGCCTTTGTTGGTGACATTCACATGTTGTGTTCAAGGCCTATCTTTAAAACATATAATGGTTGGTTTTGCTGTATACTTCTCTCTCTTTCTCTGGATTTGTTGTGAATTGCTGAAATCCCTTAATTTTAGTATGGGAAAAAGAAATTTATTTCAACATTTTGTTTCAGAATATGAGAGCTCTTTATTGACCAGTTTTGACTGCAGTGTTATAGTGTCTGAATGTAAACCAGATCTTTTCTGAAATGTTCACAGTATACAGTCTTATTTTCAGGCCTTAGTTAGATGTAAATAATCCTTTACTGACTGATAATAAAGCACATAAGAAGCGTGAATTCCTGTCTCAACAGTGCATGCAGTCCAAATCCAGAGTGCAACTGCACTCAAGCAAATGGAAAAACTAAGCAAATGGAAAAACTGGTTTTTGGAAGACTGATTAAAAAAATGCTAAAAGTGGGTCTGTCTGGATGGTGAGTGCTGGTAGACACAGGTTTGCTCTGCCCTTGCTCAAAACTGATGGAGCTCTTGCCCAAACACCTGGGAGCTGAGCGGAGCTAACTTGCCTCAGCACCATCCTACAGCAGCTGGAATACCTGACCTCTGCAGGGCTGGAGAGGCATCTGAGGATGTCTGAACCCCTTTGTGTAGACACACCCTTTATAAAAGCTGTGCAAACTATACAGTTTTGGGTCTCGGGGAAAAAAAAAACCCACCTAAATATACAAGCAAGAGCTTACTTCCACTATTGTATTTAAACTGTATTTCAGCCCAAACTGTGTAAATGAAGCAGTGAAGAGGAACTCATTTCATAAATACTGCGTGGGAGAGGGGACTGCTTAATATAGGAAACTCGCTGGAAAGACCCCCAATTTCCCCCTGGATCACCTAAACCTCACTGATGGACCAGGGTCACAGCACTGAAGAAGGCAAACTGTGAGAGCAGGAGGAATTTGCCAGATGTTTCTGCATCTTTCATCTGCCAGATGAAATTATGACAGAAGCAGAGCTACAGCCTGAGTCAATGCTCAACATTAACACAAAGCAAGCTTGTATTGAGGGTTTTTTTGTAAAAATTTGCACAACATGATCGCTCCCATTTTGCCTTTGGAGCGACTGCCTTTGGCAGGGATGTGTTTTATGATTTAGAATAATTATTCATGTTGTAGACCTAAATTTCATCCACAGCATCGCATGCTGAAACTAGCTGAGTATTAGATAAATTGGGCCTCAGAGTCCCAAAGTATACAGGAAAAGCAGTTCAGATCATTCGGCAAATCTCCCCTATGACAACAGGATAAAAAAAACCCTGATGACTTTCTATTTCTAGCTTTCAAGACAACAACTGTGACTCAAAAGAGCCTCTTTTATCTCTGATGTGAGGGGTTTGTATTCCTTTCTCTCAGATGTGGTCCTTCTCATTCCAACGTGTGCTAAATTATTGCTATTCCCAGCTGATCTTGAAGACCAAGTAGAAATTAAATAAAATCTAGTGCCGGAATTGCACAGCCTTGAGGCAGCAGCAGTATGGACATCAGATGGCTCCAGTCCTATATCGGTGTCAAAGGGTCTGTCTTGACCTTTAAAGCTAGTAAAAATCTAGGTCAAGCTTTCAGAAAGGCTGACTCTTCTTTCATGACCTTTGAAGCACGTGCAATATCTCTGATTCAGGAGGAGGGGGAAGGGGTGGGGGAGGAGGAAGTTTCAGCTTCTTTCCTAAAACATGATCAGTGACAAACTGTACCTGCAGTTATGACAGGCAGTATCATCAGGCTCTGTCACAGCACATGATACCAAAGAGGATCATGCTTACTGCCAAATACAACAGAACTGCTAACGTTTTTGGAGAAACGATCCGGTGAGATTTTGAGGGGCTGTGGATGGGGAGACCTGCTAACCTCCCTGCTGCTGCAAGCTCCCTCTGGGGAACTCCATCTCCTCATGCAGAGGAAGGTGTTGGGACTGCTTCTCCTCCAGCCTTCTGCGGTAAGGGAGGCTCTCCTCCCTCCTTACCTCACTGCGACCCAAGGTGCTCTGCCCTTAGTTCATTCATGACAACTCTGCACTTCCCTTCTGGACAGAGAAAGCTGCTGAAAAGAGCAGAATGGACTGTGCAAAACATGGCACAAGGCTAGTTATGGGGACCACAATGCCATGGTAGCTTCAGTGCCCATGTTCCCTAGTGTTGTCTGGTGGTGGTTTAGCATTCTGATACTACAGCAGCAACTCTGCCTTGCCTTTCTGTGACTTCAGGGTGTGCCCTGTGCAGTGTGACATGGGTATCAGCTTTCTACAAGTAAGTCACGCTAGTCAGGAATGCAAATGTGGCTCATTCTCCTGTCACAGGTGATGGTGTCTGAGGAGGATGGGAACAAGCCCCGTTTAATCTGCAGTGCTCCTGAACGCCCACGAGCATCTGAGGGAGGCGCCTGAAATGAGACTGTTAAATAGAGACAGGTGCTGAGGCTGTGCGTGCAGCAGAAGGGTGTAATTGTCCTTTCATCTGTGTGACTTGGTCGTAGAGTTGGTTTACGCATCAATGTTTCATCAGGATTAACATCTGGTGAAACTCAGAAATTTATCAAATCCAGTTAAGCTTTCTAATTAACTTTCAACCTGCCACGGCCAATCACAGCCGCCAAGATAAGCCTCATATCACTTGGCTGATGTAGATTTTTTCCAATTGTTCATGAAGAAGTCAGCATTTCAGAAGTGATTTCAGAAGGCAACTCATTAAACTCAACCATATTGAGTTCGATTGCTTTCTGAAATGACCGGCATGTCAACTAAGCAAACCTTTTGTGAGTCTGCTGTTTGAGATTAATTAAATTTCATTAGTCTGCTTCTTGCTTGTTTTCTGAAATCCATGGTAAACATCCATGGCATTCATATTCAGAAGACGACAGTGGCTTTGTTGACCAGACGAAAGGTTCCTATAAATCCAGTATCCTGTCACTGATACTGGCCAAAAGTGGATGCTTAGGAAAGACTATAAGAGCAGGAGGAGCTATGCAATATGTTCCCCAAGCACTCTCTGATCTCTAACCAGACTCAGATACCTTCTAAGTTTTATTCTCTATATTCTTTTTAACACAGATGATTTGTTGTCCAGAAACCTATCAAGGCTTCCCTTGAATAATACAAACCTTTAACATCCACATCCTTAAGCAAAGAGGTTTACAGCTTAACTATGCCACATGAGAAAAAACATCTCCTTTTGTTTGTTTTGAGCTTGCCTCTTCACCTAGCTGCTATACTGGAAGAGAGAGTGAACAATCAATCCCTAGTCCTCTTCTCATGCCGTTCATCACTGAACAGACCTCTTCCCAACCGTGATCAAAACTTGTATTCTCTCTATTCCCATCACCTCTGGGTCTTGTTATTCACTCCCTGCTTTTCGCAGAAGTATTCCCATGCCTGCTTGATGTAGAGGGTTTCATATCCTGGCTGTGTCTCTCTCAATCTCAGAAGCCCCTCTGGTGCCTTTTTGCTCCCTTCCCTAACATGGATTTCTCACTGATGGAACTCCTTTGACTTCAAGGGACAGAAAGAGATCCTTCTACAGCTGTTACGTTGCATCTGCCAGTCTACTGTTTCCCAGGTCATGGTTTCCCTCTTAAGGTGTAGCATCTGTTACACATGATACATGCCAGCAGTACTGAATGACTGGTTTTTCAGTATTCATATGGCCCACTAGTAAAGCATGAGGCATGTTCAAGCCTGCAATGTCTGAAGTCAAGAGGAACAGATACAATATAAGGACAGAAATGGTTGTTCTGATTAGAGCAAATTGTTTCAATGATGTCAAGTTCTGGATAATGTAATCAAATTTTCCCGAGAAGAAAAACACTCCATGCCATTTTTCTTTTGCAGCAGGAAATCTAGCAGGCAGAGCACCTAATGGGATCCTCATCTAAAATTCCTAGTAGTTAAATAATAAGAAACCCCTTGATTATATCCATGTGTTGAGTCAGACATGGAATATTTAATTGATGCTTTTTGACAGCACTGAAGGTGGCTGCCATTTCTGTATGTAAAATTTAATGCAGCACAGGACTCTTGCAGGTGGTCCCAAGCAAAAAAAAAAAAAAAGTCAGGTGTCTTTGAAAAGCAGATGTCTTTATAAATCCTTACTGAGCAGCTGAGAGCATTTGGGGCTATAAATCACAGGAGAAGGTAAGGCAGGTGTTCTGACAAATCTTGCCACTAATCAGAGCAGAAACGAGGCAACCACTAGTACTGTGTTTCAGCCAAACCTATGTCTCCTGCATTTGATTTAATAACTTCTTGCCTGGCGAGGTGCCTGCTGTGCAGTGATTCACTTCATATTTTAATAAAGAACAACTCAAGGTAGAAAATTGAATATTGGATGGTAATGCAATGTAGGGAGTTTTGATGACCTGCTAATACAGTGAATTCAACTTAAGTGGTTTGTGAATGACAACAAACCCCTCACATTAAATTACAGTAGAGCATATGTTTTCAATCATGCACTCTTTACTGTAATTTATAGCAAGAAAAGAAAATCCAAAACACAAATAGTACAGTAAGACATGGATTCCTCTGCACAATGACAAACCAGGTAGTTTGGGATGGTAATAACAGAGAAACCTACCTCTGGTTCATTAAAATGAAAATAAACATGTTAGCACCTTGATCTGTTTTGCTTGAAGCGGCTCCAATGGATAGATATGCAACGTGGGCTGCAGAGTTAACCTGTGCCACAGCTGAAGGGAGGTTTCTTCGTGTTAGACGTGGTGCGGTGGGGGAAGGAAGTTGCATCCTAGCAGCAGCAGCTGTGTTTTGATATCTGATGTAGAAGTAGGATTATATTCAATAGAGTGAAAGAAGGATTACAGTGCATCTGACAGTAGAGGGGGCTTGCAGGAAAATTGTTTGCCATGGATTATGGGAACATAATCTTTTAATGTCCCCAGTAAATGTTGATTTTGGAGGAAAGCTAGATAAAGCACATATTAATCTTTAGGGGGAGAGGGATTGTGTATCTAAGTTTCATAACAACCTAATATGATTTTGATTTGCTTATTATTGAGAAGGACAGTTCCATTTCACAATGTTTGTTATAGATAGAGTGTGGTACATGTATAATATCACAGCTGTAAATAGCAGACATGGAAACAATCAAGAATACTACATCTCTTTATCTAATACATTATTGATGTAGACATCCTCCTAGGAAGCCATGGTTTGAAATCATTCTATAATGCCTGTCAAGAAAAAAAAAGATCATGCTGAGTCTTTTTTCCTTGTTTTTCAATTCAAGCCTTGCAATCATCAGATAAGTAAAAACCTTGATGAATATGTGAATAATCTGGTAGTGTTTCGTATTTCCTAGTCTTTAAAGTAAAATAAAGCAGAAGGGCACTTAAATAACCAGTATTGTTACTCTCCTTCACTTCTGGGAACTCATTTATCCTCTAAAGCTTGTGTGAACAAGTTTTTATTGTGGGGATACAAAGTATTAGATATTAAATCCAGTATAAGAAGGTGCAAATCCCATTGAAAATCCTGCAATTTATCTCTTGCCTCTGCTTTCTCAAGTTTTCTTCCATAAGCATCAGCTGACAAGGAGCTCTGGCAGCCCTGATGTGCAGGTCTGAGTACATACCAGGTTGCTGGGTGTCCCTTGGGTCTCACACGTGCATAGCAAAACTTGGTTTACCTTCAGTTATTACTTGATGCTGCTGAAGATGGAAAGTAGTATACATATTGAGATGTTAAAACCATATCTAAAGGCAGGCCAGAAGCTCAGGGCTCAGGCTATTTTAACTTGTCTCCCTGACAATAAAGGCAATTGACCTCATTTTTGCGAATGAAATCCATGGGACCAGGATTTTGCTCTGGAATTATCTATTAGTATGTAATTATACAAAAGAGGATTGTAGGAAAAGTGTTTGAGGCTTATCTATGAACTTTAGAACAAATAAATAAATAAGTAGAGAACAAAGCACTCGACAAAACCATGGCACCTACCACAGGAATTTTATTAATGCCTCCTAGGTTACAATCTACTTATCTGTATTTTGATACTCAGAAAATGTGGGAATCACATCTGCAACCTGATAGCCAGGCTTCTGTCTTTTCCTTTTCAGCAGAAAAATCCTTCTCATGAGAATCAAAACAAATAGCAATGAACAGATAGTGACAGTCACGATGTCCTGTGCAAGGTCCCACTGAAGACTGTCCATGTCTGAGCTGCAGTACTTCCTACTGTTGAAGCACAACACTTTTTATGGTGAGCAAAAAATGGTCTTTGTGGAATTGTGCAGGACCATCAAAATCCTTAGAGACCAGACTGGGTGAAGGGTTGGGTAATTCCTGCAAGACAGATGCACCATATCATTATACTCCATCCAGAGATTTCATTTACTGACAAAAGTTGAGGACAAGTCTTTGAGTGTCAAACTTCACGTCTGTGGCCAAAGCTCCAAGCAAATGCTGCTCTCCCCAGGCTCTTGCTTATTGCCGCTGAAACCAATGGCAAACCTCATGCTGACTTTTAGAAGAAAGAGGTTGGGATTACCTCATTTTGCAGGCTATGGATGTATCTAATGTTAGTTTTGAGTAGTGAATGTCATTAGGAAAAGCAGCTGAAATGCATATGTGGCTGATTGCCAATGGTAATATTTAAGTTTTCCTCTGAAATATTTTGCTTGTCATCTTCCAACATATTTCTGCACCTAATTAATCTACAAAACCTAAAAAATCTTCAAGTATATACATATTCTGCTCATGTAATCTTCTATGGGTATCTAAAATTTGTAAGAAAAAATTATGCTGATTACACATGATTGAGGCAACATTTCACTTTTCAGGGAATTTTTACTACAGTAGCTAGACCATGACTAAAAATCACTGGCAGTGTTAAGTGGATTCTACTTAAACAATCACAACATAAGTGACATTGATTGTCACAGTGTTTCATATGGCAGCATGAGTATGACTAAAATTAATATGTGAAACAGAGCATTGATTCATTTTTCCTCTGGCAAAAAATGTCTTTATGCTATTGTATAAGAGGTCAGAGTGGTCTGCATCTTGAGCAAATGTGATTTTCAGAACTGAAAAAATCCTGTTTAATATAATAAATAATGTAGACTCAGAAACCCTCTCTCTGTTTTCACTGGCCACATTGCATTTCTGGCATGTAAAAAACCTCCTGCATACTCAATAGGAACTAACTGTTCCTGTGTACCTGGAAAAATTATGGCCCTTGGTATAGAACTAATAGAAATAATTTTTAAGTAGAAACTGATCTGAAATAATAATTTATTAATGTAGCATAAAATTCTAGTAGTACATCATTTTAGTACGGCAGTATGAAGCCACTAATACAGCAAAACTTTCAAAGAATTATAATATCTAAACTATAGTATAATTTTATAACTGAATCATGTATAACATGCTTTCTTTAGAAACTAAGTGAAGGTATGAAGACTGTCTGGAATTAGCTCGAAGTTTAGTGAGTAACCTTAGACAACAGATGCAATGTTTGCTGTATGTCACCCAAAGCACATCTGATCACACAAGCATCTTCCATAACAACACACTGTTCGGTTAATTTAAAATTTGAAAAAAACAGGTATATGTCTTATATACTGTACTATATGCAGTACTACAATTACCACTGGCAGTCCAAAGACTGAGAATGTTTATTTCTAACAACTAAAAAATATTTTGCAGCTTGTTTTGTGAAGTGCATCAGATGGTAGGTAAAATACAGAACTAAAATGTAGAAAAATACAAAAGCCATGTGTTTCTGTGGAAGCACACACATGCAATTCCTCTTGGCTCATGGAAGAGCTGAGCCATTCTGCTCTTAGGAACAGATTTTTCTGCTTTAGTTTAGTCTTCTAGAACTTAGGTGTTTAAGGCTGAGCAAGGTGCTAAAGGTTCCTTTCACAGCCAATGGAGAGAAACAGGCATCTTCGCCAAGATTAATCTTATTCTATGTGCTAGAAACTTCCTGGGCTTTGGAAAAATGTAATGGATTGGGGATCATACCTGTTCTGGGCAGACGTAAGGAGCTTACTGATGATACAGAGAATTCATGGGCTGAAATGTCTCCAATCCCAGTTTTGCCCAGTGTGTCACAGGATTACCACCAAATTAAAAAAGTGTGTGTAAAAAATAACTCCTTTTCCATATAATGCTGCTATTTTACGAATTAAATATAAAAATAAGCCGAAATGCAATTTCCTGCAAATGCTGTTGGGTGCCATAAGAATACTAGATTCATTTTCCACAGGAGATAAGAACTAGATCCAGGAATCACAGTATTACTAAAAGAAACTATCATTTTCCTTAACACACCTTTAAACATTACATTGGGCCATGAATTAATTCTTATAGTGAACAAAAGACCTGACAAACTATTACAGAAGTAAAAGAAAGAGTTCAATATGTAAGGCAAGATTACAGAATTTAGCATTTTTGGTACAAATGCTCCCCCAAAAGGAAAAAGAGGGAAAAAAGCAGAAATATCTTAAATACATATATGTAGATGTGGACTGGAAGATTGCCTATAGAAATTGATTTCTCCGGGCACTAAATAACTGCAGTATGTGATTAGCAGACTAGATGAGGGGCTAAAGTCTCTGCCTGGTATGGGTACATCTCACAGCTTCAGATTGGTCTGCAATAAAGTTTTTAGTGAAATTTATTTTCTTGAAGAAGGTAGTACTTCTGGTAGTTCTGTTAAGCTATGAAATGCACTTTCATATTTACTTTAGAAGCAACTGATTGAAAACCACATTATCTTGGTTTGTGAACCTGTTGTGGTCATATCAAGACTGTACAAACACCTCCCATCAGCGAGGCCCTGCTGTTTCATCAGGGCATATTTACTTTGTCTGAAATGCTGTCGTCCAGACTTTCCTGAGATTTGATACGAGAAAATTGCAGTCAGTCCACCGGGTGATTTACCTGTAGCTTGGTGTTAAGGGATACATACTGTGAGCAATTTCAATAGTGTGGGTTTTTTTTTTTCCTTCTGTAATTGCCTTTGTGTATGAATTTTAGCTCATGATGTTGTATGATAAGAAATTGTGCTGTTCTGGATAGGGCCTCAGGAATCATTCGTATTTTTTCTGTTCCTAGAGATAAGAAGCTAAGTAAGAGAAACCCCAGGAGCATGCAGGGCAGCGCCATGAACGCCAGGACATCGGTTGGGATCCTGAAGCTATGGGAAAGGTCAGATTTGCCTGCCTCGGCAGGGCAGGAGAAAGCCCGACTGCCACAATGTCACCTTGCGATAGCGGCTTCAGCAGCGTTTGGTGGCAAAAGTGACCATGGTTCGGTTTGGCAGCAACACCCAAACGCACACTGCCTTTGTAGCAACAGAAATGCAAAAATGTGGGGTTTGATCTCGGCGGGGAGGCCCGGTTTAGTGCGTCTCTTCTGACGCGCCGTACCATGTCCCCAGGTCAGGGGACAAGGGGACGGCTCAGGCTCTGGCCACCCCCGCGTCACTGAGGGCAGGAGCCAGCAAAGCAGTGGGTCGCAGAGGGCACTGCCGGGGGGCTGTGGCGGCGGGGCCGCGTTTTAATGGAACTGGCCCTCTTGTGAGAGGAGTTCAGCCGCGAGGCTATTTCCGTGACTTTGACAGGTTTTTGACTTCACACCGTATTTATGGCTGAGCACAGGCTCCCAAGCAGCTGGCTAAATCGAAACACTCCCAGAAAATGGCACCAGAAGATATGCCTAAAGCGGCAGGTCCTGAAATGAGAGGTACGTTAAAACATAAAGGGTGTAAAGAGAAACAAACCCAAGCATTTAAAGATAGAAAAATCATAGAGTAAGTGAAATGAACCCACTGGATTATACTTGTGTGTTGAGCTCTAGGCAAAAGCAAGATTAACTTTATTGAGGTCAATAAATAAACCTCCCCTTCAGAAACAAATTACTTAATTTAGCTCTGTGGTGAGACAGAGCCATCTGCAATGCCCACCCATCGCCAGAGCGGTTCTATAAATAACTACCACCATTGCACTAAAGCAGAAGAGGATTAAAGCTCTTGTTTCGCTCCCTTGCAGAGACAAAATATGAGGTTTTTACTGCATGTGAGCAGTGTAAGCGGTTGCTTAATGCTAGGTGAATGCTGGCCATCACAAAAACCTTCCCAGGGCACAGTGTGATGCACTCATCTTTCCATTTGGAGCTAATATTTCTAGATCAGGAATTAAAGAGAAAACCTTCCTAGAAAAAAATTTATAGGAGTAAAAGTGCAATTGAAAATGAAATCATTGGATAGGTTGAAATCTGGGTTGCCAAAACAGTTTGGGACACATAAAATAACTGTCTTAAAGACTTTTTTCATGTTACTTCATTTTTCTTCAATACATATTTTGATTATATAGGTCTCCTATCAAATATCAATGAAGAACATACTGCAAATAAGTTCTGTTTCAAATATACTAATCAATTCAGTGACAACCTTACTTTTTAAATCAGTTTAATATTAGTAGCTTCAATGCATGCAGTACCAGAATAGGTTCTGCTTTTCCTAAAGATTCTCTCAATCTTTAATTGAAATCTTACTATGAAAGGCAAAGGGAAATAGCCAGAATGCAGTATTTTATACTGAGTTGAGATCCATGAAGATTAGAAACAGAGAGAGAAAGGTGGAGAAAAGAATATCAATGACCAGATGAATCAGTCTGTTAGGCATACAGTGGTATTTGTCACTGTCCACACAGCTCTCTGATAAAGATTATGAGCTGCTGAAAAGAAGACATTTTCAATACCATTTTTGGGAATATATTAAAGAAAATTTTTGAGCAATTCTTTTTTGGGAGAAAATTAGCCACTAACTTTGGTAGCTGTGTGTAAAAGTAATGGAAATGAGGAGGCATCTTAATTTATTCTCGGGGGGGTGTCTCTAGTTATTCTTTTTACCCATACATGTTGCCTTATTTGCTGTCTGAAACAGTGCAAGTCATTGACAGTATCAGTGGAACCTACCCTGGAAGGGGTTTCCTAGAGATCTACAACAGCAAATCTTCAAAGGTCGTGATCAGACATGATTTTAAAGGTTTTGCTGGCTGAAACACTAGAAGACATCTCTCCATCAGCTACTCACTATGATCTACTAGCTGAAATGTAGTGCTCTTTGGGGTAGTAGGGTAAATGCAGAGAAACAGCATTTTTAACTTGGCGTTCTAGTTTCCTACCTCCAAATAGACCTGCGGTATTTTTTATGATGTGCCATTTTTATTGTAAATAAAATCCATTAATCTCAAGCTACTTTGCACATACTCCAGTACAGGGATAGGTCTGTAGGCTCACTGAAGGTTTAAGCTGAGATCAGTGGTTTTACGCTGATGCAGATGAAGAACCAACACTTGTCTGGCTCCACTGGGTAGCTTGTGGCAGGAAAAGCAACCTCCACAGGGAAGAGGGGTACAGGAACAAGCAAGTGTATTTGAGGGAGCAAGTGGTAATAATAGCCATTTCCTAAAGGAACACATCTTCATTTTAGACATGACAAATTTAAACAAAGGCATGAGACCTCAGACACCTGGTGAGATATCAGTTTCCCAGCGGCATGTATGTCCATCCTCTTTTCTCTTCTTTCCTGTATGTTCAGAGGAAAATCCTTCTTAACTAAGCTTATAATGAAATAAATGTAAAGAGCAGAGAAAATGAGATCGACAAGCCAGTGACTTTCTAAACATTAATTTTTTTAATCTAGTGCTTTGCTTGAGAAAGCAGACAAGATAGAAAAGCTTTCTAAGGGAAGGAGGAAATGCAGGTGTCTACATCTGGTCGACACAGCATTAAGCAGGTGGTGCTCATAGTAGAAGTTGCGGAGTTTCTTCTGCCTATGTCTCAGCCAGTGTATAGAAGGGGCAGGAGCTGCTGCCTCTCCCGGATGAAGGCAAGCAGCGTGGCACAGAGCACTTCCAAAGACTAGACTTCTTCCTCAAAAACAGAGTGGCCTTACGTTTCCTGCTTACCAGCAGCACCCTCATGTCCTCTGCTGTCCTCTGGGGAAAGCAGCTATCACAGCCCAAAACTGTTCCTGGGAGCATGGTAGTGACTGCATGGCATGGGCACTCATATGTCACTGCTGGCGGCCCTGCCCTTGCCTTCTTTGCTTTACTAGTACAGATGTAGCTTCAAAGACCAAAAAGGGCCAGAGACAGTGAACTTTTTAATCTACTGATTGGCTGGCGCTTTCTTATTAAGTGGGAAAATGACTCCAATCTTTTTCATACCAAAATGTGTATAGGACTTTTCTTTCTTCTGTCTCTACAGCAGGATTTAAGGAGCTGTAAGGAGGAATTTGCAGCAGATCACAGTAGGAAATAGGCATGAAAAGACAAAGAAAAGTCAATGTAATAAAAGGAGAGAAGACCTCGGGCCTTCGCCTCTCTTAAATATTTCTATATTCCTTTCCACACCCACCTCTGACAATACAGTCTCTTTTTTTCATTCTCTTGTCTTCATCTCTTTTTTCCCTCACTCTTCTTTATTCCATTCTCATCATTAAAAATGTTTTCATTTCTTTTTTAATCCCCTTACTACAATGATTCCTCCTGCCTATTGCCCTCTGGCTCTTCAACCTACGGTTTCTCCCTCTGTTAAAGAATATTTCTGGCAGTTACATGTTATGAGTAATTAACGGAAAACATTTCTATCCAAGAATAACAATTTGGCAGAAAAGGGGACCGGGAATTTATTTTTTTCCAAATTATTGTCATGAAGCACTGAGATATGCTATCAGACAGGCTAAAGGCAGTAAATTTAAACAGCTTAAAAACCAACAACAACCTGGTGAAAGCACAAAGGGCACAAGAAAATACAATAGCATATCTATGTACATTCTGATTTAAAGAATTTCAGCTCAGTACTTCTCAATTTTTACCATTCAATTATCTGACTAAAATGAGGTTTCCAACAAGCTCCTTATCCCGGAGTCCTATTGAAACTATGTATTAGTTTGCATTTAACTCTGTCTTCCTTCCAAGGGCTATCACTAAAGAACTGATTTCATCTCAGGTATTTTCTGTTGCGGGTGTTAAAAACTGAAATACAAATCTCAGCTGACTGCCACAAGTTGTGCCCCAAGTCACTACCTCAGTACCCATGTCCAGATCTCAAGACTTATTCAGATGTAAGCAATGAATTGCTCCCTCCCAGAATTAATCCCAGACTCATGGGATGACAGAACTTCTGGAAGGTACTGGAAGGTATGATTGAGGAATACTATTTTACGCTTCTTTATATAAGCAGTGAACAAGATCTCACTGGAAACAGCATGATTGATGCTGTGTAAATTCCAAAAAACATTTGTGGGAGGCTGGAGGAGTTAACCCAAATTACTTTAATAACCTTATTTTTAGCATGTCTCTGTGAATGGTTGATTTGGCACAAGCAGAAGGAACAGAAAGCCAAGGGAGGTAGAAAGGGGAAGAAGAGTTTCAGGGGAAGAGGTAAATCAAACCCCATCCTGTTAACACCTTTGATTAATTTATCCAGACTTCAGTCTATAGGCACAAACCAGTATAAGCCCCAAAATACCCACTTGTAAATGACCCGAAGTTGTGCCCAACTATACCCCACTTAACCATGACTTTTCACCCTTTTCAGGTAGTCATGTATTAACATCACAGCAAACCATCAACATGAAACTATATTCAAACAAGCCAGCAATCTGTTCCTAGGACCTCATTTAGGTTTTGGAAAATCTACTGCCAGAGTGTGCAGAACCTAGGAATAAAAGATGATACGGTTTTGAGACTGTTATATCATAAATCTGTTTTCATTGCTGATATTTTTTCAAGAAATACAAAAAGGGTGGCTATAGACTAGATAGTTATACTGATTTGCAAAAGGTTAAGGGGTCAAGATAGCCTCTAGCAAGGAGTCTATTCCAGAGATAGATTTATATGAGAAAATATATTAAAAGTTAAAAATGGGAGAACCAGCTGAAATTCAGGGAGCTGTAAAGAGGTGACGAAGAATAGGTCATGAAAATGAGTGAGAAAGAGCCTCAGACCATAATACAGTGG
Organism: Ciconia boyciana; assembly: GCF_034638445.1. Lineage (NCBI taxonomy): Eukaryota > Metazoa > Chordata > Aves > Ciconiiformes > Ciconiidae > Ciconia > Ciconia boyciana. The sequence continues at coordinate 26,353,226 of NC_132934.1, read as the reverse complement.
AAAATCAGAACCAGTGGAGGGATTTTATCATTTAATTTTAAAAAGTCAGAAGTCAACTCTGTACACTACTGAGAGACTAGAAAAAGCCTGCATAAGTTTACATTACTCCCACAAATTTTATCAAATACAGTTTTGGTGGCCTCAGTGGGTTTAAATCTGCTTACTCCTGTCTGAATTTGGCCTATGTAATTTAGACAAAAGCTACACAGATACTTTGTTTCATTTCTAATGTAACTGATTTAGTTACATTAGAAATGATTTAACTAGTATAGTTATATTGCTAGCACACACATTTCAGAGTTTACACCACCCATGGACAGACAGTTGAGTGAAAAGATACTCTTATGCACTTCAAATGGATTTCCACAGTTCATAAAACCACTGAATCATAAGACATTTTATTTGAAAGGGCTTTCTCGGTGTCATCTCATCTAACCTCCTGCTCAAAGCAGGTTCAGTTAGGTCACATTGCTCAGGGCCTTGTTTTAACTCAAGTTTTGAATATCACCAAGGCTGGATAATCCAGAACCTCCCTGGGCAACCTGTTACAGTGTCTGACCATGCTCAGGGTGAAAAAATTCACCTTTAAATCTAGTTGGTATTTCCTATCTTTCAGCTTGTATCCTTTGCTTCCTGTATTGTCATTGTACCTTTGAAAAGGGTCTGGAACCATCTTGTCTATACCTTCAAATCAGATATTTGTAGATAGCAATTAGATCTCCTTTTAGCCTTCTCTGCTTAAGACTGAACAAACCCAGTTCTTTCATTTTCTTCTTGTTATGTCCTGTCCTCTACCTGCCAGTGATCTTGGTGGCCCTTTGCTGGACTTGCTCTGGTATATCACCACCTTTCTTGCACAGAGGACCCTAAAGCTGGACACAGTTCTCCAGATGTGGTCTCACAAGTGCCAATAGAGGGGAATAACTATTTTCCTTCATCTGTTCGCTATCTTCTTCCTAAATACAACTCAGTATTCAGTTGGGCCTTCTTCATGGAAAGGGACAACACTGCTGACTCATGTTCAGCTTGTCGTCCACCAGGATTTGCAGTTCCTTTTCTGCAAAGCTATTTTCTACCCATTTGGTGCCCAGCCTGTACTGTTGCATGAGGTAACTCCTAGACATGGGACTTTTCACATGTCTTTGTTGAAATTGAAAGTCCTGCTCAATCACTTCCCATGAGACAGAGAGACAGAGAATAACAAATGTGATTCCCAAATCTCGTTGTTTGATTACTCACTTAGAAGAAAGGGGTCTTGCTTCCAGCCTGGAGTTCAGGGAAAGCTTAAATATAAAAAAGACTTAAGGACTGGACTGAAAATCATCTCTTCTCTCTGTTAGGTGAATAGTGTAACTGCTAGACTATAGAACTCTATTATCTGTCTGGCCCAGTGAAACATGGGATGGGGCGGGAAAGAGAGAGAGTTTCAATTCTAAAAGACTTTATAGCTTCAAGATGAGAGCTGTGTTACACAATAACCTGATTGAAAGCTGTTCAGGAAAAGGAAGAAATCAAACCTAATTCTACTATTACCTGGACAAAGCCTACAACCACTGAGCCACATGATAAAAATAGAATTATTCATCCTATAATATTTCATAAGAAAGGGCTGATTCACTCACTTATCTCCAGAAGAAGTTTGAAGACTATACATCATAATTCAAGATAGGCATATTTTTGTAATCAAGGTTCATGTGTTTAATCCTGGCGACTTTAGTGCACTCCTCCCTCCACTGCTCTTGATGTGCTTAGTTGCTAGCTTAGAGTCTTCCAATTCAGCATGACAGGTTCTGTGGAGTAAGGTTTTTATCTCAGTCTCCTTGTCCATGTGTAAGGCAGCTCCTTTCGGTATAGCTCTATTGTGTGCTCCAGGAGGTAGCAAAGTCCAGTTCCATGTCAGATACTTTTAGGACTAATTGCAATTCAGGGTGTCAGGGTGCAATAGCCAATGGAGAGAAAGGTCCAGATGGTGGTTCATCCCAGAAATCTTCTGGACCACCCTTTGGACATGCCTATTTTTCTCCATTGGCTATCGAGGGAGCATACAATGAGGATGTTCCTGACTTAGCCATTTCAGGAAAATGTCTGAACTTAGCTGGGTTGATTCAGAGTCCTACTGTTAAAAGTCTCCTGTGCAGATGCGGACCTAGTCTTAACGACTGGAACAGCTCATGGCAAGTGAGAAGGCCCTCGGGGAGGATGCAGATCATTTGGGGATTTTGTGCTCAAAATTATTGTCTGAAAATAAATATTATAAATTGGATGATGTGGGACTTCTTTCATTTTGTGTGTTTAGAATAGTCAATGCTGGATAAAAAATTTCCTAGCTGATGGAAAATAAGCAAAACTTTGTGTCCTGAAAGCACTACAAATAAGATGCACAGTAGCGTTCATAATGTTGTTGGGACTTTAGAAAAAACGGTAAGCTTAAATTTGACAGAAGTATTCAGTGACATTACAAGAATCCTCTGTGATAATTGATTTGGTGAATTTGTATCAACACAGTGTGCTTGTCTAAAATTCACTTTGATCACCACCCACATGGCAATAAAGAACACTGAAAATAATATACTTTTTATTTGGCAAATTAATCTATTTAAAATGGTGTTAAAGTGAGAATTGTTTGCTATAGAAAATAGAACATGGAAATGCACTAAGTCCATTATATCCAAATTACAGTCCTGGGGAACTAGGAACCATTCTTTGGCCCCAAGAGCAAGTGTCGTCATGCTGCTTGAATCTACACAACTAAACAGTTGTCCCCTTTCCTTCCATAGCCAAGGTGGTCTCATCCACACTTCCCCTCCAGAACAGTCTCTGGCCTGTGTTAGTACTGTGCACAGCATCTGAAACAGATCATGATTGTTCCCAGGAACAATGAGTAATTAAACCATGTGGACGACTATGAAGAGACCTGTTTGGTTTAATATGTATGGACTCCTCCATTTCTTTCAGAAATCCATTGCTTGAGCCTGAGTCTTGGGTCTGAGTCTTGACCAAATCTTTCATATTAATATTAAAAGTATTACATTTAATATAAATATTTAAAATACCTGCTAATATTTTATACTGAGGGCAAGTGTCCCCTTAATTCAGGGAGACACCAGATAACATTTTTTTCTCTTTTTCATGAATAGTTATTTTTGTCTTATTTAGGGCTCTTAAGTGATAACCAGTTTCTGATCAGTGTTTTTATGGTGATAATCAGTAAACTTTTTTTACTGCTGTTTTAAGTGGTTTCCGTCCTCCTTTTCCCCTTGCAGCTTGTTCCTGTCCCATCAGCTAGAACAGGGCCGTTTGATTCGGCACAGCCGAGAGGGTAGAGATTTCTGGAAATGAAGCAGCGCAGAACAAGGGAGGGGAAATCCTATCAGTGACTGTCAGGTCCCCGAGACATGCAGCTGAATGTCAAATCAACTGTCTGCCTGGCTGCCTTTTAATCTCTGGTGTGGGAACGGTCAATAGGAAAAAGAGGGGTTTAATCTTTTTTTATTCCATATCACTTTGCAGCTGAGCTTTTCAGGCAAAATTAATAGTCACATTTTGACTCACAGATGGACTTGTTGCTGCAGCTTTGGCTTATACAGAGACCAGTTTTGATACCATGTTGGTAAAACTCTCACTGGGAGAAAGATCGGGGTTGGCATCCTGTCTGGATCACACCATTGTCAGCAGAAAGGTTTCCATTCACACCAGCTGCACTAAAGCTCACCACAGAATCCTTAAAATTTCATGGTCTGAAAGTGATTATATACCTCTTTTTTTTAATAACTTATCTGTACTCAGATTTTACTCAGCCTTCAGGGCACAAAAGTATACAGGAGCTAAATTGGACTTCAAGGCTCCAGGGCTGATTTTGTATCACTAAAATACCAATAAAAATGCCATTCTTGAGTAAAAGCATCAAAGTAATCTTGCTTCTCAGGAAATTGGGGCAGACAAGAGTGTTACATTAATTGAGGGTAAAGGTTAGAATTTCTTCACTGCACTGTTTTGATACAGTGAATGCATCTCAGTTTCTGCCAATATTTGAATGTCACCAACAGTATTGTGCTAAAGTGGTTCAGAGATTAATAATTTCACTTTCCACACAGCACCTGACCTCTAATACATTTCCTCCATGTACCAGCAGTACAACGTTTATGAGGGTCTTAAGGAGCAGTTCATGTAAAAGGTGTAGTTCACAGTGACAACATATTCCTGTTCTCATGCACGTGACACTGCAGAGGTTTTAAAGTCATTCTTCTCTCGGTTTAGAGAAGTCCCAAAGAGGCTGGTGGCCTTTTCTGACTCAGAACAGTGCTCCATTGCTGCCTGTCACTTCTGGGGCTCTACATGACCACTTGTGCTGGGTGTCCATGGCGAGAATAGGAGTTGCTAAAAGCAGGGAGAAGCACATCCACATCAGGGAAAGGCCCATGGCTAAGGAGCCTTGATGTGCACAACCACGGCTCTGAGAAAGATTGACATAGTTGGAGAGGAAGAATTCAGTTGCCCTTCAGCTTCTGATCTCCAAGGATGCATCCGAAGACTCAGGATTTGCCATATTTGCATGCTCTGAGCTTCCTTTTTCAAAAGGATCTCCAACACACTGTTTCATACTGTCAACCCTGTTAAGGCTATTAACAATGTCATTATCCAAAGCAGCAACACGCCTGCATCCAGAGACAGTGCATCCCAGAGGAGCCAACAAGTGGCAGCTGCCAGGGGCAATCTGTATCCAGCGAACGATTGCATACGAGCATGCCGTCAGCCCCTCTTTTAGTCCACCCCACTGTTCCGTCCCACAGCTGACACCTACTACAGAACAAAACTACCTCTGGGTCTAGAAGTGGGTAGTCATGTCCTTCTGGTCACGACAAACTCCTACAGACCTGAGGTACAGCGGTTTAGTGCTGGCAAGTCTATGCTGACAATAGTTTGCTGATTGCCATGGTAACTAGGGGCCTTACGGGCCAAGGTGTACATTGCCATTCAGTGCTCCTCAGAGCAATGTTCTTATTGTAACCATAAGAGGGACTATCCAGCACATCCCAGCACATCCCAGGACCATACAAATTACCACAGACAACAAATGTGGAGTGGCTTTAGTTATGCCCATGCTGTATGCCAGGACAGGTGCCCTCAGCCTATCCCCCAGGAACTTGTGCTGCCCCTGGTGAGACCTTTCCAGCATTTGCACCACTTCTGACTTGTCTGCAACTCCTACACCCCATTACTTGCTGTGCAGTTGCACTTAAGAGGTTGCCCCCAGCACTGCAGCTTAGTGCCTACCACAATCTCTCTGTGCCATTGTAACATGCTCTGACTTCTGATACTGAGGCCATTATGAGGAAAAAATGCATTTTTATTTTGAGAGGAAAAATATTCTATTTCCAGAAAAAATATTTTTAAAATAATTGTTTGTTATTAGCAGATGATGGAAGGGAGGGAGCCAAAAATCAATTTCAACCTTTTCTATTAGACTATATCATAAAAAAATAAACTTTTCTGATCCATTGAATGCAAGACAGCCACTGTTTACACATAACTATGTACACGTATTTCTAAAAATCTTCATGGACTCTAGAACTTCTGTAATAGAACTAAAGAATATGGTTGAAGGAGAGGAAAGAAAAGGTTCCCAAGATATACAAAACAAATGAATATGTGTAATGGTCTTTGCAGGATAATTAGATGAAGCATGAGAAAATTATCTATTATTCTGAAAGGCACATTTGAAATAAAAATGTCAGCCTTATTATGTTACGAATAAATCCTGGGAGGTGTTGAGTAATAGCTGGCCATCACAATCAGGATTTGGTCAGGATAAAGCCCTCAGTAATTGTGTCAAGTTAGATGAACCTTCTTTAGTGTGCTCTTTAAATAAACACTGGCAAATAAAAGTATTACACTGCCTGGAATGACTAAGAAAACATACCCTAGTGCAAGTGAAGGAAGGAGGTGAGTAGCTGGTAAAACATATTTGTGTTAACTGCTGATTTTTGGTCAGTCTACAAGCATGAGAAGTTTGGACATCATCGGCAGCGCAATAATTTATTCTTTTTTAGCTTTTCCTGAACTAGAATCTGGATTAATTTACCAGAGATACAGAAAGACTTTTTACAATGCAGGTTCATTTTAGTTTGCAGTGAAATTCAGTATCTGTTGAAATATCGGTAACTGGATGTTGGCACAAAGAAAGCTGAAATACATTATTCATAACAATTAGCATAGAAGTGCAAAATTTCACAGGAAGGATTAAACTGGAGTGACTCATTCACTCTGTCTTGCTGTTTACAGAGGTTTCAATAATCTAGTGAGGGTGGAAAAATTGCCACGTGACTGAGGTCAGGTAAAGAGACATTTTGAATAAGTTAATTGTATGCTGGTACAATTGTAGGCAGTGAGTGTTTGAGTAATGTGTTGTCTGAAATACTGTTGAAACGTACTAACAGCTTCCATGAAGTGGGTCTTTTGCTTGATACAGAATAGCAGGCTAATTTACAGATGGTGGATATGTTAGGTCAATGGAACGAGCAATCAAGCCTGTCCACAGAGAGTAACTCAAAACACCACTCAAGGCAATGGAGTAATGAAAAGACCTAATCAGAAGCTAGGACACAACATTGCTGGATATCCATATGCATTTGAGGCAGAAGGCAATGGTACAGTCCATCAGAAAATAAAAGGTTTTCAAGAAGCAGCAAAAAATTAGAGCTTCTCTGGCCCAGAACTGACAGAAGGTTCAGATATGGCACTCAAAAGCAAAGACATTGCTTGTTTCTTACATGCAAGAAATCCAACTCTCGCCATGTGTCCCTCTGTTACAATTACTCTTGCAAGTGCCTGATCATGAACTAACAACTCAGATTAATGGGGCAAAAATATATTCAGAAACAAGAGAGTTAGGTGATAAGAAAGATAACGTTTTATAGTCCTGTAAGGGCCTTAAACATGTGTCTGTATCTGCCCATGACAGTTTGAGGTCCTTTCTGAGATCATCTAACATCTTTCTGTGACATCACACAGTTTTTTAGAGGAATTTGAAAGGATGGCAAGATTTTGACTGGAAGACGGGTGTGAAAGAACATTCTAGGACATAAGTCAAGCTGAAGAGCAAAGTTGGGGGAGAATTCGTATGATTAGAAGGCTATAGCAAGATGAAACTGCTAGTAAGTATTTGTAATTTGTCATGCAGCTTGAAGAGAATTCTCCCTGGAGCTGTGAAATCACTCATAGTTAAAGTGCAATCTAAGTAAGAGGTGACAAGAAAAATTCAAATTCTCCAAGACTTGATTCCTGGCTGTGATCAATGCTCTGTAAACATATGCCCATTTTTTTAAAATTAGTATAATTAATTAGAAGGATATTTTGAGCAAGAAATCTATTTTGGCCCAATCCTTTTAAAGCTAGTAGGTAATTTAAAATTAGTTGAACGTCTCTTTTGCATTCTCAGTATTCATTCATTCTCTTGGATTATTTCAGCTGGTTGCAATGATGTCAAACCATCAGTTTACTAAATAGCAGCAGGGTAGCCATCTCTGTGTAAGCAAGTCTACTTGGCGATGGCACAATATTTGTAGGTGTTGAAGTACAGTGGGATTCAGGTGCAAATCTTCCTATGCAAATTCAGGTATTCAGCACTGATCCTGAAAGCTCAGCAGCATGCTGGGACTTTTTGCCAGGATGTTAATAGAAATGTCATTTATGGTATCAGACTGTCTTGATAACTCCTAAGTTTATTCTGTACTTCTGATAACAAGGAAAATTAGAAGGAGATTTGCTTAGTCATGTATTCACCAACTTTATTTCTGCTCCACCTGCAGTAGGTCTAACTAAATATTGCTGTTTTGTACAGAAGCATTTTAGCATCTTGTATGACTTTCTGCATACCTTTGTGCAGAGATGAGACTCATGTATGGATACAAATCCTATTTTCCAAAGAAGCTTGATTTCTATGGCATGGAAAAAGGATTATTCATTTCTATAGTTTTTATTTTAAGCCTTATCTTTCTGTAAATTATTTCAATGGCTACTGTCTGTCTCATTTTGATGGTTCAAGTTCTGGCCCCCTGAATCAATCTTTTGCTGTTATTTCATTACTAAGACAGTACTGTTTTATGCATACACAATGCCAACATAACAGTATTTGTATTTGTGTTTCTATATTATTTAAAAATAAAAAAGCAAAATTATGCTTAAAATACAGTACAAGCACTTCAATCATAGAAATAAAGGAGAACAAGAAAAGAAGTACAGCTGTGATGGGAGAACAGGATAGAAGTAAAAGATCATCTAGAGATGCATTAGCCTCTGATTTCAGTAAGGATCATGATGTTAAAAATAGAATCATGGAATAATTACATTTGAAATGGACTTCCGAAGGTCATTTAGTCCACCGTCTACTGTCCACCCCGTGTCCTCCCAACTCAAAGCAGATCTAATCAGAGCAGATTGCTCAGGACCATGTCCCATTGATTCTTGAGCATCTCCAAGGATGGAGATTCTACAGCATCTCTAAGCCACCAGCTTTAGACCAACCTGATGTTTAAAAGATAATACAACTGTTGTAATGAATCACAATTTACCATGTTCCACCATGTTTTCCTCTCTTCCTAGGGACAAAGACAATCTAGTCACTGGAGATGAGGATACGAACATGGAAATAATCGTAATCAAGAAGGAAACAAAACTCAAAGGGGTTAATGACCTTAAGATGATTATTTAATTAAGGTGGGTAGGAACTGATCTAATGGGTAGAACACTGTGAGTTGTGCTGAAGAAGGAATTGTTGAGTTGTAGAGAGGTTAGTAACAGAGGCTTTTAAAGATCATCATTGGCAGTGGGTTTTCAACATTTTCATTAATAATCTGGGCACAAAAAATAACAGATTGTTAATGCAATTTGCTAACAACAGAAACTCGGAAGATAAGAACAATACAGAGAAATCAGAACTGTGTAGACACATAAATAGATAACCTTAACAATTGGACAAAAAATAAAAATGTCAGATTTAATAATATAAAATGCACAGTAGTAAACTCATATACTCCTGCATCTGCCCAAATTCACACTTTTTTAACTGGACTCTGGCTGTGGGTCTTAGGTTAAGACTCAGCCTACTCCCCTGGTTAGGATTAGGAGAGAGACAAATTTTAGAAAGCTGACAAACTATGATGAACAAAGTAAGGTCTAGGCCATAGATACCTGTTTGGGACTAAGGCTCAGACCAAGACTAGGTCTTGTACTAGGTTTAGGGTTGGGGTTAGAGTTCAGAGAGACAAAGGTTAGACCTTCACTCACAATCTGCTTTTGATATGAAGTACCACTAAGCTTCTGTTGTATTTGCAATTTCTAAGGTAAGGAAACAAACCTTAGCACCCAGACCAGTGGGCTCATCCATCCATGAAAGCACCTGTGCTAACGTAATTAAAATCTGTCACAGCAAATGTAATCTAAAAGGCAACAATGCAGCTTTTAGTTTTCCCCATACACAGTAGATCTATTGGCCTTAGCAACTGAAATGAGTTCATTTTTTTTCAGCTCAGATTTTTATGAGTTAAATTAATTTCACCAGAATATGGAATTTTCTCCTAGTTCCCAGTTTCAAACATTACATTACTCAACTGCCAAAGAAAAAAGGAACCCCATGTATGGCTAGTTTTGAGCATTCAGCATTGGATTATACTGAAGTGTGAATATAAGGGTTGATTTTAGCATGTATTAAGAGTTTGAAGGCTTATTTAAATCTCTTAGCACTGCTGAATCAGACTCATTTTATATGAAAGAGTGTCCTGTTGCTGCACATGCAGGTTCTCCTGACATCCTTAAAATGTTTTATTACAGAGTGTTCAAGCAACCCATATACTAACACTGCATACACTGGGAGGGAAAAAATGTTCCACTTGTTTGAAGAGCTGAAATACTGAAAGTAGGAACAGGGCAGTGTCAGAAAGCTCGCGTGACTGTGAATTCACTTGTCTGAAAAAGACTACAGCAGAAGCAGGATGGATAGAAAAGGCTTCTAATAACATCCATGTTAAATGGGCTATTGAGTGCACATTGGGGAAATGAAACTAATTAGGAGGTTGCATAGTATGCTCCTAACATTTATAACTTCCAAGCAACTGTCTCTACTTATTTTCTTTCTGCACTGCAAACAGAGAAAATCAGGGAAGAGGGTTGGTTTGGGAAGAGAGAAAGGTTTTTGAAGAGCGCATTACCAGTGTGCATAAGGGATAATTTCAGTGGTGACTGTGGAGCATCCTGCTCACTTGTATGCATCTGGCGTTTGGGGGTCAGGGGAAGGGAAGTCCTGAACACAGTGTTCAGCTTTGCCTTCCCTTGGATTCCACCTACACTGTCTTACAGCAGAAGTGCACCCACACAGGAGATAATAACCTGTACTTAATCAACTGTCTTGTTAGTATTGTTCTAAATAGTGCAGAGCAGTTTAGGCTTCATAGACAGAAGGAGGTACAGAATAATAATAATATTCTACTTAGTAAGGGCCAGAGTCTTCTTACCATTACAAATCCAGATTAATACAAATTAAATAAATCATGTCACTTGAGTCATGAGATTGGAAAAGAATAGAGTTTGTCCCACTGCAGAAGGACCCCCTTAATCAGTTACAGCTAGGTTGTGCTTCCTAAACCATGTAGCAGAGGCCCTTACTCCCTCAGGTATTCCTGGCAGGAGTGTATATAGCCAAGAAAGAAAGGGTGCTACAGTGCCTTAGCACTTCTCAGGGTTACAGGATGAGAAGATCGCTGTATTGCTTACCTGCGCTCCTCCTCTCAGTTAGCACTTCAACTGTATCCCTACCTATACTGTTACCACATTGTGTAGACAATAAACCCGGCTGTGAACTTTTGTTGGTATGAAACATTAGCCGGCACTGATTATGTATATGTTGGAAAACTCAACGCTGCTTGCCAGCTCTCAAGGTTATGTGTACCTGTAGGCAGATTTTCACTGGGACTTCACACACTGAGTGAACCCCCAGTTTTAATTACTTGTCCCAAAGCACTGGGACGCAGGAGTTTTTCACGTAAAAATTACATGTTACAATTTTCTGAACTCACTTTTGGAAATGACTGGACCCCGCAAACTGAAATTAAAAATAATCACTTTAGGTAGCCATCAGGACTGGACATATGCTTAAAGACTTCAGATTTGGCAACTGAAGAAAGGATCACATAATCAAAACCAGTAGTGTGAATTACAGACATCATTAAGAGTGCTGCCCATAGTGAAATTGGACCGTTCATTAAAATATAGTTCTTAACCAATTAGAGCTTTAAATATGGTGTATTATAAAAATTATAGCAATCACCATGATAATTAAATGACTCATCTATGATTACACATGAGCTTAATGTCATGCTTAAAGCAAGAGGTGCACTTTATGCTTTAAAATGTTAATTGGCCTTTAGGAAAAAAAAGAATTAGATGGACTTAATATGAAGGACTAGATGATACCTTGGACTGTGTTCCTAAGTAGTAGATTATAGGATAATAGCAACCTTCCCTATGTGTCTCCATGATCTCCTTGGACTTCTGTAAAGAAATTTTACTTGTAGGCCTAAAAATTCATCTATTTTAAGACTTTTTGTAGTAAGCAAGACACCTGTTCCTTATTTTTCTGTTCAAATTTTCAAGAATTTAAACATTTTAATAATAACAGCGGTAACTTTGTTGGTGGGCACATGTATAAGTATCAACCATTATTGACTGGCATGTGAGCCTGTGGTATTTAATGTTTTATGTTAACAGTAAAAAGAAGTGAATAAAGCACTGAGCTTTCAGGGAACATCTGATATTAACTAATAGTTGGGAGTAACATAGCACTCCTGCATTCTACAGGATGTACAGGATCAGGCTGTGCATATTTACAAGGCCTGAAGAGCCTGAAGGAGCCTGAAACAGCCTGGACAAGACTTGCAAAGCAGTTGTCGGATTAATATTGCAGCCATCTGCCAATCTGCCAAGTAACTGAGGTGGTTCCTTTCATTTCTCCTCCTTCTGATGGCCCATGACTGCTGTGAAAGTGTCACCTCAGTATTCTGTCCTCACCGCCTGTGACATTCTCATATGCTCCCTCCAGCTCCTTATCTCTTTTCATCCCCATGCACGCAGAGCCAAGGCTGGGATGTCCATGTGGCTAAAATGATTGTATTACAATAATAGGTGTTTTTACTTATGGAACCTTTCATTCCTTTTTTTTTGTTTATATTTTCTTTTACTTTTGTTACTTTGCCTTACAAATCACATTGAAAATGTCTTTGGTCTCAGGCCTGAGTGCAGCTGTAAAACCTAAGAGAGTCCTAATTTTTGTCAGAGATCTCTGTAACTCAAGCAAATAATTCAGTACATACTCTTCTTTGCCTTGGCTTCAGACTCCAGTATGAGGGTCATTATGCCACTAAGCTTGCTTGCAGGAAGAAGTGATGGGAACAAAGCACTCATTGCCCTTCTTGAATGCATCATCTAAGTAGACTTTATATGACATAAAAGAAGCAAATAAAACTAGCTTACATGAAGGACTCCCCCATCGTCTCTGACCTGGGAGTAGAAAGACAACAAACATCATTAGCTGATGATCCAGAAAGGCATGGATCTTTCACAAGTTTTCAGTAGCTGTGTTTTATTTAGTCCATTAAGCACCTCTCATCTGTTCCAGAGACAGTATGTTACTGGTAATTTCAGGGTAAAAATCTGTGTTAGCTTTTCCCTCATGTACTTGTCCTTTTCTCTGATGGCAGAGGAACGTTTCTCTTCTGTAAAGAGACCAAAATCTCCCTAAGAACTCCCTTCAGACAGGACCTGCCACCATACCACTCAGTAGCTCCTGAATGCATCTCCTCCTCCAAAATGCAGTCTTCTTCCTACAGTGAGGTGGGGACAGGACAGGGTTGGTGTTTGTAGGATTAGGAAGTCTTCAGAAATGTCAATAAGCTTCCCTACCTCTGGAAAAGACTATCTAAATCTATATCATCTAAGGACCTGAATGAGAGCATTCACACTCAAATGACCCCAGACCAACTTGGAATCCAGATGCAAACCCTCTGCCAAGGGGAGCTGAAGATTGCTCCCACAGCCCCTTTTTTACTTGGGGAATTCTGGTAGATAGGATGCCCTGAAGGTGTCACAAAGGAATCACCTTTTCGGCACCCTTTTCCTCTCCTACACTTTTGTTGCTTTGTAGTTTAAGCAGCTCTTCAGAAAAGATTTCAGACTCACAGTCAGGTCACTCAAGGGGGTGTTTTTTAGGTTTACTCCCCAGTTCACTCTGAGCCAAATTAACTTTTTACTCCAGCGTTGTATTATGTTTGCCCCTGGACTCAAAAAGCCTAGAAAGCTTCATCAAAGAGACAGAACATTATTAAGAGAGAGACAGCTGACAAAAACACTTTGGCAGACACTCTGCTCTTATCCACAGAACTGTGCTGAATAAGGAAGTGATAGACAGCAGCATTCATGTTAGGTGCTTTCAGGATCAAGAATGTTAAAGAAGTGGTAAACAACACAAGCATGGATAATTTAGCATGCACAGCATGAGGCAGAACCTCTGGGGAATAATAGAGTTAAACCTGAAATCGTTCTCCGCTTCTAATGCGTGCTATGGGCTCTGGCCTCAATTCCTCTGAGGAAATTGAACATTACAAGTAGGCATGTGCAGAATTATGACTATTTGTGCCTGCAGTCTTAACACCCTCTAAGTCTTAGCTCTCTTAGGATCCCCTCTCCTGTATAATCAATGATGATCTGAAACTCTGACTATGTAGGAGCCAAGAAAACTATATGACAGGTAGCAGTGAAAGGCACAAGGTCCAAAGTTCCCCTTCAGCACCCTGATACAAGACTTTATCAGGATACAAACATTAGCTATCACTGAGGCTGTTTGGAAGTTGCTCACGTTTTCTATTATTACTTGCTTAACCTTCTCTTTATTTTCATATTACAACCTCTTGAGGGAATATAAGAGTCCAACAGTCTTGAGGAAATATAATAGATCAGCTGCGTCACTTTGTGCCTGTTTCTTTCTTTTCTCTGATGGATGTCTCTCAAACCCAATATGCTGCAAGGTACAGGCTACGGACATGCTGCAAACCCCACATCTGATTCTGCTGCCTTGACAGCCACAGAAATGTTGTCACAGCTCACAAGGCTGGACTAGTGCCAGCTAAATATAGCTTTAATGGGATCACTTTCTCTGGTGACTGAGGAGGCTTAGCTGCCATATGGTCTCTTTAGGCTTCTTTTCCGCCAGTGCCGTGGAAATGAATTGCCCTGCCACAAGCTGTAGAAGTGGAGATCAGGAACCAACGTTAAGAAAGAGAAGATGAAAGTACAAGATGTCAGGCAGATTTATAGGTTAGCGGAGGAGTCATTCATCATGAAGACTAAGCCCTAGTGAAAATGGCAGCAAATGAAGGGGCAGCAGACATGAAGTTCACTGTCCTGTAGCACATATCCCTTCTAATGTGGAATCTATCAGCAGGTTATTTACCTGTGCTTCTTCGGTGTTTTCCAAACACCTAAGGACTATATGTTTAATATAATACAGATGAATCTGTAGAAAGTATCCAGCAGTGTTCAGCTAGCAGGCTTTGGCAACGCCTCCAGGAATGCTGGGGAAAATAGTCCTAGCAAGGACCAGGGGTGTCCTGATGAAAGTAGCTATTGACTTTTCAGCACATCCTTGAACTGATAATTAAACCAAGTGAGATGAAGAACAAAGTAAGTGGTATTAAAATGTAATCAGAGAGTGATAAATGCAAATGTCAATAATTTAATTAGTGCTATTCTTCCTTGAGAGGCAGCGAGTGAAAGAAACTAATAAGATTACTGTCTAGGACAAAGTCTACACTTCAGGACTGCCTGCCATATGGCAGCAACTCTTCTGCAAAACCGGTTATACTTTCATAGCTGTCTTTCCACCACCATGGCTATTTCTTCATGGGAGAAGTAGTTTTACTCTACCGATCCAGAGCATAAAAAGCACTGAAGCTGCTGGAGAAACTGGCTGGCAAATACCTTCACAACTTAATGCTGATGGTACAGACTTACCCTAAGACTCCACTGGCACAGCCTGAGGAATTAAGGCCCTTAGTTTTAGTTCGTTGTTGTTCAGAGTCAATATCCATCCATCAGAGGTTTTTTTGACTGATCCCCCTGAGGGAAGCACAGGCAGTGCCTGGAGAAAGATGTTTTTCCTTGTTGAGACAGGCACACCATCATACTTAGTGATGTTAACCTTGCCAATGAAAGCACTCCTCCATCAGCCTGTTTCCACCTACATAAGCAGTTTTGCTGGCATGAGCATGTGAAACAGAGGATATGATTTGTTCACACTCCCTATGATGGCAATATTTAGTACAGCTGAACCCTCTATCAGTGTAACTTGAGGATCTTAAGCCAAATGCATACAAGCTTTTGCCAGGATAGCAAGTGTTGGCTAAGACAGCATCCTCCCTAAGCAATTTGGTTACACCACCAAATGCCGCGTGTAGACCTGTCAAATGAAGAGTGGGGATTTTTTTTCACTTTGTTTAGCTCTTTGAGGAAAACTATGCAAGCTGCATGGTTAGAAAAAAACCTCCTGCTGCTGCTCCACATTGCATCTCCACGAGAGGGCTCTGCGGGCGTACCTACATGGGCCCCGCCGGAGCGGGAGCCGGGGCCACCTCCCACAGGTTCCTCTGGTCCCTCTGAACTGCCTGATTTCTCTAGGACAGTCCCTCGGAAACCCTCAGACTAGCTGAAAAAATTCGAAGACACAAAAGTCAAATATGAAAAAAAATTGCAAATACACCAAAATCAAATGTCCACCATTTTTTCAGCCAGCGATGACAGTTACAAAGGTTTACCCAATAAGGAGATGTGTCACGGACCTCTTCACAGGATAAGGGCGAAAGTTTGCAGTGAGAATCTGAACCCTGCCATAGGGCAAAAGACATAATCAATATGCCACAAACTTTGCTGTCACATATTAATGGTTTCATATGTTAGATTCCAGTGCCTTTGTTTTTTCATACGCCTTAGAGCATCATTAGCTTGGTCTTCTACTCCATGGCTGCTGTTTTTCCCTCAGCAGTGTAAATCCAGGTAAACAGAGTTCATCTGTTTCTAATCTGGACAGTGCAGCATTTACTCACTTCATATGAGCACCGAACCAGTAAGATCACTGTATTTCTTGTTTGCCACTGTACAGCTGACCTCATACTCCCTGGTAAGTAAAGAAGTTCAGTCTGTGTAACTGAGCATAGGTGAAAGGAAAACTGAAGCTAGGGCTTTCACCAGTGTACTCAGCATAAAACCTTCCTGCACTGAATGATGAGATTTCTGAAACAGAAGTCTACTCTGATGTGCACAGCATCAGGAAAACAGAACTAGGTCACTCTCATGTCTAGAAATAAATTGTATGTTTCACCATAGCAAGTGGTTGACTTTACACATTGGAAAGTTGCGCAATATTATTAGTTTTCTAATAATATAACTAATTTCTAGTTTTCTATCTAATAATTACAGACGTTTTGCATGCCTAAGGCTGACTACACAGTGGGGTTTTTCCTATTTTTTTATATATATGGAATATTGCTGCACTCTGCAAACTGTGTTTTCAAGACATTCTTGTAAAAACAGCTTCAGTAGTGTGAAATAACTGCAAGCCTAAAATCACCTTTTGTACATGTGGCTTATAAATTTGAGACCTCTACAATTTTATTCAAATCTCGTGGACATCACCCAGGTGAAGGACGTTGTGAACAGGGCTAAAGACATTTCTGCAGGAATCAGGAACAATAAAGAATGTTAAAGACTCAACTCTGGTAGAGCTAACTACTGTCAGCTTAGTTCACGGCCTGAGCTCTCACATGAGCATAGAGCCCACACACCAGTTCATATTCTGACTCACGTCTGGAACAAGACAACCGGCTTTCCAGGCAAGCAAACTCATGTCCGGACTAGAGCTGCCTCACACATTCGTTTTGCCCTTCTAGGCAGAATGGGTACATCCAACTCGAACTCTAGCCCAGCAGACAGAGACAGTATGAAAGCAGCCACCGAATGTGGCTCATGCTTTATATACACAGGGGAACAAAGGTGTATGTACCAGTCTGTGTTTTTCTGACTCGATGACTGCATTGTGCTATGATCTGCCTTTGAAGACTATTCACAAATCTCAGCTGGTTCAAAATGCAGAAGGCAGCTGCCTGCTCTTTCCTCAGCATATCTCCAAAGACGTGCAGTGCACTGTATTGCGCAGAGCGCCCTGGCTCCCAGGTCATTTGTAACACATGGTCAGCTGTAGCCTGTGGAGTGACACATGCCTTTGTCTTTGGTGGTTTTAGAATTTGTTGCTACTCGCTCTGAGATAAATGATGAAGCTCATTTTGGCATTAGTGGTAGAACGTTAGCTCTGAAAGAAGGACTGTTATATGAAGCCAAATAATGGTACAAAAGTCTCACATAAAATTGGATCAAAAGTCTAGAACTCCTTCCCCCCCAACTTCCCCCACACATATGCCTTTTTGGTCTCCATCACAACTACCGTGTTCATCTGAGAGGCGTAATCAAACCCTGCATCAGTTGAAACTTCTGAGTCTTGGTGGCATGGTGGCCTCAAGGAAGGTCATTGGACTAGCACTTGCCTTAACTCCTGATAAGTGGCCTGGAGCTCTTAATTTCCAGACCATGCTGAAACACCTTCCACTTCATTTGGCTTCTGATGAAGGAGGTTGATGATGAAGAGTAGCATTTTAGACAAAGATGTTAAAATCTGATGTTTGATTTTTTGAATTTTATGTTGTGTCACTCTGGATTTGATTGACTTTTGATATGTGCTTTGTCCCACATGCTGAGAGGCATAATTTAATGAACTGGAAAATAAAATTATTAATTGTCAGCATGACTGTTTAGAGATTGGAATGCTTAGTCACTCTTGAGTTTGTGACATTTTTAAAGGTTACGTGGGATTTCAGTTGCATGAGTTCTGCTAAAGTCCTATCAAATCAGACACCTTTACCTCTCCCCTCGCAGCAACTGATAGGAGGAGAGCAGTCATTAGAATTAAAAGACCACACATGAGTTTGAAAAGGTAGTGCATAAAGGTTTCTTAGAAAACCTAGAATGGATTAAAATCTTGGTAGTCAGTCTGAAACTGTGAAGTACTGCTTACAGAGAAGCATTTTTCACTTTGCAGGCATCATTCCAGCGCAAAGAGACTTGCAGCTAGAAGTGAGTTTAGCCAAGGTATCTATCAGTTTCAGTACTGCTTACTTCTGGTGTAAGGGGAATATCTGGAATTGTGTAAACTCTGCCTTGGTTTTCATGTTATTATTTTAAAAATAAAACAGACAAGCAGAAGAAAGAAGAAATGTGTTACCAGCCATGGCAGTCAGGCATACTATACTCTCTTCTGAGTAAGCAGTCTGTAATGTTTCCAGGGGCAGACCCAATGCCAATCCAAATGGAAGCTCTCTGCAGCTACAGAGGTGTCCTATAGCAAACATCAAGCTCTGTCTTACATACCCCATATTTCTTTCCTTGAAATACTAGGCAGGAATTAGGACAGTTGTCCCAAACCCACAATTTATACCTATTCCATTTTTGTTTCAGGCTGCAGTCTGAAGTCCATTTATTTGTTCAGGATTTCAAATTTCAAACAGCTTTCTACAACCAGGTAGTGAGACATCGGAAAGTCCCACTCATTTGCTAGAGCAGCATGCTTAGCTTTGAAAATACGATCTCTGTAACACAGCATGTGGGGTTTTGCCTACCCTCTGAAATTCCTAGGATAATTCTGCTATGGGTGCTGCTATAAAATTCAGTGTTGAGGATTGTGTTCCATTGTCTCAATGATTTGCTTTTCACATTCGTCTGCACCTAATTATATTCAGATCAAATGAAGTCATAAGTGCCTAGGGATAAAGAGAAACTCTTAAAGGGCAATTGGCTCAGACAATGCAAGCCTCTAAGGGGAGTTTGAAGCAGATGCAGTGATTAATTGGTTATTTGAACTTCGTGTGCTGAACTGTTCTGACAGGACAGGTATTTTCATGCCAACTGGCTGACTCCATTGCAAAAGCAGTTTGGTTGTGTAAGAAAAGTGCAGCAATGAAATGAAGAGATGGCCATTTTATGTGCACACGGGGAGTGTATCACCAAAAATAGCATGTGGCAGCTGTGCTCAATATTTAATAAAAAGCTGTAATAATTACTGTAGGGAGTCTAAGAGCATATTTCTAAGGTCTAGATTATACTGAATATTGCCCCAAAAGGGGTACTGTTAGGAATGGTATGCCAAGTAATAAATATTTAGCTGAAAAAACTGACATCAGTAATTTAGAAGTAACTGTTGGAAAATGCAAATTCTTCTGTATTATGATGAGGAAGTCTTAGAGAATATGCCCTGAACCAGCAGAGAAATGGTACTGGGAGCAAATGTAAGGTCCATCAGGACCTATGCTATTATTGAGAAGCCATGCCCTAGCACTGGCACCTGTTGCCTCCAGTTCTTTATGGGGTTGACGGTGTTAGGATAACCTTCTGAAATATCAGTCTGGTCCTATTCTGCTCCGATTAGCCAGTGTTGAAAAGAGACTCCATACTCTACAGCTTCCATTCAGCTTTGCAATGCAAACTCTCAACTTCTGTTTCATTTACTAACTTGGGAGCGAAACACCTTCAGCAAGAGAAGGGATTTCACAACTTGGTCCCTTCCAGGCTGTAACTGTACATCATTTCTGTGGTATTATTTTGACCTTCCACATACGCTATATTGGTCATGTTGTTACAGTTTGTTCTGAGTTTAGCTGCTAAGAATCATCTCTGGGATCTCTTTGGGCTCCAGTATTGGAAGTACTTTGCATAACAGACTTTCTTGTAACTGACCTCTTCCCATCATTCTCTTACTGCCACATCTTTTGTACAGTCAGACTTACATCCTGGCATCAGTTCCTTAATCTTTCCTTGTTTTGTTCATTGCTCTCTTTTTCTTCTCATTTTGCTTGCCTTTCCTTTTCCCTACTGCTGTACCCGCTGCAGATGCTTGCCCTAACATTGTTTTTTACTTCTATTTTTATCTCAATTATTTATACATTTTTTTTTTAACAAAATACACACACAGGTATGCACAATGCCTGAACTAGTAAGACTCCTGAAGGAAAAGGAAAAGAAACATATTAACACATTATATTCTGGGCTTGCTTCCCTTTGTTCTTCCCATTCTCTTGATTTTTGGCTTGATCCGTCATGAATAATCAAACAATATAAATACTTTGGAGTAGGAACTATATCCTTTATCAGTACAGCACCTAACACACTTTTGGATGCTATATAAAAGCTACAATATGTGGCTGAAAATATTTGCCTTAAGAACTCGATGATATAGTTACTTAGCATTCAGACTTGATTATCTTTCTTACGTTAGGCAATTGGCTCTGAAGTAAGAACAGCGATAACATATGGAATTAGTCAGCTTGTATCAGTCAAGGGACTGCTCTTGGTTCGTTCATAGCCTGTTCACATGGAAAAAAAAATCAAGGCACCTTTACTGTTTCTCTACAACTTCTGCCTGGCAGTAGAATAGTTCTGCACTCCAGATTATACACTTAATTTATAGGGGAAGAAGAGGAGTAGAACAAAAGCTTGTAAGGTACAAATACTGCTCAAATTACATACTATATTTCTCTGTAAACATGGTTCAGTGCTTTGAATTTTCCTGTTTTCACATAAGATTTTGCTACTGTGCATGCCCAGTGATAAGCTACAGGAGTGCCCCAGTCACCGCATCCCTTCCCCAAGCAAACCCACTACACTCACAGGGCTTGCACTCCCTTTTACTATATCCCATGCTCAGCGTGGGAGATACCAGCCTTGCCCACAACTTGGTGGTTAGCAGACTTGCCTGGGATGTTTGATCTGTGGGTCTGAGTCTCTTCAGGCGCCTGTGCCAGGCCTGAAAGACAAGTCTCTTCCCACGCTTGCAGGACTTCTGTGACCACTAGAATATTTGCAAGGCATGGAGAGTATTACAGCAGGCATGAAGGAGGCACTTAACTGTGCTGAGAGGGACAACAGAGAGATCATACAAAAACCGCAGTCTCTAACAGATACTGAAGAGAGGCAGAACTTCAAACGTACATTTCCCTTTGGGTTTTCCTATGATATCCACCTACTTGGCATCAGATAAGTCTTGATTTCTATGCCACTAGTGCTCCATTCATTGCATACAAAATTCAGTTAGGACTATTAAACGTTGCCCGAAGAACCTGATACCTAACTATTAGCATGGCAAAATCAGAATCCATCTTTGAAGCTGGTCTGTAGCTTTCTAACTGGAGCAATTAGTGCATTAGACAATGCACAGAGTGAGGTCTTTTCAAACTGATTCTTTGCCAGCTACTAATGGCTTATTACACTTATTATTTAATTAAAAACATTGAGGTGTTGGAAGAAAGCAACAAGCCTGATTTTTTATTTCATATCATACTCTTAAAGGGTATGTTTAAGGAATACTCAATGCAAAATTAGCTTTAATGCACAACCTTTACAGCATTCTGAATAATGCTACATTATTAAAAGTGAATCAGGCTGAAAAATACAGTTTTACACTCTTGCTGCTGGCAAAGTTTTTGCATTTTATTCATCTGTTGTGACGAGCATAGACCTTCAGGTTATCTTTTTGTTTCAATCTAGTCTTACATTTCACTTTGCAGACAGGATCAAGTTTTAGCAAGCACTGACGGGAATGTGGTTAAACTCCCTTTCACTAATTTCTTTCTTATACAATAGAAACATGTGAATGAAATTCCAGTTTTGTAATTTTTTCCAGTGCTAGACAACACAGCAAAGCCAGGAGAAGTAATCATCCCCTCCTCAGATATGAGGGCTTTGGATCCAAAATTACATCATGAAACTTTTCAGATAGGCTGATGTTCCAAGAGCACTTCAGGACAGCACAGTTCAGCCATGATACCAAATATAACCGCCTGTCTTATAGCACCCCTTGCCTTGTGTGGCTGTGGAGAGAGTACACAGGATCAGGGAATCAATCTGATTAGAACTAAAGTAGAAACAAACAATCCAAACAATCAAACAAAACTCCACCCTTCGCTGTTGTGTGTCCCTCCCCCAAGAAAACAGTCTATGCAAAACCCCGGTTAGTTTTAATCCAGGTCAGTTCCCTGACCACATAGCAACATAGGACAGGTTTCAATTCAGACTCCTAAATGTACTTGTCTCCAGTGCTGGAGTTTAAAGGTAAGCCCCTTACAGGGTGTCTGAACCTCCATTGCAGTCAAGAGAAACCTAGGCAAGAATTCAGTGGGTATCAGCTAATGTCTCAGATGCCCTAGGATATCTAAGGTACCTCCATGGAGCTTCCATGTCTGTTGCAAGTTCTAAGGGAGACTCACACTCTTCCAGCTTGGTAGCTGGAGGGCAGGTGGGTTAGTCCAGGGACATGCATGACACTAGGTTAGCCAACTGAATATGAATGTAGACATTTTAAAAATGTACATATCTTAATCTCAAGATGAATCCCAACTCTAAACTGTCTTAAGCTACAGCAGAAACACACTCACAAACATGCCAGCAAGCACCAGGGAGAAGGGCAGTGCAAGCTGCAGTTACTGCTCAAAGGCAATGGGAGTGAAAGCCTTCTTTCTTACAGCAGAAATACTTACTCTGAGAGTTAAAAGTATTAAAGGAACTGATGCCAGATAGTTAAAAGAGGCCACAAAAATGGTTAAAGAAGAAAGAGAAAACTCCTATCAATTGCTGATGGGCACTAAACCAGAATGTTATTTAGGCAATAGCACTCCTTTACCCCTTCAAATCCTTCAGATACCTAAGGTAGCTTAGCTTTAGCTACAAACCCAACAGTTTTAGTTTTACACCAAACACAAACATACAGAGAGACCTCTACAGCCACACTAACATTCAGTGTCTTCAGGGAGACTTCACTGAATGGAAATCTCCTTATGTACTAGGTGTACTAGAACGTGTTTTTTATAATTCTCATGCTACTAGTAAAAGCAACAACAAGCTTTTACTTTTAGAACAGAGGAGGCCATTAGTCCCCCTTTAGTCCTGCAAAGCCCTCTGGGGAAAGAGGTCCAGCCCAAGATGAATCTTATTCTCTTGATCTGTAGTGTCTATGTCAATGCGTATTAAATTATTCTGGAACATTTTCTGTAACTAATTGGAGTCCCTTTCTCCACAGGTTAGAGCCAATGACTCAAAGTGCTTCTGGACTCAGCCTGTGAGGAGGGCAGTCCCGGAGGCTCAGCTCCCACAGAGACTATGCTGTCTGGTAGTGGCAGTGAACTCTGAGGGCTGGGACAGTAAGAAAGTTGAAGTCCCTTCCACTTCTAAAGCATTAAAATGCCATAATTTCAAACATGTGTGATTAAAAAGGAGAAAACTGTATTTCAGGAATGCAAACTGCTGCTGATTGTAAGACTCTGCAACCAAATACATGGATAACCTGAACTGAGCAAGGATGAGAAGTCTAATCCCCCTCAAATTCATGAGTTTCACCTCAATTCATTTTTCTTCTGATTTGATCTGAATTCCTCACCTACTCTTCCATAAAACTTGTGTATGATAACTTTGATTTGAATATTTCACCTCTAATGAAAACAAGTGCTCACACATCTC
The DNA here is from genome assembly GCF_034638445.1 of Ciconia boyciana. Lineage (NCBI taxonomy): Eukaryota > Metazoa > Chordata > Aves > Ciconiiformes > Ciconiidae > Ciconia > Ciconia boyciana. Next base: position 26,329,574 of record NC_132934.1, on the reverse strand, counting down.
CCTGCTTAGGTGGGATTTCTATGAGCATCTTTCTACTGTGGGGAAAGGGGGAAAAAACTATTCATTCCCCATTGCCATCTGGACCTTCCCATCTCAGAGGTTACTGCCTTTCCCTCATATCACTCCTCTGAACAGAGACTAAAAAAACAAGCTGAAAAAATGAACAAAGAACATTCAGGAAGCACAAAACCCTCCTTCAATATTAAGTTCACCAATTTTATTTCCAGTAAACATCATTGCACAATTTTTACATGTATGAACACTGAAGGCTCTAGAGAGCAGCACGTGGCAGAAGAGAAACAGCATAAAGCTTGTGCAGAGAGGCTGATTCAAGAGCTGGGAGCAGCCAGCTAGTCTCAGAAGGCATGGGTAGAGCTTCCTGGGAAGAGTTGTTGCGACTCAGAAAGTCACTGACTCAGCTAAAACCAATCCTGGAAGCGAGGACTTGCCTGCAGGGACACCATGGGTAGGAGGAGAATTGGGTATAACTCCTGTTTTTTTTCTCCTGTTCTTCTTGACCTATTCCTTTTGTATTTTCTCTGTGTAGTAAATTAAATCAGCTTGTATAATAAATACTGCCTTTTGTATTTCAAAGTCCCTTTGGTCTTCTTTAGGATGCTCACTATGAAATGAAAGTTCAAGCCAGGGGACTCAAAAGCTCATTCATTTAAACTCTCCATAAAATTTTCGGGTAATAAAGTTCAAAATGTAAATTCTGAACTGGTGAAGGAAACCATCACTGGTAGTGAAATAAGAGGATCAAAAACTGCTCAGCAATTTTATCATCACTTTGCTCATATAGCAAGCATCTCACTAGGCATAGCAACAAGACTGCAAATCAAGAAGCACATTTGAAATGATAAGATATTTTTTAAAGCCATAGAAGTATAATAAAATATGAAAATCAGAAACTATACCACATGAAATATGAAGTTATATCTTCTCTGGAAATCATCCATGATTCTGTCCGAGAAGGTGGACCCTCTGCAGGTCTGTTGGCTTTATCTTCTGAGAATTACCTTCAACTGCCTACAAGTGGGTAGGCATATGAAGGTGTAATGAGAGCCTGAAAGAGATCTCACAATGGCTTAAAAAAAGAAAAAAATAAGCTTCCTCTTTAGTTCTTAGTCAGGCTGAACACCATTAGGGATGATAGACACTTCTGTTAAAAACTCTATAATAGTTAAATATTTTACATGGAGAGGGCCAAGTCCTTTCAGGAAAAGACACTTAATTATCTTCAGACCATACAAACTGACCAAGGGTACAGCTTTTTTTCTGTAACAGAAGCATTTTTATGTTACAGGTACAGCTACAATGCATTGAAGTTCTATGCAGAAGAGTTTCTGAGAAAATTCAGGCAAGGATGTTTCAACCTGCTTAATCAAACTTAGCAAAGACATTTAAAATGATTGATTTCACAGTAGCTGACCTTCAAGCATTGCATGCAGAGAAAGTCTCCAAAGTTATTAAGGGTGTTGAACATCTCATGACAAAGGTAACAGAAAATACAAAGGTAACGGAAATGCACATTCAATATATTCTTCAGGTATGGTTTTAATTTCAGTCATTGCTAAATTGTTACTCAGTCTCATTTATTGTCAGCCAAATGTCAGCTCACGGAATAATCACTAAGATCAGCTTAGCACATCTGTTTGCTAAGCTCACCTAAATAACAGCTGCCTTCAGAAGCAGAGAAGCTAATCAAAATGAAACACTGCTAACAGTGAGCGTAGCCATGGTCCTGTGCCTAACGCTAAAACATGTCTTTTACTTACAACAGGAGAATCAGAGCTGAACTGGTCTAAGTTATCTCATATAGAGAAACTAAGAGAAAGTAGATGCTTCAGAAGAGTATGATAAATAAATGTAAAACAAAGACCTTGTTTGAAACTTGTCTGAAATTTTTTATATAGCATTATTTTTGTTTTTATGGAAAAAATCCCCCCAAACAAAGTCTTTGCAAGCAATTTCAACCCTTGTATGTCTTTGGGAAAAGAAATTGTGTCCAATACTTCATTAGAAGCAGGACAGTATTTCTTCCAGATTCTTTTTTTACTAGTGCAATTTCCTAGATGCCTACACACAGGTTTTTCTCCACAGAATGTTACATTATCCATAAAACTAAAATCCAAAGATCAGATGGTGATGGTAGTTGTCCTCTAAGTTTGCTGTATTTTGCTTGTGTTTTGCTGTATCTACAGAGATTTGTTGAACCTGGAAAGTCTTAAGTTCCCAAGATGAAGAAAAAGCTCTAGTTTATTTAAAAAGAAAAAGAAAAACTTTAAAGGATGAGCATTAATGCTATGGAAGAGTTTGCAAGCCTAAGCCTTGATACTCTGACAAGAGATTAGAGAATTAAATCATGTTTTTAAGTCTATGCTCAATTTATTACCTTGGAGCCCTTTATTTTCAAGTCTAGCCGTGGACTTAGTTCATTATTTCTAATTTGAGTTTGGCAGCACTGATTACCCAGTGATTAAGTTAAACTTGGCATCAAAAGGACTACTTTTAAAATAAATCACATACTTAATGCATATGTAAAGACAGAATAGGGTTTAAGGAAAACAATAATGAACACTTGAGCACTACCTATCAGCCAGATGACTCTTAAAGGCCCTGATTCTTCAGACATTTTCAACGTGCAGTACTTTACCTAGTTTGATTAGTCATGTTGAAAATAATGGGACCTTTTGTGTGCACCGGTGTTGGAAAGACATGCTGCTAAATTGGCAGGAGCTACTATATATCTATTCTTAGTTAAATAGGCTGAAAACCCCAATCCTTCTTTGAATCCTTGACAGTTTTGAATTTTTTTCTCTTTACAGGTAGCACTTTGGATGTCAGCTCAGTTCTCTGCTAACTCAATTGTTTTGGTTGGTTGTCTCTGCTAAACTAAAAACAGCAATTTTCTTTAATCTGCAGCTTTAAAATATATTTCCCATCATTACCTGCTGTACGGCATTCCTCCCTGCAGTATCTGCTCTGTAATTTGCAATGGATTTCTAGCTGCTTTAGAGTGATCTGCAATACCAATTCATTAAAATATTTTGGATGAATCTTCGTGAATATTTGATTTGGTAGTAAGGCTGTAGATTTTTACAAGAAAATTTATCTGGCCTCAATCAATTCCACAGTCATTCTTTATGATATTATTTTAATTCTATCCCTTATGGATAACTAATATCTGCAACAGCTGCATGTCTTCCTTTAGGGACAGTTTTTGAAAAAAAGATACATTTAAGTATCTCAAAGAGGAAAATGCATCAAAACATTCTGGTTTTCTAACTTATAAAAAATCGTGTCATTTTCAAAGACAGTTAGACAAACTGATTCAACTCCTAGTTAGGAATAAAAGGGAGATGTGTTAGGGAATCAAACAAAACTCCTGAGAGAAAGAGGTTCAGCCTGGCTAAATCCAGCTACTTTCCACCATCACTTACCTACCTCTGGAGGAGCCTAACTTCATTATATCCCTCATTATTTAGCATGAAAGCTCTTAGACACTCTAATACCTGTTCCTGGAAGGGGAATACTTATTTCCCACCTGAGGCTTTACTGCCTGGTAGTTCATTGAGTTAGGCAGCATTTAAGTCCTGACAGCAGCCTGGAAAGTTAGTTGTGCTCAAAACCAACGGCTAACTTCTCCTGACCTGCTGGTGCTTGTTTCCCTTTCCCCACATATCTTTATAAGGATATTTGAGGGGATCATGGAAAAGGGAATGGTCTGGGTGCTGGTCTCTCTTCATTTGAGAAATACAGCAAAAATCACAAGACTGTGGGCAACAGGAAGCCATTTCCTTGCTTAGAGGGGAGGGGAGTCTCCTGCCTCCCGCCACTGGGCTTCTGCATTCCCCAAGAAGAGTCTGAACTTTACAGAGGACTGTTGCTGGGTGGAAACAAAACCAAGGATGAAAGTAAGGTTGTTTCCCATGTCATAACCATGAGGCCAGAGACAGACTTTTGCTCAACTGCTTTCCTCTGGCTTTTGCTCCCAGCAGCATGGGGCTCAGCTTTGACATAGGGACAGAGGAAGCCCTAATTTTCAGACCATGGAATGCCATGAATTCAGGTATTCTGAAGGATTCAATCCTCTTTAGACTGGGGGAGCACAGAACCATCACCTAAGTCATCTCATTTTCTGATCAGTTTCGTTAATCATTAGGCTATTACATTAAAGATAATATCACTGCTATCACATAGCTTCGTTAAAGTTACCAGCCTCAGAAGAGCAGGAGTAGACTGCAACATGAGTGACAGATAGCTAGCATCAGCAATCTGAATCATCCCTTAAAGTTGCTTAAATTCCCTACAGGGTCAGAGGGAATCACTTAAATTAAGTATACAGGCTTCAACCAGCATGGATTTTATGTAACTTTTTTAATGGCATGGATTCAGAAACTGGGGGAAGCAAGTTCCCATCTGGCTGTGGAAAAACAGAATTGGCTAAGAAAGAACTGAAATGCCTATCTTGCAATACACATCATGATCAAACTATTTTGTGATTGCGAGAAGTCAAATCAGGTGACTTATCTTGGTGAAAAGATAGTCACATTTTGCTGGGGAGATATTTTTTACATTGTTTTATGTGTAAGAAGCTCCTGAAAAAAAAAAAAGACACAGTGAAAAATCCTTTCTAGATACCCATTGTTCTTTGGGCATCCCTTTATCTTCATTTTCCACATTCTCTTACCTTCTTTTCCATTAAGACAGGGAAGATGAAAGTCTCACAACTCTTGTGGATTGGCTAAACTCTGGCTAGTTGCAATCTAGAAACTCTCTGCTGTTTGCCATGCAGATGGCGGGTATCACTCTGATTAACAGGCAGTTAATCTCATAGATATGTAGCTGAATAGAATGTGAAAAGCTCAGGCAACTGTTTGGACAACACGGGCTATAAATGGATTTCATTAGTACTGCACTAATAACTCAGTGCATTAGCAGAAAGAAAAGCATATAGGAAACACAGGATGGAAGCTTTTATGAGGGTACTTGTTTGTTTTCACTCCAGGGTGATAGAGCACTGGAGTTGATGCCTCAGTTACTGAAGTTGGTGTGCAAGACTAATACAGCAAATAACTGATAAATCCAGACCAATTTTTTAATAATTTATTATGAAATTATATGAATTTATTTTTTAATTCTTCTGCACAGCTATGTAACTTCCATTCACTCCATTTAGGATCAGTGAACAAAATGGATCCTGATTCATGCGTTATTTGCCAAATTCCATTTTTGTATGGAAGTTAGAATGTCATAAAATGTGGGATTAGTGATGAGTCTCAAGACAAATAAAAGAATTTCCTACAATATACTTTTCTCTTAAAAGGCAGGCAGCAGAAAGGAAAGAAAGAAAGAAATTATTTTACAAGAAGCATTTTTCAAACAGCCACAGGGCTAACTGTTGCATGCTCTCACTTTGAGTAGCCCCTTTAACAGAAAAATTATGGACAATGCACAGAGAAACTGACTTACTGGGGGATTCCTCTCATGCTTTTTTTTTTCCTTCTGATTAAAGCTCTTTGCCTATGCAAGGCTTATGGGGAAAAGCAGTGCAGCTGTGGCTGGGTTGTCACTGGGACAATGCTAATTCAGTGAAAGGGAAGGATGTTCTTTACAGTGTGGTGACAGATGCAAGAAGTTTACTTGGGCTTTAGGGTAGAGACAAGCACTTGAAAAGAGGTCTGTTACAGGCTACAAAATCTACTCAGGAAGCCTCCTGGGCTGAAAATGGTCAGAGGCTAAGGGTGCTGGGAGAAGTGTACTGCAAATGCCTGCCCTGTTCTCACTCTTCCCTAGGTAGCTGCTCACAGCCACCAGAATACTGGCTTGGAAGAAGCAATTGGGCTTTTCTTAGTGGACTGAGATTTTAAAGAAAAAATATTTCTGCCTCATAATTAGGCAGAAGACTAGAAAAAATTCTGGGTATCTCTAAGAAATATTTGAAGTCAGTTCATTTAGCTAAAGATGTCAGTTAAACAAATTTTAACTGAAAAACTTACTAGGGAAGTCTTCCTCATCTCTGACTTTACCATTATAATATATGCCTACAGGTCCATAAGTCAGATCCCTCCTAACATATTTTCCCCTGGAAAGTTTCATGTATTCCTTTTGCTTTCTTCACAGAGATTTTAGAAGCTCAGTTAAGATCTTACAGTGTGAAACAGTTAAGCAGTGTACGGTTACATGAGCATTAACAACTAAAACTACACCATTCATTTTATATACAACCTTGTCTATAGTGTATGAACAGTCCAAACTGTAATGCTGTGCGAATGAATATGAATAGTCAGCAGTGAGACTGAGCTGTTACATCACGCCCAGGGAATGATTATTTAGCATGTACAGAATATTTTCATACTCAAAGAGTTTCATGAGCAACCACTCATTCATCTCTGAAAGATGCTTCAAAGCCAAGCAGGTAAATATTACCATATCTGTTTCTAAACATGAAAGACAGAAAGGGTAGGGAAGTTAAGTGACTCACCCAAAGGCAATCAATAAAAGAAAGTCAGTATCAGAGACACAATTATAAGCCGAGCACACCTAATTATACCTAGACTGTGTTTAGAGGAGGAGCCTGAGGCCATGCAAGTCTAAATACTTGTGTCAGCATTGCAAACATGAGGTTGTGGTGACCTTTGGAAAAAAACAGGGAAAGAAATTTTGGATCATATTATCCCTTAGTGCAGCATGCCTTATCAAAATACCTCTGTAACTTCTTTCAGCCATGTTTCCACCATTCCTTGCAGTATGGTGAATGCGCACAGAATTATTCTGAGATCCCTGAGCACCTCTGCCCTATGATTGAGTGGGATATGTTGACAAAATAAAAGCTCCTACTGTCAGCAGTATGGATTAATGAGATCAGTTAATGATGGAGAGCAAGATGGGCTGGACCTGATAGTTTCTATCCTGAAAGCATCAGGTGGGTGTGGATGCCACCTTTAGCTGTCATGATTTGACCATAAGACTCCATTTTCCCATCCCTGCTCATTTTATCCCTGTCACTTCCATCGTGTGGAATCTCTCTCAAAAGTTCAGTCTTTCTTTGACGCTTACTCCTCCCCATCTGCCCCACAGAAAAAAAATCCTTTGTTCATGCCCATATGAAATGTAGCTTTGACTGTTGCCTATTGACTGCTCCCTCATGATGAGGGAATTCATCTCCTTCTCTTAACACTATTATCTCTTATCTCTACTCCTTATTAGCTTCATTGCACAGATTCTTCCTAGGAGTCCTACATTATCCATAGCCCTTCTGCACAGCAACACAGTTCTACCTCATCTCTCACAAACTTTATTAACCAATTTTTCAAACATTTTCTATGCCTTTTATCTCCAGTCACATCCATGCAGTTCATGTTGCCCCTCTCTCCCTTCTACACCTACTCTTCTACAGAGCAGCTAAAAAAAAATTTTTGCTTTCTCCTTTCCATCTCTCATTCCTCCCACCCAAACTCTCTGCACTCCAGCAAAACTCCCATCTTCAGAACTCTTTCCCTGCTCACCAAAAGCTGAATACACCAAGGCTATTACCATAGTTGAGCAACTCAGATGACTGCAACCAGGTGAAGGTTTGGGGTTTTGAAAAAAACTACCCTGTTCTCTTTTGCCTTAACCTCAGCCCATCCTTCTCCACCCACACATGATCAATTCCTTAATGATTTATATCCTTGTTTTTTACATCTATCAAACAACATAAATTAGATTGTAGATGCTATATGGCAGAGCGCTTGCCTTACTTCTGTTCATTTTTCTAGCAGAGTGATTGACTACACAAATAAGAGTTGTACGGTTCTTTATAATTCTGTTCCTTCTAATTTACCATTCAAAGGCAGTAAAGCCTAGAGCATTCAGTGAACTGAGTGAAGGGAGGATCTCCTTGCCTTAGTGGACAAACATCCAGAGCTCAGACATCTCTTTTCTACAGGGAAGAAAGGTAAGAATTGCCAAGTTGTGCCAGCTTACTTACATAAAAACATAAACTTTCAGGTGTTATTTCTTCTGTTTTTTCTGCCCTGTGGCCAGCACATGGCCAACAGTGCACAAATATACAGTCAACCTCTTTAACCATTAGCAAGCCCATTTTAATTGATTCATACCAGGGACTTTGTGGAAAAAAATGATAAGGAAGAAGCAAGCTTAAAGGATTGAATTCCCTAGCCTTCAGAAGCATTCCTGGGTTTTGTTTGGTCTTCCTTTATTGTATTTCTCTTTCTTCCTTAGTTAATGAAGAATAGTGCAGCCTGGAAAGCTGAGCTTATCTCTGCTTTCAATGAAGAAACCTTGTCAGTAGAATTTGTCGATGAGTGAAAAAAGTGAGCCCACAGAGACCCACTGGTGGGATCCTTTTCTGAGATGAATCTTTTCTGTTTGCAGATATTTCCAACAGTTAAAGCAAATCACTGCTGAGAGCCAGTCTGAATGGTTGTAAAACACTTTGCAACCCTGCAGAAATACACAGGAGACAGTATCTCCAGTACTGTAAATGAACGTATCACTCTCAACTTCAAAGGAACTAAGATGTTTCGCACCAGGTGAAGACCCATTCCCGTAGGAATTTCCTGTTGTGCCAGTGTTCAGTTGCTGTCGCATGTCTGGCTTCAGCTGATCTGGATCAAAAAGGCTCCCAGTCCCAGCTGTTTCTCACTGTCTTCTCTGAAAGGTTATCCCCCCTGTTCCCCGCGCTCCCTCTCAGATATGTGTACATAATTGTTCCCTAACCCAGTTCAATCAAAATGAAACAGGTCAGGAAAAAAACCCTACTATTTAAAGTGTGTGAGCTAACCTGGATCGTTTTGACTGAACTGGGTCAGGGAGTGATTATACGTGCAGTTATACCAGCTGAGTGAAAAGGAAGGGGGACAATCTATTTGCTTGGCTTAGTAACAGTCAAAACAAGGCATAGTACTTCAGCTTTATGTGAACAATATTCATAGACTGGCTTTGGATGGTAGAAATTGGCATGTGGTCTAAGAGATGTCTCACTGTGCACAGCCACATTTCTTTTGATGCCATTTCTGCATACCTGAAATGCCCCAGCAAATCCTCCTGAAACCGTAACGGCGTGGGCAAGTGGGCATTTTAGATCTCCCAACATGCTGATGCCTTGGGAAGTTCTGCAACACATGCTAAGTACTGGCAAAACCCTGCAACCAAAATGGTTTAGAACAGTGCTGGGGGAGATTCAGGGCAAAAGCTAACATGTATGTCTTCTTAAATCAGCCCAACTGTTTTATTCTGGCAGATAGAGGCAGCCTCCTTTTATCTACTCTGAAGAGGAGAAAGGATTTGCTATCACCGTGAGCATGCAAATGTTACTGTGTCCTGTCTAACAGATTTAACTGTTCTTCAAGTGAGGACAGTTAATGTAGACATTTGGGTTTAATAGAAAGCACAGTCTTTGTCAACAGCTCATTTTATATAACAAGCTTGTACTCTGCCTGACCTTTTACTGAGCAGAAAGAAAAACCATGGCAGGTCCTGTGTGGCCTTGGATGTGTACCTTTTGGACACACAGAAAACTAGGCCTTTCTAGAGCTGGGGCTAATATTATTTCTCTGAAGCTTATTCCCTTCTTGAAAGAAAAAAATAAAAAGAAACATCTACTGATTTTGTTTGTTTGGTCTGTTACATAGAAACATTCTTCACTACAACTCTTCTTCCTCTGTTCTCCGTTATCCACTACTGACAAGAGTACAGGAAACATTGTCCCAAACAAATCGACATTCTGGGAACCATCTGGGTAATGACAAAACGGGAGCCCAGAGGAGTAATAGTCCTGCTTTGCCTAATTCACCCCGGCGCCCGCTTCTTATCAGACTCAGGGCAGGAAACCATCTTGCCTTGCAGACAACGTCATCTGGATGCAGCACTACCATGCACTTTGAAAAAGGTCCCTGTGTCCTCAGTTCAGTGGTTTCCTGGCCATACAACATTAGTTTAGTCATTTAACTTCTCTGTATCTCCTTTGAAAAACAGTCTGAAGAATACCATGGTCTCAGGTGAATCAGGAGGCTGAACTAGAGGCAACTCTGAGCATTTAGTACAGATGCCCAGAAAATATTAATGAAAATTAAGGGCAGCTGCCAGTTAGTGCTATGTGAAAATCCTGCCTGAGAGCTTTGGTTCACAATCCCTCTCAAATTCAGCACCCCTTCAGAGGTGAGGGTTACCCCCAGCTGATGGCAGTTTACAGGGGTACGCTTGGCCGGGAGCTGTGGAGGGTGAGGAGCAGACACGCTGCGTGCTGTACGGACTCTGCAGTGGGTAGTTAATCTTTCCTGCAGGAAAAGCGTGGACAGCTGGAGGCAGTAACCTCTTTTGCCATTGTAGTTAAATCCATCAGAGACTGTGAATCAGAGCCCTTATTATTTTCCACATGAGTGTTCCCCATTTATGCTCTGATGAAATGACGCATTCAACAGAAAACAAAATGAAGTGCTGAAAGCATTAAACTCTTTAATAACAGGAGACACTGCAAGTTTTTGTCATTAATCTGCCATAATTAGGAGCTGCTGTTAATGCCTTCCAAAATACAGAATATTGAAATGTTATTACTGGAAACGTTATCATGGAATGATACGGTGGGATGCAGAATCTCATCTACACCCTATCTTGTGATCCTGCCTGTGTCATGAATTAATGTAGAAATAACACAAACATAAAATTTAAACAATATGGTTTGAAATTAAAGTTTACCTTCCAGAATTCTGGTGGGTTTTTTTCCTGAGAAAAAACTGTTCAAAATATAGGGGGTGTGTGAAGAGAAGATCACCTGTTTACTCAAAACAAAAAAAGTCTGGTTTTGACTCCAAATTGAGATGAAGTCAAATTTCAAAGTTAATCACAAACTGAAACTTTGGAGTTTCAATTTGTGCTTGAAACCATGGAAGAAAAGTGATAAGAAAATGTGACATATTCCATATTCCATTTCCATATACATGGAAAAAGGAAATGGTTTTCAGGTTACCTGATTTTAGGCCACATAAGCTGGACAGACTTGGCTATCTTTATCATTACATACAATTTTTGTTGAATGTATATTGGCTGAAGCAGCACTACATGTATATGCATGTGTCTGTGTGTATATATATATTTTTATATGCATTATACATATTTACATAAGCATATGTATTTAGACAGGCAAGAACAGCAATATAATAAAGACAATAGGTATTAACTCTTAAATATACATATTTCTATTATGCCTGCAAGAATCACAGCAAAAGATGAGATCTCTCCTTTGCAGAGCAGAGCCTGTTAGATTTAACAGGCAAACGCAAAGCCAATCCTGATTTGCACAGAGATAAAAAAAATAGACAAAGATTTTTAAAAATTCTAGTCTGAAAGAGAATGCCAACCTCCCTCCCCAATATATTTCATGGTTTCCAGAAACAAACCCCCACTTATAAACAAAACTGAAATTTTCAGCTTCCACGTAAGGTATGGAACTGAAAAGCCCAAAAAGCCGATTTTCCCTTCACCAGCATAAGTCATGCTGCTGTCTCCTTTTGGAGCCAGGGTATTCAAACTCCCTGCCGTACCCACAACTTGGCTGAAACAGAAGGAACAGAGGAGAGGTAGGGAGGGCACTGAGGATTCCCTGCTTCCCGCTAAGTCGCCTGTGGGTTCCCAAGTGGAAGGGTCTTTTCAGCTCTCTTTTCTTGCTGGCTAAAGGCAAAAGTGGCGAGAGCCTGCTGGGCTGAGAGCTGTGATTTCAGTTCTGTGAGATGGAAATATTGCTGACTATGCAAAAGGATGAAAAATCCCTGTCGACCCTATGTGCAACCTGCTTTTCAGATGTGTCACAAAAAATGGGATTAGTAAATAGTGTGAGGAGAGAAAGCGAAGTGAACACAATCTCATGGTTATTCTAAACTGTGCACATCTTGATGGTTCCCTTCAAGATGATTTTTTAATGGCAAATTTGATTTTCTTCTTGCAGACAGAGTGGAAGTATCATTAGACATATGTTATCTTCTATTTTACTGCAAGATCTGTTTCATTCTGCAAGAAAATAAGACCACTCACAACTAATTATCATGTAAAATCACATTCAAGCACAGAATGTGGCAGCCACAGTGAAACTCTGGGAGATTGTTATTTATCATTTTTATTTATGAAAGTCTTTGGTATTCTTGGCACTGTACAAAACAGAAAAAGCCAGAAACAGTCTCTTCCCTATGGAACCTACAATCTATGGCTTATACTGTGCAATTTAAGAGTGGCCTGAGCATAGAGCAGTGGAGAACTGCATCATTTCCTGGAGTGGGAGCGTGCCAGCTGCTGCCCTCCTTGTGAAGATAAAGCTTGCACATCTGGCATACTAAGCCAGCTTTGCTCTTTCCTCTGGGTCAGTGACCATCCCCAGGGATCCAATAAAAATGTGGGATAAAACAGACCTTTGAGAGAGAAGCAAGGCCACCTTGAGGCACAGGCTGTGCAGGCAGTTGTCTAGAGCAGCAGACTGCTGGGCTTGCAAAATGGCCAAGATTTTGTCTACTGTGTGCAGGGCAGTCTAGATTTGCTGCTGGTACTGTTGCTGAGGGAGGGGACAAGGTGGGTGAAGCAATAGTTACCGCAATGTGGGAGCAGCTCCAGTGCAAACCCTTTTTCCAAATTTCCCATTCCTGCAGCAGGGCTGGCCTGTCCCTGGCCTCCCATCTTCTGAACAACAAAACTTGGATTTTCCTAAGCTGACTCTGAAAAGAAGACTACTCTGTATACCTGTACAGTTTTTGCAGTGCTGTGTAGAGAGCCCCATGCTAGGGCTGGATAAATGAATATATTTAAATAGTACAGTGCACTGTCTTGCAGAGATATTAGGGAGCTTGGCTCCCAGAAGCATAAATTAATAGTTTTCCACTGGGGCAAGTTTGGATGATACATCATTCTGACATGGCTATAACCCTTGCAGTTTTTGAGCCAGTTCATTTGCAGACGGTTTGGATACGCTACATGCTGCTACACTGCCTGATGTGGATTTATCCTTTGTGATCTCCCTGCCCTCGCAGCCTCAGTAGCTGAGTAATGACCCACCCCAGGCAGGTCCTAAATTTGCTAGAGCAGCTCAGACACTGAATATACTGAGTAAGCAGATGGTGTACCCAACTCAGAGTGGTTTAGATGTCATTTTATGATTAAAAACTGTGTAGTGAGCATAATTCTTGCAACAGGCTACTCCTGGTAGGCATTTATAAAACTGTATCTAAGGGGAAGAGATAATGCATATGGGTGGTCATTAGGCAGGAGTTCAACTATAGGTGGCCTTGGAGAATGTGGGAAGACAAGACTGGGAGACCATGTGGCACTTAGAAGTGGCATCAGACAGTAGAAGAGGAGGCAGTGAGAAAGGATTTGCACACAGAGTGAGAAGTCCACTGAGCCTTCAGAACAGGTTTGAATGTGAGTAGAAAGGCTCAAATAAATTAGTGTAGGAATTTAGATCTTTCAAGAAGGGAAAGAGGAGGAGAGATCTGCCCCTGATGCTGCTACAACTTGTCCACTCTACTCCACCAGAGATCATTCAGTGAGAGGCACCCCGGGTTTGTTTGCTGGGGAGGCAAACAGCAGAAAAGAAACCAAATTAATTTTGTGAATACTACTTTTCCCTAAAAGGTAGAATGTTATGTCATTTTAAACAAATTTTTAGTAGTAATTTCATGGAAGGAGAAGAAGTAGAACTTGGTCTGCATATTCAGTACAGTTACCTTTGTTTCTATTCTTCTGATTGGAGATAGAGAGAAGTAAAGATAGAAAAACAGAGTTCTTCCACACTCCTGCCATCCTTGCTGGCATAGCTCATGTTCCCAGTCACACAATGGGGAAGTGCAGCAGCCCCATGCGTGTGCTCATGGCCTCCTCTTCTGCTCAACTGTCCGGAGTAAGCCACCAGCCTTACGCGTGACTCCCCCTCCCCTGTGGCACAGGGGAAAATGTGAACAAAGAAGGACAAGTCACCAGTTAATCAGTTTGAAAGGAAGATATCATCTGTTACCAGTGTTTTAACTGCTGTGTACTGGCTGCACGGGTAACTGGTCATTTCTTCCCGATAGCAACAGAGTGCATGGGAGAACACTGACTTTCGTCACATCTTTCAGTCCTGCAGATGCAGCTATATAACCCATGGTACATCTTGCACAGAATAAGTTGTTCACCAGTTATCTAGCTCTTGTTTTCCACAGAAGCCCGAATTTATCCTTATTAAAATAAAACCCCCACTATTCTTTCAGGAGCTGTCTAAGGGGGAAACTGGATAAGCAGTAACAGTTCACACGACACATATGTATAAGCACTGATGTGTATTTTGGTTCTTTTGCCATATCTTCATGAAATTTTCCTTACTTTATAGGAAGTCATGGTCAATACAAACAATAAAGTCCAATGTTTCACTCCCTGTGAGGACATGCCAACTTACTAAACATAAAAAGGCCCCTATGGCAGTGAGATGTTTTGTCTCAGTTCCTAGATTCTCCAAATAGGAGCAACGACTCAGACTATCTAAGTTGAGGCCTCCAGGAGCTTGGCTTTTTCTGAAAGTTGGGGCTCATGTAGTTGTCCCTAAAATTCACATAGCCTGAATCTCTTAAGTACTTTAAAAAATGTTCTTATTCTTTCTTTTCTCTGCTTTCAGAATGTTTTGAGAGGACGTCCTCTCATATAGGTGTCCCTCAGGATCCTCTCCACACTGAGCACACCTAAAATACAGTGTTCAAACAAATGCATAGCTAGTATCACTGAAGATGCCTGGGGCTGCCCTATATAGAATATCCCATTGGTCAGGCACTCATCCACAGATGTTCTATATTTCTCTTGCCTTGAGAGCATTCAAACCTACAGAGCCCAGCTCCCAAGAAAATAGTCATCAGGCTATTATCACCTTCCATCCTTTTTAGTTTAAGCTGGAGTCACAAAGAAGAAAAAAATATAAATTTCAGCATGACAGAGGAAGGGGGGTCAGATTCTGCAGCAGTTTGCTTCACATAATGAAATTCAATAAATCAGAGAAATAAGCAAGATTTTTAAGGAATTTTGATGTTGAAAATTCATTAGTATATGTAAAAATCATGCTACCATTAATTATACAACTGTCTCAGAGATGCTGCTTTAGAGCAGCAGAGATGCTGGTAACTTTCATGCATTTTTTTCTCTTTCATAATATACATACTACAGAAATTCACTACTGAAATTATTATTAAATCATACGCTGATGAATGAGCACAAAACTATTAATGGCACATAATTTGTGGAGCACATGTCCACTGGAGTATCTAGCAATCCATGCAAAACTTATAGTATACCCTATGCGCTTTGATTTTCTCTGTTAGATGATTGAAAAATATTAATTAAGAGATTTCTCTAATGAGCTGTGTTCAAGCATAAAATAGGCCACTCCTTTTATAATTTAAGTGTGGTTTTTGGAATATAAAGATCCTCCAATTCCCTGTAGGAACTGACTTCAAATAGGGATTTTGTCTTAACACAGATTTCAGGATCTTTGAAGGGTCTTTGAAGTTTATAATTGGGTCCAAGCTGAAATGTGATGGCATTCACTCAAATACGGGAGTTTACTCTGCTCATGGCTGGTGGAAAAGATACACTTTATTTTTTGAGATATATCCCCAAAATGCTTTGGATACACACTTAGGCAGAAAGTTGGGAGAATATTCACATTACGAAATCAGTACAGCACCCCCTGAGCCTCTGGTCAGTTAATCCTGGATCCCATTCACACAATTACATCAGGCTTACTCTCTTTGTTTTCCATTAAGTTATTATAAAGAGGGCTTTTTGTGCTTTTATTTATTCTGCTTTCATTTGCAAGGCACTGAGAATGCTTAAGCAGAGCAATAGGCAGTTTTTAAGAATATACATAAAGGCCACATTTTATGAAAAACAAAATATTATTTTCTCATCTACACAGGTGGAAAGCACAGAGTGAAACAGCCCTCTGAAATACCAAACTGTATTGGTGTTATGCCTTTCTGAAGTCTGTTAAAAGTAGGAGCCTTTGCAACATGTCCTGACAGTGAAACAGACCTGAACTTCTGGCCTCCTTGGGGAGGTAAGCCTAGCTGAGGACATTGCTTGTCAGAAGTTGCATTTCCAAGCTGGATGAGCTCACTGTGATTTGCTGTCCCTTTCAGGGCTGAACAGAGTGACAGACCAGGAGCATTCTGCTTCAATGAAGTTAAATAGCTAGTTATGTGATGAAGTGAGGGGACTGAAGCTCCTTTCCTTTGCTATTTCCTCTATAGTCATGAACGAATCATAGCTGATGTTAAATTGAAAACTCACTTTAGGTTCAAGCTCCACCACAGCTGTCCAGCTGGACTCCAAGCTGAGTTGCTGCACTCACCACTGCTTTGGCTTTCTCAAGTTGAGACAAAGGAGCCTTCACATGTTGGCAAATCAAAAAAACCCTACAGAGACAGAGAATATACCTTGGCACACAGGTTTGGCAGAAGTGACACTGGGTGATGGTGCATTATAAGCAAAGAAACCCCCCACGTTGTAACCTGCTGTGTCTTTCAATGGCTCCAAGGATGAACGCAGAACAAGGGTCCCATCAGAAATAGACTCTAACTTTGGAATGAGTAGAAGGTAGATCCATTGTCCACTGCAGATACTGAGCCATTTAATACAGCTAAAGAGAGCCTGGTTTCAGACTAATGACTGCTCTGGAGGGACAAGCATGTAAGGGCTCTGCTCCCACAGGATTGCTCTAACCATTAGGTTATAATTACATTTCCTCATGCCTCTTCTTCTTTTGGCTCTGTGACCACTGGCCTCCTGGTGCACATTCACATGCTCCTGAAATATGGGACGTATGAGTTCAAACCTCTCTTCAGCTCAGAAGCCAGAGTGAGATTTCTTTCCTCCTAGGCAAGTACCTTAGATGGTAGGCTTTATGGGAAAGGAGAAAACTGCTGCCACCAAATTCAAGTCAGCCATGATCTTAGATAGCCATCCAAATGGCATATGAGAAAGAAAAAAACCCACATTTTTGTAATATATGCAAGATATTAAGATGATTGAAGTCTAGTATCAAGCTCGGCAACTTTCTTTCTTCTTTTTCTCAGCCAAAAGACTCTGGGGACACTCCTGAGACTGAGTATGAAAGTACTGTCACATCATAATTTAATCACTTCTTCCTTTTCCTTTCCTGGAAAGTCATCTTGGATGGTGTCTTCTGTGCTGAATGGTACACAATCAAAATCCCATTAGTTATACTGGCAAAACCAAATTCATTAAACGTCCCAACCAAATTTAGGCAATTGTTCTTCAATGTCATCGGTGCGGTCAGAATACTTTTTCAATTAATTTTCAGTGAGGAAAAATTCCGGGGCTGTAAGTGAGCAGCAATTTCTGCTCCTGTAAGTCACACTTCCTTTTTCATTGCCCCAGTTTTATTGCAAAGGTTCAAAGACATAGTTTTCAATTCCTGTAAACTGGCAGTCTGTTCCCTGAGACATATGAACAAGTCAGGTAATTAGGCTAATCTTGACAGCCACAAATCACCTGTGCCTTCAAACCTGAAATCAGTATGAAAGCTTGTTTCTCAGACCAGAATTCAAAGAGACAAACCAGCCATTTTCAATGCAATATCCAGCTCATTTCCTTTTGAAGACACATTTGATGACTGCCTTCTATTTTTCTCACACCACTGAAAACAAGCATGAATTCACTGCCCATACCTTAATAAACCTGACAGCTTTACAGACTGACTAATCCACAGCCATTTCCAAGATAACCAGCAATTTTTAAGATGTAGTTTGCTGCAATAAATACCAGAGTGACTGAATTTCTGCTTGTTCTTTAATTCTCATCACTCAGCCAGGGCTTTCCAGTTGCTGCTCGCAGTCCTGTGTGGGTTACTAACATCCACCATTCATTGTGAGAAATTCACTGTGCGTTCAGTACTTCTTTAGCCATAGTTCATTCTGGCACAGCTTTATGCTTTGAGAATACTCCATGAATAATCCACTCAGATCCAAGTCTCCCTATGTAAGGGGATGGAAAATGCTTGTGAAATGGTTCTTCTAATTGAACAGACCTAAACATTTCATGAGCTTTTCCAGTGCTTGAGAAACCATGCTGCAAATAATTTTCTACAAATACCTGTCTGATAAAGAAACAAGGGTATTTGGCAGCATTATCACTTAAGCCATATATATAAAGTGCTAGATGAAGTGAATAAACTATGCAGTGTGACTGGCCAAACATGCCGCAAAAGACACAGTAGCCTCCCTTTTCTCCCTGTGCTCCTCTCTGCAGAAAACCTGTGTTTGAGGGCCCTTCTAAGTTGCTATACCTATGATCAAGAGAGATGTGAACTGAAGTCACTACTAATCAGCCAATGTCAGTTTATATGCTCAATGGAAAGAAGCACATGCAATGACAAGCTTAGAAGGACTTCAGTCTCTAGTTGTACAGATTTTATGTATATGACATTGAACCAATAGCTTGGGGCTAATACATGAGGAGCAGTGAAACAAACTTCTCCCAGTTCTTTGGGAGATACTTTTAATACCATACTGAATTGCTAAGACGACATGCCTCCACATCGCCTGAACATGGCTTATATTCTGTTTCTGCATGAAGCATGAGAATCTCATCCATTCTGTGAGGCTTTCAATTCTGTATAATCTCAGTCTGGGCAATGCTTCAATGTCTATGGCACTTTTACACATTTGTTCATTCTCCTCACCACCTAAAGGCAGCTCGCAAGACAAGTGGTATGGGGTTGCACCTCCTAATGAATTGGCAGTGTTTATTGCTTACTACAGGAAGTGTACTTAGTTGTGCCTAAAAGCTCTCCAAGTTCTTCTGCTCAAGCCTACCACTTGTCTGACCAGACCTTCACTGTGTTTCTACATGTTCTCTTTTGAAGATGACTACTTATCTGCAACTAAGGATCACAGTCACATTCACAAATGTAAGCCATCTCTTAAGCATCTAAATCAGGGGCAAGAGAAGGTTTCTAAAGGTATGTGAAAGCCAGTGTTGAACAAGGGCATGGGAACTTCTCCCTAGTCTTGTGTAGGTGTGAAGATCTGTTAAAGATGGTCTAGTTGGCAAAGAACTGCCTGTGACAAATTCAGCAAGAGCAGGGGTTGGCAGAGAGAGTCTGAATGGGGGAATGAGGAGGTTTGAAGTAACAGAAGGGATATTCTGACCCAGACATGGGATGGGTGTGAGGGTTTGCATCTGTGTAAGGCAGTCCTAGAGGCAGGATTAGAGTCCTTGGGAAAATACACAAAATTTCTTTTGGGCATCAGGCAACTTCAACCCTTGCAGGCACTTTGTCTCTCACCACCTGTGGAGCAGTTACTGCAGTGATGGGCAAACTGCGTAAGGGCTCTAGAGAGGCTCCAGCTGCAGTCAGCCACACACTCAGCACAGGGAGACTGGACAGGATTCATTATGTCCCCCTTGCTGTTAGGTAATAAAGGCTTCTGTTGAGCTGGTAGTGTATGTACTGCAGCTATGTGTTGTGTGGATGCTCTGTGATCTGAAATGACCTGGAAAATGCATTTTGCTTTTCAGATATGTTCTGGCATGCTCCAAAGCACACACAAACAATCTCTTGCAAACTGAAAGGCTTTTTGGCATACCACTTCAAACAAGCTTATCAAAGAAATACCTGTGGTAGATAAGTCTCTGGGCAAAAAACCCACAGCACAGAGAATTAAAGTAATGACCATCCTCTGCATTCCCATGTAGTTTACCACCTTGGAACTCATAGTGTTTTAGGAACTCTAAGTCATAACACTCTAGCAAGCCAGAGAAGTAGTATTCTCCACTTTGGTAGATGAAGAAGCTGAAGCTCAGACTGGCCAGATGACTCAGCAGTGTAGCCAGGAGTATAAAACACCCCTGGAGTAGCTGAGATGAGATTTACAAAGCAAGCCTATACAAAGAGCTTCATATGTATATATAACATAAATCTCCTGCCAGTCACTTTCACCTGAAGAACATTTCTCCTTTTGCCCTTTTTATTGCTATCATTCATCCTGTACTTTCTCTAAATCCACATAAATTGTACTAATTATTTAGTCCAGTCATTTGCCATTTTTGTCACACATAATATTTTGTACCTGAAGAATCTCGAATTCACAACTGAATCTCATTGTAGGTGGTCTTCCAGAGGGCATCCACTGACTTTCTTAAGTCATAGCTCATAAATTCTTCTACTCTTCTATTGCATAGAAGCCAAGTACACTGGAAAAAACATTTTCAGTTAGCTTTCTGTTTCTTTCACATTCTTTGTAGGATTCTCCCTGAATAGTCTACCAGTCCAACTGTTTTCAAAGAAATGTTATGCAATAAATCTATTTCATTTACAGCTTCCTGAACACCTTTATGGCAAAGCAGAATATAAAATCTGTACCTTGATTCATGAAAATTTCCCATGGCAGTTCAGCTCTGAAGAACCTTTCTTTAAAGGCTGGCACAATATGTTAAATGTCCAAAGAGTTCAGTGCTGTTGCCTTTGGATACCACATAACATGGTACCAAAATACGAGAAAGATATAGAACCAGAAATGCTGCACAGAAATGCACTAATTAGATCATTGCTTATTCAAGGGAAGAGATCTTTCATCTCCAGGAACTCAGGCAATTAGGTGAGGTCCCTCACAGTACACCACAGGGGCAGTCAGCTGATACTAATGAGTTTTGTGCTGTAGTTGAGTAAACAACTGGTCATCACGGTCTCATTAAGGCTCTTCCATGTCTATGTTTTCTTCCCAGATGCTGGGCTCTGTGGTCTGGTAACATGTAAAGGCCTTGTCATTACTTTGTGCCTGCACATATCGCTTCTGCTTGTTCCTTCTACCCTGTGCCCACGCTGTTTTGTCTGCAGTGTGGGACTGGTGCTGACCCTGCCCATTCAGCCCTCATCCCATCCACATCATTCTTTCCACGTCCTAGCACAGCTTTCACTGAATGCACAAACCTGCTTATAGACATGCCTCTTTCTTGAGCTTATTTTACCAGCAATGAAACTTCCAGTTACAGAGAATAGCTCTTTCAGTTCTAGTCAGCTATGGTGCTAGTCAGCATAACAGTCATCACAACAGGATGAGTTTTAGGCTATTTTGTAATGATCATTTACAACAAAGTAGCAAATTTTTAAGTTACACTGACAGCACTTTTACTTCAAGCTGTTCAAATACTTCAACATAGCTAATTTTCATTATACCTCTTGAGCCTGTTGATTTTTTTAATGTATCAATTAATATTTAGTGAGTTTTTTGCAAAATAAAAGTATCTGCACACAAGAAATAACTAAAGTCTGAATGTAAATCAGTTTAGCCATTTGAATTCATAGACAGTAGAGACTGGCTTTAAAAGCAGATACACAAAGTAATTTGTGGACTCTGGGCCAGACTGTGCTCTCCAGTATATCCACTGTAACTTTATACTAGACTAAAAGACAACAGACGTGTGATGTGAGAAGTTGTAAGAGGCCAGAACCTGAACAGCAGAGCTGGTCAGAGAAATTTGGGTAGAACTAGAGACTGATGGAATCAGCCATTCTGCTGAAATCTAAGACCTCATCAAATCGGATCAATATCACTTGTATTTTATTTCCAAAGAAAACTAGACTACATCAATACACTGCTTTACGTACTTTAATTTCTTATTTAGAATATTTCAACATAGCTTCTTTTACATAAACAGAAATAAAAATACCTGCAATGAAATCAAAGATGGAATTCAGTCACTTAAACAGAGGTATCTTTTGCCATTTGAGATGCACTGGCTGACAGCTGCTGCTCCAGAAAGGAGAAGGTCTCCCATAGGTCCTGTGCACAATTAATATAACACAAGTAGATATATATAGATGTAGTTACAAATATATGCATTAGATGTTTGTGTTTAGGAAACTAAATCCCAGCACCAGTGATTGTCAATAACTGGGTTTAATGCCTGGATACATTTCAGCATTCAAGGTTAACATCTTTAAATTTCTCCTGCAATTAAAGATAAATATGAATTTGCTTGGTTTATGGTCCTTGAACTTACCCCATAACATCTGCCTTAAAATGCATTTGCTACACCTTTTGTATATACTGCTCACTCTGATGCTTTTGAGCTATAGTGTATAATACTCCATTGTTTCTAATCAAGAACAAATTATTTTCATAAACAGGTATCTATAATATCTGTCTATGTAGACTTTATTTGGGACTGCTTACCTTAAAATAAATTTCCAAATTAAGACACTTATTCCAGGAGGAGAGTGTTTTGGAAGTAGATAATGCCAGGAAAATGTGCTCTCATTCCGAATAAGATCTGTGCTTGGAATTATACTGAATTCAGTAGTCCTGAATATATATACATATATATATGTATGTGTATCTCATCTTAATCCAGGATAATTTTGAGATGCATGCAAAGCCTTGGTTATTTGCACTTAGTTATATGAAACAAGCTTTTTCTTGTCATATGCTTTTCTTTCCCAACCTTTTCTTTCTGGAAGTAACCTAACCCTTTTCAAACAGAAGCCTGCCAGACCACAGGCTTTTTTGTCACCGAGAGAACCCTGGGGTATCACTGAACAGGCACAAAGAACATAACAATGCCCAAGAAGTAAAGTATGTTTTATATAAGCATATTTAAGCAGCAGAACCTGTCTCATCTCTCAGCTTGAACAAATTTCACAATAAGCGCAGGAAAACTTGAAAGGGTGGGAAAAGAAAACTCTGCCTGTTTTAATGCCCTCTGAAATGGTAATTTGCTACAAAATTAACATTAAGGTGAAGAGAACTACTCACAAAGTACACCCAAAACATATTGAGCTACTAAAGGTTTAAAAAAAGAGGAGGGTTTGGTTTATATGGGTTTTTTTATGAAATACAGGGCTCATGAGGTGGAGCAAAATGCAGAACTTTGAGGGCAGATTCAGCTCTTGGTTTAATTTTCTGCTTTACAAGAAGCTTTTTAAATAATTGGAGAAGCCACCCAGGGACTAGACCCATAAAGGGAGACTTTAAATTGACCCTTAGGCTTCTTAAAACCCATAGGTATGTGCTAAATGTCGACACAGGTCCCATCCTGGCTGCAGATGCACAGAGATTCCTGTCTGTTTCGCTCTCAAGAGAGAGATTCTGGAGGATCAGTTAAAACGTGCCTGCAGCCGGCTGACAAGTGGAACCCCATATAAAGAGCGGAACCAGCTGATTTCTGGGCATGGGAACTCCTGGCAGGCAGACAGCTGAACGTAGGGTCTTTCTTGGTCAAAAAACCTTTACACTTACAGAAGATGCAACTGTGTGTAGAGAAAGGGACCAATGACTGAAAAACATGTCTACCTCGCTTCCCTTGGCTCATTTATATAGACAGCCCACCTCTACAGCAGAAAGAATTATCTTTAGTTTTACACTCATGACGTAGGAGTTGTCTATGCTGGTTTTAATGGAATATACATTGCAACGTCAAAGAGAGAGTCAAGCCCAGTCTTGTTTATGTGGCTAGTTTTTTCCCAGAGACAGAGACCGCCAATTAATTTTGCCCAGATAACTAAAAAGCTGTTGTAGTAAGGATTTGTTTTTTCCTACTGAGCTGGGCTACCACAAAAAGCATTGACCTGGAAGTGAGATAGCCACATAGCTTTATCGATCCTTGGATAAATTATCTCTTTTTAACATACCTTTTCCTAAAGAGTGACCAGGAGTTGATATTCAGGTTTTGAAAATTACTAAAGATCGAATTCCGTTCTCATTTACATCAGTGTGAATAACACCATTGAAGAATCTGATCCGCAAACTAATGGCGAATATTTTCTCTGACATGAACACAACTCATTCTTCTGTTATGTAACTTGAACAGATTTTTAGCTTTGTTTTCCTTTGTGGCTATTTCTTTTTTTTTTTTTTTTTTCTATAGCTTTAACATGAAAACAGATGGGAGTTCTGGTCAATATAGACACTCATGAGAGAGAGAGAAATTTAATGTAGTGGGTTTAATTTAGCTAGTACATAAATGAAAGACTGTCCTTCTGTTCTTTCTCTTTTGGTTATTTTTCTTTTTGTCTGTTAACCTTGCTCCTAATTTTTTATAATGTTCTGAAAGATTCTACTTTTGGACTGAGCGTCTCTGTGTTTTGCCTCAAATAAATAATACAAAGTTTGTCTTCTTTACGATCTGTTTTCCGTATAATACTTCTGTCTCCTTGCTCATTCTTTCTCTTTTCTAACCTTAGCTGAAGTCAGCGTAAGTACTGTGACCTAAAATTACATTCAACAGCAAATCTTTGTGCAGCAAAACTGTAAATATGTGCACTGACCTTTAAAGATTATGCACAATGAATTCTAAACACACCTGTGATGTTCTGTAACCCACAAATGAAGAGCAGCTTTTATGAATAATTGTGTGCAGTGATGGGTGTACTTCTTCTGCAAAGGCAAAACCTCTAACTCCAAATACTGTTACTATTCTCAAGCTGAAAAATAATGTTTTTATATATATAGAAGGGAGTACATTCTATATTTCAGTGTTGATACTTTACCTCCCATTCTGGTATCTGAGGCTGCATCTTACTGGTAAATAAAATGGAGCAGGTCCCATTCTTGGGCCCTGAGGGCAAGTTGCACCATACAGATCATATCTGTACAGCTAAATTATATTTCTGTCACCCACCTCTGAAAGACAATGGCCTTCTTTATAATCCTTAATGGAAACAGCTGCTGGCCTGACCTATCCCATATGCTGGGAGGGTTTGCTTCTTAAACCAAACCCATGTCAATCTAAGTGTGCTAGCAACATGCAGTGCTCAATGCTGTGCCTTGGCCTTGTTTAGTATAGTATTATAGCCAGCTCACGTGATTTCTGGCACTTGCTCAATTGGTATTTGATATTCAGTTGGTCATTCAGCCTTTCTGCCTTGCAATTGTAGTTTGACTCTCTGATATTACATCATGGATAGCTTTTCCAAGATCTTCAGTATATTTCCTTAGGTCATAAGAGTTCCAGAGGAATGTAAACCTGCGTCATTAGTCCATTTTCTATCTTTATCTTCTGATATGTCTTTCCAGAAAGCAGATTTATTTAGATATATCTGCTTTCAGAGTTATCTAGCGCTTCTGGAGAGAGTGTAGACCTTCAGGGGTGGATACAATGCTTCTTCCCCCAGTGTCTTAGATACAAGATACAAACATCGTATAATAGTTCACTGCAGTTCCACCATCCTACTTGACTTAACCTGCACATTGTCTGGAGCAAGGACTACGGGCCTGAATCTGCTTTTACCCCCTACTTTCAGACCTGAGCAACTCCTATGTTATACCAAAAGTATGGTATTGAAGGACATTGGAATAATTTTCCTTCCCTTTTTCATCTTTTTGTCAACTGTCTAATCCAATTATGAATTATGTTAAAGTTAACTAATCACCAATATGCAGTAAGTAATGCAGTAGCATTTAAATGTGATGCTGAAGTGCCATGAAGCAAATGTCTCTAGATTGTTAATATGATATAGTTATCTCCTCATGCAATGTGATTTTTATAACAGGTAATGAAAAGCACTTTCCAAGGCGTACAACAATTGCTGCCACTAAAACTATTGGCCAGATCTACACAGAGATACCTCTAGTGGGAAGGGGAAAACAAAACCTTTTCCTTCCCCATAGTCTCTAAATGGAAGCCTGATTCTGAGGTTTTTACATCAACATCAATGACCTTACAATACATATTTTTCTCATTTGTATTCTTCACTGATTACCATTCTGGATAAGTGATATTGGGTTGGTGTTGATGTCAGACCAGAATTTATACCTTTCTGCCTAGAGTACTTGGGAGCCCTCAAGTATCAGAAGTCTATCAATATATTTTCACAGTTCAGTGTGATGTGCTGCCATCACACAGCATTACAAACCTGGAAATGTTCCTTCTGAGTAGATAACATATCAGAGTTCAACCTAAGTCATGTGTGCTCTTAAGCTTTCTTGGTATGAAGAGAATGCAGCATTTTATGTTTCCTTATCCAAGACTCCCACTCGGGGTTTATTCTTGAGCACACCACAATAACTGCAAATAAGCAGATACAAGACTTTACAGGGTTTCCAAAACATAATTATATTCTATTTATCATAAACATACACAGATCTAGAAAAAAATAATAACACACCTGTCAGAATTTCCCCACCTCAGTTGCCTTCTCTTCAACAGTCATTGGATATGCTTCAGAGTTCTCTGAGAAATCCAGGATCCTCCACACTGAATGTGAAAGCTCTCATCACACTCATGGCCTCTCTCTTGCTCTCAAGCAAGTAATTGTATTTCTACTTTGGCTTGTCTCACATGCTACGGCTAACTACCTGAGACTGGAGCTTAGTGATGTGATGTAAACTTTGAGCATAGAAAATTTGCTAATGGCAAACCCACCTGAAATATATCTGGCTGCAGTATTGGGGGTTTATAAAAGTATGTTGTGAATCACTTCGGTGGGAGCTGCAAAACCTGAAATAGAGAAAGAAATGAGATTCAGGTAGTTCAGGCTGCTTGAGGATGATTTTGAATATAACTGTAGACATAAGCTTGTGTTGTCTGAATTCATGTCCCTTCCCTGCTGTGCAGCATTCCTCTGTCAGTGTTAGTTCCCCTCTTGTTCATGGCTTTTCAGCCATGGTAGTTTTCAAGGGCAGCTGTTCTGCCCTCGGCAAAATCCAGCAGCCTCAGATGCTGGTTTGCTGCAGAACAATTGGAGAAAGCTGTTTTTTCTTTTGGATTCATCCATCTAAGGACAAAGAGTTTTCTTTGACCTGTATCACTGACCTTTTGGATTCTGCTCTAGTACATACGCAAAAAAGAACCCCATATTCAAGACAAGGCTGCAATCTGGACATGGCACACATGGGAAGTCCCAAATTCACATCAGTGTTATAATCGGCATTTAGACATATTCCACAGATTATTATGTGTAGGTTAGCAATTAAGGCATATGTTTATAGTTTTTAAATCCCTTAATTCAGTTTCTTCTGAATAATGAAATAAGACGTGTTTTCATGACCATAAACATAAGCAGTGGTTGCTTGCTTATTTATCACAAGATTTACCACAAGATCTCTTGATAACCGCATTTCATTTATTGCTTTAAGGAAGGGTTAAGAAGGGTAGCTGTGTTACATGCTTTTCCAAAAGTTTTCATGATAAACCAGGAACATCCACATTAACACCTTTGCTATCAACCACCACTACATGCTTTTTCATACACACCAACATTTTCTGCCTTTTTCTGCTAAAGACAGCCCAAATGAGACTTTATTTTAAGAAATTAATAAATAATGGGCAATCCTGCACTGGTTTTATAATATCTGTTAGAAAATAATTTGCTTTTGCAGATGATAGTGGTCATTTATTTCTTTCACCTGGGACAGGTGAATACCTCCAATATTTCGAATGCTCATAATGGAGTTAGGCTGTAATCTTTGTCCTGCTTAAGTCAGAGCTAACTCTTTTTGCCTTTTTCTTTAATATCTTCACAGAATGAGAGAATAGCTGAGGATCGGAGGGGTATCTGGAGGTCATCTGGTCCAACCTCCCTGCTCAAGCAAGGTCTCCTACAGCAGGTTGCCCAGGACCACATCCAGGTGGCTTTTGAGTATCTCCAATGAGGAAGACTCCACAACCTCTCTGGGCAACCTGTTCCAGTGCTCAGTCATAGAGCACTAGACACCCAGGTCCTTCTCTGCAAAGTTGCTTTCCGGCTGGTTGGCCCCCAGCATGTACTGGTGACTGGGGTTGTTCCTCCCCACATGCAGGACTTTGCATTTTCCCTTGTTGAACTTCATGAGGTTCTTGTCAGCCCATTTCTCCAGCTTGTTGAGGTCACTCTGAATGGAAGCACGACCCTCTGGCGTGTCAGCCACTTCTCCCAGTTTTGTGTCATCAGCAAAACTGCTGAGGGTACACTCTGTCCCATCATCGAGATCATTAATGAAGACGTTGAGGAGTATTGCATCCAACATCAAACCCTGGGGTACATCACTAGTTATTGGCCTCCAGTTAGACTTCATACCACTGATCACTACACTCTGAGCTCAGCCATTCAGGCAGTTTTCAGTCACATCACTGTCAGCTACTCCAGTCCATATTTCATCAGCTTTTCTATGAGGATCTTATGGAAGACAGTGTTGAAAGCATATTGAAGTCAAGGTAGACAGCGTCCACTGCTCTCCGCTCATCTACCAAGCCAGTCATTTTACCATAGATAGTTATGGGGTTGGTTTGGGTATTTTGATTGACTCAGCAACAGGGAATTGCTCTGCAAGGCATAAGGGCTAACAGAGCAGTGTCTCATGCTGAAGCTATTTCAGGGCTTCTGAAGTCACTGAAGATTTGGAAAAGATCAGAGTCCTAGAGATAGCCAAGCTTGAGCACTTACAAAGGAGCATAAGCTAGTTTCTCTCCAAATGCCTCTATAAACATTAATGCAGCGGAGCAGGAAGGGACAAATCTATCTTCTTTTTTACTGTCCAAAATAAGGTCTGAGAAAGAAGACTGCAGTCTTCTTCCTCTTCAGTTATAACAATGGAGACACTGAAAGAGGACATCTAATTCTGTTTTAGCTGACAGTAGGCTTAATGCTAGATGGAAGCTATCCTGAATCAACACAGTAAGTAATGACGTAGGGTTCTTGAGCTGGCAAGAGATACCTGCCTGAACTAACACTACCCCTGCTAAAAAATCTACTACACAAAAAAGAAAAGATAACCAGATCCTAGAAAATATCTGTCTTCAAAGAGAACTGAGGCAGGTTTGTTGTGTGTTTCTAACTCATTATAGATTCATTTTCCAAATCTTTTTCTATTTCTTCATTTCAGTTTACCACAGTTTAAAAATTATTTGCTACCAGAAAATGAATTCTAATGGTGACCTTTGCCACCATTTTGTATCAAACTGCTTACTGAATTATAATTATTTCATATATTAGACGGCAAATTCTTTGCAGGTGGTATAACACAACCTAGACTGAATTGCTCAGGGAGTCATCTGGGAACAATGTGAAAAAATCATAAAAATAACAGAGTTTCATGTATTTCAGCTGATATGTCAAAGATGGTGAGCCCCTTTCAGAAAATACATGTTGACTTCTTCTTATTGGCTTCTATTGATCTTTAAAAAAAAACCACTCAAAAATCTGGTTAGAGATTTTGAAGTTCTTTTTATGTTCTTAAGCTTCCACATCATTATATTCTACTTCAAAACTGGTTAAGAACAGAAGACATGACTGTACTAGGGAATACAATCTTTTTGGCAGGAAGGACTTACAGCATCATCTGTGGTAGTTTTATACTAAAAGGTAGTTATGAACAGGTTGAAAACTGTCATTTAACATCTTGGTTTTTAGTAAACATGCCTATTCTGTATGATGAAAGGCAGTCCAGCTATTAGAAACACAATACAAAAATGGGTCAGTGGTGGATTACTGTGATGCTGTGGAAAGCACGGGTTTGCAAATGTCAGTCTTTAGGGGTCCTTTGGGAAGCTAGCATAAGAGTGATTTTACTGAGCCAAACTGGATACACAGACTTTCTCAGTTCAACGTTTCATAGTAAACATACCCAAGAAACATAGCAGCAATTAATCAGAGTGACTAAAGTCCATGTGGTAGACAAAGAACATAAGGTAATGACAGCTCTTGTCTTTCACTGGTTTTGGCTAAACTCAGGTACAAGAACTGAACAAAGATGCACATACTATCATGCATATTCATTAAACATGGCGAATTGAAACTGCTTTGCCTAATTGTTCTTGTATTTATTTCCCATGGATACAGTTTCAAACAGGAATGATCAGTTAAAGAATACATTTCTAATGAAGAATTAGCAAATAAATGTACGTTTTTCTCCTTGTGAAGAAAGCTATTTCCAAGTTTTACTCATCCAGCTTGGGAAGAAAGGAACATCATGTGATCAGCATGTTCTAGCAGAGTTCGGATTTTGCATATTCCTGCAAGCAGAGTCTACATATAAAAATTATTTACAAGAAATATCTGGTGAATAAATTTGAATTGCAAAAATGTTTTATTTTTAAATTGAAAAAAACATTAAAAAATTTCAGGTGATTTGACTATGAGAAAAAGCTAAAATAACCAAATTATTAACTGAGGATTAGCTACTTAGCTTTATCTGAGATATTTTTATAATTAATTCTAAATAGGACTGCAGTTCACTCTTTGTAAATATGACAGATTATCACTGGAAGAATTCAGTTGTTTCAGGTAGTCAGATGATGGCATTGATTGCTTTCCTAACAAAGTACACATGTGTAAACAAAAACTAAAGTCTTGTTGAGCTTTTTTAGTTGCTTATCACTTGATTATGAGGATGATCACTTTTCAAGAAGCTAATGTTTGTATTAAAAGGTAAATAATTATTTATCAGATCCTCTTCTGCAAGGCAATTGTTTTATATCTGTAAGCCCAGGCAAGCTATACTGATAAACAGCACACCCATAATATGCCCAAGCAACTTTCTTATTTTGTTTTTAAAGGGTGATCAACAGGTTTTCCTGGGTTGGGCAGTTTTTGTTTCAGCATGTCTTGTATAAAGAGTTTAATTCTGTCTTATGTAATGCGCTTGATGATTGATTCCTTTTCTCCAACATGTAAGTCTTGCAATACCACATGATAAACATATTATTTTCTAGCTGATCAAAATCGGTATTTTATATCATAACTTTTATAGCACGACATGTTACAAATGTAGCATTTTTATCATTATTTGAAACTCTCTACTGGTCACTATGAGAGAAAATATATTTATTCTTTGAAAACCTCACCTCCCTTACTTCTGTGGAATTTATAGCTAATTATTCCAACCAATGACAATTTATCTCTTCTTTTGTAGAAATGTCCCTCAAATCTTTCCAGAATCTGACCATATTTCAGTGCAGTGACTGTCTTGTCAGGACAGAATTGCCCTCCTCTCACGCAATGGGATAGTCTTGCTGTAAAATTCCAGCAATGTCTGATACTGAATATAGGTAATATTAAGAAAGCATTTAAGTAGTGCTAGCTGCCTTTCAAATTTTTCAGTGAATGAAAAAAATAAGTCACTAACTTGAGTAAGCACTAACACAGAAATGTAGATTCATTTTCAGTATTCAGAAAAATTTCCAGTAATATACTTAACTCTACACCTATACACTTAGGAACTTTTCCACAGTCAGGAAAGGAATGACACCAGTGTAACATCCCTGGCCCAGGCACTCAATGCATCTCCTAACAGGTGTAAATCCCTGAGGCTGTAGGGTAATGCCAATCACACTAGCTGAGGACTTACTATTTTTTCACAGTGCCTTTCAGCATTTGATTTGAAAATATCCAAGAAGAAATTGAGAGTGAGATTCATCTCTCCTAACTTCAAATATTTAAATTTTACAATTTTGCCTAGCCTATGATGTCTACATGTGCTATACACACATTGCTCTATAAAGACGACTGAATATGTCTAAACAGGACTCCAGCTGTTGAATATTTGGGTGACTGAAGTCTTAGAACAGTTTATAGTCAATACAGAAATATGTTATCTGTCTTAATGGTGGATATTTCTCTCCATTCCTCTTTAAAAAGCGACAAATTGCTTCTGAAGATGAAGTTTTGTCTCCATTAACTAGAAATACAGTCTAAATGAACCGCTGTTAGCTCTAACTGTCAAGACCTTAGAGGTCAAATCATTTGCTCAGACTTCAGTGTCTAGGGACATCTGAGACTCTCTGGGCTATATGAGGGTATATGTATTTAGCTTGGCAGATGTGGCCCAGGATCTATGGGAAACTTTCTGGAGTGGCAGCTAGGAGCTAGGCAGGGCATCTTCAGGCAGCTCAGATGGCATTGGATCCCCATGTGGAGACAGCAGAATCAAGATCGCGACTTTGACACAGGTATGTGACACATGACATATGTATGATGTGAGGTGAACCTCATCCTAACTGTGATTGCTGATTTAAGTCCATCATTTAGTTCTGCATTATTTCATGCCACCAAACTCTTGCACTGGGTAAAGCTGTTGGCTTAGCAAACTAAGTTGACTGACTGTTGGGTTGTAGGGAATCTCTAGGGCCTTGGTGAAACCTGTAGCAGCCTGGACATTATCATGCTCTAATGCTGTGGGCTGCTTGCATTCTTCTCAGAAAACAAGGTATTTGAAGTTGCTGCTTTATTGGTCACCAACTGCTGATGGAAGTGCCATTAAAACCCTTAAAGCCATTAAAACTTGTCTTTGATACATTTAGTTTGTATCATCTACATTTCAAGAGTGCTACCACAAGGAAAAATTTAGATATATGACCTTCTTTTTCTCTTTCCTCTTTTTTTTTTAAAAACAAGCTTGATTCCCTTTTCAATTTTTAGATGGCTCAAATTGGATTGTAAGGAGGAACAAAGAATTAGAAATTGATTTGGACTTCCTGGGCCTGCCACACCCAGCTTTTTTTGCAGTCATGCAGTATACGTATGTGACATGCAAGAACAGGAAGACTGGAAGGCATGTCTGTGAGTATATTTGTGCATGTTTGCTTTGAATTGTAATGCACAAGAAAAGAGCTGCTGCATCGCCACAGAGAAAATGTTCAGCTGAGGATTGCACTGATGCTCCTCCTTTTTCAGGAATAAAACCTGAATGGTTTGCACAGCCTCTGCCTAAAATCCATGCTTACAGGTCCTCACAATTACCACTCTGCTTCACTTAGTTCTTGTTATCCTCTCCCTTCTCTTTTGCACACCTTGTCACCCCACAGCCTAAGTTTTTACCTGTGAAAAAGAACAAATATAAATATATAACCACATTAGCAGAACCAGAAATTATTATCAAGTTAAATAAGGGGAAAAAGTATTTTCTCTGTGTCAGTGCATGTGTAATTATTCTCACATGCAGAGAAGAGCAAGAAGAGGTAACATGTTGGAGACTGTTTCATTTGGAAAGTGCTTTGTTAGCTTTCAAGTAGGTTACACCTCACGTGATTTGGTGGAATTACTTTCCATTTTCCTTTTCACGCTGGGTAAGAGTAAAGATTTAAACACTATAAAGCATGTATGCTACAGAAAGTAGGTTAGAGGAGTTCTGTGATTATAGAAGTTCACCCAACCTTTTTTCCCAATTAATTTTCAAAGCTTTTCAACAACCATTGCTGGCTTGTAAATTCTTGTTCTCCCATTATTTACTCTGCCATGCATGTATAACCTGCAATATATGTAAACACTCTGACATACTAGGCTTACTTCCCATCTCATCCGAATCAGTCTCATGCCAGTGATTTTGGTGGAGTCATCCTTGTTTCAGGCCAGTGATGAATAGAAATCAAGCCTTTGTATACAGAATATTTGAACAAAAATGCATAATTGAGAAAAGAGGGCAATGTATTAATAGCTGATTGCTTACTAGTACTTTTGCCTTCCCACTGATTGCAATGACAGCGAAGCTGATGAACGTCTTGTTCAGTTATACTTGCTATGGGGTGGAAAGCTCTGGGGTGGGTAGAAGTGGAGCTCTAAGACCTGGCCCAACTATCTCCTCCTGCAAACCTGAGTCAGAGTCCTCAGGCACAGAGATTAAAAACAAAACATTTCTATTTTGGTGCTTTATCATAATTACCCAGGTTTGAAAACATCAGTCTAATTTTCTTACCCATATTGGCAGAGGATTTTCCTGACTCCTAGGTCTTTTTCTAATTACAAATCCTTTCCCCCCACCCCGTCTCCCCTCCCTGTTTTTTTTAAAATATAAAATAACATTAAAACATTCCTTTTGTGGAAAAGCATCTCTAGGATGTATTTCTCTTTTTATAGTCACATTGCTTCACTAGTACTAAAATTTGTCAAAAATAATACAAATATTAATGGTTTTGGCATCTTCACACACAAAGCCCTTTAGAGAGGCAAGGATCTCAATTTTCAAACGAAAGACAGATTTTCAGAATGTCATTACTTTGCACTTCTGCTTACTGGCCTCTTACAGGAAGCCTTTGTTTAACTTCAAGCCATGAAACCCACATGCTTGCAAATTGCTTTGGAAAATTGTAGTCCCTTCAATAAAATTTTATCTGTGTGGAGCACCTGAAATAGGATATCTGAATGACTTTCTAAAGGTCTGTTTTCAAAGAACATGCTTTTTGTACCAGTACCTAAAAAAAAAATCTATTTTTAACACCAAAGCAATAAGGTTTTTTTCAGTCTATTACTTATGAAAGTCTGGCTTCCATGAGAATTCACATTCTTCGTATGGTTTCCTTCACTTTGGACCTGAAAAAGTGCAAGAAATTCTGATTGTTTGCCAAGTGATGTTGGTGGTGTTGGCACTTTGGAAACACAGGGAAATGTGATTCTTGTCTTAAGGCTCAGTTCAGCCCCAGAAAATGGTTCAGACACGTCTAAATGTATGAAAGTAAGAAGATATTTATTTGTAGGCTTAATATAATAAGTGTGCTTGAAGGAATGGTTTGGTTGCAAGTTGGGAGCAATTCCGTGCACGAAGAAGGAGATGTTTCTGCTTCTCTAAGAAAGGATGGAAAAAGTTACCTGATACAAAGCTGTAGTCCTAGGCTCTTAAAAAACCTCAGAATTGTTTCCAACAAGCAGGTTTAGGATGCCAAATTTGGTGAAGGACAGTTTTTTCCCACCACGACAGTTTCTCAGCCCAGCCAAATTCTAATCTGGGGGGTAGCAGTTTTCCCTGAAATCACTCACCAAGATTAGTGAGCCACCAGGCTCATTTAATTCTATTTTGGTGCATATCCATGAGAGAACTTAACAGTTCTTCCAGCACAGAAAGGGAAATACCACCAGCAGTTGCAGAGAGCCAGAGGCTATGTGGCTTTTGGAGTAGCAAGGAGAAGTTAAATAGACTGGGAGCTGGCTGCAGAAAGAGGGCTCGGTGGCTTGGATATTGGGATGAAAGGCTCAGAGCTGGCACGAGAAACAATATGTTTCTGGCAAAGGGGGCTATAATCACCATGAAAGAGCCTTGTGGGTGGCCCATTAAAAAGGGGGGTTACAGCTGGGTCGGTAGGAGGCTGGCAGAAGAGGGTTCCTGGCTGTCAAACTGGCCAGCCTGAGTATGCTTGTAGCAAGGCAACGACCTACAGGGAGCTGGCTGGACAAACTCCATCTCTACACCCCACAGGCATTGGGCTGTCTTTAGGGCTGAATGAAGTATGGTGATTTTACATTGGTTGGTAACCATTTGTGTACACAGGACATGAAAAGAATATTCCTCAGAAACAAAGGTTGAGAAGGGGTACCTTCATTACAATAGGATCAAGTGAACACAGAGCATTCCTGAGAAAGGCTTATTTAAACACATCTGTAATCCTCTAGGTACTAAGATTGCACAACCTCCTTAGACTGTCTTTTCTAATTCTTTACTCACCTTAAAATTATAAAGTATTTCCAAATAAAACCAAGATTTGTAGCAAACTAAGCTATTTACTTGTTGCCCTACCCTCTGTGGACTTGGAGTACAAAAGAGAATTATTCTGCTAACAAAAAAAAAAAAAAATCCTGTTACAGGATTGGAAAGCTTTTCAGGTCTTTCCTTCCTTGTTTAGTTTGTTTATACGTAAGCTAAATATGACCATATCTTTCCAAACTTTTTAATGGGTCCTGTTTTCCAAAGCTCTGTTTTTGCTGTCTTTCTCTAGATTTTCTGTGACTGCGTCTTTCTTAAAATATGATGGCCCAACTAAATATAGTACTCTGGCTAAGTCCTCACCAGTGCCAAATACAGCAGAACAGTGACCTTCCAGACAACACAAAATGACATATGCCTTTTTACAACAGCATGACATAGCTGATGCAGAGTTAGTCTGTGAAGCTTTCTAACTTGTAGGTCCTTTCTGTGTTATTGCTGCCAATCAGTTAATGCTCTCTTCGGTATTAAATCCCCACATGCAATATATTGAATTTCACCTTTATTGAAATTCACCTTTTTTATATGAAATGATTCTTCAGACTGTCAAGATCATCTTCAGTGAACCCTGGCTGCCATCTTCACTCACTCAGTTTTTAATGAAAGTTCTTTCATCCAAACTATTAAAAAATATTGAAGAATACTGAGCACAGGACAGAGCTCTAGAGAACGTGACGTAATAAGAAATGGTTGACAAATAGCTCTAGTGCAGATGTGTGCTTTTAGCTGTGAACCTGCCAAAACCATCATCTATACAAGACTTATTTGAGAGAGTGCCACGTGGAAAGATCTCAAAGGCCGAAAGTCAAGATACGTCCTCCTGCTGCCTCTCTCTCTGTACGTGACATGATTTTCTCTGGAGAAGAAAGGAATTGCAGTGGATTAATATGTTTAATTCTTGACAAATAGTCATCTTTTTTCTTATTACATAATTATCCTTTAGATACTTACAAACTGCTTTTAATAATTTGCTTTTGATTCTTCCTGGCCATCAAAATGGCGTATTTTTATAATTTCATTCTACCCTTTCAAAATTGGAAATATCTTTGCCATCAGGTTCCCTTGGCTTCCATGATTTCTTGAAGAAAATTGCTTCAGGGTTGGGAGTTGCTATAATACACTCCATCGATCTCCCAAATTTGAGAATATCTAAAATATTCAAAGGTTTTTGAGCCTGGGTTCTTACTTCCATTTTTCATTCTTATTTTTTTAACCATATAGGAGAACTAATTTTTCGTGATACTTGAAATAAAAAAGACTTTGAACTTCTCAGCCTTTTTTCACCCATTACTTTCTCCTCTTTCCTGGTAAGTACTGGGCT
Source organism: Ciconia boyciana (assembly GCF_034638445.1). NCBI lineage: Eukaryota > Metazoa > Chordata > Aves > Ciconiiformes > Ciconiidae > Ciconia > Ciconia boyciana. Next base: position 26,292,833 of record NC_132934.1, on the reverse strand, counting down.
CATTCTTATCTTTTCCTTTCATTTACTTTGAAGATACAATTAGAAGTTTTTCTTCTTGTCTATTTTCTCTTGTTAGTCACCTAAATGGAAACATTCCATTGTATGGTCTCAATCAGTTGATTTTTAAAATAATAATTTTAACAGTAATAATGTGTCTCAACTAGCTTAGCCTCCTGGCTCAATTGCATCCTTACAGCTTGCTTCTACTTTTATCCTTCCCCAGAGTCTTTCAACAGATAGGCCTCTGGTTTCTTGGAAGCCATCACATTAAGCATATTTATTTTGAATATATTATGTTGTTATATACATTGTGTTTTCAGCGTTTACTATTTAATCTATTGCTCAGGTACTTATATGAAGGGGGCCTAAGGAACAGGACATTCTTGTGTCATAAGAAGGTGGTCTCATAGATTATGGTGATTAATCATAAAATCATAAGCACGCTAAAAATGTAAATAGCAAGATGTGTACTGCTTTGCAACGCGCTTCTTAAATGAAAAGAGAACTCCAGCTACGCTGAACATCTCGGCGCACACTGGAGAATTACTTTCACTGTAAGCTAAAGTAACTTCCTGCACAGTGAACCGGTCCTCTTTCTCTTCTGTTGAGATTCCCATTCCCATGAGTAAGGAGAGCTGAGTGTCTTTTGTATTTCCCTGTGCCCTGTGCTGAACAGAAAGCCTAAGGTCTTGCCTGGCATAAAGGAACTGAAATAAGTAGACAGTGTATGCAATGGTGGCTTCTGGGAATGGTTTCAGGACTTTGTATTTCCTAGTTATTTTCTGCTTTTTTGTCAAAGGGTAAACATTTCAAGCTAAATTATTCAGAAGGGATTTAGGTGGTGTTTTCTTTAAGTTCTGCTGAATACAAATGTGTGGAGAGAAAGAAAAATCAAGCATTCTGCTTTGGTTTTGTGTTTTTGTTCACTGGTTACACTGAGATCTTTGAGGAGAAGGACTGTATAGATGTGTGGGGTAACCCAGTTCCCCCTCTTCCTGAGCAGGGTTTTCAAAGGAAGCCCCTCCAAACTGCTACTTGAAGAGGGCTATCTCAAGCCTGCTAAAGGAGAGAAAAGAAAAAGCCTGGCAAATGCAGAGCCATGATAAAATCTGAGGTGACTCTGCTACCAAGACCAGTATGCTAGCAACATTTCTTCAGCAAATAGAAGGCACTGAGCACTTTCCATGAGATGGTATTATGGAAAGGGGTGGCATATTTTAGCAATACAACCCCAGCACAAGGTCTCAGAGGGCAGAGTGAATTCACCTTCCTGAAAAAATATCTTCTTTACAAGTGGGTGGAGGGATGTAGCTCCTTAAAGTATAAGGTAGAAATTTAAGTAGGAGCCATGTGCTTCTGGATTATCACACTGACAATACAATGTATGCATACACATAGATGCTTGTAATTTAAAAATAAACAGCATCAGTAATTACTAGAACCGTGACATGCCCCAGCACACATATTCTGCATGAAGCCAGAAAAAAGCCGCTTGACCCCAATACAGCAAAACCTTCCCGAAGGGCTTCTGGGAATGCCGTCTTCCAGATTAGTGGTCCCTGCAGTACACGGGAGCATATGGCCAGCCAGAGCCCTGGGATATGACCAACTGTAAAACAGGGCCTTGACTATGTTTCATTATTGTAAAGACTCAAAATTTTAAATATATGTGTTTTGACAAACTTGTGAGGCTGCTTATATGGAAGGTGAGTAAGAGGGGAACAAAAGTTGTTTCTTGACATCTCAGAAAGGAGACAAAATTACAAGATATTGGGCTCTCTAGAGATACTGAGGACTTAAGGCTTGGTTATACTAAATAATCTGCTGAGCCTACATGTCTTGGTTAGGTTGAATAACACCGAATGCTCTTAGCAGGGTCACTGTCTTCCTTCAATGTGCCCATAATGTAATTTGGGTAGTGGAAGAAATAGTAACCCCCAGAAACCTATGCTTCCCGTGGCACACCGTCCCCAAGAGAACAGTGGGCTGCCTCCTTTTGAGATTGAGCCTTTTGGTACTCTGGTACTGATCCATGCTGAGCATTATTCCTCTCATCTGTTATTATGGGTTTGGCCTAATTCCATGTGATACAGAAGCATGTGTTTACCTTTAAACATGTGAACCATTATGCTGACTGCAGTACAATTACGCTTTAGCAACTGACCCCAGGACAGCAGTTCTGTTCCAAAGCAACACATTGTTCCAGATATTTTTATAATAATATCCTTTCATAGTTCATAAAGTCCTAAGTGGCAAGGTACAGGCATGCACAAGAAGTTGTGTACATATTGGCTTTCAACACATGAGGTCCAGGTTTACACCCCTGTCCTCTGTCTCAGCATGATCTGTGATGTTTTAGGGCAGAGTTTTCAAGCTAGGACAGCTATTTCTGGACAAGTTTCAGGTATGCAACTGTGAGAGACTTGTTTGGAACCTTCTTGACATTAACGCTATTAAAATAAATTTCAGTACTGCAAGGGAGCATTACTCTTCCTGTGCTTAAAATTAAGTACATGCTTAAGAACCTCACTTATCTGGAGCTTGTGAACGAGAGTCCCCAAAACTAAAAATAAATGGGAGTGAACTACTTATGACAGAGCTCCAATACAAAATGTAGCATTGAAAGATAAGCATAAGCTTGGTTTATAAGAATGCAAATATAATTAATTCTCTTTATGATGTGTTCTTTGTGAATTTTTATCATAGGCTTGAAATGTTGCAGCAACCTTGGAAGAATTTTAGGAATGTCCCCAAGGAAGCAATGAAGTCCTAATTTGCATAGAAAGGGACAGAGGTAAGGAGAGAGGAAGACCCTGCTGCTATGCATGACTTTTGATTCTTGAAATTCTTCTCTGGAAGTCAATGGGGAGAGATGCAAGACATGAAAGCTTTGTTGGAGGAAAGTTAGAATTACATTTTGCTGTTTTGTTCTTCTCTTTGCCACTTTGTTTCCAACCCAAATATTAAGAATTTAAGATTTTCCTTTGCTCAGATAAGCTTACATTAATTTTCTCCATCATCTTTCCAGTGCTAGAGTTGAGGCAAAGGGAAGCTGACAAATTCAGCTCACGTTCTGTTGCTGGAGGTAAAGTCTGCAAGCGTCAGTCTAATGCTCCCCCCATGAGGTGCACCCTGACACGGGGCTGAATGCTCTCAGCCAGGCTGGAAGGGTCAGCGGGGGCCTGGGAGTGCCAAGTGCTGTATTGAGAAAGTTGTTCCTGGCAGGCACAGAGAACACCCCTTCTTCCAGGAGCAGGTAACAAAGAGAGACCCCTTACAGCAGACCCCCAGGGAACCTTTCAAACCAGTCCGTGGCTTCAGGGGACAATGCAGCAGCTTTCAGCACAGGAAAGAGGTTGAAACTAAATTAACTAACAGAAAATGCTGGACCACATTGATTTGTGAGATTGTGTTTGAAAAAAATATTTACAAACTCTTTCTGCAAAGTTGTTACTACTGTAAAATATTCAGTAGAAGGTGTTTTCATCAGAATTAAGAAAAGATGCAGCTCCTTTAGTGTAATAATTTCCAGGGAATTAGTTCTCTAGTAAACCCTTTGACCTGCTATCCTGCTGTAAAATACTAGTCTGTTCTACCTATTCTGAAAGGTGTCTAGTAGTTTGCTCACTCCAGTAGGCATTGCAACCGTGCTGTTGTTTTTATCACTTCAGTCCGTACGGCTTCCCTCTGTGCTGTCAGACTCAGGAAAGCTACCAGCGAAACTACTTTAAAGTCTGCTTATAACCCAGACCCAGGCTTTGGAGTAGGTTGTTAATGCTAAGGAGGAGGCTACCAGGGTATAATGTTCTCACAGAGATTCTCCATGAAAGAACAGAATACAGACCATAAAAATATGTATTACAAATGCTAAAGTAAGGTGGCTGTTACCTGACACTCGTGCCTAGACTCAGCTTACTTTCTCCAGACACATCCAAGCAAGATGATAGACCCACCTGTACTCAATTCATCAAATTATGATTGGATTTGTCATTTGACTGTTATATCTATTTCCCATTCCCCCCATAATCCTCTCCCAGTTATGAGTCATTCATCAGGGTTTTGTGTATTTTTCTAAGATACAAAATGCCCCATGTAATTTCTTTGCCTAACAAGCATAGGGCAGTGTGTTTGTGAAATGCCATGTCTTCTCTATTCCACATGGAGAAAAATAAAAAGCTCAAACCCATCCTACAAGGCTGTTTGTGTAATAAGATGCAGTAGTTAAGAATCATGACAGATGAGAAATAAAAGCAAGAAGCCAAGTAATGCTAAATGTAGAGAGCCATTTGCTTGAAACATTTGAAACAACCAATTTGTAGTCATATTTCACTATAAAGTGCAAGCAGCTCTTGGAATAAATTATGAACGTGAAAGCCTGTGAAGAAGTATTTACTGCAACCTAAAACCTGATATTCTTCTCAGATTTAGAAGGTAAACAAGATGCAGGGAGAGTTGCTATTTTTTAAAATAGGTGACAATTACACTTACATTGTTTTATAGCTATTGTTGGATTCTTTTTTAGGTTGATAACAATACACCAGATGCAAAAGATAAGTATATATTGGAAGAGACTAATACAGAAGTGCATAGCTCCTCATGTTCCCAGGTCCTTTAAAATGTTTATACGCCACTCTAATGGAAAACAAAATGTACAGGAGGAGAGCGCATTTCATTACAAGGAACTCAAGGGGGCTGTCTGGGTATTCAGCCCCTTGTTAAGGCAGTGTTAAAATAGAAACATGAACTCTATATTTTCTAAATACAATGGTGTGAAATGTTTTCACTTGGGGTGGTCTCAGACCAGATATCACCAATACTATCAAAAGGAGAATCTCCTGAAGAGTTTATCTGATATTTTGTGTTTGTACTCGTGTGCTCTTCTCTTTTCAATCCTTTTGCCCAATTTAGGCAAAGCCTTTAAAATAGAAAGTGGCATATGAAAAAAGTGCACGTCGTGCAGTAAAATAAACACTATCGCCATTCTAAATCATGGGGACAAAGGTGGAAACCAGGCTGCAGAAAACTGCAGAGTGCATTGAAAGTACTTTTAAGTAAAGCCTTTCAGAGATACTAAGAACTGTCAAAACAAGCAAACCAACTTTATTTGGAAGAGACGGAAAGCAACTGTGCAGAAAGAAACCTATACTCTTCTGTAGAAGAGATTCAAGTGCAAAACATAGGACCGAAGCGATGGTAATTCCAGCTTGAAATGGGAAGTATAACAAGTGGAAAGGCTTAGCTTAAAATAATAGTGCCCAAGGTACAGGTCTTCCAAAAGGTCCTAATTAAGCAAAAAAGACTGCCCAAGAATATTAGCATCAGGAAATGGTTCCCGCAACCTGAGTACCCTGACAATGTAATTGATAAAATATTAAACTGGTATTTTTAATCCAACAGAAGTCCAGGTTAAGTCATGAACTTGTGAGTTAAGTATGTGTTACTGAAACATCAGAACCTAAGTTTTACTCACAAAATATACACTCACAGAGAGGTTATCGTACACACAGCAAGCACACACCTACTGAAAGTAGGCAGCCGTGCATGCAAAATTACCTCCTGTCTGTGCAGTGCAAAGGAGCTACTTAGATCCCTTCTGTGTTTAATAATGGGGCTCAAAGGAGAGACAGCTTGGATACTGTGTATTGCTAATAATTGAAAAAGGTGCACTGGAGCCTGCATAACTGACTGTAACAGAAAGGGTTATAGCAATGCCTGTGAGCAACTACAGCAAAAAAAATGAGAACACTGAGCTGTGAAAAATAGTTCATACTCTTCTTCTTTAAGGCTTTTTCTTACAATCCTAATTAGACATGTGCAAATAATTGATTTTTCAGTTTGGTGGCTGAACCTAAAAAATACTTTCTAATTTGTTTCAGGTCAACCCTGAACTGATTTCTTTTCTTTTTGCCAACATAAAAAGCAGCAGAAACAATATTTGGCTTTCAAGCACTTTTTACTTTTATGAAAATGATTTGTAGCTGGTTTTTTTTCTGAATGAAATAGGATTTGACTTCTTCAAGGAATAATTTTTAAAATTTTATTTAAAAAAAAATAATTGGAATTTGATCCCAAAGTCTACAAATTATTTTCTTAGACCTAAAACCTCTCCTTTCATGTGAGGTTTTTCCCCATTCTAATTTGAATGCAGGCACAATCTCCATTGTGAAAAGCCTTTAAATTTTTTTTCCTTAATTTCACATTATTAGACCGAATTCTGCCCTCATGTAAATGGAGCAATGTAGCTTTCACAACCACAAGGTCCTGAATCAGCAAAGCACTTGTGTATGTCCTTAATGATAAGGAACCTGAGAAGGCATTTGTATTTCTTTCTTGAAAACTGGGTCAATTTAAAAAAAAAAAAATTAGCTGAACATCATTTCAGCAGCTTATTCCTGCATTTGTGTCCCCTCCGCCCTCTGTGTCTGTGTTAAGTATAGTAACTCTTCTGGATTTTCCAAAATCTTGACTGTCCTGTCGGGGGTTCCCACAACACATGCTGAGGGAGAAGCGATGGAGGGCGGTCTATAAGCTCCCAATCCACACTGCTGATTCCTGAACTGAGAAGCCCTTGGTGTGCTTCTGATCTCCAAGGTCTAGATCCACACTTTTGCCACAAGCAGGTTGTATCTTGGGGTGATCACTGGCTGTGTACAACTCTCCCCACACTTATTATTGTGTGGAGGAGATCCAGGCATATGGTCTAGATGAGACCCAAGGGAGACTTAGGTCAAGCTCTCAGCCCTTGTAACCGGGTGAACCAGGATCCCTGAGTTTTCCCACAGTGCAAACCTTCAGCAGTTGAGGAGTTGTGGACCATTCCCATCCCACCATTGCCCCAGTAGCTAACCGCTTACAAAAAAAACAGGAGATGCACAATGAGATAGTAATTGATTGTATCAGCAAATGAGGAAAACTGTCACTTGGGCAAAATCAATAAACTGAAGAACAAGGAAAAAAAAAAAGACATCAAACTTCTTTAGCAATTTTGGCTGCCACTTGTATTAACAGTTCCCAGGGCTTTTTAAGAGGGATAGTGATTGCCATACTGCTTCAACAAGTTGCCTAACTTCATATTCTTTCTGTTTCTTTACACTTTTCTTTTCCTTTTTTCAGTTACGCATGAATTGTAGCTAAAGACAAGAGTAAAAGCATTTCCTCCTATTTAGGGTGTGCTAGAGGAAGCTCATTTCAGGACATTAAAATCACAGCCAGATCCAGAGCCCTTTGTTAAAACCTGCTTTTGGAGAATCCTGACCCCTGCTGCTGCCTCTTTTCTGAGAGTGGTGCCACCGCTCTTGGCAAACTGGGCCTCCGCTCCTCTTCAGAGGATCCTCATCAGATTCAGACTAGGAAATCCTTATTCCCGAGTGGGGAATGAGGCAGTCATTGCCATCTGCTCTGCCAGCTCTGTGGGTAGCTCCTATTTCTCCTTTCTGTCTGTTCAGGCTCAAGCCTTGGAGTCCATGCTCCTAAGCAGAGAAGGTCCCTGCAGCTGTCCTGTGCTTGGGTCCAGCTCACGTTCCTGGTCCCAGAACCAGTTGCTATTCAAATGACAATATACACCTTCCCATTCTCAGTCCCAGCAGAAGAGAGGAAGGAGGAGGAGCCCCAGCTGAAGGAGTTTTTGCCCCTTCCTTCCAACTGTTTACTAATTTTCTCCCCAGGCACTTAAAATTTGAGGACCCACTGATGCACAAATGTTAAAATCCCAGAAAAGGGGTCAATCCGTCAGGTAGAGGTTTTGCCATGTGTGTGTGCACACCTCTCTTTATGTGCAATTGTGAAGGAGCAGAACAAACAATGCTGCAGTGTCCGTGCATACCCAAATGTTCCCAAAGTTTGAAGGTGATGCAATATGTGCGAACTGGCTTGGTCGCAGAAAAGAGACTAATCCAGGTGAGTTATACTGACATATTGTGAAGCTACGGATTTCCATCAGTTCTGTCACATCACTTGACTTACACTGGAAGAAGTCTGGGTCTGTGCTCCATGACAAAAATCTTTGCAGCACTGAGACAAAACACTGGACTTTGCTTCCCACAGTACGAGCATCTGCATGTATTTGCAGATGACATTTATTACATATCTGGTATTGGCCTCCACATCTGCCAAAATAGTTTTTTCGAAGTATGCACTTACAATGTGTTTAAACAGCCTGGTTACAGCCTAACCTGGACTGACCACTGTCTACACCAGCTGTTACAGTGGACCACTACGTGGAAAACTCACAGGAACAGAAAGTAAATAGCAGGTAGAGGTAGCCTGACTCTGGTGAAGTCAGAGCAGTATTTAGGAGGGAGAGAGTCCTGGAAATTAGTCTCTATTCCCAACATTGCTTGCACATTTTGTCCAATAAATGTTAAATGCATGCAGCGCAGGCAGTAGTAGCATGTGGCACAGCAACAAGGGCACAGGATCTTACCTCCCTCTCCTTACAGAGCCTCTGTGCCATAGGACCACGCAGTCAGGTCACCTCTCGATTAGTCTCTTTTTCACACAGACTCCTCTAAGTGGTAGATGTCTACATGTACATGTCTACTTGTGAGCTAATGTTTGAGCTCCCACTATAGTCAACTCTATTGGTTAGCCTAAAGATAGGCACCTACTGCCGTTGAGACACCCTTGAGTCTCTGAGATGAGTCTCAGAGCCAGCAGACATGAATCAGGATTTATGGTAGCTGGGTGCTGAGCACTCCACAATACCCAGAATAAATACCCAGATGTGTGTAGACAACTGAATCCCATCCTAGAGATCTAGATGACACAGACAGTGGAAAATAGAAAGCATCTCAACTGACTAAATATAGGTCAGCTTAAAATCACTCTAGTCTCTGTGAGCTGTTGACTGAATCTACACTGACTCTTTTGGGAGCTTCAACACCTAGCTAAGGTTTAGAAGTGGACACCCTGGTTTAAGTGTCTTAATCTGAGAGCTGTGACTCGACCCTATGAATCTATTACCTTTTTTTTCACAACAGCTTTACTCTGTCAGGTAGGACAGCCCAAGCACTTAAACTCTATGACTGAAACTACATTGGTAATTGAATTTAGAGCCATACAGGCTTAGATCTGAACTACTAGCGAATTTAGGCAAGCTAGACTGTCAGAATCTAGCCATTATTTCTGAATGCTGCAAAATCTAAAATTGTTTATTAGATTTAGAGCAAATATGATCAGATGATTTTAGAGCAAATGGAAAGATCTGTCTGTGAGACTTCTCACTGAGCAAAAGGCTGAGTGCCAACATTTAACTGAAGTTTCTTGCAGAGGTAAAAATACTTGTATTTATATCAAAGCCACTCATTCAAAACTATCACATTCTAACCAGCTGCTGTTACTGTCTCATGGCCATTTGGTAGTGCCCATATATAATGATCCCAGTCTAGTTGCCGCACAAGGAGGTTCTATCATTGCAAAGGGTCCATTCAACTCCCTCACACATAGTTTTTGAAGGGAGGCCAAAGAGAGACCTGTCACTAATGCTTTTACTCACCCTTGCAAGTAAGGCCTGAGCCACATTCACTGGACATTGTATAAGGGCAAGAAATGTATCTTCCCAAGGTGTTTAATATATTTCTTCAACTTTTAGATTGTCAGTCTGATACCCTTCACTGGAAAATCAATGCACATAAAATGAATACATAAATGAATGGCAGCAGCACTAAAAGAAGCAGTGTCAAGAGACTCTGAGAGAAATAGTAGATTATTTCTGACAAAAATATCTGTGAGTTCTAAAAAGACAAATGAAAAGACATCAGAGGGGCAGGGAAAATGAGATCTTTTCTACCTGTGCTGACTACAACTGTAGCGAGAAAATTTTCCCTGACACATAATAATTCTGGCAAAAAATCATCTCTACATATCTAAGCAGTTGTACCTTGAACTCTTTTAATATGATGGCAAGCATTTTTTGCAGGTAAAGATGCAAGGTAGAAAAGTAAATATTTTTAGCATGAAAATCTGTGGCTTGCTGCAAACAGACTGACATTGTTGTAGGAGAAAAGTATAATTAATTTGCAGGATTCTTTTCCAAAATAGAAAGGCTTTATTCTACAAGTGAAATCTTCATAAACTAAGCGGTTCATCTTGCTATCTGTAAATTCAGTTATCTGTAAAGTCAACTCCCACTCCCACTGCCTCCTCAAAGGGCTTAAATCTGAAAAAATGTAGAACTGTAACTAACACACAAAAACTGGGTAGGGAAAAGAGTGACAAGATTAAAAGGGCAGATGAAACCATGCAAATCATCAATGAAATACAGTGTGTTAAGCACAGATTACCCAGACAGCTACATAGGATTTGGGAAGTTCACTATAGGGCAGGCTCAGCCACGTGCTGTCCCCCAGAGTAGGGAGGTAATTGATGATGTTCAAGGCCTGCTGAAAACAGGGACAGCACCTACAGGTAAGCTTGGACCCCAGGTTTAGAGACTGACAGGCATTTGTGATAGCCCAGGCTAATTGCTTTTAGGTCTGTGGCTCCTGCAAAGGACTCCCCTGGCAGGGGAGAGGCCCTCTTCACTGAAGCAGCCATGAGTTGTGAGCTCCAGAGGAGCAAGGTAAGGGTTACAATGGAAGTTAAAAAACTTTAGTGAAAAAATATCTATAAGCCAGGCAAACTGGAGAGGAGAAAGGAGTTGGGAGAAGAACTGGGTGATTAATTATAAATAACAGACAGACAACTTGACTGCATAAGACTCAAAGACAAGCATCAGCTTTAGAGGAAAAAGACGTTTTCAGTGTGCCTAAGTCATGGGTCAGTGCTGGATGTGACAGGAAAGAAGAGAGATTCTTGTTCTGAAACCTTGTTCTTACCTCTGTCTAAGCCCTCTTCACGACATAACAGTAGGAAAGAGTTGTTAAGTGTACAAAACAGCTGCTGCTGTGCTTTCTACTGTCTCACACAGTCCTTTGATCACCAAAATATATAAGCAGAGGCCCAAGTTCATCGCTAAGCAGCAGGCTGCTTAAACCCATACCTAAATTCAAGTGTGTGACAAAGTTCTGTTCATGTTAGTAGGACATAAGCTTGTAACAGTTTAAATCCACATGAGTGTTTTGCTGAAGAGTGATGGGGAATGGAGGCAGTAGTGTGAATCCTCTGCCCAGCATCACCAATGTCAGAGGAAAGGTCACATGAAGCTAGAGAGCCATCAGACTTTAGCTGCTTTCTCAGTCTCAGCCATTGCCGGTTTGTGCCTGCTCATTCATTTTCTGCAGCAGTTCTTGAGCTTCCCCTTCTCATAACATGGGTATGAATTAGGGAGAGGTGGAGCATGAGTGAAACATGAGAACACCTGAAGGGATCACTGGATCATCTAATCCCATTACCACCATCATGGGACACCATGCACTAGTCTTTCAACATCAGGAAGGCCCTACAGGACACCTTCTCCCATGCCAAAGTCCTGGCTTATAGGACAGACTATAGCATCTTCCCCTTGCCCAATGTAGGAGATTCATTTCTTTGTCTCTGCCGCAATTCAGCTCAAGTCAGCAGTTGGTAGGCTGGTTTACACTGATGAACTTTCCTCAAGGAACACTTGGGAACTTCTATTCGCAGTCTGTTCTGAAATTACAGCCCATAAAAAAGAGGGAGAAACAGAATGTTGTTCCCTGTCTGACTGACTGATGGGAAGACTGACACAGAGGACAGTGTTAAAATGTTTCTCCTACTAATAAAAAGAGAGGATGAGACAGAACCTATTCGGAGCCTTCTTGCAGTCTTATCACAGAAGAATAAAAGCAGTGTGAAAATCCGAGTCTGACAGGTTGAGGATTCATTTAAGGGCATGTACGTGATATACTTTCTTTTTCATTCTCCTCTAAACATTGCCTTGGCTATCAGTTTCTTTGCAACATCAGTTTTGTTCACTAAAAACATTTCTTTTCTGCATTTAGATTCCTTCTTCAGGTCCTCTTCTTCTGCTGGAAGGGTGAGTGACCCAGTTTTTATATATAAGTATATATGTGTGTGTGTGTATATATATAAACAATATATACTATGTATACACAAATATATGCATTTACACAGCTACTTACTTTTGAACCAGACACCTGAGCAAAGGAAATATGGGATCTTCCTGCTGTAGGACTTATTCTTCCTTGCCCAGTATTCTCCCCACTATTTGTTACATTCACTCCTCCCAGCACTGTGAAAATGAGTTTATAAGCATTTGGGACCTGAGAAGTGCGGTTCTGTTCAGTCTCTCAAATCAATAGTTTTAGTTGCTGCTTAAAAGCTGTAAAGGAATCAGTCGCTATAACAGCCACTGAAATTGTGTTAGAAACTTTGGGAAAAATTAACTGACCCGTGACATAAAGGGTTCACACAAATTCACAGTATTCTATTCATTTTTACTAACATCTACTAGGGAAATGTATAAAGACTTTTAAGAGGCAGCAAGGTGATGGCACTGACAGCCAGCTGGGTTCTGGGCAAGCACCTTCATGGCTGGGAATGGCACCAGGGCTTTGCCAGCTCTTCTTCGAGAGACAGGAAGAAGAGCAAGAAATGCAAACTCTCCCACAGATGGGATTCCTCACACCTCACTTCAGATGTCTATAATGTAAATGCCTATGTTTGAGGTAGCTATCCCCAGGTAATTTTACCTGGAGGTAAAACATCTTTCTATTGCCAGATCCAGGGATCAGCCTGACTCATCAGATGCAAGCAATGTGTAATTATGTAGGCTAATTGCGGTTGCAATTTTCTCCAGTTGTAATTTTGTTGTTTTAAAGTTCGGAGATCTGTTCAGTTTACTTGAACCACACCTGCTCAGAGAGCAATTCTAAAATTTTGCCTCATACTTTTTTTATTGACATAATGATTATAATTATCACTCCACTTCAGTTAGCAATGTTTTTGATGTGGCTTCTGAGGGCTCAAAGTTGACTGTACAGGGAACAATATTCCTTCCAAAAAATGCTGATTTTGACCTATGTAAAATATTTCACACAAATGTGAATGTCATTCTGGAACCACCACTCTCTTCTTGCTGGTAGAAGATACGTCCAAGCAATCTTAATAAAAAGAACAGAGTAGCTCTGATCGAAGCTAACCACAACATAGCAGAAACAGTGAATTTTTCCCTCCACCTTCAACACAATTCCAATACAATCTAATACTCACTTCAACAGGTCTGAAATATATTTTGTCTTGAGCAAACGCAAAAATTTTATTTTCATGTCATCATTTCAATTATTAACTTATACTAAATGATAATGTGTATTCTATCATAAAGTTAAAAACTATTATTTTGTTTTATTGAAAGTAGACATAGCATTGGAAGTAAGCAGTTTAATCTTAGCCAAACAAACCATTTTGTATGTATGAAAATGAAACATCTCAAGAACACAAATAGAAATTTTTCATTTTTCTAGAATTTTGAAATATTTGGCTTCTTATCCCATTTCATATCTCAGAGTTCCTTGAGAAATGGAAATTCAGACAAAGCCTGGTGAAATGTCATGGGGGAAAATAATATTCAAGTACTCTGAAGTTTACTCAAATTCAGCTACAACCATTTAGAAGAATGGTGAAGAATTATTATTTCTAAAAACTGGATGATTTTTAAAATTAGTGTCATTGTGGCACTCCATTAAAAAATCCATATGATACAAACCAAACAGACTACTTGAATTATTATTACTGAGAAGACATAAAAAATCTTGTGGTCTTTGCACAGAAATAAATGAACAGATAGTGCTTCATTCAGGTCTTCTCTCTGAGTCTCTCAATATGACTTGGAAAGCTAATAAATTTAAGCCCCAGAAAGATCAACCCATTATTGGTATTTTCAGTAATTTTAGAAAATGGTAATGAAAAATCAATTAAATGGAAGCACTCAAGACAAAGTACTTAGATGTTTTCTCAGACTCCAATTATAAAGACCAAAGAGCAAAACCTTCCAGCAATCATTAGCATCAGAGGAGATCTTTTTACTAAGCTATTTAAAAGCTAGATGTGCACCTAAATCCCTTCTCATGAAAAACATCTTCCTTCTGTCTAAAATTTCCCAGAAGTATAAATGTTGAGGCATTGGTGTGCAAATGGAGCAATTAAAAGGAAGATTAAAAGAAATTTAAAGAATACATTTCCTTCATAACTGCTCTTATAACTGCTCCAATGTTCCTCTGAGTCTCATTTGACTTCCCCAATGAATTTTTAGTCTTATTCTAATATCAACATCAGTCACAATCTCTCCCTGCAGAGCAACACATCTATTCTCAGGGAAAAGAAGGGCAGACAGATACAGAGCCTATCTTCTAAATCAAGCCAGAAATCTCGTGAACTAGTTATGTATTTTGTTTTTATTCTTGCATTGCCACAGCCATAGGGAAGACACAGCAGGTAAAGAGGTACTCACTGTGGAGAGAAAAATATCACAAAGATTATAAACTACATTTAAGCCACGTAGTTCTCATGAAAGTCAGGTGTATTTAAATAAGCAGAACTCACATTTATTGGAAAAAATAGGTTTTGTTTTTGGTATTTTTTTGCAAAGGCAATTTAGGACTTTGCCTTTTTTTACTGAGTGTAACATAATAAACAATTGTTTTTAAGATTTGAGTGATCACAAGCAGTTTATAGAGATAGGCACTTTTGCTGAAACAAAATCTTTATGAGGAAAAATAGCTATCTTTGCCCAAAGGAATGGCCTTATTTATTTGAAAATGAAATGGCTTAAATCTTTGAGGGATTACCTGAGTTGTCACCTTCCTAGATTACAAGCTATATGCAAGGAACCCGGAACTGACCCATCTTGAGTTTAAAAGCTCTTTATAGCTCTCATAATTTGGACAACTCTGCTGCTGCTGAAACAATTTGATCAATATGATCTCTACAGTTGTCTCGTATACAAGTTGCAGTTAATGGAAAGAGAAAAGAGTCAGCACAGTTAGGATTTTATTCCCAAAACAGTTTCCCAGCTTGATTACTCAATAATAAAAGGCGGCAAAACACCTTCTACCACCTTTGATGGCCAAAACCCTACAACTCTCCCTCCAGGAAAGGACCCAGTAACAGCAATACATGTTTGATTTCTCCTACTTGGATCTGGATGCTGAGGCAAGGTGAAACCTTCACCTCATGTAGGGCACAGCAGCTCGTCTCTGACGGGCATAAATTTTGAGAGCACCTGAGGTTCAATGCTCAACACTTGCAATTGTCTCCCTTTTACTTCAAAGTCACACTGACACTGTGGGCTGTCAAATGCTTGATTTGTATTCAGCAGCCTTATTTAATTGCCTTCAACTGCTTCTGTATTAACAACTGCATAGTCACTCTTCTCTTAGACAATTAAACCAATGGTGCCTAGGGAGTGCAGAGGAAAAGAGTTCTCCAGATGTGAACCAGCATAAGAGAAACAGAGAGAAATAGAGGGAGAAATATAGCACAAATCCAGGCCACGCTCGGAATAGACTATAAAATGTCTGCAAAAGGCTTAACAAGATTTAAGAACCAAGGAAAATAATAGAAAGAATAAACTACAAAATAATTTACAAAAACCTGTCAAAGAAGCAAAGATCAGTTCCATTATGCTGTCCACTATTGACAACGCTATGCAATCCATGGTTAGCATACTGAAAGTCTTAGTGCCTAGAAAGAATGTCAATATGGAGTGAAATCACCTTGTCCCTTTGTCACTTCTAGAATTGCTATTGTTCAACTTACGTAAGGCCCATAGCTATTTTACACTGATTGGCAGCAAATCTTAAACCATCCAGAAGTTAGATGTGAAAAGACATATTAAGTTATAAAACCCATCTGCTTATTTTTATGGGATTGTTTCCTAATCTATTACTCTTCAACAAAAGGATTACAAACCATTGTCTTACATGACTTTGAACTCAAAATCAGTCTGTGCTTTTTGAACATTTAGGAATGTGTTTTCTGTACAAAAGCAGCAAAATAAGGTTGATTACCTTACTTTCTAAATGTATGGTACCTTATAAGTCTTCAAAGAAAACCAGAAGAGCCATTTATTCAAAATTGCTGGATGGAAAATTGACCTCAACACTATTTTAGTTCCAAGGCTGGACTGAATCACATTTCATGCTCTCCATACCTTCTAGATAGTTTATTTAAAACTTTCAAGGGTTTGTACATTGGTTCTAAGATCTTCCATTTCCAAACTGCAACTGAATGAATGGACTCAGAGTGCATCTCTGTACTGAGCTGTACTTCTGCTCCTTTGTCAGCTGTAGATGGAGCACAATGCAGTGTCTTCTCAGGTGCTTCTACCCACTCAGAATGGGAGAACAGAAATATCATATTCATGATAACCCAGTGGCGAGTAGTAGTAGTTTGTGAGATGAAACATGACATGCTAAATGCCCTTCAACCCAACTTGTTTGTGGGTTTGATACTGCTTAGCACCAGACCTGACAGTTTCAGGCTTTGAGCAGTCTATGTGGATGACTGTATTCTTTCAACCTTTGAAGGAAGCACAGAAGGTAGGTGGCTTGATGTCCTGGACAATGGCTTCCAGTTATAATAAATGGGAGCTGAAGGTGATGTGGTTAACATTCACAGAGTTTATAACAAAGAGCATGCTGTAAGAGTCATTATGAGGCATTAAAATAATCCTTCCTCTTTTCCCGTCAGCAGCGTGGCTCTCAAACTTTCAGCTTTCATTAGTGTCCCATCTTTCTTCTGACAGGCATTGTTGACCTTGTTCTCAGTGTATACATGGGGCAGTCAGTTCCCCCATTCTTTCCCTGAAACAAAAAATTCTCACTTCCTTTTCAGAGCAAAAACACAGGTATATTTGGAATTTAGGGTACACAATCAAGGAACGAAATGACACGTAGCTTCATGATAACCACTAGTTGCAGTGTTCTGCAGGACACCATCTTACTTGGCAATCAAATGAGCTTATGTTTGCTTTGAACTTTTTGCTTCCTTGCGAGAACAACTCTGACTCAGTTATGACTCTGTGATGGCATGTATACTGATCACATAGTTTGATTTGGAAAAAAATCCAGATCAGTCATCAGCAATCTGCTAAGCCCTGAATGCATTTGTATAGATGGCGTCAGTATTACAACTGCTCTGCACATGTTGGGCTCTGATACGTTTTATAGAACTACTTCTGTATAAATTGTTCTGCTAACAATCACTTATTTATTCAGACCTTCATATCTCAAGTTCCATACTCTTCACCTGACAGTAAAATAACCATTAGAACAACAAATTGACTGTGGTGTAACGTAATAGAAACTAGCATGCATTTTTATATGCTAAGGCTAATTACAGTTACAATTCCCAACCAACCACTGCAAGGTGTAAGTTTGTACCCCATCACAAAGTTCTAGTCACATCAGAAGCCACAAGTCCAGAGCTTAAGTTATACAGCCACTGGAAGCCCCCTGCAGAATTATACTTCCAATAATTTAAAACAGGTTTATTTTTCATATTTTATACTAACAAAGACCTAAGCCAGGCTCCATGGCCTGCCTTCAAATCTCCAAAGAGTTGTTTTCAGCCTGGAACATATCTTCCATCCCTTCCTAACCAATTCTTAGGACTTTTCCATTGCCTTCAGAGAGTATTTCTTCCTCTCTGTACACCATTGCTGCATCTTCTCTCAAAGCTCCGGTATTCCCACTATACTTTTCCAAGACACACACCACCACCTCCAGATACTCTGATTTCTCTCTGGCTTTTTACTCCCCACTGGAATGGCAAGTCCTCTGCTCCAAAGGATCTAATAATTCTTCAGCTTAAGCAACTTCATACTTTCTAACCAAACTCAGAAGTTCTATTGCCACAAGGTTTGCAACCAGACGGGTGCTGAATTCCATGAATTATTAAAGTAAACTAACATTTCTTCAGTATTTTATTCAAGACTGCCTTGAGTCTTACCCTACTGCTAGAACCGTACTGATGTGCCCATGTGACTGTGCTTCTGCTGATGTTATAAAGCATGTTGAATTTATGACTCATCTCCATCTTAAAGATAGTCAAGATGCACACATATACACAAAGATCAAAAGGCTTGTCATCACTTAACCTTTTCAAATCCAGTTTATTTGCTATTTGATGTCAAATGCGGAAAGCCTTATCTGATCGTAAATGCTGAATGCTACTGACCATGACTCATTTTTGAAGTCTCATCACAGTAGGAAGCTTGAGTCAGAAACTGCTTGCTCTTTTATTGAAGATCTTAATGTGTGACAGGTATTGCTTATTAAGTGATGTGAGGTATAAGAGAAGGAACAATATATTCTACTCGTTCACATATCAGATTCTGTGTCAGCGAGATAACTGCATCCTAACGTAACAACCAGATTTCAGTGGTGCATGTCACTGTTAACTTTTATTTAAGTTGATGGCAGCTGCATATGCAAACCATGTTTCAAAAATCAGATGCTGTGACACATTCCTAAATCCACTGAAGTCAATGAGAGGCCTCCATTTTCAGCAGAACAACTTCAAGTCCTATGGAAATGACTTTTCAAGTTGTACATTCCTGAATGTCAAATTGTTTAAGACTAAAGAAATTCTGATACTTCATTGGTAATTTTTGCCACAAATTACAATTGAAAAATACCAAATGTCAGAACTTCCCAGTGAGCACATTTGCTTCTGAAAAGTTCAATACATTATGTTTTGCATTTGTGGGTATTTATTTATTTGTTTGTTTACATTCTCATTCTAGAATAGGTTTTACAGATGACTTGCATCCTAAAATACCTAATTCACGTTACCGACATAAGTGGAGCCATGGACAGTTAGTTAAGACATAGACACAACACAGACTACAGAGCATTATGACTGAGAACTTCTCCTAATAGATAACTGATATTCCACCTGTTGAATGAGGTGAGAAAGTTAGGGACAGGCAAAACAATATATAGTATATATTAAAAACATATAATATCTATCATGGATGATATATACTCCATTATTTTAAAGCCAAGAGAGACAGTGGATCATTGACACCACTATAGTGAATAAATTTGTCACAAACATACCTTGCGGCTTGAAGTTTTGTGTCAGACATCATTTCCCTAGTAGTTTTGTTCCAACTAACCCAAATGTTAAAAATATATACCCTCTACCTAATGATCTGCTTGAACTTCCAGGCACTGCCTTTACCTGCTAGATTAAAGACTGTGATTGCATCTACTGATCTCTCCTTGTTGTGTACAGGAATGTATATATATGTATTTATATAAATACCTAAGATTTAAGTTGTGCCTTGATTTTCTTTTTGATCAGCTAAATAAATTAAGGGTAAGTCCCTCACCGTAACATATGAACACTTCACAAACTCTGTTAACTTTTTGATAAGTGGTGGCAAATGTGATCGGCTTTAATGTAATGTCTTCACTGTGAGAAAATAAAAATAGAAGTATCATATCCTATTTGTTGCAATAAAAGTTTTACTATCTGTTTCTGGCTTTACTGATAGTAATTAAAACTCTAGAAAACAGCGTTTAATAGGATGAAAAAAGGTCTTTTTAGTTTTAATTCTCCAAATGCACATCAAAGCCTTCCACTCCCTCCGTAGTCCTGTCAAGCTGCTGTATAAATATGTGCTCTGTTGTCTGACACCGAGGAAGAAGGAATTTTTGGCAAAACAGTTCAGCAGCAATATGACCATTGCAAAACACAGTGCTGTGGATAGGGGAAAGAGAAAGTTTTACTGTGAAGGCATCATGAAACTCAGTTGTGCCAAAATCAGCTGCAGAATACCCATGCTGGTTTTAAAAAATCAGGTGTCGAAAGGCACCTTTTGACTCATGGAATAAGAACATCAAAACTTACCCCATAACCAAGGCAGCCCAGAAAAGCCTTTCACAATGCCACTCAAAAGCAGAATTGGATCGTATTTCTGCTCATAACAGTTGGAGAGAGTCAGTTCTGTCAAGTGACAAAGAACTTACTGCTCTTCTAGTCTACTGAGATCCTGTAAGAGCCCCTTTTTGAACCTAGCTACCTCCCCAAAAGGCTGGACTTTCAGGCAAGTGCAGATCTGAGAGGAAGAATTTTTGCTGGTTCTTCTACTTGGGAAGGAAGTGTTAGCTCCATGCTGTTTGATCTTTAGATGTGGTCTCTTCATGACTTCAGACATACTGGCTTCCTTTTAAATCCATAAGATTTATGCAAATCCCAAGCGAGGAAAAAGATAGATGCTATTATTTTCTAAAAGAACATTAAATAGGAGCACGCATTGCCCTGGTCAGGCAGTTTGAACTGCATGGTGCTTGAAGGGCAATAGATAAGTCTGTGCTCTACATACTTTTCCAAAGAGCACAGAATATCTGGTATTAAATAAGCAATGGAAAATTGTGCTGTACTATATTACACACCAGATATGAACGGATTGTTTCATATATTAAAACAAAGGACAAAGAATTGTTTGTGTAAATTAAGATTGCATTTGGAGACATTACCTTCATTCCTTTTGCTTTCCAAGCATCGCCATGATATATCAATCCCTATTACCTAAGGGACAACAGATTGTTAAAGACTAAAAACCAGATTGTTTCAGACCTTGGCAGAAGCCTAATCACACAATCAGCTTGGAGGTGCCTCTCCTTTTATTGGTAAGTCAGACCTTGGCTTTCTACATTCTTACAGTAGCTTTACGGAAGTTTTCTTATGACCAGTAATTTCAAAGTTTGCATTTATTTGAACATAACTTACGATGCACATACCAATATCTAGATATCCAGATAGTATCTTTGTCTCTAGCAGGGTAAGAAAACAACTGGCTACAGGTATCACTCTTCTGTTGCATATTGAAAAGCATCTGTGATCAGGTGGAAAAGAGCAAAGTGGACTGACTTCTGGGCTCCAGACAGAAACACTGGATTAGAAATATTAAATGTCCTGAATTTTGTGCCTGTTTTTTCTGCCTAGCTATTCCCATGGAATTGAACATATCATGCAAGGAGTCCCCAAGAAATGAAGCCTTCCTCCTATCTGAGGAATTCTGGCTCCATTCCCAGATGCTATATTGCAAAGAAGGACGGAGTTATTATCATGAGGTCTCCACAGTGTATAGCTCCAATAGCAAAATGCATCCTTCAGCACTGCAGAAATCAGCACAATGTAAAAGCCCAGGACAGATTAATTCCTGTAAAGCTGGAAGGCATTATTATCGTTGCCTAAGGTAAAATCTTCAAAAGTGCCTAAATTACTTAAGCTGTTGAAGTACCATTTTCAAAAATGACATAAGCACTTAGAAACATAAATCCCATTGAAGCCACAGGCTCATGATTACTATAGCGTAAGTTATTTCACATCAGCTGAGCAGCAATAACTGCTACGGTTACCCTGATAAGCTCTGTAAATGAGGCTTAGGTGGCTCTTCCTTTGCAGGTTAAGTACAGTCAAATTCTTCTTACTTCCCATGTAGCGTGCATGCAGCCTGTTATGAAGGCCTACCTGACACGTGGTAGATGATTAAGTCGTAGTAACTCCACCATTAGCAAATGAAATCAATGGGACCTTGGAACTTATGAATATGTAAATTCAGCTCATGAGAGGTTTTTGACTCATATCCTAGACAGAATTTCACCCAGAAGTTCCTCCAACAAGCCCACAGTGGCTCATTGAATAGATGCACACAGAAACTTGCTTCCTTATTCTTAGAAATAGCTACAGATTTTCAATACTCTGGAATATTATTCTGAATATTCTTACACACAGGCATGTATTCTCCAAAGAGAATGTTTTACTGAGAGCCTGTTGATACTTTCTATTCCTTTATTTCTTCTACTTGTGTCAGGTTACCCAAGTTTTTGAGTAGGTATGTGCCTTCTGTGTGTGTGTGCATGTGTGTGCATGCACACGCATGTGTATGTGTTAAAACTACAAATCATTAACAATGTTCTAAGAAAAGACACACTAACAGGTTAATCATCCATAGAAAACCGTGTGTGGGTGGTTAAATAATTCATTTGAAATATAGCTCATCTTCTCACCCACTCACAAAGGTGTTAATGAAGGCATGAATTTTCTTTCATATTTGGGAACAAAACAAGGCTTATTTTTTGGCTTTTATAAGAAATGCTAAAAACAATGTGAGAAATCATCTTCTCAAATAGACACAGAGTTCTCACAAGCATTTATGCAACATCTGCTACTGGGCCGAGGGCCGAGGCTAGTAAACAGTAATGTCAATACAAGCTAATAATATATTATTACTAATAATACAAAGTAATAATACATTTCTAATGCTTAGAGCACCTACAAGTGTGTATCCTAAGACAAAGGCTGGATTCCATCTAGAGAGGCAGAAAGAAGACAGTCACCTGTTTACAGCAGTAAATGTCATCCTTTGTAGTATTTCAGCTTCTCTGCTGCAATATGATGTATTCATTTGTTCTAAATGTATTGCTCTGTACCTAAGAATGGATGCTGTGATCCAAAAGGCATGTACAGAAGAATCGCTGGTTTGATTGCAGGATCACAAGTTAGGTCAGAATATGCTGCATGTAAAGACACGGTTTTCATGAACATGGTGAGTTTTCCTGTGGCACTAGCTGCAACTGGATACCCTGCTTTAATGAAAAGTACACAGTATTCTCTATTTACAGAATTTAATTGTTTCCAAACTGCTGGTGTTGGATAACAAAAGCTTATGAATCTTTTATATTCCCGTGTATTAAAGTTCTCAGTCAAATAGGCTTGAAAGGGAGCATCTTGTGTTGTTTTTACTCATCAGGTAAATATATCTCACATACCCTATGAAACATGACTACTATCCTGTTTTCTTCCACCCTGTTTTATGCTTTTTAGGTAATCTTAGTTTAAAAAAAACACATGATGTTCCAAAATTACAGGGAATTATATTTTCATGTAAGAGAAATCCTAGACGGTATATTCTGGGAAATTATGCTTTCAGAAAATAAATTCTGAATCCGGTGGTTTGAGATTTTAGAATCGCATTGATAAATTCAGGAGAATGCTTCTGACATGGGCAAGGTATACTTAACCTTCAAATTTAAGGAACTGATAATTTACTACATAGTGCAGCAACCTTGAGACTCTGTCCTTCACTGGGGCATCGGCTTCCTGGTAGTCACTGCACAGCAAAAACAAGCTCAAGGTGTTTTTTGTGCAAGGATTGACATAATGCAATTTCCCACTATACCTTACTATGTGGTATTTTGCTCACGTGTTCCTAAGGTGGACACTGTGCATAACGAGAACACTGCCTAGCAGGAAAGCATTTTCTAGTTGACTCTCTCTACTCAGACACCCACTTCTCCCCTACCTATGCTAGTACACAAGGAAACCCATTGAACTGAACTCTGCACCTAAATGCAGCCCAGCCCCTCCACTAGTATAAGTCAATCTGCGCCACAGATCCAGTTCAAACCCAACTGCATTGAAAGGGGGTCTTTCCACTGTGTGGAAGATCAGGTTATGCATCCTGCCTAGGATAGCCCAACAGACAAATAGGTAAGAGCCGGATTTGCCCTATGTTACGCTGTAGTACTCTACTGAATTAAATGAATAATGATGTGCTGGTTATTTTTTCTATATAAAAGCCCTTCTAATTCCATTCAAGTTCCCTCCTCAAAACATCTTCCTCTTCTATTAGGAGAAATTCTGAAATATTCTCATTTTCCTCATGCTGTGAAATTACAGTACGTGGTCATTGTGGGCAGCGTATGATGCAACTGGCAAGTGTTAAATAGCTGGCCACCCACTGTGGAATAATAGTGGATGGTTGCAAAAGCACAGTAAAAGTCCATCAAATAAAGGGCCAGAATTCCTTAGACAACAGTTAAAACCCCAGGGATAAAGCAGTCGAGCATCACTTCCTGCCTAAGATAGATGACATTAGTGTCCAATGAAAACAGACCTAGACTCGAAGGGGAAAATGCAGACCAGATTCTGAGATCTAGATGTGAAGGCACCCCATTAGCTGCACTTGTTATCTGTCCACAAAACAATGCATAAATCTGTAGTGCCGCCTGTTTGGAAAAATAAAAGCACTATATAAACCAGTTTATAATTTTTTACAGTTCCTCATTGCAGCTGGCGATCACTAAAATAGATGATCTCATAGTCTGCTGTGTGCCTGCCAGATAGCTTGCATGCAGATAGATGCCTTTGTGCTGCAGACCATAGAAACCTGCATAAAATTGGCCTTCTTTCCTTAATAGAGCTGCATGAACAAAGATGAGTTTGTTGCTGACCAAGAACTGAAAGCTTTGTTTTGTAAGACGCTCTGAATGTATTGCACTTTGCCAAAGGAGAAGGTTCTCCATAAAAAGAGAAAGAAAGAGAGGGAGAGAGAAGGAAAGAGATAGAAAGTGAGAGAGAGAGAAAGAAAGAAAGAAAGGAGAAAGTGAGAGAGAGAGAAAGAAAGGAGAAAGAAAAAGAAAGAAAAAAGTGGAAACCAGACAAAATGCGTACACTTCTGGTGGTGGATATTTGTGACTAAAGTGGGCTGAAAACTTTTTTTTTTTTTTTTGAATACTGGTCACATTTCTTGAGCTGAATAAAAATGAAAGAAAAAGGAACTTTAATTAATGGGATGCCTTTTGATTTGTAGAGCAAAACTGCCAGAGCAGATGTACCAGCAAAGAGGATTAGATTGTCCCTTCTCTGACGCACTGAAAATTTCTTTTTCCCCTTGTAGTAACCCCCATTGAGGAGAGGCTGTCTTTAGTGTCTAAGATTCAGCACTGCTAAAGAAACTGTTGTATTTGGGTACAATGGGCAGCTCTCACAAGACTAGACAGAATATGTGAGGAGAGAGCTAATATTCCTTTAAATCCAAGGTTGATTCCACTTTAGTATTTAGAAAAGCCTAAATAAAAGAGAATTTCTAAGTCTGAGTTCTTTCAAAACTCATCAAATATGTATTAAAGCGAATCCTGAAACAGCCATGACTAATGTTCGTCCTTTTTAAAAGCTCAAATAAGTTAGATAAAGAGTCTTGAACCTATTTTTGTTTTATTTATATTAGTCCATCAGTTCACCTATTTCTGAGATCTTTGGCTGCAGTTCTCCTTTAACCAGGGTGGAATGATGAAGTGCACATTTAACTAATGAATTTTATACACACAAATTAGGCTTGATTAACAAATTCCTTAGGTATTCCATTTTAAATATTTAAAATTATGTTTTCAAAACTCTAGTTTGAAGAAAAATGGATCTCTACTTCACTTCTAGTTATTTAACTTCCTTTACACCAGCTGTGAGATAAGTTGTATATTAAAGTCTTTTTTCCTAGTGCTTGCTTAAGTTCATTTTGAGTTTCTTCTGTACTGAGAAGCAAAAAAACCAGATTGTATTGGAAACATGTAACTGGATGAGCAGTGCACATGTTAAGGTGGTGAGTATACAGCAGCCTAATTTATCCAAAGAGAAACTGAATGGCTGCAGGAATCAAAATAAATACTTATATGCTGTTTCATATCTTCTGTTCCATCTATAAACAACACACATTTTCTAAAGTGAATGTGTGCACAGAAAAGAGGGGCAATGAAGCATTTTGATGCTTTCTTTAGTCATTTTTTTTGAAGGAATGGAAAAAAGTAAGACTCTTCAGGCCACATTTGGCCCATGCTTATTTCTTGCCTTTTTGGATTACTCCTGAAATGGAGCAGGCACACAGGGCTTCAGTTGACGTTTTCTTTCCTTTTCAAAGGATAGTAACTCTGGACTACACTTCTTCCCACCTTAGCCAAAGGCTAACCTTGACATCAGCTTTCATGAGGATGTGCCCAAAATCATGATCTTATTGCTTACTGGTTGGTTAAGTGATATTGTCCTTCTCTGCCTGGTATTTTCCTGTTGGTAGACTGAAAAATTCTTTTTTCCAGACAGAAATATATCCCTGTTTTACCCAGAAGAATGACTGACTCTTATATTGTAAAATTATTTAAAACAGTTAAAACTCTCTCAGCGAAATTCAGAAGTTCTGATATAACTGAGTGTCCTGGTTTCAGCTGAGATAGAGTTAATTTTTCTTTATAGTGGCTGGTATGGGGCTTTGGTTTGGATTTGTGCTGAAAACAGTGTTGATAATACAGAGATGTTTTAGATGTTGCTGCACTACTCAAGGACTTTTCCGCTTCCCATGCTCTGCCAGGTGCAGAAGAACTTGGGAGGGGACACAGCCAGGACAGTTGATCCAAACTGACCAAAGGGACATTCCATACCACATGACGTCATGCTCAGCATATAAAGCTGGGGGAGAAGAAGGAAGGGGGGGACATTCGGAGTGATGGCGTTTGTCTTCCCAAGTAACCGTTACGCGTGATGGAGCCCTGCTTTCCTGGAGATGGCTGAACACCTGCCTGCCCAAGGGAAGGAGTGAATGAATTCCTTGCTTTGCTTTGCTTGCGTGTGTGGCTTTTGCTTTCCCTATTAAACTGTTTTTATCTCAACCCTCGAGTTTTCTTACTTTTGCTCTTCCGATTCTCTCCCCCATCCCATCAGGGGGGAGTGAGCGAGCGGCTGCGTGGTACTTAGTTGCCAGCTGGGGCTAAACCACGACACTGAGTCACAATAAAAACATAGGAAAGTACATTTTCACTGTAAAGGTAGAAGAGAAATTTAAGATAGGTAGTAAAAAAGAAACATTTTTTGCAATGTAATTTCAGAAGTCTCATGAATAACATCTTCTCAAAGATGAACAGGAGACATCCTACTGCAGAGGAAACTTTACCTTATTCTACCTATGTAAAATTCTGTTTTTTTCTGGCAGTGTTCACAGGGAATATGTCTGCCAGCCTTCTTTTCTATTCTCAGCAACAGCAGATATTTTATATCTAGATTTCCAAGCACCTACTTGAAATGAAAATACCAAATATTCACCACGCTCTTTATATCCTATTGGGGCAGTGCAACACATAACAAAGATATAAAGAAAACTTTCAAAAATGTGACTGGCACCCCAAGAATTTTCTTTTAGGTCTAATGTTTTAGGCATTTTTGTAAATCAATGGGAGCGCTCACTGACTTGCATTATCAGTCCCTTTGCTCTGGAACACAGCCTCCCGAGAGTGAGAGCAATGGTGACCAACTCCTTGTACTTCAGTTTCAGGGAAAGTAGCAGGAATAGGTTTCATTATCAGGGTAGCTAGACCAATCATCATTTGAGGGCATAGCTGGGGTAAGGCTTGGGACAACGCATCTGTCAAGACAGACATGAGGAAGAAGGAGAACTGTAAACTAAAAAGAAACTAGGTCAGAAAGACACAAAGACATCAGCAGTTAGAGCCAGAAGTATGTAACAGTGATCCTCATCATTTCACAGGCTGGGACATGTGATGACACTAATGCTGTCCTTTTGAAAGAATTACGAAAATAATAAACTGTTTGACATGATCATTGAGCCAATTCTCTTCTTGCGTTGTTGTCTCCCTGTTTTCTTTTAGAGCCAACATTGCCGAAGGACAGGGATCCCCAACATTTTGTTCCTAGAAGGCCACTTTGGCCAGTCAGGCTGGGGATTACATAGCAAATGACAGAAAACCTCCACCACCACCCCCAGCAACATGATGGCCATTTACAAACCACTACAGAAAGTCACCTATGGGTAGCAACGTGTCCCTGGGGTTCCTCTGAGAGCCAGCTGGTGGGTGGCTTGGTGAGGTGAGGCTGCCGTGAGCTCTGAGGACCCTGGACCCCATGTGTCCAGGCACAATCTTCAGTCTCCAAACAGCTGGAAGAGACTCCAGCCTCGATGATCGCTCGGTCCCCTGGGGAACAAGCACAGTCTCACAGGCGGCCCCTCTGAGAGCCGTGTACAACAGACCTGTGGGCCACAGATGACTACAGTTTGGCATTACCAGGGCTTCTCTAAAAATTACTTTCAACACACCACTTCTGTCATGTTTACTTCCCCAGAATGGTCTCTATTGCCAAATGTCAAACAAAAACCAAAGCCCCAATGTTTTCTTTTGTCAAAAATGGCTTCTTCTGGTGCAGAACTCGGGCATTTATTGCTCTCCCACTGAGCAAGTTACTAGCTGGTTTAGGCTATGATATTGAGAAGTCAAGTCCTAATGAAACATTTTAAATTTGTTTCTTCTTCTTGCAAATCACATTATACATTATACTTGGCATAATACTCCTGTTGCTACTATAGTGTCAGAAGCTTTATATTGACATCAAAAATAAGTACATCTTTTCCTCACAGAGACCTATCCATGAACAGTACACACATCATTGCCAAGGAACCAAAGCTTTTATTTAGCCAGCTGTAAATCCTGTAGAGCTCAAATCAAAAGTCAATAAAGGAAACTGGCAAGTCAAGTCATCAACAGCAACTTATGGTGGTATTAAGTTGTTTCTACAACCTCTCCAACATCAAGACTGTGGATGGGTTTCTGTGATGGATGTAATGGTACAACTAGCATGCCACTAGACAAGTTATCTCAGGGAAATAGCTTACCAACATCAGCTACTTCCCATCTGTACATAGTTAGTCTGCAGTCCTTTCTTCCACACTTACCTTACATACTAACAGTGGGTAAAAATGAGCATGTGGCTTATTTACCAGGGAACAGTGATGCACTGCTCTCCCCAGCAGAAGCTTGCTTGGTTGTGTATATCCAACTGTTGACTCCTACCCTCAGCACTGAAATTTAGAAAAAAAAAAGAAGTGAAATGAGCTTAAAATTGTTACCTTTTGGCAAAAAATGGGTATTCTTACAGAATTTTATGTCATCTAGACAATAGATCCCTAAACTGCCCATTCTAATATAGATCATTACAGCATAGACATTTTCCAGAGGTTTCACCACCCTGTAACAAAAATCCAAGATCGGCAGAGACAGGGATTGCAGTTCATATCGTGCACAGAATCAAAGAGCAAATACGTAGACTCATTTTAAGAAGTTATTAACATTTTAATTAGTAACGCGCATGTGGCTGTGAAGTGCAGGTGTAGTAATACTCCTGTGATAATGATGAGAAGCAGAGGAGTCAGGCAGGGAGCGAATTTTCTTTTCCCATGTCACTAGATTTCCTAGATGTCACTAAGATTTTCTTCAAGTTTATTCCTCTTTCATTTTCAGCATGAGTTTTCATGTACAATTTTACTGCGGATGCTTCAATTTTTTTAATGCAGTATTTATCATTCATGGACATAAAGACTGGCTATAAAATTGTCTTTTTGTTTGTTTAATTATAAGTATAACATTTATTAGGAAGGAAAACATAGCTTTTTAATATCCAGCTATTGAAAGAGCTACAAAACATGTCTTCCTTTGTACTGGTTTTGTTATATTTATAGTGACAGAACTAAACCTAGCATTTTGGGCTTGTGCATGGAAATTGAATTAGCAACAGAATGTAATGTGAATAAGTTTATCACAGTCACATTTCCATAACAGCATTACAACCACTTTACTTGCACTTGCTGTGTAATTAAATTCATGATTCAGCCTGTTTTGTTAAATTACATTCATGACTACATATGCAAAGACCTGATTCTTTTTCTTTTCTTTTTTTTTTTTAATTCTGCAGCAGAGTTAAGATGGAGACAGTTAAATCAATGCTTGCTTATGAAGCACTACACTAATTCTTTGTTCCTTGTATTTTTAATTTTTTTATTTTTTTTAACTCTAACTTGCTTGGTTTGTAGTAAATGCACTGCTCTATTCCAATACCTTAGCTTCACTACAGTGATTTTTTTTTTTTTAATTTAATGTACCACATTATTTCCTGTACTTAAATATTCAGATAAGGTAATGCAGTATCTACAGATAGAGTAATGCAGCCCCTTTATGTTCCAATGTATGTTTCTCCAGTTAATGCTGCTCACTCGTTGTAGTCTATCTACCTAGGTACTACAAGATTTATTCCCCTTTAAATATCTGGCAACAACTTGCCTTACTTGGTTTCTCTGTGTTCAACATCATTCCAGTCTTACTGCAAACACATCTCTTTGACACAAAACTCCAGAGCTTTCAATTCACTTGTAACTCCAAACCACATACAGTTACTAGTTAGTCATTTATCTCTCAAAATACAGAATATTCTAATTGATTCTGAAATTACCCACTCTGAAATTCATGTCATAGCTGCTAAAATAGACTTTTTCCATAATATATCCTATTATTTTTCTTTTTCTCCTCCCACCAAACACAGCTTTGCAGGTTTTGCATTTATAGCTTGAGAACTAAGAAGGTAATTTGTGCATTACATTCTTTGATTTAGATACTGTCCTTGATAACTCATATGCTGTGCCAGGAATCAGAAAATAGTTGATCACTAGACCTGTACCAGAGGTGTTGTTGCCTCCTCACTCTGTGTGACATGAGAATGATTAGCAAAATAAGACTTACCAATGACTACCCCACTCCAGCTGCATAGCCTCAGCATGACTACCGGTAAGTGAAGAGACATCAAACACACATGGAAATACGCATCCATGGGAGAAACTTCACAGCGGCCCTGGCTATTATTTTCAAATCAACTTGCAAAGCACAGAGCTGAGTTATCAGGCAAGTGTTAGCCCATGAACAGTGAGCTATGCAAGGCAGGGCTACAAAAACAGCTCTTGAGGCCTGCAGTCCTCAGTTGCTCTGGCAGAGTGGGACGAACAAGAAGTGTTATATTAAGAAGGAGAGAAGATATGGGCAGAAATTCCCAGGTGAAGGCAGAGGCAGAAGTAATAAGCGAGAGAATTAAGGTATTTTACTGCAGGAAAGAAAAACAAAGAAGGTGGGAGAAAGATCAAAGATCCACCTGTGTTGCTGTGTGATGGCAACAACGTGAAGCTCTTTCCCATTCACAACTCCTCTCAAATACTGCAATATGAGGGATGACATAGCATTTGGATACAGAGTGTATTCCCATCCCCTTTTTAATGCAGAGACTATGAACCTAATTTAGGCATGTAATTCAGACATAGACGCACTTCCCTTTTGGGTGCCTGCCACCAGTAGGAGGGAGCAGAAGAGGAACGCCTGAAAGCGGAAGGGTGCCATTCCTTTACACAGAGGAGAACATTGGTTTCACTTGCCTTCTGCAAACTGCACCGCCCTTTGCATGGTGTAGCTTCAAGGGAGCCAAGTATGCCGTTATCCAGGACACCACAGGGGTGGGGGGCTGGCCACCCTTCAATACGGCCTGAATGATATCAAATCCTCCTCAGATAAAGAAGACCTGGAGTCAAGGTTTCCTGCTCCCAAGAATGAGCACTAACTGGCACCATATGATGCAAAGAGGACACGACTGCTGGTTGCAGTTCAGGGTGTGAAATAGTTACCTGCCTCCTCATCATGAATGTATGTGAGTGTTGAGAAGGTTTTTTCAAGCCTTCCTTCATTGACATGCCTAGGAAGATCAGTGCCTAAGGGGTTAGGTAAGTAGCTAGGCTGGAAAGATGCTACCCTGTTTCATCTGTCTCACAAAATTTTTATTTGTATTTATCGCAAGATCCAATTCTGCCAACTTAACTGTCATTGAATAAGCACCTTGATCTGTGAGCAAATCCATCAAAGTCAAACGGCTCTTCTCACATTCTGAGGTTCAATTCAATGTAACTCTGAGTAACGGAGTCATGGCCTTCAAGAAAATACGATTCACTCTGTTACCCCCCCATCTCCAAAAACAACACTTATCATAGACTTTCTGTCATTGAATCTTCCTCTTTTCAAGGTTCAATTATTCTTTAAAATGTATCTTAAAAGAACTCTGCTGTTTTCAAAATCTGTAGTTGCCATCAGGGCACTTTATATCCCCGAATTAAAGGTCAGGACAGATTCTAAATTGGTATCAATTGGCAAAAATCCACGAGCTTCCATGAAGCTGAGTCTATTTACATCAAATGCCTTCCCAGCCTTTTGAGAACAAGATTTTATTGTTATTATTATTATCACTTTAAAGGCTACCAAGGCAGCAACATTTATGCAGTTCGTTTCCTGAAACTTGAGTTTGTAAAAAGAAAGCAAAACAAAAACCCCTTACTTTCTCTTTACTCATTTTCTAATTAAATCCGCATGGAGAATATTGCCACTCTAAAAATAATTGGGTATATTTTCTTGTTCTTGCAAGCATGAAAAATTTTTCAGCAAACATGATTGCATGAAATGTCCCTTATAATAGGCTCAGTGGCTCTCACAACTAATTGTGACATTATATCATAGGAAAAAGTCCATAATGCTCCTCCACCACTGAACCAAAGAAACAAGCGTACTAATATATGCACAAAAGTTATCCTCAAGCAAAACCTCTGCTTCTTGCTCAGAGCCTGAAGCTGCTGCTATGGCCCTGTTGAAGGGAACAGCATTCAGAGCAGAGTCACGACAGCCACGTTATGTCTAGAACTATTTTACAGGATCAGGAGCACATATGCTGTCCCTGGGCTCCCATATACAGAGACTTTGGGATTTACCCCCATACCGTAGCATCATGGTGTGCAGTAAAATGGCATTTACCCTGCTCAGTTGACCCTGCTTGTGGAGCGAGGAGGCCCTCACAGCTACGGCAGGGTTCCTCCTGCTGACAAACAAGTGTCTCGCTCTTGGGCTGAGTTCCCGTAGCCGCTCCTGCTCAAAAGCAGCACAAATTAACACGGGTCTGCAATAGCAGGCGCTCGGTTTTAGACAGACTACCAGTTTCCAGGCAACGCAGTGACCCTTTTTGTTCAGAGGTATCGTTTTGTTAACCGTAATTGTATATACTATCTCCACTTTAATGAGAGACACCTAGTAAATTATACAGGGAAGCATTTCACGGAGCGGACACAGGCACCGTGAGAAACTCCAGCTGTTACTCAGCAATATTGATTATTCATATGCCATCCTGGTTTTCTGTGTGAGGCAATTCACATTGCAACAAAGCAGAAAGCAAAGATGCTATCAGCTGACATCTTGCAACTCTGGATATAAAAGTTTAATTGTTCGATCCTATGGTCTTCAGGTGGGTTGATCTTGGCTTAACAGGGTTTTCGCTGCCTAGTGAGTAGTTTACAGTAGGTGACCAAACGAGCCAAAGAAATATAGTATAGTATAATAATGGGCTTAATTTTTCTGATGGGTAGCATTAAAGCTACACGGCATCTTCTCCTTTCTTGTAGAAAACAGCATAAGGATATGACAGGTCGAGAACAGTGTTGCTTGCCACGGCCTTTGGTATACCAGGCATTTCAGGCTGGCAGGCAAAAACACGTGCCCATGTGTCTGATCCAACTGTGTTGTTAATTGAGGGTCTTTGCAGAAGAAATGGGAGGTCATTACAGCTCATAGCTATTCATGTACATGCAACAAACATAGAGAGGGAATGTAACATAAAAAGTAGGAGAATGAGGGAAAAAAATGGTTAAATTCCCCTTCCTTTCATTCTCTGGCTGACTTCTGCCCCAGGTGCTGTGCTACTAGAGAAAAGCTCCAAAGCCCAGACAGAGACAGATAAACCAACTTGCTTGCCCACAGCACCCGGACATCACAGGCTTCAAACAGGAGCAAATGCATTGATAGACTGCAAAAGATGAGCCCAGATGACCTGCAGCATGGATGTTTGATTTCATGGGACACCATGTTGAGTGAACATTCCCAGCCCAGCTCAACAAATCATCTCCGTTATTTTTCTAAGACATGCTTTGTTGAAAACTGTATTTTCTGAAGATGGCACGTTTGGGGACATCTTTTTGCCCACTGATCAGAGCTTTGCTGACCAGGTAAGGATGGGTGGAAAGAGGAAAATTTCCCATATACCACAGAGAATGAGTGACGACTGAGAACAAAAGAATTGGCATCACTTTAATTAAGCCTTCAGGTCTGTGGAATAAAAACACTAGATTCATGATTAATAGCCAAAACACATAACGTTCTCTTCAGAGAACAAAGTGATGTACTGTTCAATAACGCCATGAATACTAGGAGAGTGGGCAGAGCTGTGGTGAGTAAGGGAGAATTACGGTGCCATATGGCAGCAGAGCCCACACAGAAAGAGCAGCTGCATATCCACAGCAGCAGCAGCAGCTGCTGGAAGGAACTGAGGAACAGGCAACCCCAAAAAGGCAGCTGCTGGAAGGAACTGAGGGACAGGAAAGCCCTAAAAAAGCCCTGGAATATAAAAATATGATGGTGTGGGAAGTGCCCATGCAGCTATAATTCTTCCTAGAGTTGTGAACATGAATTAATCACTATTGCCAGACACTGCAGTGGAGCAGTGCAGGGTCATAGGGGTATTTTCCTGGTTATTACTCCTTTGACCCCCAAGAGCCTCTCAACTGACTCTGCCATGTCTCTGTCCCCAGCCCCTCCATCCTTCCCAAGATGACTCCTGTGCTCTTATGAAGGGAAAATAACCTTGAAGAACCAGTTCTGTACCTAATCTGGAAGTTCCCCTCTCTGCAATGAGAACGTGTTTTAGATGTGGCACAAAACCAACAGTAGAGCAAAGGAGCCATGAGTCAGTTCTCAGCCTCCACTCTTCGATTCCTCCTGGCTGCACCTACTTGTGGTGAGGGAGAAAGGGAGATACATGCAGATCAGCATTAAAGAATAACCCTTTACCAGAGGCTGCTCCACCCAAATCAATGTTGCAATAGTTTCTGTTATGAGTACACAAAAAACCTATAACATTTCTAACACCAGAGAAGGAAAAAACAGAAGAAAACGTTGTGCTAATTAAAATACAACCCCTTACAAAAGGAGGCTGGGAGTATTTCGGCTATGATTTCCTGTTTGAATGTGCACGTAGCTTTTAGAAAAGCAGCCAACCTTAAAGAAAATTCCCGGCAACGGCAAATCCATCAAAACCCTGTATAAGTTGTTCCTCTGCTTAATTAGCCTCACCATAATATGCTAATCAATGGTAAATAATTGCTTTTTAATGGCAACCACTCTGTGCAACCTTTAATTATCCACAAGTTTCCTGTAAATCATCACCAATTCCAACCAAGCAGTAACATATCCACTAATAGCTCTGA
This sequence comes from Ciconia boyciana, assembly GCF_034638445.1. Classification (NCBI taxonomy): domain Eukaryota; kingdom Metazoa; phylum Chordata; class Aves; order Ciconiiformes; family Ciconiidae; genus Ciconia; species Ciconia boyciana. Next base: position 26,257,960 of record NC_132934.1, on the reverse strand, counting down.
AGCTTCATAAAAATCTTTGGTGATTTGACTGTCTCATTCAAGAAGCTCAGCCTTGCCCCTCCAAAGTCAGGTACTCGGAGCAGATTGCATATTTGGAGAAGACCAGACTACAAAAGGGGAAAAAGGCAAGTTTCATCCGTGTTTACCAGGCAGAGTTTGGCTTTTACATAGATGTTTTTTGCTTAACACATTTCGTGATGAAAAAATTTATGTCCTCATTTCACTTTGTATGGAGTACATATGGGAAAAGGCTTCCATGTGGCAGCAGTGATCTTAACAGATGCTCCCCTTTGGGCAAACATGGGCTTTTAATGGAAAAAGTGCTAGGCGAGGTGCCAGGTACCTTATCTTGATGGAGCAAATTCATTTTGAAATGAAAGTTTAGTTTATCTCCAGTGTTTCTTATTTATGATGTTAGCTGTTAGCTGTTATCCTGCATCACAAGCAATGTTTAACTTAAAGATATTCACATCAGATATAAAAACAGGGAATTGGAACTTAAATCAGTTAATGAGCACAGTTCATTAAATTGCCAACCTAACCCATGAAAAGGGAGATTATAATTGCAGCTTATTCTTCATCTGTCACTCATTTCTCTTAAGGGAAATGATTGTTGGTTTTTACATGGAGTCATCAGTCAGACTCATGGGTGCCTGATGAACTGCGATAAAAAGAACGTAGGAATCATAAAGAGTCAAGTCATTCATTACTTTCTCTTGTACACCACTTGTAGACAAGGTGCCAGCTGCAGGAAAATCTCTCTCTGCCCCACACTTGAGTTGCAATAGGCCTATTATTCAGTGCCAGGCTATGGTTTCCTAACTTTTCCGGCATCAGCTTAATAGTAGCGTCAGCTGGGCATCATGCCATGTACATCAGCTATGCCTCATTTACCCTCCTGCTCCCAATTAGCTCGATCATGGTGATAAAACCAGGAGAAAGACCTTTGGATAGAAGGCACATATTTATTTGGCCAACAGTCTAGTAAAAGGAAGGAAGGATGGGGAACTCATAAAGGGGAGGAAGGATGGATTGTGATCTTGGCTGTTCTGCAAATGCTCTGTATGACTGCCACTTCTCTCAGCCTCCTCTTCTCCTTCCCCCCCCAACTGGGAAAATTCTTTGCTTTGCTCATGGGAGTCTTGTGAGCCACTCAGATGCCACAGTGACAAGACACAGAAATGACTATAAATAAAGGAGTCCAAGAACTTTAAATAGCAGGATTAAACACTCGTGTTCACAGATCTACAGTTACTTGCTGATGCCTGTTCATCAAAAATCTTTGTTGAATTTCATGTCATCATATTTTGTTTGCTGTGGCTGTTAGGTTGTGAAGCAATCATCTCAGCTGTAATCCAAAAAGCTGAATGTGGTTATTTTGGGCAGAGGAGAGAAACTTGCTTTAAGACCTTTGTGCAAGAGTTACAGCCACAGCAATATAGCTGTGAGAGAGAAAGTTCTTTTATTTATCCAGCAAGTAGTGTTTGCTCTAGCATGCAGGATCATTACTCTTTACAGAGACCCCTAGATTTGAGATACAAGCAGGGCTTACTATATGCTGGACAGGAAAGGGCAATTTGCAACTCCCTGCTATTGACTTTGTGACATTATCTGGCGGTGTAAGGACAGATCACTTAAATGCAAAGATCCTGTATCTCCCTGTGAACCATGCTAGGAGAAATGTTGTTCTCAGTTCCAAGGCAGACAAATTGAGGAAGAGATGCTAAATACTTCTCCAACAGCTACAAAGAAAATCTACACCTGGAAAAATTCCAGAGTTTAAGATTTCCTCCATTTTGGCCTTTCGGCCCATTTTCTGTAATCTGTTGCCCATCCTCTAAAAAATCCTTTTGCCTACATGATTCACGGTCTTCTGAAGTGAGTTGTTATTTTTGAAGATAATGGAATTGAATTAATGTTTCGTGAAGTCCTCCAGGAAAGCTGTACGCAGTGTGCTTGTGATGGGCGTTCAGGGCTGGCAGAGCCAACACAGGGCCTCAGAGCACGGAGATACAGCAAGAGCCAAGCTAAAGGTCCCATCTAGACCGAACGTCTGTCCCTTCCGGTGGTGAAAGGTGGTGAAAATCAGCTGCAGATCCTGTCTGATCAGAACTAGTTCCTGTCCCTTCCCACCATCATTAAAATGGTCAAGTTGGGACCTGAAATGAGTCTTGTTTCCTCATCTGGACCCCAGGCATTTGTCATAGTTTGTCATTTTGGCTGTGACCCTGCATTCATCAAAATGAGTGACAGTGGAAGCAAAAGAGAAAAAGCGAAAGATCAACATGTGATGCCATTTTTATGCCATCTGGTAGTAAGTATGGGGATGCATATGGGCAAAACACTATTTAGAAGGCTTCTTAAAATGTTTACCTACAAAGACCTGATAGTTCACTAGTGCAATCTTTCCTAGCAAGAATAATTCTCAGAATGACTATATCCTTTAAAACTCATAATAGTATTTACACCTACATTATTTAAAAGTAATGTCCATGTTCCACCTAAACAGGCTTTCTGTGGGAGGCACTGAATAGAGTGTAAATCACTTACAATACCTACATATTTGTATGTGACTTTCCTTCTCCTGATTCAAAGACTTTGAATTTGTTGTGCATAGCAAGGAGACATCCTACTATTAGACTTCACTAAAAAGTTTCAGTTATTCTTTAGAGACCAAATGCAAATCAATATCAAGTCTGTAGGAATTAATTTAATCTGCATTGTAATAAACAACTCTGCCTATGTTCACTTTCATGTTTCTTTGCAAATTGGAAGACTAACACCTTTTTTTCTTTCTAGCAATCATAATTCCAATTATGTTCAAAATTAACCCCAAGTTTCTTTGAGAGCCTTAAGTTCTTATCCAAAAGACTGATTTTCATCCTTAGAGTGTGCTTAAAAACACGAAATCTCATTCTAGCATTCATGTGATCCCATCCCTCCTTAAAGTAACTGTCCAAAAGGTATATACTGTAATGCCTTGAACATGTTGCTAACTTTGCTCACACAAATTAATAGCATTCACTCTCATGTTTGTAGAACTGGGCACTGAGTTTCTACATGATCTGAGTAAGTGTATAACCTCCAGCAAACCATTAAAGTGAATAGATTTACTTTGTTAAAGCAATAAAAGACTACTCCTTGTACTAACATCCCCAACCTTTCTTTCACTACTGTGCGCAAGATAGCATGTCAGTGAAAGAGGCACATTTCAATTTCACCAGTATTTGGAATGCTTTCCATTTTTCCTTCAGTACAATTTCTACCAAGGCATTGCAGCCCTAAGCACTCTGTCATAATTCCTCAAATAATTAACAAGGAGATCATTTAAGTTGAGCAAGTCTCTGAATACACCCATTGCTCTCTAACATGGGAACATCCACAAAATGGGATGGTTGTGCAATGGTATTTATACACAATATCTAATAATCTGGAAGACCATATGAAGAATATACCAAAAGTCACGGACAGGATGTCTCCTTTGCAGCCGAAAGAAAATGCTGGTTTTCAACTGAAATACGAAGTGGAAGAAATGCTTGCTTTCTTGAAAAAGTACTTTGGTGCCAAACATTTTGGAGACATTGTTGAAGAACAGTCCTTCCTCACATAGAGGTTACCCCTGTGATGCTGCCAAGGTCAGTGCCTGAGTGGGTGATTTGCCAAGTAAGTGCCAGTTGTGTAATATATGCTGTAGCAGGCATGGAAGCAGATTTTACTTTCACACCCGCCTTCTGAATTGGCATTCTTTGCCTCTTTTGTGCCAATGTTGCTTCTCTTTCCCATTCTGTGCCCTCTCTTTTCACTGGAATGCCCTTACCCCTTGCATATAAGCTGAATGTCCCGTTGTTTGCTAGAAAGCAAGACTTGCTGAATATGGATTTTATGGAAGTCACACAGGAAAGACAGACTGTATAACTTACTACATACCTTTTTCACATGGTCACCCTACCAGGAGTATATTATATTAAAAAAAAATCCTCATATTTTGTCATATGTACTTGTCTACCTTATATAACAGGGATGAAAATAGCTCTTCATTCCTCAGGAGCTCTTATCTCTCTTCAACCCATTCTGTCTTCATGATTGTCTAAATTTTGCTTCAACTTTTTTCTCTCCCAAATCTTGATTGTCTTCAGATGTCTTCCTTTTAGGATTGCAAATTTCCATTGATTAGATAAATATTTTCCTACTTTTTAGTCCTTACCATATGTTTTCAGTCAAGTCTCTAAAAACACACAGAATTTAAGCACTTCTTTCTGAATGCTGACACTTACATGTATCCTCCCAAGTAAGCAAACTGGGTTTACCGAAGACTTTTTAGAAGCAAATGTTAGTAGGCAGGTAGGTTTATGCAATCAAATTATAGAAATATCTAATATTGTTGCACAATATTAGAAAGTTTCTGAAAGTTAGATGTCTTTGGCTGAGTTGGAGAGTGAGATCCCTGTTTTGTGCGTGTTGCTTTTAGTCCAGGCCTGCTGTAGACCACAATGTCCTCCTTCTTTGCTATGGGAGGAGGGCAGGATGAGCAGGCTGAACAGGGACCCTATCTTTGGAGTCCCACACCTACCCCTCAGTGGCCAGAGTAGGAGATCAGCCTTGCGTCCTTTGAAGTTGCAAAGGATTCCTTCCAGGAGCCAAGAATGGGCTGAGGAACAATAGTTACTCTGCGGGTTTGGATGTACATGCAGGTTAAGGAATTCCATCAGCTGCACAGGTCTTCACTCATCAGTCAAGCAGCTGTATTCATCAGGATGCATGCTCTGATCCTGGGGCAAGCATTAGATGTTTCAACTTAGCTCTTTCACTGTGGCCTAATCCAACTCAAGCTTCTTTTTCCTGTTATCCCAGGGCGTGTACGTAGGCAATTACTGCCACTCAGCCAGTGCTTCGTCGAATGTTAAATATAGTAACATGATGGGATGTGGAAGCTCTGAGTCATCATACCTTTACAGAATGTCTTTAAGATGGATCACTTAAACTGCTCCCTAGCTCAGGAAAGAGCCCAAATGTTAAGCCAACTGAGTAGTGTATTAAAGTATTTTGGGTACATCTTCTAGCCAGAAGGGACCTCATTGTGTAGGGCTCATCAAGCCTCCAGGGATCTGTGAGATCCAATTAATACATACTCTCAAGGGTGGCTGCTGCCACTGCAGAGTGACCATTCAGCAGTCTTATACCTGGTATGCACAATGTCAGTGCAGTCTTTGGCATGCAATGATTTTGCCATGGGGAATTCTACTTAGGAGAATTTTTCTTTGGAGGCAAGTATTAGTTACTCAGCTATTAATGCCTGCTATCAATAGGAAACGAACAATAAAGACACCCTGCTGTAAAAAGGAAAAAAAAAAACTTTTTGAAACATCTGGACAATGTTCTTTTTTATTTCTGCTGAGAGCTATGGCTTCATCTAAGCATATGTCAAAGTAAGCTATTAAGAAAGAGTAGTTAACACTCAGTTTAGCCTCCCTGTCAGGTTTCTCCATTTCTAGGTTCATGAACACACAGAAACAGATGGACATTGAGTACAGCATTTGTATGGGGAGAGAAGGGGAACAAATAGAAAGTCATTAATTTCTTTGGAAATGTTATTATTAAATAGGTCACTTTCTTTAACAGGGAGGAGAAAGTCTGCAGATGCTAATCTTTGATGCACTTTGAATCCCACTTTCCTTTGCAAAACACTGATACCTGCACTTTGCTACAACTGAACTCAGAAGAATTGCAGGTGTAGCCATCGACTATTATTTTCAGGAATCTAAATAGACAGAAACCTTGCACAAGCTTCCCAATATTTCTTTGTAGAATTTGATTGCACAACATGTCTTTAAGTAGTTTAACTAAATTTGGAGGAAAAAACCTCCAAACTTACAGAACACAAGAGAATGTATTCTTACCTATGGCAAAATATATTTTATTCTGATTTAAAATTATCTTTTGCTAAGCTGACTTTGTGAGTTACTTTCTCAGTGGAGATTTTATTTCTCCAGCTCTTCCTACAGTAAATCAGTTGCTCTTTTTTAATAACCACTCTTTATTAACTTCATTCCTATCAGAGATTGTAAAAGGATGCTCAAATTATCTTATTCTTCCAGAGACTGTATTTAATCAGAGACTTATTCTCATTATTCTCATTATTTCCACAGTTATATTACTCAATATATTTAACATCTATGTTTAACTTGTTAGTATGTAGTATCACAGCATTGGTGGTTCTCCATGAATAAACAAATAAGAGCGCAACAGGACAAGTTTCCTTTCTAGCATTTTCTTAAATTCATGGGAGGTAATAAAACATAAACATTTAAGTGTTTATAAAAGAGGTTTTTCACTGCCAAATGATCTATCATCTTTCCTGTAACTTTTCTTAGCTGTACTTCATTGGAACAAATGCCCAGCTCCTTCTTCTCTTTCCCTTTCTTTCTCTTTCTCTTTCTCTTTCTCTTTCTCTTTCTCTTTCTCTTTCTCTTTCTCTTTCTCTTTCTCTTTCTCTTTCTCTCTTCCTCTTCAGCATCAGCTTCAGGTTCTTCTCTTTCTCAACACAGGTTAGACTCAATTTATGTCTAAGACCCATGAAGGTGGAAGTCCTACTCTCACAGATCTTTAGGCAGCCAAAAAGAGACTCAACCTGATTCAAATTATGCAATATGCTAAAATGACGCAAAAGGAGCTCTCTCCACAAGTCTTCCGTGTGTTGACTGTTGGATCCCGACAAGCTACAGCCCATGCTTTGAGATGACACTGACTCCCATCTTATTACATGCCAATACTAAAAGGAAAACTGCACTTGCAGCTGGACTGTTAGTCTCAAAAAGCAGAAGATAATTAAGATAGGATAAATTTAGCTTTTCTTTAGTTAATAAGTGCAATTAAATTTTTTAAGAGTTTGAAGTTTAAATTAATTGGGACATAAGTACATGGACAGTATTTTGCCTTAATTAGGAACTGCTTATAAAGAAAACCACTAATGTGTCTCCACTTCACTGATAATCTGACTTTGTCTTGTTATCCAATAAATCCATTTATTTCTGTTAAGGGTCAGCTGTTAAAAAAAGCTTAATATTCACCCATCAGTGCGCATCATTAGATCCTCTATCCTCTTTTTTGAGTCAAAGACAATATTGTCTGAATAACTCACACTCCTTGAGTGCTTGTTTCTCTAACCATATTAGCAGTTACTCCATGCACAAAAGCTTACATGTTTTGCCACTTCTGTCACACTCCTAGATCCCAGTTTCAGGCTAACGTCTTAGCACACTTTAGGGAGATATCACAACATACCCTGCTACATGCTTCCTGCTCTAATGTAAAGGTATAGCTAGAACATTGAAAGCTATACCGATTCTTTTTGCTGGGCTAATCACCGACTCCCTTTTCAGGCACCCATCATCAGATATATCCTTCAGTGGGTTTGAAATCTGCTCTAATTTAGTTTTGAAGACTATTCCAGCATACAGTGTGTCAAGCATTGGGCTATTGTGACTTACAGGGTATTCAGAGGAAAGAGCAGAGGTTGCCAAAGGAAGACTTTAGAGAAATTATGAGGAAGTCAATCTCTGATAAAATGCTTGTGGTGGTTGCAGTCACACTGTAAGTAGTTTTCTTCATAAAAAAATAATTTATTTTTGCATGCCTGGAATCTGCTCATGTTATTATCTGAAATGCAATACTTGAAACACAGGGGAGTGCAAATGTGAGGTGAGAAATTCCTAATACAATTCATTAGTGTATCTAAGCAACCAAGCAGAGGACTGGATGTGCTGTCTCATGGCCTTCTGAAACTTTACAGTACCTGCCACTCACCAGTGTGGCCCACTCTGACAACAGACATAAAAATGGAAACTTTGATCAATCTGATCCTAGGAAAAGCAATACAATTAAGCTATGTTTTAGCATTATAGATCCATCGTATAAAGTATTCAAAAGAGCTGCTACAGGCTGAGAAGAATAAACTTTCCATCTCTGCTTCATTCACCATGATGTGCCTCTCACTGCTTTCTTCTCTTCCCCAGCCCTGCTTTCCCCTCCTCCTTCCCTTTTCAACTCCTAATTCTTTCACTGCTTCCCATTCAGGCCTTGCCCTCTGCATTCAGTTTCTGCTTCTCATTCCCCTTTGCCCGCTCCCCACCCTGCCTGCTCCTTTTTGGGTTCAGTTCTTCTTACTTCAGGCTTTTATTTCTCTGAGGGATTTGAATAATCACTCCTTCTTTTTTGATCTCATTGTCATCTCAATAGGTCTTGCTGCCTTCCACCCTTTCCTCAAAAGGTAGGTTTCCAAAGAACATATTCCCTCCAGAAAGGAGGAAAAGGACCTCTGAAACTCACTGACCCTTTCTAAATTGGATGTCCCATTGTGTATCACAGAATTAGGAATTTTTCCATTGTACGAGAATGTTAACTTTGTTAGTGAATATTTTTTTTAATGAGCACATTAAATTCCTCCTTAGCCTTAAAAAGATGTAACTTTGTCTATTACTCTATCATGATTAATTTCTGTCTCCGCTTGGCTGATGGTCAGTTTTAACAAGGCTGATTTAGTCATATGCTAAATTTTATGTAAAACATCAGGAGGAGGAGTAGCCCTTACTAAAGGCCAAATAAATGCTTTTATAGTATACAAACTGGGAATCTACAACAAGGCCAACACATAGTTTATATTCTTGACCACATTTTCAAAATGCCCCTCAAATGTAACATCTGCAACTGAATGCTCTTGCATGCAGCTATGCACAGATGAGCATCTGATCACACTGCTTGGGCAGAGAAGTCTTTCACATCTGTTCTTGTTCCTTGTCATAGGTCAGATTAAAGAACCAGACACAAATACCAGGTATCTCAGAAAGAAATTTTACAGTGGTATTTCAGAGTCATAACTACTGAAAATAAGTTAGAGAATAAGTAGAAAAATAAAATAAGAAACAATTTTGCAGCTATTATCAAAGGCTGGCTCTTTCTTTTCACCATATGTGGAAAATGAAATAAAAGAAAATTCCCAGTGATATGCAGTCAAGGCCACAAAACAAGAAGACCTTGAGCCAAACTTCTTCAAAGGTCAAGGATACAGGCATAAGATATTCAGCTAGGCTTTTTGCTCCTTATGTATTCTTGCAATGGCAGACCACTGCAAGTTACCTTACAGCCCTTGTAGCTAGGCCAGGAAATGTTAAAACATTCCTTTTTTTCCTGCAGTACCCGATAACCAGGTTACTAAAGATGCATTCCAAAATAAAATGAATGCAGAACCATATGGTTAGTTCTGACTACCATCTTGCAGAAAAAAATCGCTCATGCTTCTGTTCTGTACTACAGATGGTTCTGATGGACAGCATCATGCAAAGCCACATTTTTATTGCTGAGGAAAATGTGAAGACAATTCTGAAAATCTATTTATGGAACATTGTGCTTCTATTAGACACAGGGATAGGTAGCTAGAGAGTACCTTTAAAGAGTTGCCATTTCTATTCTATATTCTGCTCCACATGTATTATCTGATCATGCAAACATCTTAGCAAATGGAAAAACTATCTTTTGACCAATGCATTGCTGGATCCAGCCCTTAAGATTGTTTTCTTTTACCACTTTCACCTCAGTTCCCAGAATTCTCATTTCTGCCTGCAAGACTAAGCTTGTTGTTACTTGACCTTTTTGTGCATCAAAAAGTATGGTTATTTTGTCTTCTAAACTTGGTAAGCCTGACTTCCTGGTCTTTTGAAGCAACACTGGTCTTTAGTAGTTGCATAGTAGACACATCTGACTCATCATCTTAACTCTGTGGGCTGTTGACTAGAGAAAACGAAACAACAAGAATTAGTCCAAGATCTCTTTTCCTTTACCCTGGTAATTCCCATTCATTTCAACAGTTTTCTTGTTAATGGATGATGTAAATCAATGTGTAATTTTAACTTTTAGGTTTTCATTTATAGTTTTCTTAGACTATAGGACAGTAATGTCCAAAATGTTCAATCTAAAGATATCACAATATTGCCAAACAAAATTTTACTGCAAAACATACATATTTAGATTAAAATGTCTCAGAATGATCTCTTCACAAAACATAGGAACATTCATTTTAACAACATCAAAAAATCATTTTCATGTCATCTGCCTGTGACCATAATATTATGAATTTCAGTCTGCTCCTGCTGAACTCAGAGGAAGAAAAATCCAGCCCATTCTCCTCCTCTTTGCCCTTTGCAAGAATTTAAATAAGATTTCCATATCTACTTTTACCACTTACATTCTGTCTCACAAATAAGCTGTTTTGTGTAAATGCAGATAGCACACATTCACAGGCATTCCTGTTCTACATTCAGTTTCTACTAGTTTGCATAATTTTCTCTTTAGGGATTCTTACAAAAAGTGATGGGGGATAGAAGTCTTTTTTTTTACCCCTCAGCCATGAATTCCATCTGTTGTCATGGCACTGAACCCAGTGTTGAATAGCAGCCAGCACTGCTTTTGATGTTCTGTAGGATTAGTAGAGATGTCTGATGTTATTGTGCAAGATTATTCATAGGAATAGCTCTACCTGAGCTTTATGCAAATGTTCAGTTGCTAAATTAATAAATAAATATGGTATGTCATCAAAGTTCACATTCTGGGGGCATTCCCTTGGACCTTTACTATTTCCATAGTGGCTCACAGAAAGTTTTTGCAATTACTCTCATTTCTACAAACACAAACCAAATGTATGCAGCATTTTGTTAGAGGCAGGTGAGAAATAATATGGCCAATGAAATATAACTGACAATCTGTAGCTGATGATCTGATGAGGGAAACTTTATTTGTGTCATCTTCTAATCAAAATATTTTGTGATTTGGCTCTATCTTTGACTCTGATGTTTTTTACTGAGCTATCAAGTAGACAAAGTTCCCATTGATGCTAACTCTGGGAGGAGTCAAATATCCAATAATTAGAGGTATTCTTCAATGCTCAGGACATTCAGGTTGTCCTATTTCAGACCCTCAAATCTCTTGACACACCTTAATCAAACTTTCAGAAATGTCCATGGAGTAGAAGAGCTTTTTTTGTTGGTTTTGTTTTTGTTTTCTTATAAAGATAAGTATCAGTGCTGCTTAGGAGTTTTTCCTGCCATTTCTTTTTCATCAAAGGTTGTCAGTCTATCCATACCTTATCTTGTTTACAAATACACTTTGGAAAGGTTTCCAAGTTTCAAGATGGAGTTTCTGGTCAAAATAGAGAACATCTCGCCTTGGCATGAGCTCAGGAAAAGGAAGTGAAAACAGTTTTCTGCAACAGATAATTACAAAGGGCAGCAAATGAACAGGGCTCTGCTGCTTCCTTTTCCTGTCTCTAAGAAACCAAGTTTGCTTCTGCTTCTCAGGGAGTAGCCAGGTTATACGGGGCCAGGGCAGTGGCTTTCACCTTGAGGGGAAGAAGAGGTAGGAATTGTCACCTCCTGTGCTCAATCGTCCTTCCCTGCAGGAGCAGCAAGATCATTTACCATGCTGTTTCCTGTGGAGAAGCAGTCTAGCACTTCATCCTTGGGAGAGGAACCTTTGGCTTTGCCTCTACAGCTAAGAGGTCTTGTCTCAGCTTTGGCCCAGGAGAGCAGCCTAGTGGATGGGTCTTTCTAACAGAAGTGGAAGACTTAGGTCTAAGATGCAGAGCAGACTCAAGAGAGGTGTGGATTTGGCATCCCACAATGAAGGCAAGTGCCTTGCTACTGACTGACCTCTACTGCTTCAATAAAATGTTTTAAAAGAGTGCTATCCTGCATTCTCTGCATCCTGAGAAGACGAATAGGAACTAGATATTTACTTTCTTGTCTAACTTCTGAAATATTACTGATTTGCAGCTCCTTAGATTTATGCTGTATTTCTAGATAAAAATAGCCTTCTTTTTCCCAGGTTCATTATTTTCATATGAACTGCTTGCACAGCCTACAAGGTTCTTGAGAATGGCATTGGACTCTTATAAGTGCTTACAATTTACTCTGGCCTTTCCACATGTGAACCCTCTTTAAATAAAACTGTGCAGCCAGCTCAGCTGGTGTTTATGTGGAGTAAATCCATCGATTTCAGTTGTACTACCCTGAAGTTACTTCAGTGCAAATTAAGATGTTATTAAAGTAATTAATCAGCTTCTGATTAGAAATGCAAATATAGAATACAGATACGTTGCCCTGCAGTTCAATGGCAGTTTTCTGAGGTTTCCTAGGGGAAAGGATAAGGATGGTTGGACCTCTTGGGATACAGGATGGAACACAGAATGTCAGTATGCTGTGCTGTGCCGGTGGAGTTTCAACTGTGGATGTCTTGCCCTGACTGGTGAGCCAGTGAGGCTAAACTTTGATAAATTTAGTGAAGTTAAGGAGATTTAAAACTGCAGTAACAAATACACAAAAAGCACCTGTTACAGAGTTGATAGAGGTAATTTCTTGTTTAATCTGAGAAAAAAAAATCAGCATCATTTAGTCTTTTGAGAGTGAACTGGCAAAAAGATAGAAGTTTTTGTTTTAAAAGAAGAATGTCATCATGGCCCACAGTACTTTTTCTCCTTTCTGTAAAGGCTTTTCACCCAAATCTTCAACTCAGCCTATTAAATGCATCTTTCTTTTGTAGTTGATGTATCAATGTCTGTACATACGCAGCACCACACGTGGATGATTGGGACAGGGCTGGACAGTAAATTGGTTTGGAAGCAGCACAGCTTAGCCACTGGTGACACAGAGACCAGACACTCACTTTATACCAATCCTTAAATCTCATTGCTGTGTGACGCCTCAGTCTCCAGCAGCTACAGCCTGCAGCAGATGTGTAGCATGGGAGTGGCATTAGCTTGGGAACTTTGCTGAGCATCAGCTGCAGCCCTGCTCACCTCTCACTTTGACCTGGCCACCTCTGGCAGAGCAATGCAATATGCTCAAATATTTGCTGTACAGGTTCTGTGTCCCCAGGGCTTGACCATACGTCCTTCAGCAGGACTGAGAAAGAGATTACCACAGCTGGAGATACGGGTGATAACTATACCCTTGCTTTTCAGTGAGGGGAGGGGAGAAGAACACGCCATTACTGAAGCGAATACAGAATACCATATCTTGAGCTGCTCTGCTGTGCAGGTGGGAGCCCGTTCTGCTGCTCCATGATATGAAGAGGGTGGTAGAGCACTGACAGTGACAGCACTACAATGACCCCGGTCCAAGGTCAACCACAGCTGTTTTTCTGGTTTCATGTGCCACAAAGGAAGGTGAAAAACAGAGAGGCCAAGAATCTGGAGTTCACTTGCAGGTTAGATTGAATCTCATAGTAGTGAAAAATCACTCTCCGATATCATGAATATCATTTAGTCCCTGCATTAAGCATTCAGTGCAGAGTATACAACACAGATGTCATTTGTAGCCTGTAAAATTAAAGATTGCCTTTTCACTGATGATTTGATTTATAAAACACATCCTTTGTAGGCTCCCAGTGCACAGGTGCAGCACTAGCACTAGGTGCTAGCTGAACATGAGCCCACGAGCTGCATGGTAAGGAGGGATGCACATGTATTAGCAGCAGGCTCTATCACTGAAATTGCTTTCATTTTTCACTGTCTTAGTCTTGTGGGTTAGACTGAGCTGCCTTTCAGTAAGCAGAGTAGGGCTTGGTTCCCTGTGCCCAAAGGGAAGAGTCTCATCTAGTGAATAAGTGTCATGATATCTAACTGTGTGAATTTTACTCAGTTTCATTTTTCCAGTCATTATTATCTCATGTAGCCCATAGATAAGATATGACTGCAGGAGAAACATACAGGTCTAGGGCCAGAATGATCCTGTCTCCTCTCAAGGACCCTCCTTGGCCACTAAAACATTTATCCTCCTTCTTAAGAAGATCAAAGAGTTACTCTCTTTTTTAAAAACACACAGAAAAATATGTTGAAGCACTCTTTTTTCCATGTTTTAGTAGACTACACTGTATTATTTGCATTTTATTTGGCTTTGCACTGCACTGAGAGTATCTTCAGAGATAGGAACCTCGTTGATAAAAAGCACAATTGTCTAATCTGTGCCAGTCATGCTGATGGATGCTGTAGATATCTTGATATTATGGTGCTCAGTACTGTCAGATGGAGCTTACAGATCAGCATAAAATTATATTTATAATGAAGTTGGGAGCAAACAGCAATTAACATGTACTGTTAACAGGTTTTCAAAAAGTGGCAGGAAGCCTACTGAGCTCTCTTTTCACAATATATCACCAGCAAAAGTTTTAGAGATAACCTGTTTTCAAAAGACAGAGAGACAGCAAGACAGCGAGACAGAGACAGAGATCTATCAAAGCAAAAGCATTTAGGGCCAGATTATGAAGCCTTTACTGAAGTCGTTGAGCACTTACATGTCAAGTCCCACTGACTTCAACTTCTCATTAGCATGAGAAAGAGTTGCATAGTTTGGCCTTTAGTGAGATAGTAGGCTTAAAAAATACACATTTGTCGACTTTCAGCTGAAGCATCTCACTAACATTAATTCTATTCAGACTACCCAGCTAAAAGAAAATCGAATAAAGTACCTGCATGGTTTTTTCTACGCATTTGTGTACACAGGGGTGAAATCCGGTTCACTTTAGATAATATAACTTCTAGTCTAAGATTAAAAAAAGGAATCACCGTCTGCTGCATTTTCTTCCTCGAATGCTGAGCCAATCTTTCTGAAACTTGTTATGATTTGGATTCAGTTTCTGAAATGTGCACAGATTTCACAGGTATTCCAAAATATTTCCTTTTTATGTATAGAGAAACAACACAAGTCTTACCAACAACTGAATACTCTTGGGCAAAAACTGCCTTCAATAAGTTTGCAAAAGGAGAAAAATCTGTTTCTTGACATAAATATAAACTACAGAGGGCTTTCCTTCACTCAGTGTTAGTAAGAATTAGTTATTTCCTAAATTTGTGAGGATTTCAGAATCGCATGATGCAGATATGGGTTTTTTTTAAAGCTGCTCAGGCAGTAAAATAGAAGGTGCTGATTCAAGAGCTCTTTTCTGTATATTCTTGAAGCTATTAGGTATGCCAGACAAATTACACACCAGAGGCTGAATGTGTACTAGGATAGTCAAACATTTCAGGGTAAACTTTCATGGCCCTCATCTCTTTCAGTAATCCTGTGTTTTAATATGTGAACATAATTCAAGACTTTTTTGTCCTTTGAGGATTTCCATAAATGTTTTGGAAGGTCAGCATACGGTTCCAGTTGTTTTTAGATAGAATCCAATTGTATCTAAAGATACAGTAATACAGACATGGCTCTAGATCAAAAAAATCTTGATAGAGTTGTTTGTCTACAGTATTTGAGAGATACTGGAGAAAAGTACCATGCAAATTTCAGGGTGGGGATAAGCTAGGTAATATATCTTACATCTTATATGTTTGACACTACACATTTTAATTATTCCACCAGTGTTTTTCCTACGCTTTCTCACTTGTTGCTGTTAAAGAACAACAACATGTCTCACGATGTACATAAATCTTCCTCTCTGATTGTTCTGGAGAGATTATTTCTCTGTCTCTGCAATCTGGCTTTCAAAAACATTTGCTTTGCACCTGGACTCTCCAAAGGCAGAAGGAAGTGGCAGCATTTAAAAGCATAAGGGCAGTGCCTGTTCTACTAACAATTTCAAAGCTGAACAAGAGCCTCTAAGTATCGAAGAAAATGAACCTGTAGTACACAAATATATTTTACAAAGTACAGGGGATTAGATTAAACCACGAACATTTGTAAATAGGGGAGTGGTACCACTGACTCCACCAGAGGCCAGGATTTCATCCTCATGGCATCCCACAAAAGATTTATAAATTCTCTACTCCATATAATCTGAGCCTGAATTATCCTCATAAACAGGAATGGTGCACCCTGTTTGTAAAGAGTCAATATTCTTACCTGAATGGAAGTGAAGACAGATTTAGAGTGGGAAGATGTAGTGCTACAGCACTGTCAATCCCATGCCTAAAACTCTACACAGTGCGTTTTTACAGATATATCCTGGGACTGGACAAGGAGCATCTCATCTGCACAGATCCTGCCCATGTCATTGTCCTACCCACACCTTGTGAGAATATTCCTCACAAGCAGGTGGTTATATGGTGGTTATGTAGAGCAATGTAGGAAATATTAGGAAGAGAAAGACCATCCATGTTTTCAGAGGCCTTCTTATCCCAGGCTTGACCTAGAGGTAGCACTATAAAGCTACAGTTCATGCCAGAAGGATAGCTTGGTTTTAGCAACAGTCATCTAGTATCTGGGGGAGAGATGTATGAGGGACAATTAATGGCATTCGAACTCAGGTTTTCTAATTTTAGACAGTACAGGTCAGAAAATCCACCCATCCCAAGAAACAGTAATCTGTATGCCTCTCAAGACTCATATATAGCAAGTCCTATGGTAGGACAGACCCGGTTCAATAGTTCAAGTATGAAAGAAAATATGTTTTAAATTTTGAACTGACTCATAGGAGACCCATTGCAAAGGACAGGTGTATTAGTGTGGCATTTTAAAGCATCATGGTTTATGTTACTGTAGTGTTTCACAGCAAGTTGACAAGTATAGCAGTCATGTATGCCCCAGAAATTTGGGGAGGGCAAAGCAGCTGGGAGAAGAAAACCCTCTGTTGTTCAATGCCCTGAATACAAAGAAACTGAATGCAAAAGATTTCAAATTCAGTCCTTTACTTACCATGTATACCAAGAAACCATGAAACTGTTCTTTCAGGAAAAAGCCAAGATGTTTTATAGCTACTGCACATTTGTTGCCTTTGACAATTGGACTTAATCCAGCACCACAAGAAGATCTAAGTTACAAAAAATCATTAATTTCATGACAAACATGCTTGCCAGTATCATATCATAAAGTGGTTGTGATACTTACCTTCATTTTATTAAAAAATCTGGAGGTGTGAGCCTGTTTTCTGATATATGGGAGCACATTGTGCATTTTCAGTTAATTTGAGCAGTTGACATAGCAAGCTACAGGGTTTATTCCAGCCTTTGGTTTAATTGGGGGCTTTCAGCGTGTACTCTAGAAGTGTGGAAAAGGGACCTGTTTTTCAGAGTCCTACCTCTTCTAGTTATGGAATTCGTCACACCTTTACACACAGCAAGTCTTTTAAGGCTGCCGCCAACTTCAGGACAGTTAGCAAATAAGGGAGCCCTTAGCATCACTGACTGTCCAGCTCAGCACCGCTCAGGGTGAACTGAAGTGCAGAAGCAACTCACGCCACTCTGGCTACAGTTGGTCATAGGGGAAGAACTCTGCAAATCTTTTAATTTTTTTTTCCATATTCTTGACTGTTGTTGGAGTCTGAAAGCTAATTTGAGATTACAAAATTAAAAAAAAAAAATAATAGTGTGGGAGCTTGCTGTACTACACACACACACACACAGGTACACACACAATCCTCCACCTTTCTCTCCTCCCTCCCCTGTTAAAGTAGCTATCTATCTTGCACATCAAAGGATGGAGGATATTTTTGGTACATTCACAAATCACTCAGGACATGAACAAGCTTATTTGTTCCAAATGATGAAAGTTCAAAGTATTTCATTTATGCTAACAGTTCATTAATGTAGCCACTCATGTGTGCTAATCCTACTTATTAAGCCTCCCTGTCTCGTGTTAATAATAATTTAGCTAAATATGAGATGTTTCAACAAGGTTATTCATACTTTCATATATAATTAAGCTAGATATAGGTATAGGATCTCGATAATAATCTTCCTTTTCACAAAGTCTTTAATCTAAATAGAGCTTGAAGTGCCACAACCTGCACTAGGTGCTGCACAGGCTACATTTGTCTGAAAGACTCCTGTTACTGAGCTGTCTGCAGAGTTCTTATCTCCAAAATCCCCGGGTGAGTAGAGAAGCGCTGTTATCTTTCCTGAGCAGATAGAAACCTGTAGAGCAGAAAAACAAAGGAACAGAACCCACAAAAGCACTTACACAACTTAATGGGTTCCAGGACCTTCAGGCAAACTCTGGGAGTGAAAAGAAGCAGTGAACTTTGCAAATGAGGTGGGCAGAGGACCTGAGTGTCCTATTGCCTATGTGAGAGCTTCAGCTAGTGTGCAAAAAGTGGCCATTTCCTTCTTCAGCTGTGCTTGAGAACTGAGCCAATTGTCTGTACCTTGAGAGATGATTTAGACCAAGATAGTTAAGCCTTGGCAGCCATGGTTGCCAGATCTGTTTTTAGGACCTGCTACAGCTTTGTTCACCTCTGCTATAAGTAGTCTATTTCTTTCATGCCCCACATAAGTAGTCCACTTTATGCTTCCCCTCTCCAAGCCCAGGAACAGCCCATTTCTTCCTCCTCCTCCATACAAGTATCACATCTTCCCTTTCTCCCCAGCACAGTTCTGCCATCTCACTGATCTATTTTGCCACTCTCGTACAGGCTAGCCCACCTTCTCCATATATAGCACTTACACAATCAGTCCCCAAAGCGCACTGTGCAAACAGCCTGCCTTTCTCTCCATCCTCCTGATTTCTGGCAACATCAGCCTACCTGCATTCTCTCCCAGTGGTCTCACAGGCACCGAAATCCTGTTCTGCCAAGCATTGCAGCAGGATGAAAGGTTTCTCCTCATCTCCATCAGGGAAGGAGGAGGAGGCCAAATAGAAGCATCCATGGTCCTAGGTGCAGGGAGGGACTGTGACCCCAACTGCACATGGGCACCAGTCAGTCCTGCAGGGAGGACACTGATCTGGAGAAAGAGGGAATGTCTGCCCATCCCTAACCCCTGAGGGGTGTAGCACTTACCTCAGGACCACGAATCTTACTCCAATACCCAGGCATCTGAAGGCAATACGGAATGAAAATGGAATGAAACTCAACACCCATGCACCAATGCCCCTTTGTGGATTTAGCTCCCAGCAGTTCCCTCAAGGTGACAAACCAGGGAGAAGGTTCAGCTTGAAGATGAAGACTGAGTGCATGTACCCATGTATAGGCATCTGGTGACACCTGAGATGCCTTATGAGTTTCATGTAACTCCTTGTGGCTATAGGTCTCATCTAAGTCGTGAGGCAGATCTAACAGCACAGTGTGCAGGTCATGGAGGTTCTCAGGGTCTCAAATAGTACTAAATTTAGGAACCCGAATCGAGCCCTTAAAAGTCTCCATGTATGTGAGGTTTCTAACTCATTTTGTTAGATGTGAGAGGTTTCTTACAGTAGTCAGTAAATATCCAAACTGAGACATGCAATGGCATTTAGAGAGCTATTCAACACACCTTGCAAAGCAGACACTGACATTCGGTCAGAAAACACTGACTGGTTCTCCATGAGCTATAATGGGAGCATAGTTATCTCGGAGGCCCTTACATTTATGTCTTTATTTGCAAACTATAGCCTCCCCGTCAAGACAATCTAAAACAGAATGAGGAATTCAGCTTGGGCTTTTCAAGGACAGCCACAAAACAAGGCAGCCTACCAATTGTGGGAGGGTGAAATCATGTAACCTGACACTACGGATTGAGTATCATCCCAGTATTTTCCCAAATTATGTTATACAGTATTTTAAAACAGTAGAAGATCACAATAGAAGTGACAGTCCAGGCAATCAGATGGGTCTTCACACACTGCTGCTGATTCATACCAACTGGGAATGTTTCAGTCAGGTTGATTTAACTAAAAAATACTTACTGACCAGCTACCTGCTCACACATGACCAAAGCCCTTTATGCTCCTCATCAACATTTTCCCATGCATGTTCCCCCATCCTCCTTGATCCTTCCCTTTGTCCACTCTGGTCTCCCTCCAGATAATCAACCAACCCCTAGTTATTTTTCCCCATTGGTCCCAGTTTTCCTGTATCTGTATCCAAATTTGGTATTTTTGATACAGTTACCTAGGTAATCTTGACCTTACATGATTTTACTGATATCGTTACCTAGGTACTGCTGGCACTGCAAGTTCTTCTCCCCAAAAGACCCCACTATTGCCCTCCAATTATTGTGAAGTTTGGCCACCTCTCCTCTACCTCACCCTTAACCAACTGTGAAACACAGCCAGCCTTCACAGTACTATTTGTAACTTTTGACAGCTTCTCACTCTGCAATTTGTTACATCCCACAACATAATGTCTCATGTCATTTTCAATTAGCTGAACCTTGAGCCAGGGCCCAGTCATCTCCCTGCATACCTTACACTTGGCTGCTTAGCTTTTGCTTAATTGGTCCCTAACCTCTACCTTAACCATAAAACTTAATTGGGGATTTTGCTTTCTCCTGAAATTTAGTTCCATGGAAATATTTACATTTTTTCCAGTTGTATTTTAAAATAAGCAAAGGACATTTGACAAAAGCATAACCTAATGGCACACTCATTAATTGCAGACAGAATATTTTTATGTTCTGACGGCAAACACCATTGTTATCTTTTTTCTTCTGGCATATTTAAATGTGCTATAGTTTACGTCATCACCCAGGACCATATCTGTAATTAACAACACCTCTAAAGGTCTCAGCTGTCTGTGCTGAAGGCACCTATGACAATGTAATCCAAAAGTGTCGTTTGGCACAGAAAGAGCAACCATTCTCTCTCCAATGGTTAGTAGATGCCTAGGAAAGAGAAAAAGAGGACTGGTATATGACACTTTCCCCAAGTAACCTGCAACCGCTAACTAATTCTGAGTCCAGGAGGTTTCCTGAGACTGATGGTACATGTCCATTTAGTAACCTCTAATGAAACTTTCTTCCAACTCTTGTTGGTCTGCCCTCAAACTCTCATAAATTCACTGAGTCCAGAATACCATTGTCAAGGATCTCCACAGGCCTGACTCTCATTGCAGGAAGAACTTTGGTTTTGGAGTCTTTTTTGAACTTGGCTCATGCTAGCTTCATTTGCTGCCAGCAGTTTCTTCTGTTGGACAAGTAAGCAGTCATTCCCCATCTACCCTCTCCATGCTCTGGTCTGGTTCTACAGACCTTGATCGTAGGCTGTCTCTTTTCCAGACTGAGGAATCCCAGACTCTTTTCTTTCCCCAAAATTCCTCAAATATATTCTTCCTTGTTCCTTAAATGCAGAAGCCATCCCACCTCATCTTTGATCACCCTTGTTGTTCTTCTGAAAAGAAGCACATTTGGGGATTTGTGTGTGTAGTGAGAAAAAAAATCCTGAAGATCCTAAAGAATCATTTTGTATTCAGTCTGAGTTAGAAGTGGCAAGAGAGAAGAGGATTTATAGAGTGGCTTAAGTAATGCTCTCTGTTTTGTTCTCTATTCACTTTCTAATAATTATTAAGAATGTTTTTGCCTTTTTTTGACATCTACCAAGTACTGAGCTAATATTTGCATACAACTACCTATCATAAACCCAAATCTCACTCCTGAGTGGTAACAGGAATCTCAGATCTCATAATTTTCCGTTAGAACCTAAGATTCTTTTCTCTACATGCATCACATTTTTCTCTGTATATATTAAATTTTATACATTTCAGTTGCCACAGTTGACAGGCAGCTCTGAAGATTTAATAGCAAACCAAGATATGTCTATGTTTTCTGATTAAATTTTGTTCAAATTTAAGAAGTTACACTTTCTAGCAATAGATGTTCTGAGATCTTAGAAGCCATTACAATGGACTGACTGCCTTAAATATTTTCACATGTTAAGGAGGAATACTGTTTTACTTAGTTGTTCCTTTCCCTACTTGAGAAACTTGTGCCTTTTGTTTCTATGTGCTAGAAGCCAACATCTCTGCCTCTGTTTATTTTCCTATCAATCTACCAGCAACATTGGTGGTACTGTCAAAAGAAGGATGACCTGTGAATAGTTTATTTTGTGAATACCTTGAATGCTGACAAATAGTGGCGATTTTTGAGATGAGTTATGGCATATCAGCATACCCTTTTTGCTGTTTTGTTGCCATTTACTTTTATCCCCAGGTGAATAGTAGATTTCAAAAATACTTACATATTTAAAAGCAATGAGAATAATAGCAGTCAAATACTAGGTCAGTTCCATAATCTAAGTTGCTTTTACTTCCAGTTAAAACTGAAACATACCCTCCAAAAGTGGTTCAATTTGCTCTAAGCAAAAAAATGCCGAAAAAAATGATAAACATGTATTTAAGAAAAAAAAATCTGTGCTTCCTTTGCCAGCAGTAAAGTGTTCCTACCATTCAATATGCATTATTTGAAAACTCCTCTGCGCAACATCATCAACAATGTTTACCCAAGCATGATGATTATGATAAATTGTTCCAGGGACTTCATATCTATTGTGCTTGTAGGTCGGCACTTGCTGTAATAAGAAGGCCACCAGATTCAGAAATTAAAGAGAAAAAAATTGGTAAATGTGATGTCAACATAGGAAATATTGTATGATTAGATCTGCGAATGAACCAAAACAACTTGCTTTTGGCTGGAATTGACCTAGTAGCTCTCAGTTTACTGGCTGGTTGCAGGGGGGGGATTTATTTATTTATTTATTTATTTGCTATTAAATGGGCTATTGTTAAAGCCTGCCACATACATAGGAACTGTCTGTTTACTCTGCATGATCAAATGTTTGAGTCTATGCATGCCTTTAATACATAACTTAAGCATGCACTGGAATTTTCCATTTTGGCTTGCTGTTTTTGTAAGTATACATTTTGGTTTTACTTGTCCGAATTTCCTGTCAGGATGTACACTATCTTTAAAAAGAAGGCAGCAGAAAAAGAGCCTTTTAATCATCAGCACCACTGAAAACAGTGCCTTATTCTGCAGTTACTGATTGAAAGAACCTTCTTCACTGGGACAGAAAACGTTTCTTTACACTCCGTAACGAGAGCTTTACCGGCAGTAAGAGCCAGAGGGGAAGGGGACCCATGAAATTGTTACTTGTAGACACAGTTCACTGCATGGGTGACACGAAAGACAGTGGGCTTCTTACGTGTCTCAAAGTAGAGGGCCAGATTCAGCGCCTGGATAGGCTGTGGAGGAGCCGGGAGAGGCTTTGCACCAGGCTGCCCCCGTCCCTGGCATTCAGGCAGACCTACTTCTGTCCGCCCCTCCACAGAAAGATGAGCAAAAATAAGACCTCCCAGGAGGTCATGTACCCTGTGTTCAGGGACGAGGGGGGAATCGAATGTTAAATAATTCACCCCTGCCCGCTCTTCATTTATCATTTCAGGAGTTAGTCTTATCTGTCTCTGTGGGAAACTACTGTGTTGCTAACAGGTAACTATGCAGGGAGATGATATGCTAGTGTGGTCGTAGCTGTGCTTTGTGTTCCCAATTTTCCATTTAATAATCCAAGCAGAAATGAATAGTAATGCTAAATAGGAGTATGAAATATTATTTTCATTTTCTCTGTTGCTGCATAGCAGGAGGGAAAATAACCAAATGCCCTAGAGGCATATCCGTTTGTCTAGAACATAGGAAGGGATTTGCAACTGGAGTCAGGGCATTTTACAGCACGGCCATGCCTCTCACAGGGCTGAAAGCATAGTCAGAAAGTCAGCCAGTGGTGCATCTTTCTTCACAGATAGGTTTCTTGTGGAAAAATAGTGCCAACCTTCGTGGAAAATGTTGGAAATACTTGTTTGCCACAAGTGTTCAATAGTAGTAGTCTGTTGAGTTGTAGTGCTGGGTACTACATTGCAGAGAGGCAAACTGTGACTGACCAGCCACAAATGAGTATGGAGGAAATGCAGACAAATTTGACTCGGTGCTCATGTACATATATATAAAACCAGTCTGTTCAAAGTTTGCATTTCAGACCCTCATTGCTTATTTCTCATACTCTATAACCACTCTGCTCGGTAAGTAGTGGGGTTAGAAGGTCATTCTTCAGCAAATTTAACAAGGGGCAGCTGTTTTGACACTGAAGGAATCAGCTAGGTACAGACTGTTTTTGCCAGAAGAGACAGAGTTTGTAGACAGATGTGGTTTTTATTTCAAGATCAGCTGATAAAGTGGGGAGACACAGGTATCTAAGATTTCTAGCCCACAAACCTTTCAT
Source organism: Ciconia boyciana (assembly GCF_034638445.1). Lineage (NCBI taxonomy): Eukaryota > Metazoa > Chordata > Aves > Ciconiiformes > Ciconiidae > Ciconia > Ciconia boyciana. Next base: position 26,234,021 of record NC_132934.1, on the reverse strand, counting down.
CAGATCATCTGCTTTGCCAGAAGACATGGTATTGAAGTGTTTTCCATGGCTAGGACAGGCAGATAGCTGCCTAAAAAGACAGGTTTAAACTGTGCTGTCTTTAGTGCATCTAACAGCCTGCTCTTTTGAACTGGTTCTTACTGAGAACTAAAATAATAAAACCAGATTACATGAATAGACTTTGTCTCTCGCCTAGCTCTTCCCAGGGTCTGATGGCATCTGGCTGTTATCAAACTGTCAAGTTCTGATCTTTTTCTGAGAGGAAAATATACACCATCTACTGTCCTTGGGTTTAGCTTTGAAAAACAATTCAGTTACATCTTCTGTTTTTCAAAGGGCCAAATAAGCGGTTCTATGTCACCATTTTTCATGTCTTTCTGTGTTCTTGGAGGCAACTGAATTGGGAGAGTAATGCCTCAGATATATCCCCAAAAATGAAAATAACACTACTTTACACAGAGTGCGAAAAATGGAACTCCCTTAAAATATGGCAAAAATAGTCTTCATTTATTTGCTAACAAGTTTTTAATGATCTTGAAGCTCCAACATGCCAAACAAAATTGAGGTAGACAAAAATACTGGGTTTACTTTCATTTTGTATCTTAATATTACAAAAAAAAGGTCTGAGATCCTGTGCTAATACTCCTACATTTAATATTAAATACTCACGGTAAAAAGTTCTCTGAAAAAAAGAGTACTCTAACCAGACAGATCTGACACATTTGAATTCAGCATGACACTTAATGTATTTGGGTTTTGGTATCGTGTTATGTGTCCGAATAATATTACTAATGATGGTAGTTATAACTACTGCCAAGACAACATACCTTGTGCACACACCTTTTTAATATTCTGAATTTACACTTAGATTTCTCCTGTAAATTAGAAACTAAAGATGGAAGTCCACCAGATTCTTTGTTAACATACTGTACCATACACACCAAGACACACTGGTGATATAGCCTTTATATAGGAAAGAAAGGAAAACAAAAACTGCATGGAAACCCAAAAAAGGATTTGACAAATATCAAAGACAGCACTGAAAATGAAAACATTTACCACAAGAGAAGCAGAAGATAAATGCAACAAGAAATTGACATTATTCTGAAAAAAACATAAGCACTCAAAACAAGCTAGAAAAAAAGCTGAACAAGACACAGAATGACTCACCCTGGAAAATAACAAGATTGTCACAATACAAAGGAAAATACAGTATCAACACTGAGGAGAGGTTCATTTAGACTGAGAAAAATGTAACAATGGATAAAAAGAGCAGATCTGAAGAAAATATTCAATATCAGATGAGAAAAGAAGGCTGAAAATTAAAGAACTTTTAAAAAATTAAAAGGGAAAGGCTTATCAAAAGGGGAAAATGTTAACACAGAAACTAAAGAGGGGCCAGTTTCTCATCAAGACTTGCTAATGTTCCATAAAAGGACAAGTAGAAATATTACCTAATGAAAGAGAAGCTTTATGTAAATCCACAAAATATTTACTAAAGGGTATAGCGATGAAAATATTTTCATTGCTAAGTAATCAATAAGAATAATAGGTTTTAAAGAAATAGAAATCTGGACTGTTAACTACAAGCCCTTTTCATGTCTGCTTGCTATTGCATCATGTTGTGGGTTATTTATACTCAATATAGGAGAAAGAGGAAGCAGTAATAGAAATCACGTCGTTAGAGCTAGTGAATTGATTTTCTTGACAGATTTCCTTATTTCCAAATTAATTTTAGTGAATTTGGCTTGACACAGCACAAGCTAAAACATCATGACACGACAGCTAAAGGTGAAGATGAACATTGTCACCCTACCACAGCCAAGTGTTTCCTAGACTATAAAGAGAGCTTCTTCACCAAATGTTCTTCAGCACAAGAACCAGAGAGGTATTGTAGGAATTAGCCTCTGGCCTGGTGCCTTTTCTAAACCATTGACACCTGTTCAAAGCAGCTGTAAAGTACTATCACATCAGGATATTATCATTTTATTCTTGTTCTGACCAGGTGTGCATATACACTGAATGGCCAGAGATTAACCTTCTAATCCATCCTTATTATCTCTGTATTACAGGCTATAAAACTGCATGAGTTACGTAGTGTAGACACTTGTGGTCATGTTTTAAGGAGACTAAATTCTTGATGTGAAGGTTTCAAATGATAGAGAGTCTAACACATTCACTGGTGACCTGTCCTAGATGTTTATCAATCACCTTGTAAAATATTACAATGTATTACTTGCTGGAAATGAAAGTTAACTATTGGCATAATGACCATGTCAGGACAAGATTCTCTCTGTGTAGTAATTTCCTGTGGAAAACTAGGAAATAGTTCTGCCACCTATGAATGCTGTGCTTGCCCTTCAGTGTGGGTGTGTTCACGATGGGTAACTTGTTCATGGTATAAATAAAAGGGGATTCTTAAAGGTAAGAAAGGGAGCACACCGACCTATCTAAAGCTTTTCCAGCATGTACCTGAGCAGGTAACCATGTTAGCAGCTGTTAGAAGTGATCTTTAGCCTTGTCAAATGATCACAAAGCTTTGGCCACAGCTGAAAACCTGGAGAAGAAAAGGCACCAAAGTGCTCAGAAGTTGGTCCCCACCAGGGTGGAGGGGGAAGCTGGAAGGTGCTGCAAGCTCCCATGTACTCACAAGCAACATAATTGAGTTATGTCTACCTACCAGCTTGAGAGGAAAGCCAAGTGGATGTATAGCCTGAGACCCATGCATTACTGCAGTCCTGCAGGCATTGGCTTTATACTGTATGTTATAATAATACCTATACATATTGCTATGCAATGTTGTATAATTCTTATTCCTACTGAGAAACTATGCCAATTGCAAAATGGTGTTGCAGCTGGAGTTGTCTCAAATATATCAACTACTGGTATTAATATGTTCTCTTGCATATGTGTATCAGTGTGTTTGTACATGTTTGCATGTGTATGAGTTTGGAAATCACTACAGTTGTTTCCTGGCATCTAGGTTCTTTCAATAACATGAAAATCAGCTGACTAAAATCTTTAACATTTTCCCTTAGGACAATCCTAAAATAGTTTTTTTTTTGGTGGAGCTCAGCACATGGAACTTGTTTCTTCCCGTGATACCAGAAGTCCGTTTAACAAGAACTGCCAAAGTTAATCCTTCTCCTAATGAGCCAACCTCTACTGTACGTAAACTCTGTAGTACCCTGAAAGATGCTGACTTCACATGAGAAGACACGTCCGCTGTCTGCTTTCCAAATGCAATCAACTGCTTGAGCATCTCAGCAATTTCTCCTGTAACTTTTGTTCATTCAGAAATTTCCAATTTGCTTCATGTCAAGATAGCTCATAACATCCCAAACAGCCAGGTAGCGCAGGCGGACATCGAAATGAAAAACTGACAGAGGAGTTTTTTCTTTGTTTCCTTGACAAGCTGGCAGAAGCGGCTCCGGTGCCTGAGGACTGAGGCCCAGTAGAGCAGGGTACCTATAAAGCACCAAGTGTTTTTACACTTAAGTTGCCCGCCATTAAAAGTCGCATCACATCCGTGCTGAGTAGACGGTTTCACTCAGATGGGAACAGTATCGCGAACACAGAAAGCATTCACCCGGCTCCTGGGCTGCACTTGGGCGGACCTGGGATGAAGTAGAGGATCGCGCGTGTCATCTTACGCTCCCAAAGCCTGGAGTGTTTGCCAGAGGTGTGCCCAGCCCCCCGACTACTTTTTCACACCAGGACACCCAAGAGGACTCCGCTCAGCGCGGGAAGGCCGTGGGGGGGTCAGGCCCGGCCCGGGAAGCAGGGTGCCGGCTCCCTCCGGGTCGGGGTGCCGCGGAGAGCGGGCTGTCTCGGCCGGGGCTTCCCGCTGGGCCCACGCGTGCCGCTCTGCCGCGCAGGTCCCCCCGGCCCGGCCCCGCCGGCACTGCCGCCCCCGCCCCGCACTTCCCAACTCGCGGGACCTGGTGTTTGTTTCCCTTAATTTTTCACTTCTTGTTTGGGTGGTTTGGGATTTTTTTTTCTCTTTCTTTCTTTTTGGTCTTGTTTTGTCTTCCCGAAGAAACGGTGCCAGTGCCTGCGCCCTGACCCATTTCCAAGGCGGATACGGACATTCTGCCGCTCCAGCCCCCTTCCCCGCTCCCCCCTCCAGGTCCCAGCGGACACGTACCCTCTCGCCTTCCCGGCTCGGGGAGCAGCCTGCAAACGCCACCCACGCACAGGCCGGTAGCGCCTACCGGCCCCGCCGAACTCCCCGCGATTACTCTCACGGTTGCCCTCAGCAGTCAGCGCTTGCAAAATCGGGCCCTTGAGCCATCGCCGGGAGCCGGCCCCGAGACGATAGCTTTTTAACGGGGTCCTCGCCGGGAGCCGGCCCCGAGACGATTGCTTTTTAACGGGGCCCTCCGCCTACGCGCTCTGCGGCACCCCGGCAGGGCTGCCAGCCTCCGCCTCCCCGCAGCCCGCGCTCCCTGGGGTGGCCCCGACCGGCCCCCGCCTCGCTGCCCTCCGGCACCCCAGAAGCCCCGCACCCCCTCCCCGCCTCCACGTCGAACTAAACTTTTCCGTGGCGCGCCGGTGGGGGGGTGCCGCTGTCCCGGGGGGCTGCCCCGCGCGGAGCCGCTTTCCCCCCACGCGGGCGCTGCGGCGGGGTCCTCGGGCCCGGGGCCACGCTTGGGCCGCGGCGACGTGAACCCCCCCCCCCGGCCTCCGGCCCCCGGCTTCCTCCCTCCTGCCGGTTGGGGGGGGTCTGCCCCTCCCGCCCGCGGGCGGGCGCGCGCCACCGCACTCGCTCGCGCACCCCCCCCACGCACACTCACACACACACGCAGGCGGACACACTCACACGCGCGCACACGTGCGCGCCCGCCCAGCAGCGCGCGGTCTCCGCCCCCCCGCGCACACACACGCCCGGGCACACACACCCGGCACACGCGCACCCGCGCGCACACACACACACACGCGCACCCGCGCGCACGCACGCACACACACACACCCGGGCACACACGCACGCAGCCGCGCGCTGCCCGCAAGCACTCGCGCCCTCGGCAGCGCGGCCGCTCGGCGGAGTGCGCGGCGCGGAGGGCGGCCCCGGCGAGCCCCCGCGATGCGCTGAGCCGCGGCCCCGCCAGCACCCAGCGCCGCTGATCCCGCCCGCGGCGTGGGGGCGGCCGCCGGGCGCGGCCGCGGCGCGGAGCCGGCTCCTCACGGGGAAGAGGTGCAGCTGCCCGCGGAGGCAGGCAGGCAGGCAGGCAGGCAGGAGGCTGAGGGGCAGTCGGACGGGCAGGCAGGCAGGCGGGAGGAGGCAAAGGACGATTTGGACATGCTCATTCTAGGGCGCTTGGTTGCCTGCATCCAGCTCATCTGTATCCTCAGAGTGGGTGAGTGATATTTGCATGAATTCATCTTTGGGTTTCAGACCAACTTTTCTCCCCGGGCTCCGGTGGGGTTTTCTCCCTCTGATCCCTTTTGCTTAGAGCTGCAGGTGCAATCACCGGCGGTTCCGCGCCGTGGAAACATGCTGCCAACACCGCGGGTGGGAACGTTTCTCCTACCCCTTTTTACCTCGGCCTCCTGCTGCCGGGCTCCGCGGATGCGCGGTATCCCCCGCCACCCCCGGCACAGGCGGGTTGCTCGGGGCGGGGCTCGCCAGCCCACCCTGCCCCTGCTCCCACAGCGGCGTCTCGCGTGGCGTTCTGCGCCCCGCGGAGCCGCTCCGCGCCGAGCCCCCCCGCAGGGGTCTGGCCCCGCCGGGCAGCCCGCACCCGCGGGGGAGAGAGGGCGTGCGGCTGTGACAGGAGGGAGAGAGAAGGTCCCCGCCAAGCAGTACTGACATCGAGCTTCTCTGGGGACGTGGGATATGAAATTTTACTTTAGCCTCCCGCATGAACAGTTTCGAAGAGAAGCGGGGACGGCTGCAAAATTTCAGTCCAAAAAAAGACTCGTTCTCCAAGAACGGCGGCGTCAGCGATTGCCCTAAACCAGGGTATAACTGCCGCCTCGAAAAGCAAAATGCAAGTCGTTCATTCACGTGGGACGCTGCATACAGACTATGGATTCATGTATAGATTTTAGTAGGGCTACTTACATAACCAAATTAATTTTCGACTCATTCCGATCTATGCAACTGGAGCACATCCTAAAAATCATGCAATGCTCTGTTATTCGGTATTATTATTATAACCAGCGTTGAGTGGGTTGGTGCTGTTAGAAGTGCTGTCTTAAATACTTTGTCAAATAAATATTAGGAGCTTAAGTGGTGGGGTTTGTATCGTATTGAATGATCATTTTGATTTTACAAGCTTCTGTCAAATAGATCGCTAGAAAGTGCTAGTTGTTGGCTTGTATTTAAGTATGAGGAACTTAGGAGCTTCAGCCCATTAGGTACAAAGCCGGTTTTACAATAGGTCTCTCGTGATAAAGTAGGCACTAACCTACATTTTGCACCCAATAGGTGGTGCTGCTTCTGAAACCGTGGTGCTCGATAAACAAAGATCGCGGGGAGGTTACTCGGAGTGAAAGCAATTTCGTACCAAGTTCTGCTAGTTAGAGGAAACTACTTTTTAAAATTTTGTCACGTGAAAAATATTTTTGCCTCCTTTCTGAAAGTATAGTGGAAGAATTCAACTATAAATGCGATGAATGTAACTGACCTTTAATTAAAATGTATGATCTTTGTCAGGACGTTAATAGCATTTTAGTGTCACTTCTAAACTAACCTATTTCTAAAAACAGGGTACTTATTCTAATATAATTACTGGTTTGGCAAAGAATGGCCTGTCATAAAACTTTTGATAAGTTTTCATAACATCTTTCTTATGTTGCCAACCTGTTTCCTAAAATCAGATGTACTCCCAAGACTATGTAGAGGACAAAATTAGCAGGTGCTTGTATATGTGTGTGGAGGTATATGAAAATGTGTGAGTACAGATCAAGTATACCATGATATGATCGTAATGTAATATGACACAATTCAATTTTGGAGACTAACTTCCATGTTCAGATGCTCCTACCACATTGCAAGCAATGCAAGGCATAAACATAACATTTCTAATGAAACCTATGCTTTTTCGATAATTTCGTCTCGTGTCTTTTTAGAAATAAGGTGGTTTTGTATAATGTAATATTCACATACATCGTCTGCATGTGCATGTTATATTCGTTAATTTAGAAGATCTGTCAGGATGGGAAAACAAGGGGTTTTACTTGCACATGAGGTATAATATAAGTGCGGCTACATTTTTTTTTCTTTCGACTGATACACTATTGTTTTCAAACCTGACCTGAAGGGGAGACAGCCTTTCTAGATGTGATAGATGATTTGGTTCATTCTGAAGACTCATGAACTAGACTGCTCAGTGTGTTCAATGACATGTTTGTTCCCTAAAGTGAATACCCTGTACAGGTTATTAGACTGATTTAATCAGATTTCATTTGAATATGTTCCTCTTTGAGTATCTCTCCATAACTAAATATGCTCTCATCTGATAGTATTAGTTCATAGGAGTAAATATTTTGTTAGGATTTTGACATTATTTCCTTTTGGGTTTTCACAAAAAATTAAAATAAATTATTGCATACTACCAGTGTATGGTTCCTAGGGCTTGGTGAGAGAGAAGGACTGGGTTGGACAGGCTGGCTCTTACCATTAGGTATTTCTGGTACGGAAGAAACCAGACCCAGGGCTCTGTGAATGGGATGTTGCTGAAGAGCGTGGCAGTCTCCCTTTGCATTCTGGAGACTATGTTTACTAGTTCGAGGCTAGGCAACATGTAGATCCCAGCCTCATTTGCTTGTAGTTTCAAAAAATGTTGAGTTCTCAGCTGGTCAGGTACAGAGCTGTGCAGGAGGTCCTTTCTAATGAATCTGTTTGGGAGTTTTGCTGTTGCCTCTGGGAGATTCAGCAAGAAGATCTCAGTCTCATATGTGTTCAGAAAAGAGAAGGCGGTCAAGTCAACCTCACTGAAGAAAAACCTGTTAGAGCAGATGGAGGCAAAAAGTTCTTTTGGGAATGACAAGACAGTGACAGTTCGTTCTCTGTGTTACTGAAGAAATGCTTAGGGGCTTGATTCTAATATCCCTGCTGAGATATGAATAGCACCTTCCTCCACAGTGTTACTGAAGCCAAGTACTGATGTAATTATTTATGGAGCAGGGTATTATCTGAGTATTCTCAGTGAGTGCCATTCAGTGAAGTTCAATGGAACTACTTGTGGAGTGAGATGCTATTCACTCACAAGGAAGGGCACATGAGAAGTCCTGTGTGATTATTTGTGGACGCTACTGTGTAGTTAGAATAGAGATTTCCTATGAAGTTTTTTCTGTTACTAAAATTGAAGAAAAAAACCTCTGTGGACAATTCGCTTGCTTTTTACGTTTTTATTTTAAATTAGAAATACATTAATCTATAATATTCAGCCTGCATATATCTCAGGCTGAAGGTATTCTTTGAAATTCTGACCCGGCTTACTGATGTGTTCCATATAACCTCCTGAAAGTCAATAGGGTGTGCCCTTTTTGTAGCTTTTGTCTCGTTGTTCTTGTGAAAAAAAATATCTGGAGTCTTTTCAATAAGTAGACTATTTATGAATCTGTGTAGGCAAGAAAATGTTAATAGGAAAAGGAACATGTTTTAACAAATTACATTATAATTGTGTCTAAATTTGAATCAAAGAGGTGTAAATATTTAGGCAAGACTTAAAAAATACTCCCTGCTCTCACTAGGAAAATGTATGGGTAATTTCCCCAAATAATGTAAAAATTCTCTCCAAAATTAGCTCATCTACACCTTACTACTATCACTGTCTGACCTCAACCAGGGTTTTGCCTTTCAAAATGCAGCTAATTAAACTATGAATTGTTTAATTAGTTGTGTCGCACTTTAATTTTTCACTACCTAGGAAAGACCTCTCTCATTTTCAGTTTGTTTCTGGCACCCCAGTACCATGACTTTATTCACACAAAAGTAGTAAAGTTTCCCTAAATATTCTAATGTTTCTTACACAACTGACATCAGGACTGTATTTCCAAGCTAGCAGACAGCATACATCTCATGACCAACAAGAAAAGCAACTTCTCCACGTTCTTGACTGGATGGCTCCAATTAATGAGAATCTGAAGGACAGCATTGGCTCAGCTTTCTAAATCCAATCACACTTTCTGTTCATTCTCATGTCCACACGTTTAGATTCCATAAGCCCTTAGGCTGTTAAAGGACTATGGGATCAGATCCTTCTTTTTTGCACTAACCTCTTATTTTGGCAATATTTTTGTAGGCCAGATACTTGGCATACTTCAAACTCAATTACATCACAGTAATATTACTATATATTATTTTTAATGCTTTAGCATATTTTACACTTAAGATGACATGTTCCTATGGATGATGATACATAGTTCCTATGGAGAAATTTAGTCCTGCCATATCTAAAACATAAGAGCTAAAACAAAAATAAGAATTTTAGGACTGTTAAACCATCTATTTTAACCATCTATATTATAATCATCTATATGTTATGCATTTTTGTACCATAGAGATTGATATATACCAAAATCTAAATATACAGTATGGATTTATTTTAGGTTCAAATACTGGCAGGTATGAAAATTTGTGCAGAAATGAATGACATTTTAAAAGTTAATGTCAGTGTAACCTAATATTTATTCAGCACACTAGTCTGTGGGACATATCTAAAATAGTTAAAGCTGTACTTTGCAATGCTTGTTCAATACAATGTGTAAGGAAAGTTTTCTAAGTTGTATTTGGCATTACTTCACCTCTAAATATATTCTTCTATCTGAATTCCTGGAGAGAAACTAAATAATATGTATAAAATTACGGTGGTAATTTGAAACTATTCTAATCTGGATTATAAATCAGGATGTTAATTTATGAATGTAGGCACTTGCCCATTTGTTAAGGAAAGTGATTTCCTTCATTTTCTGTGCTCATCATTTAAGTGGTCACTGCCCACTATGAGTTCTCTAATTAGGAATTTAAGGGTGAACAGATTCTGTTCTTTCGCTGACAATTTCAATTCCTCTTCAAACGTGCCATGCTTCTCAGTATTCCCTGTAGGGCCTGAAAGTCTGCGGCAGTTCCGGAGCCCCCTGCTCCCATTTAACAGCTCGATTCTCACAGCTTCATGCACCATTTATGTGGCTTTCCTGTATGAGACATCCTTTGGCTATTCAATAAGCTTCTTTTCCCATAAAGACAAAAGTTACCTTTTTGAATACATGTCAAGGCTTCTGCATTAGAAAGATAAATCAACAGGAAGAAAAGGACCTACAGTATTAAATAAACAAAATCCACTAAATGAAAGATAGCAAATTTTTCAAAGAGGCTGGGACTGTAAATGAAACTTGGCTCCAGCAGGTTGTTGAGGAACTGTTGGCAGCAGAGTACTTTTGTAGGAAGGTATGGTGCAGGTTGCTTGTTGAATACAAATTACTGATGTCTGTCAATTCAGTCGTGAGGCTCAGGTGGAAATAACTGGAGAATTTAGAAACAAAGTGAGGGTTTATTTTACTTATTTGGCATTGCTGGCTGATATTGTGGCACTATCTGGTTGAGGTGAAATAATAGACTTTTTAAGAAAAACAGGCACTGTGTAAAAGTGTAATGGATTATTCTAGATGAGGTAAGCCTCTCAAAAGCTCCTATTGCTTTCTACTTCTTGCCCATACTTGACTTAGGTTTTCTTTGATCGACCAGAATTAGCTATATTTCACCCTAGAAATCAGTATTTTTCATTACTAATTGAAGACTCCAGGAGCTATTGTTTGAGTTAGCTAATTTCAGAAGTCACCATTGTGGTAAAAGTCCCATGGATGACAAAAATACTATCCTACAGCTGATAAGGAAAGCTCAGCACTGAAAGTAGGATGCCAGTGGAACGGATGCCTGAGCCCAAAATTTCAATTAAAAAGGTCCCTGACTCAGCTAATGCCTTTCAGGGCTTCCAGGGAAGCTTTCAGGCAGGTACCTTCTCTTCTGCATGTGCTTACCTGACCCTATTATGTGCATCTCAGTGCCTCTTTCCCTCCTAAGTTTGGATCGGGATCTAAACCCAAATGTTCTTTCAGATGACTTCCCTGATCCCTAAGTCAGTAAGGCTTCCCTTCACAGGATCAGGTGTCTTGATCTGACTGCTGTTGCTACTTCTGTTTATGACAAAGGACAAGGCAATGGCTGTGCCACCTTCTCATGTTGTGGCCCAGTGACTGAAGCATTTTACCAAGGAAAGACAGTCTAGAGGGAAGACTTGTTCTGAGCTAAAGGCATTTGAACCTAAATCTCCTGTCTCCAAACATTAGGTTTTGTCAAATGAGAAGACTCTTCATACTTCTTGTTTAAGCTGAAGCATTTTTCCTTAAAAAAAAAAAAAAGGCAGAGGAAAAAAAAGGGGTCAATTACAGGGAAAGACTAGGGAGAAGAACAAATAACATCATTATGCCACTGCATGAAATTATAGCTAACCTACTTCTTAAATATTGTGTACGCTTACGTTCCCCTCATCTCAGAAAGGGCACAGCAGCCTCAGAAAAAGTAAGAGAACGGCAACAGAGTATCTGTTTTCAGGAATGACTAAATAAGCTAGGACTCCCTGTCAAGACCAAAGACAATTTAAAAGTTTGTTTGGTAGAGCATTATAAACTCACAAGAGATGGGAATAGATTCTTCACTGACTCCTCCAATACAAGAGCAAGGGGACAGCAAATGAAGGCAGTAGGAGACCGATTTAAAAATCAATAAAATAAAAGGGTAGTTCTTCTTGCAACAGGTGATAGACTTGTGAAACTCTGCTGTAGGTTGCTCTGAGAGGAAAACGTTTTGAGGGGATATTAGATAAGCTCTTGAAGGAGAAACCTACTGAGGGTTGCTAAGCAGATGGAAACCACATCCATTTCAGGAATTTCTGGAGCTGGGAGAGTTTGCAAGGAAATTTTCAAGCATATCACATAAGTTTGCCTTTTTCTTACTGTTCCCTGCTCAGTATTTCATTATCCACTTGCTGGATGCAATGCAAAAATCACTACCACTGCCTTTTCTCTGGTTGTGCTCTAAAAAGAGCAGGTTTTGCTCATTTCTTTCAAAGTTGCAGATGCTTACTCTCAGAAGGGGATTCTAGGCTGCACTTCTGAAGGACCCAACCTCCCAAAGGTGGGCAGAGCTCAGATGCGTTTCCACCAACTCAGCATTTTACATCAGCTGTCCTGGGCAGCTGAATGCACTTTGGGCAAGCCAGTTGCTTGTTATTGCACTCAGCTGCCTAGCTCACCTAAAGACAGTGTAGGAGCCTGAACTTCAAGGCTCTGGACTGGAGCCTACTGCTGGTGCCTAACAGGTGGGTGATTCAGCTATATGCCATCTTGCATCTGGGCTTTTGTCTGAGTCAGGGCTCTCGAACCCATCATTTACACCACATCTTCAGATTCAGCAGCTGAAAAACAGACTAGACGTGGCTTGGCTACTTGGCATATAAAAATATTTATGTCTCTAGATTTTTATAGCATCAAGTTAGACACACAAGGTAACATACTTTTTTCCTACAGCCCTTTATGTTTCACAGAACTTGTAGACTGTAGAAAATTCTCTGTGTGATGTTGAAATATCAGAGATCCTACTTTGCAGATAGCGTTCAGCAATGGGCATTTCTGTATGAAGATATTAGAACTGCTTACCTGACTAGTGAGAGATTTCATTAAGAGTTTTCAGGAGCAGTATAGCTGTAGTACTTTGGCTCTGAATTGTCATCCTCATTGCCAAAAGGTTTCTGCTAGATACTGGATTACCTGAAGACTGAAATATAAAGCAGGTAGCATTTGAAGAGGTATCCTGCCTTATTTATCTGTTTGCTGAGATAGGATAACAGTAAAAGCAGTGAAGAGTTGATTAGGCAATAACATCAGAAAAGGTGAAATAAGAGACATCTAGAGTACTTGACTGTATTGAAATCGTGTTACAAAATTGGTCTTCAAAATGCTGTAAATAAAGGATGCTCCATAAAAATAAATGAAATCAAATGTATCTTAGTGAATGAAGACGTATGTTTCTGTAAATGCCCTAACAGAACTTGACAAAGAATTCCTAACTCATTTAAAATTTCTGTGGAAATCATGACGTGTTCTTTAATTGGGACAGGTTTTCTGGTCTTTTTTAGCAGCTGTCCAGGCCAAATTCAAATTTTTCCTTAACTAAATGGAAGGATTTAGTGACTTCATTGAGATTTAGACTGGTTTGTGTCATAATTCTTCAAAATATAATTTTCCAAATATAATGCTATTTTTCAAAGTTGTCAAAGCCTTGGAAAAGCAAAATTTGTAGCATTCTGCAGGGGCAGCTTATATTGAAGAAACTGAAAGCTTTTTGAAAGCTAAAGCAAGTATTTGGAGGAAAAATTAAGCCTTTTAAATCAGTGTTTAAAAAAAGACTTGATTCTTCAATTGCTTTATATGCTGAACTCCATGATTTCAGCAGAAGTTCCCAAAAAGAAAAACATCTGCTTGCTTAGACTAAACAGCTAATGATCAGAGTAACAGCTGGCTTTATAGAAGCGACCTAATATTACTCCAGGCAGTTTGTCTTCTAGCTCCGTCCCCAAACTGACCAACTGTGTTTCATCCATTTCTAGCCATTTGGAAAAATCATTTTGTTCCAAGTGTATGTCAGTTGTTTCTATCATTTCCTTTTGTAACTCTCATTCTGATAGGTGTGTGTAAGTATGATAATTAACAAATTTGGCAGGCTGGGACTTTCTGGGAGGCTAAGGAGCCTTCTGCCAGCCCCCTGGAGCACTGCTGTCAGGTGGGTGGGACATTTCATGTTACATGGTGCACTCACCACACAACCCATCCACCCATCATCTGCACAGAGTTTGGGGTGAGTCCTGTGTGGTCTGCGCCTACTTCTTTCTTTGTAATCTTTAATTTTTGGACAGTAGCTTTGCATTTCATGTACTTTGCAAAGTTGCAGAAAAATCCCACGGAACCAGGTTCTCTTTGGGCTATTTTGGATTTGTTTTGTTGTTTGTTTTTTTTTTAACACACTTTAGGTTTGTGTTAAAAAAAACCTGTATCACTGTAGATACACAGATCACAGTAGAGCTACTTCTGGCTCATATCAGTGGAACTGTGTGTGAATAAATCCTGGATGAGCACCAAGGAGAAAAAGACCCAGAAGAGCTATTTAAGTTTTAGGATAGTGCTGACACAAAACCAAATGGATATAAACTGGCAATGTGCAAATTTAAGCTAAAAATTAGAAGAAGGTTCCTAACCATTAGAGCAATGGGATTTTGGAGTCTTTCCAATGGTAATAGTAGGAGCAACAAGCCAACCTGTTTTTTTTAAGAGAGTACTGTGTTTTTTGCAAGATCCTGTGGCTCCTGCAATAGGAGGGAACCCCATCGATGATCTAGGAGTCCCTGTCACTGAGTACAATGGTACAGCTTCAGCTGTGCTAAAAAAGAAAACTGAGCGGTGTGCACCTGGCTGTACAAACCAGCTGCCCACCACTGAAACAACATAAACTGGTCATTCCTCATGATGGACGGATACATTTGTAAGCTGAGGTACTGGGGACTGAGTGGTTGGTCACTTAGCATCTCCAGTACCACTCAGCATTTCAAACTGCACTCAGTAGTAAAACATAATAAATCTATCCAGAAAAAGAAATAAAGTCTAATATAAAGTCAAGAGACTTAAAAATGTGCATTTAGAGTTTAATTATTGTATTTTGAGGCTGTTGACAGTTCACTGTTTTAAATAACATTACTTTTACAAGCACAAGGTAAGAAACTTCCTTTAAAGAAAAGTATTTGAAATCTCATGTGGTTGTATGACTTCAGGAGCTAGGGGTTTAGTTAAAATACTAGCCATTAGAAGATCTTTGAGAACTGGCAGTGCTCTCACTTTCTCACATGATACGACCATAGGAAATTTCAATTCATTATATTTCAGTGTCAAATTTTACATTGGCTGAATTCTGACCATGTTCTCAGGCTCAGCTGCCCAGTTCTCATTAATCCTCTCCATGTCCTCCTCTCACATTCTCATATAAATGGTTTGGCCTCCCTGACAGCCCCGTGAACTCTCCTCACCACATGCACAGTTCTCCAAAGACACAAGCAGTTACATGTTAGTCTACTAATGTAAAATTACTCCTGCAACTTTGTAAGGGTCCTCCTTGACGTGTTTCTGCCCCCCTTTTAATGTGTGTTTCTTACATATCTGATACAATTCCTCTTCACTGTTTCTTCCTGTATCTTCTATTATCTAACTTTCTCCCCTTCTTTATTTGGGATGAAGAAAAAGGGATTCATATTTTGCTTACTGCTTTATCTGTATGGTAAAAAAACCCCAAACACACAAATCGATATAATATGTATTAGAACTAACCAAACAGTGGATTAAAAATGTAAGTTCCTTATTTTTTTTCTCTGTGAGTTTTATTTTCTGCACAGTTGTCTAATCACTTAGGTTTAGTTTTTGGTATCTCTTGATGAGAGAGGGAAAATGGATTTCTGTATTTAACATATATATTTGAGCAGAGGTCAAGTCAGTATTACATTCAACAGAATTCATTCGGGAATACTCAGACTAGAAATTATTCTTTTAATCCATTAGTGAAAAATGCATCCATACAAAAAGATTATGGGAAGCTATCCTTTAATCTGAGTATTTTTCAGTCTTTTCTGGTTTGTGCTATCCACTGTGCGATTTGTAACGCGTGAATCAGCAGAGAATATATGTTCCTATGTGGCAGTAGTCTTCACTGTCTGTATGGGAAATTCCAACCTTTTTGTGTGAGGTGATAAAACTAGGACACAAAATCTGCTAAAGATTTGTCTGAGTAGTGGCTGTACTGACGGAGGGAAAGATGACAACAGGAATGGATATATACTGTTCATTAGGAATGTGTGCATATCTTAAATGATCTGATTAGCTTTTGCAACTGTTTAAGTGTTTACAGTAGGAAAAGAGATTCATCACATTAAAACAAATTGCAAGTGCAATTTAGAGCAGATTAAAAATACCCTTATTGCCCTGCTGAATGGGAGAAGACAGGTTTAGCTAAATCAGGTGAGGCTAATAAGGGGGTGGTGCATAATGGCTAGTTTCAGGTTACACACAGTTGAGTGAAATAGAAGAAAATGTATATGGAGCAACCAGAAAATGTAGTCTTGGTTTTGGTGAATAAGGTAATATGAATTAATCAGCTTTTTCTGTTATGACCTACACATTCTAGCACAATTGTAAACAGTGCATTTGAATAAAACTGTAAGCCAGGTTTTCATGGAAAAATTACAATCATTGAGGGGTTTTGTTCATTAGTTAAAGAATTCCTTGGATGTGCAAGAGCTTTTCTAAACATATGAAACCCTAGTCCCCTGAAATCTCTTGTTCACTTGAAAGCAACAAGAAATTTGACCCACTCAGGGTAGCTTTATAGTTAGATCAAGTAAGAAATTTAGTCACCTTGCAGTGGAACTCAAAATGCTGGGTTAGGCATCATGCTTGTCATGTACAGAGCATGAGAGTTATAGGCACCTAGACTGGGATTCATAGCAGCCAGCATGTCCAGTGCTGGGACATGCAAGCCTGGCTAGTAAAATAAAGATCAGTGTAGGTGAGTATAAAAAGGTAACAAACTGGAAGGTGCCTCTTAGGGCCACATATTGGGAATAACTATGCTGAAACATCTTGTTTAGATGACTAGACTTGACAAAAAATACCTTGGAATTCAGAATTGTTGATCTTGCTACTCCTAAATCAGCCATAAGATGTTGATACTGGATACTTCTCATAATCATTTAATAGTACAGCCTTTGCCAAAGAAACAGGAGATGGCAATCCTAAACCTTTCCCGTGTAAGGGGGTTTGAACCGCAGCCATGGAGAGCAGTATTATCCACAGGATGACAGAGCACAGCAGTTGAGGGTGGGCAACAGTGCTGATCTCTACCCAGGCTGAAGATGGGAACGGTAGAAAAGTTTGAAAGAAAAAACCTAACTATCCAGTCTAATGGGTGAGATAAGGTGGTCCAGCGAAGCATTTCCAGGTGCCAGACTAGATTTTTGCCCTCATTTCTTCAGTGTGGCCCCCCTACCCTGTCCCAGAAGCAGAAGCTGCTGCTCTGAGCAAGCAGCAAATCCCTGGTCTACTTCTGCTGTGGCTGCCCCCATCTCCCCGCACACGTCCCCCCACATCACTGTCTCTCTGGGGCTGCAATAGTACATCTCTCTGCCGGGCTGGATGCAAATGTGGACGAAGGCATTTGGCTGCAGAGGGAGCCTGTACTGCTGGAAGTGCCACTCTGTCTGCGACGGGGGATAGGAGACAGGCCAGGAAATAATGTTCTGTAGGCTGGATTAAAGCCTTGGGTCAGCAGTTGGACTATGCTGGGTTATGTCTCACAGTGAAAGGAGTGAGACATGGGGTTCCATTCCCTGTCAGTTTGATTATTTCTGTCTTTTATCTAGCTGCTATCCAGTGTAAAAAACACCAGGATTTCTGTTGTCTCCTGTAGTTTTGAAACCTGCTGAAGAATGCTGCTGTATCTCCCGGATGGGTCGGTCTGATGCTTATCTAGGTCTTCTGGGCATCTCTAAATAGCCACCTACTTACCCCTGATCCATGAAGTCTGTGCATCTTTCAGTCTTGGACCAGTTCCTATTTTTTTGTGTTGTAGAACCAGTTAGACACAAAAGTGTATTGTATCTCTCCCAGAAAAGAAGACTGTGCAGCTGTATCATTAGTCTGCATAGGAAACGTATGCATTTGCACCAGCCCTGTTGGAATAGCAGGAGATTTTCTGCCGCAGGCAGGTATGGCAACGAGTGAGCAACAGCTGCAGTGTCCTGGAAGAAAATACAGCATGTGCTCCTTTTTGTAGCAAATCAGCTGCTTTACATGGCATAGAGGCAGCAGATTCATTTCCCTGGTGAGTCAGTAAGCCTCCCTAAAGCCCGGTATCTCCAAGGCTTTCAGCTGAGGTGGAGCATATTACACCGTTCCCAATACAGCCAAAATGTTAGCGGCTTAGTCAAACCCATAATTAATTAACGCTTGTGTAACACCTAGAAGATAAAACGCACTAGATGAGCACTAAGGCTGTTGATAATGATTTTAAATCTACGAAGCAACTTCCTAAAAACCTTTGAAATTGGCAATGATAATGTTCTGTCTTAGATGGAAAAAGCTTTGATCACTCCAGAGCAGGAAATAAATGCATGACTTAAAGTGGAGAGATACAGTGACAGAACAGCGGCAAACTGCTAAATACACTGACGTGGCAGAGGGCCAGAGGAAGATTTGTTGTTGCTCCTTCCAAAACTCGATTTGAAGCCATTTCAGGATTTCTGTATTGCATAAACGACTGTGGAAGTCCTAGGAAGTCTGCAGTTGTATGTATTTATGGTCTGAAGATAAGACTTAATTGAAGAATTTATTTTCACGCCCTCTTCACTTTTTTAATGTCTATGCAATTACAAGGCTACATTCTGATAGAGTGCTAGAAATGAACCTAATGAAAATATTCTGACCTGTCCTGTCTTATGTTCCAACCTAGATGTTTTAGTAAGACTAAAAAAAGATTATAAGATTTTTAAAAAATTATAAAAATGTGTCTGAAAGCCTACTGTTTTCTGTTCAAGGGTAGGAATATTTTGTAAATAAACTAACTAACTACAGTCTAGAAGCTTGATTTTGCCATTGTATTTTCTGAGAGCAAAATATGTGAAGCTGTCTTCTTTGCTTGACTAGTGCTGGTTGTGGGTTCAGCAATGACATCCACCAAACTGTTTCCCTAACTTATTCAATTTTTCATGAGATGATTAAAATTTAAGAGGTTCTTTGGTATAAAGAAGTGTAGTCTTTGCTGGTAAACTTTCTACACTTCCTCAAATAACTTCCAGTTATTCATGGATAGAAGAAAGAAAATAAGAACATTTTAAGAAAATAAAAAGGCATTATAGAAAGACTCTGGTTTTAAGGATGTATGGATATTTTTAAGCTAGTGTAGTGCTGTCACATGCAAATAATGTGTACCTGTTGAAGGCATCTTCAGAAACATTTTATTTACTTTGATTAATTGCTTAATCAATTCTCCCTAATAGATGTTTGAGTAAGTGAAAAATACTCTTCAAGTTGCTTCTTGAAGGAACAAATATTGTTGTAATGCTTTTGTATCATAATAACAAAATAAAGTTATATCCAAGTAAAATGAGGGGAAAAATCTATCTCACTACTTGTCTGTAAGCTTTCCACTGAGGGATTAAATATTAGTACTATGCCTATTGATGCAATACCAATATACTTCAGAAATTTTACAAACATTTGAGAAACATATAACTAGTTACAGGAAATATAGCCATTTAAATTACACATTATACTTATTTCATTCCATGGATAGATTAATCCTCTAACTGGGCTTTTACACATGTTGGATATTTAAACAAAAATGGGATCTGAGGTTAAACTGACGTGTGGAGATGCTGTATAATCAGGAAATTGCTATCATTTATTATTTATGTATTGATGACATCTAAGTGCATTTGTCAGCAACCAGGGTTTCATTGCCTAGGGTACTGTACGGACACAGAGCAGGAATATGACACCTGTCCTAGGGAATTTAGAAATAAAATAAAATACAAAAACAGAAGCTGATGGGACAGAGAAGATGGGAGGAGCTGCTAAGAAAAAATCATATATTAATCAGTATAAAAAGCAGTTGAGTTGGTGAAGCAGCAATCTGTCTCGTCTTTTCTAGCTATTCCTGCAAGAGAGTTTTCAAAGAGGTATTGAATGGGTCTGTCTCAGTTCCTCATCTGTAAGGTGGAGGTAGTAATACTTTACTCAAAGGTGTTTTGTGTGAACAAGAGCACGTTCGCATTTCTAAAGCTCTTTCAAGAGAAAAAAAGGTTAGCTCCAAGGCTAATGTTATAGGGCAGAGTCCCACCACGAGGAAGTTATGCAGGCAGCCTTCGCAGTCTCTGTGGGACCTAAAGCGTGCGTCCAGGCGGGTCAGTTTGCAGTCACCTGGAGCCCCTTGGTGCAGCCCCTTGCGTGCTTTGTAAGCCCCAGGCAACACTTACAGCTGAGGA
The DNA here is from genome assembly GCF_034638445.1 of Ciconia boyciana. Taxonomy (NCBI): domain Eukaryota; kingdom Metazoa; phylum Chordata; class Aves; order Ciconiiformes; family Ciconiidae; genus Ciconia; species Ciconia boyciana. Next base: position 26,213,937 of record NC_132934.1, on the reverse strand, counting down.
GAAGCATTCATGTATGAAACCTAATGTATTCTGGTCATTCAATGGGGAACTGAAAATTGTGAGACCTAGGAACTAAACCTGGCCGACGGTGTCAACTCAAGCATGTCATTTACCTTCTTTGCCTCAGTTTGCTGTCTGTAAAGCTGAGACAATATCCCCATACTTTCTGAAGTCAGTTCAGGAACAAAAGCACTGCGTAAATATTAGGGTGCACAGATAGTACAGTGTGAACACTGGCATGTGAGGAGCTGAGGTATTCTGCTTCTCATGACAAGATCGCTCTTTCAGCATGACCGCAGCCTTCCTAATGGTGTATGGCTTCACTTAGGTGAGCCTGCATGTACATGACAACTGCATAGACCTGACAACTTGGGTCAAAACAGCTGATCTGAACATTTATCCTGTGGTGGATCCTCACTGATCATAATCCTAAATGGAAATTCTTACCCTGTGTGACCCAGTGGTGCCAGAAACCATGGACTGCAACAAGGCCTGTTACCTCATGGTCCCAGCCTGAAAGTCAGCACAGAGAAATGTGGCAAAATCTGATAGGTGTCTGATGTAGAAAACAAAGCTCTAATGTCTCACAAAAGGAACTTACACTGAATGAAGTTACCACTCATGTTATTTTCTCTAATTGCTGTAATTTAATGTTCATATGCTGTGTATAGCTAGAAGTGTGGTAGGACAGTCATAACACCCTAAAAAGTTAGGTTTTCCTCATATGTAGCAGTCAGTACAGCTTGGGTCCACATGTCATGTTTGATGATGATGATGATAATGATAATAATAATAATAATAATATCCTGTGTGATTCTTCTTCATGCAATGAAGGTGGGCATGTGAGCATGGGTATAGGGCTGGTGGCTGTCAGCAGCTGTTTTCCATTGCCATCTCAGTTCCACAAGGTCTTGCAACACATGTTCTCTAGGTGGTCCCTGGTGCCGAATGAATCGGTACAGCTTTTCTCTCTTATGCCCTCCATACTGCCAGGTAAAAAGGGACATGGGTCACCGTTCATGCTTCAGTGTTTGCTGCCAGTCACCGCACTGCGGTGTCCTGATGCATTATTGTTGTCTTCAATGCTGACTTCAGGGAGGCGGTGCTCTGTATCCATTACTCGTAATTCAGAAGTAAATGTTGACTTTTAAGTTGTGACCATAAGGACAAATACTGACATGGACAAAAGCTTTAAATTGCACAAGCGAGCAGTGGATAAAAACCTACCTTTCTTTTTACTCTCTCCTTAAAAAAAAGCATATGTTAAAAATTAATAAAAGGACCATTCCAGATTTCTCTTGTCTTTCAGTAAATGATGACTTATGGGAGAAAAAAAGAAAAAAAAGTGGTGAGTCCTAATGACAAGGGGAAAGGTGTTAATGGTAGTTTCCAGAGTTCATAGAAATCCCACAGAGATATTAAGATAGAGGAAGAGAGCAAATGGAGGAAAAGAAGAGCAAAAAAAGAAAAGGAAAAGGAGAAGGAGGGAGGGAGAAAGGAAGGAGAAAGTTTACAAATGAGACACACTTGGCACTTGTGCAGCTTCTGTTTATCTCACGTTTTGTAAGTTTGGTGCTGCTGCAGTCTGCAACTACTCGCCATTTGTAACTACTAGAAAAGGAGACTGGGGAGGGGAGTTAAATTAATCCTGCTGTGACTTCTACAGGCATTGCATCACCAAACCCAGAGAGAAATGAAATTAAGTGACCAAACCCCACGCTTTCAATCTCAGTTGTTTTTAACGACTCTCTTCCACATGGTGGGGAAAATGAAGAGGGTAATGCTACAAATTTCTTCTTTTTTAAAAAAATGCAGCCAGGTGGAGTTTATTGCAGAGCAGTTTATGAGATGTTCATTCATCACAACAGAAAAAAATTGTTCAGAGCAAGAGATGAGGAGTCTTTATATATTTGCTTTTAACAGGAATTGTTTATACAACTTTCTTGGCATCAATCACCACAGTGATCTCTAAAGATAAATAGGTATGTAATACTTCTGGCAAATACATAATGAACGAATTATAGAAAGGCACTTGTTGACACTTGTTAACAGAAGTTAAGTGATGCAACGAGAAGAGCAGCGATGGGTTTGGGGAAGGAAGAGACACCCCTGCCCCCTTACCTGTACTTCCACACTGCCTTGGCCTCTCTCTGTGGGACCCACACCACCTCCTCTCTTCTCCTGCTCATAGGGGACCTTATGCACTCCCCTTCCCCTCCTTCTCTTCCTCAGCCCCACATGTGGATGTGACCCAGATTTCCCTTCAGAAAATCCTGTTCTTCTAGAGGCAAGGAGAGTTCTTGTCTGGCAGGGGAGGAGAGAGTCCTGCAAAGCAGATTTGGGTAATTGTCACTCACTGCCTGTGGCAAGCATGCGTACCTGAGATTATCATTTAAATTCTGTTTATACAACATGCAGTCCCGATGCAGCTAGAGTTCTGTGGATGTTCTGGCAATATTACAAATAAATCATAATAGTAGTTGTTAATAAGTGAGTGCTGACAGTGATGTTCAAGCTGTAATGACCATTGTAACCTAAAAAACCCCAAGGAGCTTTATTGTTTTCAAAACAGAAATGTGTATTCTTAGGCTGAAAGGTAATTTGGTTCGAATACTACATTTCATTTATAATGAATGCATCCAGACCTAATGCTGCCTCCTTGCACAATATGCAAAACCAAGACTTGACAGTAAAACTCACTGCTCCTGAGCATGGCACACTGCTGCCTCTATGGACAGAATATAGTTGTGCATTGCAGATCAAACAGGGACTTCACTGGTTTTCACCAAAATGTATAGACCTCTGGTAATAACTGGTTTTGTGAGGGAACATCTGAAGAGGAGTTAAAAACTTGGACTTATAAGGACCGTGGCTGGGAAGAGTTTTAGCGTGTAAGGGGGAACGGACAGGCTGGCGGGGCATGTAAGTTCTGTAAGTTTAAGTTCTTTTTCAGAGGGACAATATTTGGAAATAAGTTTCAGCTAAATTTCACAATTATTTTAATTGGAGAAAACAACTCTAAATTCTTTTTGATGCAATATCTATAATGAGTGCTATTTTAAGAATCCACCCAAGGCTCTAGTCATGAAGAAACATGTGCTTGACTGGGTTGCATTCGCTCTGGAAAATAAAATTGATGTTCTGCTTGCAGCTCTAAAGGGAAGATATTTGTTCTTTTTCCTCCAAGCCAGAATTCCATGATGGCTGTGATGAATATCCTAGTTTTATGGGGGAAAAAATCAAAAGAGAAACAAGCTGTCATTTCCTATGGAAAAAAATTTAAAAATCTAACATGATATTGGCAGGAAAAAAGGCATACTAGTGCAAATCCTGATCAAAAGAAATTCTTCTATTCAGTTCTAAACTGTATCCATAAAATTTTTGATGTACATCTATTAGGCGTTATGGTTTTCTGATGCATATTATACAACAAGTAAATCTGTAAGAGTAAGGTAATATTAGGGTAAGAACTAGTATCCAAGAGCCACTCTTGGATTTAAGTGACTCAGGTGCTCAGAAGGAAATTAGAAGAAGTTAACTGCTAATGCAAATGACCATATAGCAAACTAAGTTTGAAGAAGAGTATTGGTTCCAAGTATACATGAGCATCTGCTTTCTTTAATGTAGGAAAGTATCCAAAACATGGCCAAAAATGTGGAGTATTCAGTGCTTAAATGAGAACCACCTATTATTCAACATACACCAATGTAGCCTCCCAAGCACTATAAAGATAAAAGAAGAAACTGATACCAATGAAACCAACAGAACTTTTTTTCCTACAGTTATATTCTTCCATCTCCTTTCCTTCCAGTGCTAATATGGAGTCTGTAAAAGACCAGATACATTTTCATGAATGAATAAAACTTAATCCTAACATAAATAAACTAGCATACTGCCAGTATAAGAGCAGTGAGCCCATTCATTTGGCAATAAGCCAGGCATTGCTGGATAAATTAAAATGCAACCCTTTCATCACTGCTTGATTTAGCAATTAGTTGACATCAAACTAGCAAACATGCACTAGACAGAGAACGCAGAATGTGATTTCTCATATTAATACTCTAATCTCTCTTTCACTGCATACCTTCATACTAGGCAGAATTAATACTGATACAGAATTTCCATTATTTACTCAAAAAAACCCCAGTCATTTTAAAGTGTTAGTTTGCACTTACCTGGCACTCAGCATAGATAAGATGTTCCTTCACCCTTAATCTAATTATGACAAAATTAATAATGACAAGCCTTGAGAAAGTAAGTGTGTGACAATTAATAAAGAACTGATTTAGATATGAAGGAGTTTGCTTTGCTGATGATGACAAGGCTCAGCCTATGTATCAGAAGTATAAGAGGAGTATGCTGAGAAAAGACAACCATAAAGATAAAGGTAAATTATGAAATCCAAATGAGACCCTGGGGACTAGGAAGATAATGATGGGTAAATCAAATCTGAGATGTGGGCTGAGGCACAAACGTATAGGTGAAGAGGGAAGCTTCAATTTGATACAAGAAAAAGGGAATGTTCAAGCCATGATCTGTGTGTTATATGCAGCCTCAGAGAACAATTAATCCATCATTCAGCCCATTGCTGGCAGCTTACCTTCCCTGGGGAGTTAATTTGATGGCAACAGCCTGCCCTTAGCTGTCATTTTTACCAGGGCTGAGAAGCTTACTCCTATCGCACTGAGCTTATTGCGCTCGCCTGACACCATGCATGCACACAAATAGGTTTCTGCCTGCTCTGGGGCAGAGATAACCACTAAGAGCAGGCCAGAGCAATTAATTGGCCATTAAAAACTCTTGGTCTGCTCCCAAGATGACCCTGGGAAAAAGGATCTGACTGCTTTGACAACTGCAACCATCTTTCAGCCATTGCCTGTATTGATTCTTCAGTGACACATGAGCCTGCCCCGGCAGCAGATGAAGTTATGGGCCCTGCCCACCGGGTTGGCCTTTGCATGATAAGGTGTATGAAAACAGATTAAGTGGAGCAATTGAAACATTAGAAATTTGGAAAGAAGTGCACGTGGAATGATGGCTGGCAGGAACGTTAAATGGACAACTTAAAGTTAGCAAGCTGTAAAATAAAGCAAAAGGAAAAGGAAAAATTAGGAATGAAAGGTAGGAGAGAAGGAAGAAAGGAAACTAGAAGACAGGAGAGTGAAGATTTGGGTCCTATTCTGGATTAACAAAGAACTTATTCCAGAAGATTTTTTTTTCTTTTTTCCAAAAGCTCTGTTTTCGTTTGTACTTTAAGCTCCACACACACTCTATAGATTTAATTCCCTTTCTTCTGGAAAGAGAGATGAAACATTTATGTCCTGTTTTGGACAGGTGTGATGACTTCATTTTGATCTTCAGCCCAGGAGTAAGTTTTACCAATGAAGAAATAAAAATGGCCAGATACACACTCTGTGGTCCTCTACACATCGACCTCAAAAGTTAATGGGTTCAGGTATTTATGAAAAGCCATGGTCCTCTGAGAACTTCATATTGCTACACTTTCCTAAGGAAAGCCAAGGAACATTTATGTGAAACTTGGAATTTACAGTAGGCTAGACCTTTATTATTTTTTTCTTTCTAACCTCAACTGTAAGATGCCTAGGAGATACATGCTGCCATGGGTCCTTTCCTCTATTGTGCCTCAGACTACAAGAGAAGGGAGAGTTAATGCTGATCCGTATATTCTAACCATTCAAGGACCAAGTATCTTTCCCCTTTGGGATGAAGATTAGAACTTTTCTTTTCTAATGTAGACTTTGATACAGTTATCTATTTCTTGTTGAATTCAATTATGTGTAATACATGCCTCATGAGAACTTTCAAAAGGCAGCATTCGCACAGATCGTACCCAGCACACCAACAAGAGGTGTGCTTTACTCCTTCTCCAAAGAGAGCACTTACTTCCTGCTTACTCCCATGTGTCATTCTCTTAGAGTGAAAAAAAAAGTTTAATTTCTCATTTTCTTCTCTTATTTTGATTTGGTATACTTGTGCAGAAACATGTGGTTTGGAAAGAGGCAGTACTCATCATCATAAAATACATATAACTTCAAATAATCAACACTTGTAACTTGGAAAATTTGCATTTCCCACAAATGAAACAGTATATAATTTATATGTTGCTTTTTCACAGCAAAGCTTTTCCGTTTTTATGGAGAGACTTGTTTTGGTGAAAGTCCCTTGAAACTGATGGTAAAACTGAAGTAACAAGTTAATGATATGGGGTACCAGCCAATATTGCGTGAAGTATTGGATGCTGAATTGCAGAAAGCTATGTGGATATATGAAATATATTCGTTGTTAGTGGTAGGTATTTATGGACTGAAGAAAGTTTTTTTCAGTTTCTTCTCCCAACTATCATCTATTCTGTGCATGCCCTTGGACAAAGATCACTTAGAAACTCAGGATTCGTGTCTTTTTCAGATGAGTGTCAGGTTGCTTGATTTCTTCCCAGATTCATTGTAACAGCAGAATTTAAGGTACAGCCTCAAGATTAGCTTTGAAGTCCCAGACGGAGGTCATTACATATATGCATGCATGATTATTGATGTCAGCTTAAGGATTTTTACTTACTAGAATTCTCTCACACACACAATAAATGGTTGAATAATTTACTCAGAATAACCAATGCCTCTTACTAAATTCTCTATTTTCTTTTACTAAGAAATGTATTTTATTGTTTGGAAGTAATTGTTAAACCCTGTATTGGGATGAGCAGATAATTTAAAGCATAAGGGGTACTTTGCTTTAAAGGAGAATAGGGTAAGGGAAAAGTTTCTTCCAGTTCAAGCTGTTTCAATTAAGGGCATTTTAGATAACATCATGAGTATTTTGTACTCTCAGATCACACCTGAGTTTAATGGTCTCAGCAAAATCAGTGGCAAAACTTCCTGTTCTTTTAATGGAGCTACAGTTTCTCGCGGAGAGGCTTGGGTGCGTAAGGGAGACGAGAAGGAGCTTTGTAATTAGAATTGTTACATGGTAGTCTGACTTAAAAATAATTCACAGCTTGTCAGAGAAACTAGCAATTAACTCTGAACTCTGTAAAATTTCCATCCTTAAATATAAAAGAGAAATCTGTTCAATTTGTAATTATCTTTATGGGCTGTAAAAATAGGCTCCAGATAAAGAAAAAAATAGAATTCCTTTCATTAAAAACGATGAGTTTTGTTAGATGGAAAGGGCTTTACTATGAAAATGTTGTTCAACTTAAAACCTCAATGTGTTTCGGTTAGAAAAAAACCAAATATATATTTCATTATTGGAAATTCCTTCAGCATGTACACAACAGAGTCACAGGAAGGGTTTTGCAGGTGCAGAAGCTGCTGAGAAAGGCTTGAAAGCCAGCAGTGGGAGGGTTTTGGGGAGGGAAGGCACAACGTCGGTTAGCCCTAAATGAGCTGAGAGGGGTGGAAGACTAAAGATTAGATGGCAATAAGCTCAGAAATGTAAGCTGAAGCATTTGGGACAGGCTGTGCATCCCTCAGTGCCTTTGGAGTAAGAGACTGTTCAAGTAAGATACTGGCCTTTCTTCATCCTGTAACGTACCATTCACCAAAAGGTTAGCCTAACAGGACTGATCCAGATTCCTCAGAAAGATCTCATTTTTTCCTCGAGGCATTTTCTAACAGCAGGTGTATTGCTGCTTTTCAGGGAAACTTTTTTAAAAGAATTCATGTCATTTAGTTGCAGAATATCCGGTAGGAGCATTTGAAGTTGGAAGACTGGAATCTCCCAAGATCTTTTTTAAAATTAATTCCTAATAATGATATATAAACATAGTTGGAATAAATCCAATATCTGAAAGACCCTGTGCTGGCCTCTCCTCGTTCAAAGTCCTTGAATGCAAAATCACAGTGATGTGTTATGGACCAAAACTGATTTCAGTGAAATTTTTGAAACAAAATTTATAAGAATGGGTCTGAGGGGAGTAGAAGTACCCTTCTTATGTTCACAAGAGTCTGGTTATGGCAAAAATGCCTGTCATTTTTGAAAAGGTCAGCAAAGCCAAACTGCATTGAGGACACCTTATTGGTCAAGTGAAGATATTATATCTTCATTTTGTTTTATGTGTGACAGATGCACTGCTGTGACTTGCAGAGTAATTTTTTTTGACATAAAAAAGGTCAATATTATGGCATAGCAGAGTAGCATTTTTGTTGTACATGGGCCATGTACAACAGCCAAACTGTTTTGATTTTGCAGCAAATTAGCCTAAGGTAGTTGGATAGTGATTATTTTTTTTTAAAAGACCATTTTAAACAGTTACCTAAAATATTTTTTTCCTTACTCTTTAACTGATTTGCAGGTTTTTACTGTAAACTGTATTTTAGGAGACAAATGTATGTATTGTTTGAAAGTTTCATCACAATATTCATGCCAGTGAAAGCTTGGCTGCCTGTTTTCTCTGCAGACTTATGTAAATTTCTAGGGACCTTGTGTGAATGGAAGGAGTCTGAATTTGTGTCCATGGTAATCGGTTCAATGTGAGGAGGAAGTTACAATGGCATTAACCCATGAAAAGGATCAGTTGTTTTCATGGAAAGCAGTCAAGACATGCTTTGAATTCAGATAGTCAACTTAATCAGAGCTGGACATCGTTTTTTAAAGGTTTCTCTTTGAAAGAGCTTAATGCTGGTCACCTGCTACAGTCAAAATACATCATTTATCTGTAAAGGGGCATAAAAATTTAACAGTTGGCTGAAGAATGGATACACCCCTGAAATAAAGAAAAAAAAAATCCTGCAGTTATTTACAGCCTCTACTTGGGCAACTAGAAGCATGAAAATGCCATAGTTGTCCTGGCTCATTACCTGCCTTCTGCCACTGGGAGCTGAGTGAATTCATGCGGTGCTTCCGTAGGACTGGGAGTTCAGCAGCACCAGCCCTCACTGCCTTCCCAGGGCGGTGGGAGTCCTGCCTGAGCAGGGTGGCCAACACACCTGAGAGGCAGGACACAGAGGGGCTTGAGCAAACATGGTGATTCAGAGTCTTATATCAACCTTCATAGGACATAACAAGAATTCAGGTCTAGTCCCCCACCCCATTTTGCATTTCCTCGGACATAAATGGTTCTGCTGGTACAGCTGTGCTGGTAAGAAGAAGGTGATTGAGACTATATTCCCCTTTACCTTTACCAGAAGAAATCATATGTAACAGCCTCATTTGGGTTTTTCTCCTGCACTTAAATTAAATTACAGTACAAGGAAGAGTAGCATTAGGCAACCTGTGTTTATTTGGCTATTCAGCAGAGATTTAGTTTGCAAGGTTAAATAATACCTGTTTCAGCTTCATCTGTTTCAGCTAGTGAAAGTAAGAGATCCTTCTGCTCCATATCTTTATTTGCTACAGGATATTTCCACAGTTTAATGGTAGACTTGTATTAGGGATGGCTTGCTTTTGATGGTGATGAGGATGACAAGGTTAAAAATAACAGATACAATTAATGTAAGAAAATAAAAAGTTCAGTGTCTGTAATTCATGTAAGTTTTTTACAGTATCTGTCTAGTGCTACTTGAACATTTTATACCAATGTTAGCTAAATGGATTTGCTGTATTGCTCCATGAAGCTGCATTAGAGAGCATTGTAACTACATTTCCTGACCTTCCTTGAAAATGACATTACCCAACAGCTTTCCAGTGGGAAGAGGCAGGTCTTTCAATGCAGAGCTCTGAATTAACGCAGCAAGAACAGCTGGTACTTGCCCCTAATCCAATTTAAGAGCTGTAAGTTCCCAGAATTATTTTCATAAGCGCTACTATGCCTTGTGCGTGTTCATCAGTGGAGATGTTTGGACATTAAAACTATAATGAGAAACATGGTAACTGCTCAAGGCATAAAAGAAAAAGACCATTGATGGATGATCACAGTGTAAGCAACAACATCATCTCATCAAGACAGAGGAAGAACAGTTAGGTAAGTACTCTAATGGCTGGCATTTTTACTGGACATTTAAATTGTCTTTCTCCATGGGAGCAGACAACAGCAGCAAGGATTTTCTTACAAGTTGCAACACAAAGTAAGAGAATAGACAGAAGTCTACTGTTTAGGAATATCTCTTGCCTTTACAGGAGGCATATGGATCAATGGCCAGATCAGGCTATTCTTCTGGTTCTCCAGGTCAAACACAATTAGATAAAGCAGAATGTCTAGAAACTGTCAAGAGGAAAAAGCAATATTAGTAATAGTAGTAGTCACCTAAATAAGCCTTTGCAGAGGAATTGGGTTTTGAGGATGAACTGTACAGTGAGGAATCACAGAATTGTGCCATTTGAAAATACCATTGCCCACAAATTTATAGAAGGTGTACTCTGTAGTGTTGTTTAGGCCAGAATCTGCTCTATCCTGTTCTCTTATAAGGGGACTGAAAGCCAGTACTGTCTAAAACCAGCATTTGCTCTTTGAACGTGGTGGATATTGCAACATAAAAGTAAGAGTCACATAATCCTCAGTTCAGTAAGGAATCTGCAACTGATGGATCTGAGATTTCTGCATTTATTAGGTATATCAATTTGCAGTCATGTTTTGCTGTCCCTGATGGAATTTCAGACTGTTAAGGGAGGCATTGCTAAAAAGCATCTAGGGACACATTCCCTTGAATCTAAGAAAGGGAAGAGTCAGTCATATCACTTGCTCCAGCCAACTTCTCAAAGTCAACTTTGTTGCTTACCTGGATGCAAGTAGAGTGTCTGTTACAGAACAATAAGTGATGTTTATTTTAAGTTTTAATAGTAGCTGCATTTCATCTAGGACAAGTACTACCACTGTTTCAAATGCCATGGATCATTCATGTGTAGTATGCAAATAGCAGGAAAAGCCATGTTGGGTCATATCTGAATTCAGTATTGTCTCACAGAGGCCAGTGCAGATGCTTCAGAAGAACAGGCATGAAATCCCACAGTAGGCAGAAGTGAGATACTTCCCCAGTCTTTTCTCAAATATCTCATCTATGCCAGGTGCCTTTCTAAATGTATTGTGATAACTCCACATATTCGTGATATCTTTATAGCTATTTTGATCTTCATTTAGCTGTTAGCCTCAGCAGCTTCCTGCAGTGATAATTGCCTAGATGTGAACAAAAGTGTATCCTTTCACTGGTTTTCTTACTTTCAGCCTTCTCATTAATGCCCCTGGGTGTTCTTGTTCTTCTAGAGAGAGGGAGAACAAAAGTTCCCAGTTTTCATCTCGGCAACATTCATTATTCTTTATATTTGTTTTCTTCCCAAAATAAGCATTTTTAACCTTTTCCATCTCCCTTTGTTTGGAACTTTTCCATGGTCACTTTCAACAGTGTTCCCTCTCACCCATGTTATTGTGCTTAATTGTTTTTGAGAAGGCAAGACCAGCACAGAATGCATTTGTCCAGATGAAGCCACACTAATGATTTGTGTTAAGGGGCAATAATGTTCTTTCTTCACCATTTCTGACATATTTCAAAATTTCTGCTTGGACTCCAGCTATACACTGAATGAAGAACTTGATTTTGCTGTCCAGTGATGCCCTGGTCTCTTCTTTCAGCTGATACAATTACTTGAAAACCCAACAAAGTAAAAGTAGTTTAGTTTTTCTCAATACCTTTTTTTCAATTATTTTTGCTGCTACATTTATCAAAGCTGATTACCATTTGGTGTTGTTAAATATTTACCTTGCTTGTTATAGCTCTCTGAACTTCCTTGAAACTATTGTCCTACCTAAGCGAAATAACTGAAACATTAGTGCATTGCAACTTTTTGGCATCTTCTCTTGAATCTTTTAATTTAACCAACTGTTTCCATTTCTGGAAAATTAGTAGACATTTTGAAGACTTCTAAAAAGTGGCATTGCTATCAAAACTGGAAATATTTTTATTTTGAGGGTCTTTGAAAAAAACTTGTGCATTTTATTTGCTAGAGGTTGGTGTTAGTGTACTAATTTGTCACCCTTGCTGTCCCTTGAATGTCAATTCAAATTATATTGCAGTCATCACTCTTTAATGGCTCATCTGCTGTTGCTATGTGACCTGTCTGCTGTGCATGTTATATGAATTTCTCATGAAAGACCTCTGCTGGTTTGTGTTCAAGAGCTACTTTTCAGATTTGCACCTGCATTGTTTCTCTAAGCTTTGTCCTGTTGGGCCATTTGGCCATTTTACATATGGTAATTTAAATCTTACTGGTTTGTTACATTGTGCTGATTGTTTCATCCTGCTACCCCTTAGGAATTCAATTTGCTTTTCTTTGCTAGACTCTGTGGTATAGGCTTATTAATATATATATTATTAGGGCTCAGAGTTTGTTTTGGTATAGAGTCAGCTGTATGTTCCTCTCCTCTCAGCAGTTTTATTTTCCCCAAGATGTTCTCCAGTTTAAACTCTCCTTGCCTACTCACAGAAGTGAGTTTTAGCACCCTGTTCATTTTGTCTGTTTGGGCCTGCACACTTAATTGGAATCATTTATAAGAAAACAGGCAGTGAGAGAACTTCTCAGTCTATATGTAAACTTCCAGGCCATCCCCTATTCATAGCTCTGCATTGCTCGATGTTATGTGTAAGGCAGGCTTCCTCCCTAGCACAATGGCAGAAGTGTCTAAATGGCTCTAGGACAAAGCGTCCTAATTACTTGCCCAAAGAATATTCACAGAAGACACTCTGAATCCAGCCTATTGAAGTTTTTCCCCATACCATAAAACCTTTATATAAATATTCATAAGAGAGGGGGGGACAGGCAGACACGCTTCACAGCCTGCTAATTAATGCCTTTACCCAGGGTTTTAGTGGTCTACACCTAGACCAAGGGCAGGTATCTGTTTATCAAGGGCTTTGAGGATCTTCAAGAGCCTACAATGGGAGTTCAGTGTTAAAATTCCTTTATAGAACTAATTCTTCATCACTTAAGAGCCCAAGCTCCTTAGTTCTGTTGGGAGTTGAGATCCAAACCAGCAAAGAGCTTACGGAGGCGAATTCCCGATGTGGGAATGAATTGGTCGTTCCTGCTGTAAATTCACGAGTCACTTTAGGTGCATTGAAACCTACTTACAAGATTTAAGCGTGCTCAAACTATTAACTCACTATACATTTTTAGATAATGTTTTCCCCTGATTCTGGTTGCCGTTAATTGACAGAGCAATTCATTACTTTATTAATTGGCAATAAAAATCATTTAATCTTGGTAGATGAGTCATTGCAATTAACTGAAAACAAATTTAATAGTTAGGTACGTTGTATTTAATTTCTTCATGTTACAGTGTTTAGTTTGTAGTAAAAATTTGCCTGTGAATCATAATGACATTCTCAGGCTTCCTGATTTTTGTTTCAAAGATTTAATTTCTTACTGCTAGAAAGTCACAGTCAATTTGCAGTTGGTTATTGAGTGTTGACAGCTGACTGCCACAATATATGAACTTTCCGTTGTATTGAACTAATCTGAACCTAGGAGGATTGCTGCAATGAGATTCTCAGTTCAAACCATGTTATACACTCAGTGTAGGATTGCAAGTAACAAGAGGTCAGAACCTCCATTTTGTGGTTCAGTGCACAAATTAAGGCTTTTCATGGAGTGCCACCACCACCTGAGACCTGGAAAAAGGCTTTTTACTGCCTTAGTGAAAGGTTGGATTATATGGGGAAATGGTTATTGCAGTAAGGTGAAATTTCATGTTTACAATGATTGATTAAACCATGTATCTATCATCTTATGGGGCTATTATTTCCACATTTTGGGTCAAACCTTGTTCAGCTAGGTTTATGTCTGCTGACAAAATTCAACAGGGATTAGAGCAGAAAGAGTATGAACTAACAAAACAGTGTTGTGTTGTTTGGGGTTTTTTTTTTTGAAATCACTAAGTTATATTCTGTCTGCTATTACTGTTATGTAAAATGTGCATAAATTAGATATTAGGAGGATGGGGGGAGAGGGATGTATGCCTATAAGGTCGTGTTGTGTTTTGCCTGCATTCACATGGGCCTTATATAGCTTCCCAGGCAGATTCACTTCCCCTCTCCAAGATGAAGACCATATGGATTAAATACAAATGAGCAAGATACATGACTATATAAATCATGCAAAATATCTGGCACCCTTCTGAGTCCCCACTCCCAAATATTATTAGTATCTGAATTCCAAAATTGTCTGTGAAGTTCCAGTTTTGTGGGTGATATGGGACAGGACTAGGATGGGACTCCGGTTTCCCTCATGGTACTCTCTTGGACATACATAAAACATGAGACAGAATTTGACCTCAGAACTATATCAAATGGTAGATGCAATATAGATAACAAGGTACTGAAGAGAATAAAAAATGAAGTCAAGAAAGGAAATGTGAAGAAAATAGATTTTAAAATGGCATGACCTTATTTTATTTGATACCTCCTATATATATATTTTTTTAAAATCTGACAGGGAAAAAAAATCAAGTGTTAATATTGCTGTAGATAGCTACAATAAACAATCACCCCCAGGAGCAATCAATACAACTTTTTCTTTTCAGCGTCTGTGAAAATAAAAATATTTTCAAAAAAAGAATAATATACCACATTTGTTTATGTTTGATGAAGCAGAGGACCAGATACTGACCATTTGCTTTTCAAAACAAGAGAAAAACATTCTGGCTAGCAAGAACCTAGTGTGAGCACTAAGTGCCTGGATTGTATGAAAATATAGCTGTGGTGTGGTGCTCTACTCACATGGCGCAGGAGTTGGCAGGGCATGGAGGAAAGCCCAGACCATCCACTTCCCTGTGATGTTACCATTCTTCCATAAATCCTCTAAACCCCAGAAGTAAACCTATATTTTTTAAGGAACTTCAAGATATCCCCTTTTTTGGGGCACCTTTTATTTTTATATGACATCTTTTCCCAGAGAAATCATAGGAAAATAAAATGATGTCGTTTGATCTGATCATACTGACTTACAAATTTTTGAAATCAACTTCAGAATTGCTGGAGCAAAATGATGAGTTATCCCACCAAAAGCAGAGGCCTCACTAATTAATCTTGGGGCTGTGTGTCCTTGGTAGCTGTAGGTCTGGATGAGGGTTTTGGGAACCCCAGCCCTATCCAACAGCACCAGTCCCCCAACAAACAGCCAGCCCCTTCCCACTGCCACCACCTCTGAGGAAAGCTGAAAGATCCAGGAAAAAACTCTGGTTGAGTGCACTAGAATTTTTTTTTTCTGGATCTAAGTGACATGTACCTGTTTTTCCAATCATTTCTGTCTTTAGGGAGTGCCATAAAGGTTAAATTCCAAATATGTCAGAGTGAAATCTCTTAGTATTAGACTGTACTTAGAGTCAACTGTTATGGTTTGGCTTATTCAACAGTGAGTTTTCCAAAGGCTTTTGTAATTTTAAATAGCAGGAGTCAGATTGAACAGTGCAACTTAGGTAGAAGACAGACACCCAAGTCCAAAGTTACCAAAGTCCTGAAAATACTGGAAAAGAGTTGCCTGACTTCACAGATACCCCAGTTCTTAACCTGGAAGTCTCACAAATGCTTAAAATTCTGCTTTAGAGTTTGCTAAGAATTTCTCGGTCTGGATAGCGTGGAGCAGCTTGGAGCCTATTTCGTATCTAAAATATATTCCTAATTTAAAGAATTAGTCATCTTTCAGGCACTCTTTCAAAATTAAACCTTGTCGGAACATTTGTCGGAACAAAACACACAGTTGTAGTGTTAAGCTCCACATAAGGTATTAGTGATACTAATTCTTTTCACTACATCCTGCTGGCTTGAAAATTCCATGGACATCAGGAGACAGGTTCCCTTCCTTCCTCTGCCTGGCGAGATGTGAATCTACATGGCAATTGCTCCTCAAGAGCACCCAAAGGGCAGATACAAGCTATCTGCAGGAACAGGAGGGTCCCCTGTGTTTCTGGTGAAGGAGTGGTGGGTTGACCCTGGCTGGACGCCAGGTGCCCACCAAAGCCACTGTCACTCCCCTCCTCAGCTGGACAGAGGAGAGAAAATATGATGAAAGGCTCGTGGGTCGAGATAAGGACAGGGAGAGATCATTCACCAATTAATGTCACGGGCAAAACAGACTTGACTTGGGGAAAATTAATTTAATTTATTACCAATCAAATCAGAGTAGGGTAGTGAGAAAATAAAAAACAAATCTTAAAACACCTTCCCCCCACCCCTCCCTTCTTCCCGGGCTCAACTTCACTCCCAAGTTCTCTACCTCCTCCGTCCAGCAGTGCAGGGGGATGGGAATGGGGGTTGTGGTCAGCTCATCACACGTTGTCTCTGCTGCTCCTTCCTCCTCAGGGGGAGGACTCCTCTCGCTCTTCCCCTGCTCCAGCATGGGGTCCCTCCCGTGGGAGACAGTCCTCCATGAACTTCTCCAGCGTGGGTCCTTCCCACAGGCTGCAGTTCTTCACAAAGTGCTCCAGCATGGGTCCCTCCCATGGGGTGCAGTCCTGCAGGAACAGACTGCTCCAGCATGGGTCCCCCGCAGGGTCACAAGTCCTGCCAGCAAACCTGCTCCAGCGTGGGCTCCTCTCTCCATGGATCCACAGGTCCTGCCAGGAGCCTGCTCCAACATGGGCTTCCCATGGGGTCACAGCCTCCTTCAGGCACATCCACCTGCTCTGGTGTGGGGTCTTCCACAAGCTGCAGGGTGGATATCTGCTCCACCGTTAACCTCCATGGGCTGCAGGGGGACAGCCTGCCTCACCATGGTCTTCACCACGGGCTGCAGGGGAATCTCTTCTCCGGTGCCTGGAGCACCTCCTCCCCTCCTTCTTCACTGACCTTGGTGTCTGCAGAGTTGTCCCTCAGATATTCTCATTCCTCTCTTCCAATTGGTGCCGCGCAGTTTTTTTTCCCCTTAAGTATGTTATCACAGAGGCGCTACCACTGTCGCTGATGGACTCGGCCCTGGTCAGCGGTGGGTCCATCTTGGAGCCGGCTGGCATTGGCTCTGTTGGACATGGGGGAAGCTTCTAGCAGCTTCTCACAGAAGCCACCCCTGTAGCCCCCCCACTGCCAAAACCTTGCCATGAAAAGCCAATACAGAAGAGGACCTGGGTGGGAGAAACCCAAGTGGACACATGAATCTCTAGTCCCGCAGTCAGAGAAGCTGTAGGGAAGGAGGGAGCATAGATTTTGGTTCCTCACCTCAGTGTATTTTGAAATGCAGTATCATAAATTAATTTCAAAGTAATTGCAATTATTCTGTTGACTTTATCTGCAATCTCTCTTATGCCACTATCTTAGTAATTCTGCCATATTCTAGTAGAAGGAACATTATTTAAAAAAAAAATAACCTATACATAAAGTGTCTTTGTTTTGCCTTTGTTTTGTGCTTTTAGTGTGCCAGTGTTTTTCAGATTTTTCTCTGTTGTCTCTAGCAATCACGAGACACTTCCTTTTTCAAATGATGTGTTTATATAATCAGTTGCAATAAGGAAATGCCTAAAGGAAAAGAGTAAACATGAGATTTATAGCATGGTACAATCATAAGAAATTGCAATATATATGTGTATATATTTATATACCCCTTTTTGAGAAATCCTTATAGATATACATATATCCATACATACCTATGCAGATATATATAATATAATTGTAAGGATTTGTCAAAAAATGTCAGTGTCTACATTTGTTTACAAGATTTTTGTTGTATTGTTTGCATTATATTAATATATTTTTTGTCAAATAGATAGACATGTATTTTTATAGATGTGCAGTTGACATTGAGTGTCCATGATGAGCTTTGGAATTTTTCAGTCTTGATGTTATAGTGTAGATCTTCCTCAAGGGAGTAGAATGCTTTTGGTGTGTGGCATAATCCCTAGACTTATATGAATACTTATACAAAAATCATCCAGGGCAACCTCACTTTTCCCCTTTGTTATTGAAAAAAGAATTTCACCAAGATGTTTCAAGTAAATACCTCCTGAAGCAAAAGAAGATATTGCTGTCTAAAGAGCCACCTTTCAGGAAACTTACTGGAACCTGACTGGAGGGATAATGGTTGAGTAGAATTTGCAATTCCAGCATCAAATAAATGAGAAAGGAAAATATTTAATAATTAAAGACTTCCTCCTTTAAAGAATATATTTCTCTCAATCTCCCCCCTACCAGCATGTTCATAGGATTCAGTCTAAGGCTGTTCATTAGAGTACACAAGATGATTTTACCTTTTGAAAGAGTTTGCAAAAGAGAAAGTTTCTAACAGCTTGACTTCACAGCCCCTACTATGCTGAAAAGCATTTATTTCAGTAAATGTGCCTTGGAGATGACTTGCATAAGGTCTACTCTCAAGAGTTTCAGATGGCTATTAGCAAAGCTGTAGAGCTTTACTGATCTGTAGATGTTAATATTAACAGCTGGAGAGGCACTGGGGAAACATAGTAAAGATTTCAAAAAGTGTTTCCAAAAGCCAGTTAAATGTGAACTCTGAGATTTTGGGTATAGGACTTATATTTGGTTTATTTTTCATTCCAGTTCTGAAATATCTACTGCAATGTTTCTTATTGGTTGGAAAGGGGATTGTAAATGTTTTTACACTTAGGTGCTAAATATAAGAGGTAAAGCACATATTCTTAATTCATAATTATATTTATTACAGTTCTTGACATGCAGTTTTGCTAGAAATCTAAATCATAAAAGTTTGTCTGTGGAATACCCAGAACGTTGAAGAGGATCATGCAAATAAAATTAAGTTACCGTTACTATTTATGTTTAAACTAAGTCCGGTTCTGTTCGACTCTCTCTCTTTCCTGCTTCTCTGGTAGTGCTAACAGAGAAGTAAATTCATTTTGAAACCAAATGCCTGTAGTTTCACTGACTTGATTGAATTTTTGTTTGTTCATGTCTGGTCTGGATTTACTTTTTGTTTATGTAATTCCATTAATTTACATGTGTAGCGTTAAAAGACTATCTGGGTATGGGGAAAGGATCTATCTGGGTATGGGGTAGCAGCAGACTTATATAAAAGTGTGTCCTAGGAATCACTGCTTGATAACTGGTTTTTTGAATAGCAGTTCCAATTGCTATCATAATCCCCAGTTTGCCTCACTTCATACATGGGACAATAGTGTAACATCTTTGGGGAGATTACAATCCTCTTAAGTCCATTCTGGTTTTGACTTTGGACACCTAAAACCCATTTAATATCTTCAGCAGCAAGGCAGTCATCCAGCTTTCCTGGGTTACCTAGTTCTGTAGGTTCTTAAATTACTGAGATATCTTTGTATTTAGCTGAAGAGCTTCACAGGCTCTTCATTTCACTCATTGGTGCATGTTCAGAAATATCAATTCTGGAAGGATAAGCACCACTCTCCCACCTAAAACATGCATTGTCACCTTCGTTTCAGTGAGCAGACACTTGAATGCCACATCGGTTACCAGAGAAGCCTTAAAACTTACTATAGCCAATGCTTCGGCTAACTCGTAATGGCTGTGTAGGAAGCTGAAGTCTATTAGAGCATTTGCTCCATCATCAGATGATGGCTAGTTGCACAATATCACAAATGGAAGGAGACTTCTAACATTTCCTACTATGCCTGTAGTCAGAGTGAGGGTGGAAGCAGGTGATTTAAGCAGATTGGATCACACCCTGTGGTATCCTGAGATCCTTCCCACTTTCCACTGGCTGCTTAGAAATTTCAGAGGCTCTGTAAGCCCCAGGCAGGTAAAATTCCAATGGGGTAAAATGTAAATTGGTGAAACTGGAGTCCTTGTTGCTTTTGCATATACAAATGCACTGTAAAATTGTGATTAAAGTGATTTATAAACCTCAGCTGATACCATACAGATTATCCTTTTAATTCATGGCACTGTTCACTGTAAAGGTGTGACAGGTTAAATAA
The DNA here is from genome assembly GCF_034638445.1 of Ciconia boyciana. Classification (NCBI taxonomy): domain Eukaryota; kingdom Metazoa; phylum Chordata; class Aves; order Ciconiiformes; family Ciconiidae; genus Ciconia; species Ciconia boyciana. The sequence continues at coordinate 26,194,142 of NC_132934.1, read as the reverse complement.
GCAGAGTGCCTATTAATACTCTGGTGCTTAATGCTAACTGCTTTTAAATGAAACCAATCAATCTTTTTCTTCTTTTTCTTTTAGGTTTAAACACAATTTGTGTTAGTAAATACACACGACAATTGTCAAATTGTAGGGTAGTCTTGTTTTGGCTTTATATTTAGTGCAGGGAAAGTCTCACTTTTTCAGTCTGTATTGGAATGAGCAGCCTACGCTCCAGCATAATGAAGGGAACTGACTCTCTTTATAGATACCCGAACATGTACCAATGCCTAAAATAAGCCTACACAGAAGGAACTGTGGGTAAAAAAAAAAATTTTTAAACTTCTCTAAGGCTTTGAGAATTCTCAGACCCATCTTGGCAAAAGATTTAGACACTTCGACTTCCAGGGAGAAGGAATATATGAAATTGTAGAAGTGGGCTATTAAAGCATTTTGGTGGTTTTAAGGATTTTACAGATGCCATTACAAAATTAAATAAATCCATAAGAGAGAGACTTTACTCAGGTAAATGTAGATCATTTTCTCAAAGGGATTTATAGATAGCTCCTGTCAGTTAGAACTTCAAGACTGTTAGCAGATTGTGCTCTGAATCTTTTCATTTTCTCCGTCAGTATAAATCAAGAATTATTTCAGTTGAGGCAATGAAGCTACACCTTCATAAGATGGATGCAAGGTATTAGAAGTGGGTCCTGTGACCTTCCTGTCAATAGAAGGAGATAAAATAAGGAAATGACAATTGTTGAAGAACTGCTCTACTTATCATCAGAGGTGATTTTGCAGTTTTAGCTGTGTTTAAGGTTCTGTGTTTACTTCTGGAAGCAGAACCTACATAATAAAAGTCTTTCTGATCTATTTGATTGTATTATTTTTAAATGTGAAAAGCATTGAGCATGTATTTTGCTAATCACATGTAGCTCTTTTTTTAAATTATTATTATGCCAGTTTTGCAGTTTGTCTTCCCCTCTTTGACTTCTTTGCAGTAACTTTGTCTGGTGTCCCACTTCTTAGCCACTAGCCATGTGCAGTTTTTCTTTCAGCTACCCTGTATAAACATTGTTCTTATCATACCATTTCAGTTTGTTCCACAAGCCTAATTCTTCTCCAGTGAAGAGATTTGTGTCTTAATCTGAAAATAAGACTTTCAAAATGTTTTACAGCATATAAAAGTGCTGATGAAGAGTAGAGATAGTAGATCAAGTAGGGCATAAAGACTGAGCTACCTCACTCTATTTGAGTGAGTATCATCCAAGACATTCACATTTAGGCACAAATTGGTGCATCTCGGTAGCCTTCAGTGGAGTTGGGGTCAGTTTGAGCGGTGGAAAATCTGAACCTGGGTAAATTGTCCTTTGTCCTTCTAAACAGTTTGTTGAGTGTCTGGGCAAGTACAACGTGTATTTGAATAAAAATTTTAAAACTGCTTTGCTAGTTCAAGCCACTTGTCTAGTAACCTGTCTCCAACAATAACCAGTAGAAAATGTCTAGGCAAGTGCACTAAAATAGTGCAAATATGCAATGAGAATTTCCTGGTATAATCCTCCTAATTTCATCAGTGGACTTAGTGAGCCAAAAGTGGTGTCACTGTGTTTAAGAGGTGTTTGTGGATGTCTCCTTCACAGATTTTTCAAATCTTTTCCAAACCTGTGTAAGCTTCTGGTATTCACAGCTTCCAGTTTCTGCAGTGTCAGTAATACAAGTGTACATAGCAGAGATCTCATGAGACACAATTTGTTTCAAATTAGAACTTTTGTATTTCTCAAAGAGAAAATCATCACATATTTTCAGTGATTGCTCACATCCTTGCTGGCATCCCAAGAGTTCCTGTGCTCTTACTTGGCCTAAGAACCACAGGTCGAGTCCTACCCACGCGAATTGAAATTCACATCAGTTTTAATACCAACACAGCCTTTATATCCATGACTGTAAGACATTGCCATTATCCACTTATACTAGATGAATGCTTATGACTTTAGAGTCTATCCTCTTTGCTCCCAAATTAGATTTTGGGACAGGAGGAAAATGTTGAGTGAGACGTAACTTCCCAGGACCAAACTGTGCTGGCAATCTGAATGCGTAGTTAAGAGTGCCAGCCCCTACTGTACACACAGACCATCAGTGCCCCGTTTGTAGAAAATCTCACAAACGCAGACATTACCTAAATGTGACCCAGTTCCCATAAATAAGTCATTCTGATGTCAGAATCTCATAAATGCTGGCTCCACTGCAGGTGCAGCTCACAAGTTCAGGTGAGTGAAGGTGAAACGATAAGGAGGTTGTCCTTTTGTCCTCTTGAGTCTAGCAGCTGATACCTCTTGACACTGCTGTGGCAAAAAGGGCATAAAGGGCTGGTAAAATTACAGCAGCCTGGTATAAATTATAGTGCCAGATTACGCCTGAGTTTGCATCCTGCGTAGCAAAGCAGTGTGTTGAGTGTAGCATCCCCAAACATACTTTGTATCTTGCGCACTGTCCTCAGAATACCCTTTTTACCAAGGCTTAGGAGAGGGGTCTCTGGTGGATACTTGGGGCTTGTTGCCTCAGCATCTCTCAGAGAATTTTCCCTGACAGAATTCAGAGGTTTAAGGTCCCTTTCCCACTTCTCTGATTCATTATCCTGGCACAGAAAGCCAAATCAAGAGGGCCTCCCTCAAAGACATTTCTTTCTGTTAATCTTCAAAGCTATTCATTTTTTTACCTTTACATATGAATAAATAGACATTAAAGATGTGAATGTTTCGTTCACAGTGGTAAATCAAAAGCAACTCAACCGAGGCCAGTAAATGCAAAAGGAATATCAGACTCATGTCAGGAGGAAGAAAACCTGGTTATTTATACTTTTTAAACAGGAAAAAAAAATCTACAAGATCTTATTACTCCTAGCGCTAGGCTTGAACCAGAAACCCATCTTCTCTGTTTGTTCAGTATGACTGAACCTGAGACAAGGTCAGCCACAAATCAGTCCGTCCCGCTACCCCTCATGAGCAGAGGGGGGAGCATTTGCCATCATTATTCCTGACTTCATGGGCCTTGGGCACTGCAGTGAGCACTATTTGGACAGAATAGAAAAAGAAACAAGTCTCACAGACAGAAAACTTTGTCTTTGAAGGAGGGTAGAAAAAGGGAACAAAAAGCATCTAATGATATTTTGCATGTCTCCTTGACAGGCATAGAATGATAACCATAAAGCTGGTTAGAACAAGATCCCACAACTGAGCTGCCTTGTTCTGTGAATAAATCAACAATCTATGGAAACATGTTCAACAGCTTCATGGAAGCAGAACAGAACATTAAGGATTTTTTGCTTCATAAAGCAGCACCTCAACCAGTGCAATTCAAACTGTTTTGGGCACTGGCTGAAGATGTCAGTCAGTGTCACAAGAGTCACGCTGACTGTCAAGCTGATCAAGTTCAAGTATCAATATCATAGATTTACATATAAAGCCACAAATTTGACATCAGTTTTGCCTTCTCTTTTGTGAAGATATTCTCATTATGACTATATTCATTTAAGTTAAATGTAAGGAATTTAAATACACTATTTAAACAGAAGTACCTGCTGTCATATACCACGAGCAAAAGGGATTAACTCTAAATAAAATAAAATAAATAAAATATTGAATCATTTCCTTCCAGCTGGTCTCTACACTGTTAGCTGGTCAACACTGGCTGTTTACACAGCAACGCACTTTGCCAGTGCACTTTACACAAGTAGCTCAAGGGAAGAATTCCTGCATTCACTTGTCCTCATATGCTCACACAGCTTTTCTCTGACACCCGTGCTAGCTATGATTCCTCAATTGCTTCTTCCCCAGATGAAATTTGCTTTCCTTCCCCAGTTTTGCCACATATTTGTAGTGGAAAGAGGCAAACCCAAAACCACTGACGATCTCTGCAGATGGGAGAAGGTGCATGGCTGTGAGCGTGCTGTGAAGGGGCTGTGGGAGCACAATAGGTGAATAGCAGAGGAAAGAAGGTGTGTGAACTCCTAATGTCTCCTGGCATTTATAAAGACTTTCCGTAAGATTTACGGGGTCTATGAGAGTGTAATGCACCAAAAAAGTGAACCTTGCCCCTTTTTTTCTTGTTCATTGAAGCTATCACTCCTTGTCCATCAGACCTCCATGTGGAATTTAAAAAGTGGTGGGTCGCTCTCACGCCCAAACCCTGCTTAGTTAGCATATGAATGCTCAACTAATTGTTTGAAGTAACAATTAGGAGGACAATGGATAAAGGAGGAAACTGGAGACGGCAACTAACACCTGTGAATCAGAACTTAAACAGCTTTCTTTTACATAATTATTAAAGGAGCAGGCACAATGGACATTGACTTGAAAATGTGGTCCAAAGACAATGCTGGTGTGTGTAAATCCTTTTTCAGTGCCATTACTTACATGTAAGGTTTGATCTTTTTGTAAAAATCTTAGTCATGAGTGAATGTTGCAAAGTGTTGCAAAGGGTTTTTTTGGCAGGGAGGGAGAAAGGGAAGAGAAAAACATTTAAGGGCAATCGCAATTTCATGGAGGAGGCAGAAGTCCTAATGAAGTTATTAAAACATATGGACTTCAGATAGGTAGCAGAAAGTCATTGTAAAACACAGAACATTTCTAACCTTGCAAATAGCAATTATGATTTAACATCCTGTAATCAGCACTACGTACTTTTCTGCATTAAAGAAAAAGAAATGGATGCTATGAAACTGTTTCATTAAATTGTATTTATGGCAGAATGTGAGCAGAATTCTATGGCGCTTTCTCAAGGAAAAATTTCTCATTGCTTCTCAAGGAAGCAATCCATATGTGTACTCAACATGCTCATATGCAATTATTTCTTAAATAGGTTATATTGTGCTTCTCTAGAACAGTATTTAATGAAGCTAGTTAACATTATGACTCTCGAAATGACAGTCTCAAAAAACCTGTATCTGCAATTTACATATATTAATAAGTATTAGGGGGCATAGTCATCTATTTGCACACATCAGTAGTGTTGCTAGAGTTGTACTGGCATAAAAAGGATAACGGTGAAGGTTACTCAGTAGTCGGGATAAATCAATGAGTATTTATACAGTTAGATATTTCTCTAGAGAGAAAGTATCTCATATCTAGCCTTCTCTCTCCATAAAGTGTATGGAGATACAAATAACTTCACATACTTCAGCTATAATATTGCTAATGATAGTACACAGTAAAATAACATTTTAGAATATTTTGTTCACTATCTTTAAATGGTATCACTAGTACAAAGTTAGAGAAAATATGTAAAGTCCTCACCATGCTGAAGCAAAAGTTTAACTCACATTGACTTCCAAGTAATCTAGATTGGTTCTTTCTAAAGGACATCACAGAAGATGGTTTCTTCAAGGGGGAGTTGTATTAATTTTAAAAGAGAAAGCATGGTTGTGATGAAAAATTGAAAGAAAGAAAGGAAAAAAGAAAGAAAGGGAAAGAAAAGAAAGAAAAAGAAAGAAAGAAAAAAGAAAGGAAAGAAAGAAAAGAAAAAGAAAGATAGGAAGGAAGGAAAAAAGAGAAAGAGAACGAACAAAGAAAGAGAAAGAAAGAAAAGAAAGAAAGAAAAGGAACATAAAAAAATGGGTGGAAGATAAAGAAAATAGACATAATGTGAACATAAAGAAAGAAAACTGGGTGAAGTTTGGGGAGAATAAACCATTAGTCCTACCAGTATACATATGTCAAGTCTTAAGCTGAGAGTTAAAAATTGAATAACAAATTACATTCAGATAAACTGAAAAGCACTTCTGTTTGCTTTGTTTGTGTCCTTTATATGCTACAATGTTGAGGGTATTTATATTCTGTTTAACCAATACTTAACCATTCGAGGTCCAAGATAAGGACAAAGTAAATAATTCATCAGTAATTAAAACAGTGACTATCTTGTTGGAGGGGGCGTGTGTCATCTACACTTTGTGTTCCTGTTATTCTTCTGGTTTTTATATTGTAAATTCATTACTGTTTTGTAGATTTGGTGTACGGATACTATAGGCAACAGCGGAAATTGACTGAAGAGATTGATTGGTCATATACAGGTAAGCAAAATTGTCTATTAAAGAACTTACTTCGCTTTGATATTTTCATGTTTGTTGTTATAACGTCAAGAGCCTGTTATGTCTGTATACCACTTTCCATATGCCTAAACAATTGCTAAAGTAAAAATGTGGGAAATAGAGTCTGAAAAATTGCAGGAACATTACAACAGGAGAGATTATTTTCATTTCTTACCTCTGTTACTTTGGAAAGAAAAAGTTCTCATCCTTAAAACCTTAACCCTGAGACATGACTTACTTGAGGAAGGCTGGGCCAATAAATTGTTAGGTGCTCTTTTATCAGCTGAATATTACTGTTCTGGCAAGTTTGAAAAGCAGACAGAAAGGCTGAAACAAGGCACAGCACTTTACGTGGGTAAGAACATATCCATATGCTGCATATGAACTTCTGCGCTTTGCTTCTGAGCACCTGAGGATCCTTTCCAGCTCCCACCCTGATTCTCCTAAAAAATCAGTAATTTGGACTCTGTCATTTGCATAAGTAAGAAAGGAATACCCTTAAATTCTGCACGACCTTTGCCTCATCACAGAAGGACTCTGGGTAATTCACAATCTGCCTCCTACATTCTTCTGTAAAAGTCAAGCCACCTTCAGTAATACTGAAAAGGTAATTTTGTCCTAAATGGTAGGTACATTTTACCCAGAATGTAAGAATTGACTTCCTGAGGGTGTGCATAGACTCTTACATTTTTAATGATTTAAGTTACTGTTTCAAAAACCACCAATTTATGAAAAGAAATAAGGACTGTCAAATTTCAGTGTTTCATATATTTGGTTCAAAATATGTTCCTGTTGTTAAAGAAAGTTACATAATTCTTTTTTCTTTCTCTCACTCTCTTTCTCATTTTCGAGAGAGTTTTTATCTTGCAGGGTAAAACATATCTAACAAGTTTTGAACCTAGAGAGAATTGAAACAGGCTAGTCATAAACCCTTCAAAATGAGATTTATAATGAAAACTCCCACTTACACACATTGTACTGCAAAATCCAAGCATAAGATCAATCAATACAATATTTCATGTTCAAAATCCATCCATTTTTTAATATTGCAGTTAGGGGAATGCAGGGATAAGCCTCCAGGATTACAGGTGACCAGAGGACAATTTAGGAGTTTACTTTAAAGAATAGTGAATGGGTTTTGCATAGGATATTGGAGGATAGAGCTCTTCCCTAGCCTGCACAGAGCACCCACCCACTGTGCACCTGCTGCAGCAGCCGCAGGTCACATTTACTGGGTGTTTTGGATGGCAAAACAGCACAGAGTCTGCAAGCCAGAGGATTCAGACCTGTTGGTTCTCTCCCTTAACATGTGAGATACCTTCATGTCGCCATCTCACCTCATGTGCCTTGCCCTCGTGACTCTACTGTTGGCAAAGCCTTTCTCCCTATTCAGACCTATATAGTCGGGTGCATGGGGTGCATGGGCTGCATGCAGTGGCCGAATGTGAGAGGAGCCCCACTCAGCAGTGTGCGCCCTGACCGGCAGCCTCCTGCCCCTGCAGCCTCCTGCCCCTGGTCCTGCTGCCTCCCCAGGCCCTCTGCCGCGTGGGCTCGGCGTGCCCCCAGCACTCACAAGGCAGCCAGCTCCAGGTGTGGTCAGACTGGATTTTCAAAGCTTTGCGGGGGGCTCTATGTAAGTCAGGTAGTCCGTGTCTACAGCTGCCAACTGTATTGCGAGCCGAGTGGTATGTGGTGCTTTCCTGAAATACCAGGTAAGTGGTTCATGGCATGACGGGAATACACAAATTCAGCTCTCACATAAAAAACCACAGTCTTCCTGAATGTGAAGAAAAATTACAAATTTTAACATTGTGTGTTAGAGGCACAGAAGTCAAGAGGCCGAGGCATATTGATTTTGATCTCATTTATTTATAATAATTTATTTATTTATTTTAATCTCATAATTTTATTCCTGGGGCAAGCAATATCAAGTACTGTATGTATAACTACTATACCTAGCTCAGACTTACGGTTTTAAGGCATAGACCAACATGCACATTTCTGAATAGATGACCTATGCTTTGTCAGTTCATCCTTTCCTCAGACACCAGTTATATTCTTCTGTCTTATAACTCGCTCACTGAAAGACCTGAAAAATTAGCCCCTGTGTGCCAATGAAGTGTTATGAGTGGGCCTTGGGATCCTGCAGGCATGGAGTTTAATCCACCATAACTAAATAAAAATCTAACTGGCTTGGTAAACTAATCTGTAGTAACCAAGAGCAGATGTAATTCTCTATATCAAATACGCAATTTCAGATACATTAGCCACAGTGGGTCAATACACTCCTTTACTGGGATGATGCTGTGAGATGAAAGTAAAATGGAACTAGAGAAATAACTTGAATCTTACCTGCTGAAATCATGCAATTTCTGAAGGTGAAGTTTCATAATAAAGCAATTTCGCATACTGTGATTTATGTGATTCATCATCAGATTTTGATTCTCAGGTAAATGTCTAACGAAGACATAAATGTTACTGGAAACATTTTGTAGTACTTCTAACGGCTCTGCTTTAAGCCATAGACAAATCCTGCATTTGCAAGCATGAATTTAGGATTTTTGTGTCATGACTTTGCATATATTTGCATAAACAAATACAGTGTTAAAGAAGTGGAAAGTGCAAGCACACATTACAGATGCACCCAATTTTTTCCCTAATAAGTGGTTCCTGAAGATAGTTCATTAGTAAAATGACTTTATTTTAACAACCTTTCATTGTATTTTTCATTAAAACAGTGATAGAGAAAAGATTTTTATAACAACATGAATATTTTCAAATGATGTCATATACCAAAAGTGAATCCAACCATTTTTGTTGTAGAAAAAAAGTCTACTGAGAAAGTTCATTTCCTCAAATCAGTTACATACTAATTGATGACCAAAGATCATTTAGACATTATTTAGCTGCACCACTAAGGTTAGGCAATCTCATATTATTTCAAACCATAAAGCAAGCAATATAAGCTTCAATTATTTCTCTATCATACAGATGAAAGATTAATTTTTACTGATGCTTTGTTTATGTGCGTTGGTTTTGCCAGGAGGAATGATATAATGCTGTTTTCTGGGGTCTTTTTTTAACATGGCTGGTTGATAGTAGTTGTGAAAACTCCAAGTCTGAATGTTGACATGTAGAATTATCAAATGATACCACAAAGAAGATTTTTTTTTTCCAGTGAAATTTCCTTCTGTTGGGTTTTTACTCTTGGGATTTGGGTTCTTGTTCACAACAAACAAGTTACGTGGTTTAGGGTTAAAAAACAGACCTGAATTCTGCTAAAAGCAGGAAATTCTAGACAGCCTTCCAGGAATTACAAAAGCTGAGGGGTTCTAAAAATTGAATTTACTATGCAAATGAATAGCACACCCAGTTCAGTGTTCTTTGTCTCATCATTCAGGGGTATTAAGTTCAGTTTGTGCTGCCATTCATTATGTGATACACTGATATACAATTGCCTTATAAATACTGGCAACTCTGATTGTGAGCAAAGGGTGATTTAGTATAAACTCTTGGGTCTCTGGGTATTCAAAGAACAATTTTGTTGTTTGCAAGCAGAATGTGAATCGTATTTCCCTTTTCTCTGGGGGGGAAGATTCATGAATCACAAAATCACAAAATAATTTAGGTTTGAAGGGGCCCTTGGAGATCATCTGGTCCAACCCCCTGCTCTAAAGCAGAGAGAACTTCAAAGCTGAAGCAGGGTGTTCAGATCTTGTCCAGCAGAGTTTTGAAAATCTCCAGGGAGGGAGATGCTGCAGCCTGGGCAGTGTGTTCCGCTGTCATTTTGAAGATTTTTATTCATTTGCCCAACTGCAGTTTCTCTTTTTGCAACTTGTGACCATTGCCTCTTGCCCTTTCCCTGTCCACTGCTCTGTAGCTTGCCTTTACATAGCAGTAGACTTAAGCTAGGTTCCCCCTCTCTTCTCCAGCCTCAGCAAACTCAGGTGCCTCAGCCTCTCCTCATACATGAAGTGCTCCAACCCCCGATCCTCCCCAAACCCAGTGGCCCTTAGTTTGTTAGTATGTACTGGGTTGAGGAGGAAGTCAAAACTGGACTCCGCATTCTTGATGTCACCTCACTCCTGTGTAGCAGAGGGAAATAGTCACTTTCTTGTCCTGCTGGCTGCACTCTTGCTGATGTAGCCCTGTACTCTCTTGGTCTTACTGTCTGCAAGGGCACGCTGCTGACTCACACACAACTCATTGTCTATCAGGATAATTCATTACGATATTTTCAGATAATTTTTAATATCTGGTGTATCTCAGTAGTAAAACTTGGCAGTATGTTGATGATGCTTTTCTGGCCCTTGCACCAATACCTTCCACAATAACAACGGCTAAATGTAATGGCTTGTTGGTTTTGCTCCCATGTTGAACATTGAACTAATCTTGTTAAGTTTAAAATTGTTATCATTCTATGTCTGATTCAACAGCCCCTGGAGATATCCCCCTAGTTTATCATTCCCCATTACTATCACTACACGGACAAAACCTTAGTTGTCAGTTGAAAGGCTGTTTTTGCCACCCCAAGTCCTGGAAATTTGCACTGATGGCTTCAAATGTTGATGCCTGTGGTTTGGCTCAGAAATGAAAATGGCCTTATTTTCAGTGGTACTGAGAAAAAGTAATTCTCTTTCTTGCCCAAACAAGATCTAATGTTTTAATTTCAAATGTTCTTCTATCATCTTTGAGTATTGAGGAGATTCTACTGCAAAGTCACTGCTTATAAAGTTTATGGGAAAGTAGGTTGTTGCTTATATCCGTAATAATTTACAGGAGTATTTTGCTTTTTTCTTAGCCTAAAAAGTAAGCAAGGATCTTCACTATCTCAGCTGTGACTCAAGAAAATGATTTTGACATTGCTAGCTAATTCTACTTATTTTGTGAAACATCTCCTGCTTCTGTTACCCCACAATTTGATCCTGGTAAACTGGAAAGTTTCAGGCTCTCCCCTCATCCTCACCCTGTCTCCCTGTTCAGCAGCCATCTGCTGGGCGGATGGACAAGGCCAAGCATACAGGCATTGCTTTCTGCCCTGCAGCTGCAGTGGAGAAGAAGCTGCTCTGAAGAGGGCTTGTGCGAGTATGGGCACTTGTGCACGCTCCTTATGAGACAGCTCCAGGAGGAAGGCAAAGGGAGCTAGAGGGTAGAGGCGTAGGGTCTGGGTCCCATCCATTGCAGGCCAGGGTGGAATATGATAGAGGAGCCACTTTCTGAGCCAAATCCTGACAATTGGGCTGTGTGGGAGAACGGGAGGCACTAGCAGGAGCCTGCTGGAGGTGGGATCCAGGAGCTGCTTGCTGAACTGCCTGATTTAATAGACAGTTCTACCAGACCAAGCTGAAATGTCTCGAAGAGACCCCTGGCCAAAAGCTGATGAAACCTCCTGCCTGCACCGGATGGATAAAACCGTGCTCTGGGGAGATGATGCATACCAAATTAAGTTCACATTTTTTCTTGCTAGCTAACTACCATGGCAGTATCAGCATAACTTTGTGAGAAGATCTGGTCTTTTTTATCACCTCCTGTGAAATAAATCACTTTGTGTTTTATATTCACCAAGTATAATCAGGACTAATGTGTTGTATCTGTTGTGAGTAATGAAGAAAAACCTATACTCGTGGGCCCTGTGGGTTCCTTCTGTAAAGGATGCAGCATAAGAAATCAAAATAACATGCATTCTTTTATTAACTCATATAAAAATAGCTCTGCAGAGGGTCATTTCTTTTTTAGTAGACCTTATGCTTCAGAGGCTGTCATACCTTTTCTTGCATGATAGCTCATTACGTGTATTTACATCCCCCAGATCACACAGTCACTCATGGTTTCAGTGTTTTGTCACTAAATTCACAGGCTCATTAATTAAAAGCCTATGACATTATTATGGTTTTGGGAAGGCTGATGATTCAGCAACAGAAATTACAGTGTTATGCATCTGTTCATATTGAAGAGACAAGGTGTCCTCAAGCGGGAAGCTACATGCTGGCATTGCTGGCCATAGAGAAATCCCTTTTAAGATATCTCAGTGTACTGAATCAACAACACAAAGCAAGTTATTCAACACAAATAAGATATCTATTCAGTATATTTGTGATCAGACTGTTGAATTCTTATGAAGTTATATGGTTTGAAAGAGTCTGTTTCAAACATCCTTTCTTTTCAATCTGGAGAGCTGATCTTTGAGTAGCAGAAGGCTACTAGCAGCAAAGTGCAATTTATTTAGCTTTGATTCAGTCAGTATTTGTAGGGTAAACTGAGTGGAAAACTGTTACAAGGATTTTTTTTTGGAGGGGAGGTAAGAGGAATGGACCCCCTATTCAAGGACCTTTCAAAGCTGGATGCTTGTAGGACAGGTATGAAGAACCACATGTTGGTATTCATATTTGGCTCCTCACTGGTAAAATTATAGCATTTGTCTGTCAATAAAGATTTAAGTGATCTGTTTGCCAGAGTTTCCTGATAAGGAACTCTGTTAAGATCTGTTCCTTCCCCTATTTCACTCCTTAAATGCTATAAGCAAACGGAACAGCTGGGTCATTTTCAGAAACTGCACAGCATCTCATTCTGAGCATCAACTAGATTATTCAAATGCAGGAGGGTTGGTTTCTGAAGTGTAGAAATCAAAGCATGAGGTATTTGCATAGTGTGGTACTGCTGTTTTGATAAGGTCTGGCCAGGGGTCAGAAAGATATAGAGACTACCCATTAAGTAAATGCGTTTGGAAATTAAAAGATATTTTAGGAGTGCTGTCTTTGGGAATACACCGAAGTAAAATGAAAAAAGCAGATTGTGGATATCTCACAGTAGACTACAGCCTCTGGTTAAGCCTCTTTGCCCTTCAAAACGATCATATAAGTATCCTCATGTACATACTACTGAATGATTTCTCATTTACAAGTGCATTCAATCTGTGCTGCAGTGGGAAGGATAAGTTCTTGAGGACTACTTGCTTAAAAATGCAGAAATGATTACTTTGAGATCATCGTCACCTCCATACCAATATGATTCATGGATTTGTGAAGTTTACAGCCCAGCAAATAATTCTCCCATTGCTTATGTTTACAGAAGGCCTTGCTTTACTCACCTGCTACAGCCAATTTGTTTAGGACTTTCTTACGAACGTTTTTACTCAAAGGCTATTCTGCTGTATTTATAACAGGTTTTGGTTTTTTTCCTAATGTATTCAAATCCCATTCATTTCAGTATGCACAGTTTGCTAATGTACTGGAATAAGGGCAATAACTAATTCTGTGCAATGTACTCACAAATTTGAAGCCATTCATGACCTTGCTGTAACTCGTTAATTCAATAGAAAACAAACCCTTCTAGGTATTTTTTCCATGGGTCAATAAGGGTTAAAGCAGTCCTCCAAAAGGCATGGTTAGACAAGTCTTCGTGGGTAGGAGCACAGAGAAAAGGCAGATGAAGGGTAAGAGGAAGGATCCTGAGAAGGAGGGGGCAGGAGGAGTGCAGCCTCCCTCTTTGACAGCAGAAGGCTCTCATGTAGGCTCAGGTGCCCCTGAAGCCACAATCATCTCAAGCTCAGTGAGGCATGTGTGCGTGGTATTTTGCAAGTGTGCCTGACTTAGTTAAGCAGAGCATAGGAGGGGCAGCACATACTGTGTCAATTTCTAAATTTTGAGTGCTAAGTTACTGCAAATTACTGTAAATGAACTTAAACCACTTTTTCATGCTGTACTTTGGAATTTCATTTTCAAATGTGATAATGTGACTTTTTTCCCCCAAAATAATAATTTTTCCAAAACTTTTCAAATTGAGAAATGAGGGAAACCCATCAGCAGTTTTTATTTTACATGAATCAGCATTTGCTGAAAAATAAACTAATCCACTGAAAAGTCCTGACCTTTCTAAAATTAACTCATAGAAATGGCACTTCCAGTTCCATAGGTCTGCCCCTGCCATGTGTAAAGAATGTCACCTTCTCATTTCAGAGGTAAAAATAAGCTTCCTCTCATCTTCAGCTGCATGTTAGAGCCAGCCCAGTTTGTAGCTTGGTGGCTGGACCCCGTGCTCTCTTGCAAAGCCTTAGCACGGTTGTTGCATTTCTTTCCACCTGCTGACTGTTAGGTTGGCCAGGAGGTTGTGCAGGTGTCAGCAATAGCTAGTTCGGTCTGCAGGCTTGCAGTAAGTGGTAGTAATTCATGACAAAGAGGGTAAATTAGCAAGGGGCAGAAATCATTTTTATTTGTACACAGAATACTTTCTGTCAGGAGTTTCTGAGGGATATGTGGTGTTTATTTATATACAGTTGGCTTATATGCAGTATCATGACTGGCATGTTAGCACAGTTCTAAGAAACCTGAATCATACAGGAGTTATGCAGCTTATTATTTACAATGGGGAGATCCATTCTAGGAAGTTTTCCCAAAGAAGTCTGTGCCCTGTTTCTCTACCAGGGTGGCAAGCTTTCCACACCACCCTGAAGAAATAGTGGGCATGTCAAAAAGCTGCTTACATCCCAAAGTATTATGATTCCAGATTAAGGCTCTGTGCCCCTGTACTTGTCCTTGAATTTCACAGCCTTTCTTCCCTTTGCCTTTTTTCTACAATTGTGGGGCATATGAAACCACTCTTCCACATTCAAAGTCATCCTTTCTTGTGGAGAAAGTCCTGCTGAAAGCTGTCAAAGTCTGTAACTGTTAATTTGCAGCAGTCCACGGGAAAGTAGCTGTGGCACTGTGCATCCACTAGATTTATCAGCTGAACTGTTCCCTCCATTGTTTGGTTGCCAGAATTGCAGAAGTTCAGTTCTGAGCTTCTCTTTCAGCTGTGAAAGGTGCACAAAGTCCTTGTGAAAAGCCAGGTCAGGGCATCTAGCTGCATACATACTTGGCTAGTTCTTGCTATGCTTCAACAGTTGTGCTTGCAACAAATGCCATATTCGTCCTGTGGCGGCCTCTTTCTGCTCTCTTCCAAGAGCTTTCTTTATGAGAAATTAAACTATGGCTTGATCTGATATTGCCTGGCATTGATCCTATTTTAGGAGCCACAGAAACAATTGGCTGTCTTCTTCCATCCTTTATCACAGATGCTGCATTTAAGAGCTAAGCTGTTTTCCCTCTGAATGTGGTGTTTCTCTGTCAGTGCCTTCTCTGTCAGTGAGCTTTATCTGATGGAAACTGTGTTAACCAGAGACATTTTTAAAAGGCAGTTAAGAAAATGAAGATATTAAAAATGGAAAAGCAAAGAGAGGGACAATATGTTGAAAGCTGGAAAAGAGAAAGAAGAATCATTTACATGTAAGGACTTGGAAATTTGTTTTCAAACTTCTGGTATTTCCCTAGCGGTGTAAGGAGTCAATTCAGCGCTTGGGTGCATGGTCATAGACTGACAACAATTATTTTTACTGAGTTAATGGCAAAAACAAGCACACACCAACAAAAAGCCCACCTTGCATTACCCTCCCTGAGTAACTGAAAGGGAAAAACTCAAAAAAATACTGTTGCTGGAGTATTTAGGAATATTGGGTCAATGGTTCATAAATTCTTTTCTCATATTTCAGAACAGAGTGGATTTTCTGCCTGCTTGTACATGTTCTGACCACTTTGCATATATGCAGCACAGTATGATCAATCTCTCTTTTTTCAGCTATATTTTTTCTGTCAGTTTTCAGGAAGGCAAATATTTATGGCTGGAGTGCTAGTCAGTGAAAAATTACAAGCAAGGAGATTTTTTTAATTATTATTCAAACGCATCCTCATAAAAGCTAGCTTTACAGTAGGGCTGTGGTATGTGTGAACAGGGCGCTCTAAATAGGAGCGCTAGCACATTATCACTTTAATCTGTATTTTACCTGCTTTCAGAGTATCCAGAACAGATTGAATGCAACCAGCACAAACAGGCAGTAGACAATACGTAATATGTTTTCTTGGGGGGGACGGACACACATATACTTTAAATAATGCAACCATTCGTTTTCTTCAGCTGTAAGTACCCCCTGAAACAGATTCAGTACGTTACCGTAACTAACTTTTACCAACACATTTAACCACCAAGAAGAGATCTGTACACCTGCCAGTCCTAATGTGACCATACCATGTGTATCTGATCAAAATGAGAACAATACTCGTTCTCTTCTGCATAAAAGGAACCGATGATAATGTGTTGCAGTAGCTTGATCACACATCTGAAGTTCCCTTTGAAATCGTTTGTTTTGTCTAGAGAAGCTGTGGAGCATGTGCTAAAAAGAGCTTTCCTGGATGGCTTCCTGTGTCTTCTCACTCCATCCCTTTCTCTAGAGCAGTCTTCCTACCATTTCCATTTGACACTTTTTGTTATATTGGCTTATTTCCTCTCTTATGGTGCAGCCACGACTTGTTTCCCCTTTGCATGATAAAATTTTTCTTTTTCCCACCATTAAATGATTGTATAGTGTTTTGTTGCCTACTTCTCCCTGACATTCATTAATGGCTGCAAGAAGTAACTGTCAGTTTGCCACTTTATCTCCTGTGTTTCCAGGAGAAACTCTTTCTTCTCCCAAGTAACTAATGGAGAAAGAGCCGGCTGAGTGTTTCCTTGACTGTGTTGCAGTCTCTCCCAGCTGCCTTTTCCTAAATGTCAGGGACACTCTCCAGCGTGGTTACCATGGTGCGTTCAGCTGGCATGCCTGCAAAGGTTCCCAAAAGCCAGCACACCCACTGCACGTTTTATAGTAACATACGATGAGGGAAGGCACTTACCTGCTCTATCAGTTAAATAGGACATAACGAAAGGTACTTTTTGGTGCATATTCTGTATAAGATTGGCCCCAATTTGGTACCATAAAGACCATCAATCAATTAAGAATATTCTCTTTGTCCCTCCCTTTGTGAAAGTGCTGGTGTATCTATAGATGTGTTACAAGTTACATATATAAACCTGCTGGTGAACTTGCCAACTCAACAGGTCAGTACATAAATGTAAATGCTGATGGAGAACAGTGAAATTTACACTGTGCTGTATTCATTAACTACCTTCTATAAAAAGATTTGAAGGTGTTTTCTATTTCCCCATAATTTATTATTCAATCTGAAGCACTGTTATTAGCAAAAAAGCTTTCTTTGATATGGTTTCCTGGTGTGAAAGTCAATACAAATAAAGTACATCCTGCGTCCAGCCATCGCAAAACATTATTTTTCAAACCTCAGGTTTATGGCTAACAACCTGTAGATAGATTTGTAACTGAAACAGCGAAATCCTTTTTAAAATGCTGACAGATTTAAAAACTTACTTTGAAATCCCATGCAACTGAGTCATATTGTTGTCTCTAAAATATATCATTCACTTCATAAACAGATTTCAAACATAAACATGAATAAATGCCTTTGTTCCAAATAATAAGCTACCAGTAAGTTCTGTTCCAGTCACTTATTTCAGGTTAAGTTGGTCATATTCTCTTCAACAAATGGTTAGGTAGGCTGGAAACACGTTTCATCAGATTCAGCCATCATACAGAGAAGAGCTCTGAACTACAGTGTACTTTGGTCTGTCTCCTTGATAAATGTTTCATAGAAACAAAATATTCTTCTCCCAGTTGCTCAGCTTTAGCCGCTGTGAATGAAGTCAGTAGGATTTTCCAGTGTGATTAAGTTCCTTTCATTGAACTACTCAGGTTTTTCTGACTGGGACCAGATATGGACTCCCCAACTCCAACACCCTGCTGTTACAGGCAATCATGCCATCTAACTCTTGCATAAAATTAATTGAACTCTGTTTTAAAAGTAGTTGTGAGATTTTGCTTCATAGTTCCATTGAAAGACTATCTCAGAAACTCACTCTTGACTTTTAAACCTTATCTGGATTTTCAGGCTAGCTGTATTAGTGGACCGTTGAGGTAATCTGGTTCTGATAGAATTAGTTTGCTTGTTTGGTTGGTTTTTGGAGAGTTCTTTTCTATTGCCAATATTTTCCTGCACTGATATCCTTCTCCTGTTTGTTTTTTTTAATTCAGCCAAGATGGTCTAGTCTCTTGTCCCCTTTTGATCATTGCACTAGCTTTTTCTGCTCATCTGTGGTTCAGCTAAAATTCTGTTGTCTTCAACATGGGTGACCAGCATCTCGTGCACTTATCCCAGATGAACTGTCCCCATGACTTTGTGCAGAGAAATTAATACTTTCCTATCTTTACTAGGAGTTGCTTGGTTAGAGCTTCAGAACTCACTTGCCTTTCCATCATGCTGTCTGTTTACAGTCCTCTGAGACTGTCAGACATGGTCTGATTCTCCTCCTCCCCCATGTTTTTCCTATGGTGAGATTCTCATTAGTAACAAAAACTCCCACTAGTAGTCTCTAAATGTACGATTTTACAAATTGCATTGTTGAATTTCATGCCATTTTTACTACTTCCGTTCGCAAGGTCAGCTGTTTTTCCCATATGCTATACTGGACCTCCTTGTGATGGCATGTTTTCACACGTCATGTCATCAGTAGGTGTAATTAGCAGAACTGAGACACTCCAGAGTTTCCTGCACACACACAGCCTAGTACCTCCCATTTACTGCTGCTTACTATTTTTCTCCCTCTGTCGTATTTACTAAACAAGTGAAAGTAGTGATTTGTTATATACTGTGGTAACAATTTTGGGTATTTACTAATCTATTCAGCACAATTAAACAATTTTCAGTTTTTCAAAGACTTACAGTTACTTTTTTTTCCTTCCTTCCTTCCTTGCTTGCTTCCTTCTTTCCTTCCTTCCTCCCTCCCTCCCTTTCCTTCCTTCCTTCTTTCCTTCTTTCTTTCTTTCTTTCTGTCTCCCAAGAGATCTGAACTTGGATACCAGCTAAACAGCCAGCTATGTTCTCATTCATATTCTGCAGGCAAATTCAGCCTCGCTTTAACTCCATTGACTTTATAAGCATGAGTCAATATAAGGAAGTTGGCTAATAAAGTGTTCTGTATCTTAGGCGAAATATCGCTTATGTTGAAAGTTTATTTCCTGTTCAAGCATCATTAAATTGCAATGATTTGTAGTTTTAAAATAAATGCTTGTATGAATATTAAATACCCAGTTAGCAGCTTTATTATGCTATCACCCACAGATAAATCCCATTTTGATAAATTCCTACATAAATAACATTTTAATTATTGCTGTGTAAGTACTAAATTTTACAACCACAACTAATTACCTATATTCGAATTTCAAACTTTAGTCTAACAGCCTGAACTAAAGCCAGCTGAAATCAGTGAAAAGATATCCCTTAACTTAAAATTGGACTTTGAATCAGTCCTACCTTATAGTTATGACCAATTTATATCACATTAACAATGGAGTAGTTTCTAAACAAAATTTAAATGTATGGATTTTAGCAGTGATGGAATGGGTAGCAAATATACTCAGAAATGCATTGCGAATATTTATTCTACTTTCAGCGTGTAAAAATTATTAAACGATTGGAAAAATTATCGCGGCAAAACTAGGAGTGTTTGGCAATTAGGTGAGGAATCACTCTATAATACCCAATGGCAATTAGCTGTCCCTGTGCAGACCCCTCATTATTTTACATTATAAGAGAAATTACAAGCGTATTAACTTGATTCTACAAAGCTGATCATCAGTGAAAATTAATGTTGACATTTAATTGTCCTGAAACTTCATATTTAATATCTCACTAAGATGAATAGCTCAGTTTACACTTTCCAGAGCTATTGTTTCAGTCTATGGTAGCACCAGCTCCAAATTAATGCATGCAAGTATAGCTTTTTCTGCACAACCAACAATGATGGAGACTTTTACAAAATTAATGGTAATGTGAAAATATAAAGTAATTTTATAGAGCCTATCAAGATATATCCAACAAAGCTTCTTCCTGGATGTGATATTCTTCAGTATTTTCACAAATATCGCAGATGACAGAAGAAAGAGAGGGCGTTTGCGAATTCATGGAGGACACCATGCTGGAAGTTGCAGAGTTTTGGGTGACATAATCAGAATTCCAAATGAGCTTGATGAATTGGAGAAATGTTCTGAAATCAATCAAATAGAACCTGTCAATACAATGGTAACAGTAAGCACAAAATACTCCAATCGGGAAAGAAAATAAAGCGTATGGATGCAAAATGGGGACTGTCTGGTTAGGTGGCTATATGGCAGTTAGCTATAATTGCATCTGAATTAACAATATGCTGTTGTTGCAAAAAAGGCAATCCCATTTTGAGGTGAATTAACAGGAATGATGTATAAGGCATGGGAGGCAATTATCCTGCTCTACTTGTCACTAGGAAGGTCTCAGCTGTACTTCTGTATTCATCCTTGGGCCACACACTTGTAGAAAAGACAGTGACAAATTGAGAGAAGATCCAGAGAAGAAGCAAAAAGAATGATGGGAGTCTAAGAAAGCCCAAACTCCTTGGAAAAAAACTGGAGGAAATAAGTTAGTATAGAAAAGGGAGTTATGATAACAGTCTTCAGATATTTAAAAGTTGTTATAAAGTGATCAGTTGCTCTCCATTCCACTGAAGTGACAAAGATGAATCAGTTTAATTTGCAGAAGAGAAGGTCTAGGTGCAATATTAGGAAAAACTAACTGAGAGAATAGCTAAACTCAGGTTGCTTAGGAAGGCTGTGGAATCCCTCTCATTGAAACTCTTTCAAAAAAATGGGGAAGACAAGCATTAGTGAGGGATAGTCTAATTATACTTGATCCTGTAATGAAGGAAAGGATCCAGATGACCTTTCAGTCTTACACATCTGTGATGCTTTGGGGCAACTTAAGACCCTATTTAATCATCTTTCAGACAGCACCTAGTGTATGTGTTGTTGCGTAGACAGAATACTACCAACCATTCCTGAAGTTACCCAGATTTTCAGTCCTTTACTACTTTGTTAATCATCAACCATTTGTCTAAGAAAATGATTTTCTATGTTAGGTCATTTCCCTATTTTTGACTGTTTGAGGCTGTGGGAGGAAGGACTGCAGGGAGTATTCCAGACAAAAATGTGTTTTTTATAAGGACACCCAGAAAAATGTATAACTTCTCTCTTTTGAAAAAAAAAAAAAAAAAGGCAGTCTTTTCTCTGAAAGCCCTAATATGTCCTCATTTTGGATCTGGAACCTGGAAGGATGAGGTAGCTTTTATTTTATCAACTCACTTTCTGTCTAGGGCAAGTGTTTCTGGGGCAAGCTCTTACCACCGTGCCCTGACATAAAATATGTCTTGAATTAATTTAATGTTATCTGGGTGATTTAGACTACTGTAATTATTTTGAATGGAAATACAGTAGGATCCAATGGGGCAAAAACTTCTGTGTGAGGGCAGTAACTTCTTAAGCCTCTCAGACTTGTTTCTAGGGCTTGTCTGATTTGCACCTGCAATTCAAATTTGACATGGAAGATTTCTTGTAACTCTAAGTTAATAACTTTTTGTGGGTTTTATCAATCACTTTCTTCTCCAAAGCTTTTGGATCTCATTTTGAACCCCAAACTCATTTGCTTTGCATGGACATTAAGAAGTGTTTTGCTTTTCTTTGGACATTTATTGCAGACAATTGGCGATTAAATTTATTTCATTTTCTGTCTGTTGGACTACTGCAAACCTGCAGTCATGCATGCTTATTGCTTCTGTCTGAGGGAAAATCTCTTTATAGTAGAGCACTGAAGGCTGGCGGTGCTTGCTTTCTCATCCTGCTGGGCAGCTCTGACCAGCTGGACTGTCAGCAGCTGGAACCTGCTAACTTTCCTGTTGGAGCAGCCTGAGGGTCGGATATTCTGCATTTGTACTGCTTTTAGCCTCCTCCGTATTTGTGGGCACAGCATGGACTAGCAGAACCTGTCATTTCATCAAGCCTTTAGCAGTCCTGCCATAGCAGTGCAGCCGTGCAGCATCACCTGTTCACCCAACTGATGGCTTCTAGTGGATGCTCTGTGTTTGTCCTAGCATTCACGTTTTATGTTAATGTGATAATATGAGAAATGAGCTTGGCAGTATGCTTTCTCAGAACACCTCCACAGCTTCCTTCAAGCAGCACAGTGCATCATGGGTGCTCACGCATTTCTCCTTGGTGAATCAGTTTCCCTCATGTCACACTTTTTTGCTTTCTGCCTAGCTGATGAGTTCCTTATAATATTCCCAGAGGTGACTGCAGCGTGGTGTATGATGAATCCGTGTCCCTGGGAGGATAATGTGAGGTTTCTTTTGTGTGTCATAATGAGCCAGAATACATGCCTAGAGATGGAATAGTTACAAACAAAACTAACCTGACAATAGCAGATGTAGGAAAAACAGTTGTAATCACTTTTTTAAATGTCAAGCTTGCACCTTGCATATCCTCATCACCCTTTCGTGTATGTTCTTTAAAACACAAACCACTTTCTGTTTGCTGAGCAGCCCAGAGGAATCACATAATTGTCTTAAGTTTTGTGCATGTTTTTATAATAAACTGGCACATTAGAGGGGTACATTTAAGTAGATGTTCTTTTAACCTAAGATATAATAATACACACATTCAGGACCTGATTCTAGCTAAGCAGTCCCTTGAGGTTACTGGGAACTGAAGACACTGCAATTTACAGGCTTATGCACTTGGCTGATTTAAAGACAGAGGTGCAGTCAGGAATAAAATGTCTCTGTCACTTCCCAAACATCTTTCTTGTCCCTCTGACATCTTTCTATAACCCATGAAGTGGCTATTCTAGTTGTCAGAAATCATTGTCTTTTTTCTGGAAGCAGAGCACAGAAGCACTGGTGTGTATGAGGAGCAGGGCTGTCTGTCTCTGCATAAGTGCATCATATTATGTTCATCAGGCTCAAGTATCACTTGGGTTTTTTTGTTTTCAAAGGAAGCATCCACTGCTATTAATTAAAGTGAAATATACCGTCAAACAATACTTTTCCATTATAATGCCCTTTTGAAATACATCCAAATTTCTTTTTACCTATTTGCACTCTCCGTGTTACACACTCCAAAGTTTACAGCTTACAGTCTCAAAGTTGCAGGTTCCTACATGAACTGTAACTACTCTATCTAACCTCCTACAGCTCCTTTCTTCCTCCTGCAGTATGGTGCCATCTTCCTGCAAATTAGCGCAGCTCACTGGAGTTGAGGTTCCAGATGCAGCTTCCCCACCTCTCAAATTTGCTTGTCTCTGACTAAAAGGCAAAAAACAGACCTAGAAGGACAGACCAGACTTCAGGCTGTTCCTTTGCCCTCCTTCCCCTCCACTAAACGCTATAACCACAAGGTGAAAGTCAGGCTTCTTGTTGTCTTGAGAGCTGAGGTCTCTTGCTGCCCAGAGGCCACAGCAGCCCAGCCTTTTTGGAAAGGACGGCCACTTCTCTCTTTTACTGGTTAGGCCTTTTCCTAAAGTCTTGGCATAACTCCTTCAAGGAGAATAAAGCCAAGAATTCAAGTCACTGCTTCCTCACCCAGTGCTCTAACCACTAGTGAAGAGGCAGCGGTATATTATCTGTGGCCATCATCCCCATTACCACTGAGAGAACTAATTGAACTGGACAAGTTGGACTGCCCTTTGAAAGGTGTCTGCCTTCAATATAGCCAGCGAAGAGAGAGAAGCACTTAATTTATGAACACTGGATCTCGCCCTACAAGTCCTTTCTCCTTCAGCTGTGTAGAGTATTTCACCAATTGCATTAGATGTATTGCATTAAGCCTGTGCACTGCCACAGAGAGATGGCCAAAAACTTCAGTGCATTTTCCCTCTCGGTTTCCTCTTTTTGTTTGAGTAAAACTATAGCATATGGATGCTCAGGAGAAAAACATCCTTTAAAAATAGGCAATGTGATTGTCAAACCTCAAAGGCTGACAAATGTGATCCCTCAAACCAAATAATCTGATTTTCTTGAAAATGACTGACCAGGTTTCAAGTTGGCAGCAAGCATCCTTTAAACTCTATGCAGGGCAGGACACCTGCAGTTTAAAAGCCAAAATCTTAAGCAGAAATGCAGCTTATGAAATCTTGAAATGGCTAAATGTTTCTTAAAGGTTATTTATATATCCACTTCTTATTTTTCATCCTCTGCTTCGATGAAGGTTGTTTTTACATTCCACAGCTCATGTAGGAGGCTGTGCAAGGAGTTATTAATAAAATATTAATGCTGTCATCCCACAGGACATATTGTTTATACCGTCACAGATGCAGAATACATCTCAGATCAATGGAGTAATTTTTTAAAAACCACTTTCTAAAGCAGCAGTTGGAGTATGATTACAGTTGTCCACAGTAGTTATATCATACAGCAAATTAGGAAATATATGTCAGGACCCATTATTCTAATGGGGGTCTTGTAAGATTTTTAAACAATGTAAGTAGATGCCAGACTTGCAAACCGATGACCCTCTTTGAAACAATAGCCCCAGCAGAGAGGAGAGAACAAAAATACTGTTGACTTGTGCATGGCTGTCAAGTTAATGCGTCACAGGAACCCACAACACTAATCGCCCTTCTTGAATGCAAGTTCTTCCTTTCTTTAGCTCCCTCATAAGGTATCCCTTAAGCACTCATTAGACCAACGCAGCTGAAAATTGGTAAATTTGTTTTCAATGTCAGCTACCACCATTTCAGTCCTGGACAGATACAAAGGAGACAGCACTGTACTGCTGATGTCACTTTGTTTCCTGCAATATTTGTAAAGAAACATTTTGTTTTCAAAACCCATTAACATAGAGTAAGATCTTATATATTTATGCTCCATCAAATGTCCAGTATGTACAAGGATGAGAAGTATAAAACTGTATAAGGCAGAGGATGGAAATTCTCCATCCTAAATGGCCATTTAAGTAGCACATCTGGAGAAATGCAACTGCCAAATTTTTAGCAAGCAGCAGCAGCAGCATTAACAAGGGAACCATTGTGATATGTGTAATGGCAATATTTATTTTATGCAACTAAGAGTTTCTCTGAATACCAAATTAAATTATGTACCAAATTAAAGGCAAGATCATGCTTTACAGTCTTTCAATGGGGTCTACTTATTATGGAACAGGGACTTGTCATACCTAATCTGAAGGGGTGAGTTTATGCAGATATACAGCTGCAGTCAAGTCAAATGGCACAGGAATGCAGAGTGTGCAAGGGCAGGGAGTAAAGCTCCCTTAGTACTCTGTGCCTGCAAGCTGAGGATTATTTGAACAGTGATCAAATGTTCTCAGGAAATGTGTTTTAATTAGATTCTGCTCAGATGAGAAGTGAGACAAGGACACAATTGTCAACAAAATCCCTCCTTGATGTGAGACTGAATGCTAGTATCATGAGTCCCTCACAGTGTCCATCAGTACTTTGCTTTGGCAGGATGGCAGTAATACTACCGGTTGACAGTGAAGAGGCTGGCAAGGACAGTGCTCTTTGGGCTCCGCTTACTGACGTTCCCAATGTGGTCATGAAATGTAATTTTCCAACCTGTGAAGTAGTATGCACAACTCATCCCCAGGTTTTGTAGATGCCATAAATGAGATGGGGTGCCCAGGATGGCCATGCAGAACGCTTGTAATGCCCCAGGAGCTCCAAGCTCTGGTATAGCTTATGCAGCTCTGGTGAAGAGGTTTTCTTTCTGACTTGGCTTCACAAGTCCATATTATTTTTTCTTTACAAGATCCAGCAAAATGGGAAAAGAGTATTACTGTGTATCTTCATCAGTGATCAAGATAATGGGGCAGAGTGTACCCTCAGCAAGCTTGCTGATGATACAAAACTGGGAGGAGTGCTCAGCAGGCTGGAGCAGTGGGCTGACATGAACCTCATGAAGTTCCACAAGGGAAATTGCAAAGTCCTGCACCTAGGGAGGAACAACCCCAGGCACCAGTACCTGCTGGGGGCCAACCAGCTGGAAAGAAGCTTTGCAGAAAAGGACCTGGGAGTCCTGGTAGACACCAAGTTGAACATGAGCCAACAATGTGCCCTTGCAGCAAAAAAAAGGTTAATGGTATCCTGGGCTGTATTAAGAGGAGCATTGCCAGCAGGTCAAGGGAGGTGATCCTTCCCCTCTACTCAGCCCTGGTGAGGCCACACATGGAGTACTGTTCTGGGCTCCTCAGTATGAGAGACATGGACATATTGGAGAGAGTCCAGTGAAGGCAATGGGCACAAACTGAAATACAGGAGGTTCCCTCTGAACATCAGAAAACACTTCTTACCTGCAAGGGTGACTGAGCACTGGCACAGGTTGCCCAGGGAAGTTGTGGAGTCTCCCTCCTTGGAGATATTCAAAAGCTGTCTAAACATGGTCCTGGGCAACTGTCTGTAAATTACCTTGTTTGAGCAGGAGGGTTGGACAATGACCTCCAGAGGTCCCTTCCACCCTCAACCATTCTGTGGTTCTGTGATTCTGAGTAAGAGTCTCACACAAAAGACAAGATCATTACTAATCTGGAGAAGGAAGAAAATACAAGAACATGGCAAGCTAAGAGATGACAAGGATGAGTGAGTCCCAATACAAGTTTGTATGGCAAGTCTCCACAGAATAAGGGTTTTGAAGACAACCACCAGTCAAGGAATTATTTCTCAGAACTGCAGTGTGACAGGATATTAGCAAAAGTAAAGAGGAAATATAGAAAAAAAATCTCATTTTCAACAGATCTCCTGTGAGTCACAGTCACAGACTGGCAGTATTTTCTGTGAAGTCAAAAACATCTTTTCTTTGCAGAAACAATTCCATGGAAACTCCACTCACTGAGTCTTCTAGATTTGATGTTTTCCCACAGGGAGGTAGACTGTACTGGAAACAAGAGATTCTGGGTATTATTCCAAGATAAAGCTGATTCTCATGAAGGGAAAGGTTGTTGCTGCCTACAGCAGAGAGAAATTATTAAAAAAAGAGTTCACAATTACATATGCAAGAAGCTGTCTCTGCATTTTCTCAGAAACTTTCGTTTACATAGTGCTTTTGCCTTGCTTTCCCACCCTCGAGCTCCCACCTTTTTCTAATCTAATGTTATTCCCTTTCAGAATTGATGCAGAAGAATCATATAATTCACCTACAGGGTTTTTTGATCAGCTCCTTCAGAATGAAATCTCTGTGTAAATGTCATGCAAGTAGTTCACGAGTGACACTAATCTTTTCTTATCTTCAAAACTATACCAAGAGGTATAGATTCAGTATTTGGGCTTTAGTATGCCTTGCCTGTGTGATATGCCTTAGCTAGAAACTCTGGCCTTGTATCTCCTCTTTAACCATCATAATCTTTTGCCACACTTTCCACCCCAACTGCAATCAATGCCTACATTAGTCATCCACAGCTACCCTGGTTAGGGAGAAGTCATACAAAGGTCCTCAAAGAATGAGAGCACTGGGAGCCTGTGACATACACACTGTGCTGTAGAGTGCCCATGGTAAGCACAAGGGAAGTTCTTCCAGGAAAAAAAAAGTTTTAAAACAGTAAGTGGTTGGTTTATACCTTGCATAACCTAGGTGAGGTTTTCTTTGATTTTCCTGATTATAATTTTTTATATGCCATCTGAGTTTCTTGTTTGAGAATATAGGAATTAGACATCATAATTTGATATAGACTTTGGTCAATAGTCACAGAACTGTGTCAGAAATCTCTTAATGCATGCGGTGCTATTTGGTGCTAAATGCCATATCACAAACTGTCGTGGTTTAGCCCCAGCCGGGAACTAAGCACCACGCAGCTGCTCGCTCACTCCCCCCTGGTGGGATGGGGGAGAGAATTGGAAGAGCAAAAGTAAGAAAACTCGAGGGTTGAGATAAAGACAGTTTAATAGGGAAAGCAAAAGCCACACACGCAAGCAAAGCAAAACAAGGAATTCATTCACCACTTCCCATGGGCAGGCAGGTGTTCAGCCATCTCCAGGAAAGCAGGGCTCCATCACACGTAACGGTTACTTGGGAAGACAAACGCCATCACTCCAAATGTCCCCCCTTCCTTCTTCTCCCCCAGCTTTATATGCTGAGCATGACGTCATGTGGTATGGAATGTCCCTTTGGTCAGTTTGGATCAACTGTCCTGGCTGTGTCCCCTCTCAGTTTCTTCTGCACCTGGCAGAGCATGGGAAGCTGAAAAGTCCTTGACTAGTGCAGCAACATCTAAAACATCTCTGTATTATCAACACTGTTTTCAGCACAAATCCAAAACATAGCCCCATACCAGCCACTATAAAGAAAATTAACTCTATCTCAGCTGAAACCAGGACACAAACACTAGTCATTGTGCTGGAATAGCAAATATACAACAACTAGAAATTTATTATATTTAATTATTTGTAACAATTACTTGCTCTAATTGCTTTAATAATAGTGAGGTTTGATTTGCCACAGAAATATGATCTACTTCTATGAACAGACAAATGATACACAATGTGTTTTGTGGCCATCAGTACATTCTGTGACCAGAATAGCTGGCTGCCCACATGGATCTGGTTGTGGGACTGAGGCCTAATTCAAATGAGAACCAAAACACTGGAGAAATACTATAGAAGAATTAGACTATGATTTAGGGTTTATGTGTGCCAGTGGAAGCTACATGTGGAATAATCTAAGGTGCGAATTTGAAATGTGGTAGTTATTTTGCAGTAATTTGCTGTATAGACTTCTCAAGTGCACAAAGGTTTAGCGTGTCTTGTTGTAAAAGCGCTGATGACTGAGGGATCATAGGGAACATATATCTTCTCTTAAGTTCACAATTCAAGGTTAGGCACCTACATTAGGCACCTAAACAACACAAGGGGGAGTAACCTGCCTCAGAATCCACCGATTAGCAGAAAGGTGCCTGTCTCACCCCATTTGTGTCATCCCTACCCTTTCCCTGCTGAATGCTCCAGCTGCTGGGCTACAAAATCAACCTTCCCCTTCCTTATTTTCTTATGACCCAATGATTCTTGAATTTTTAGCCTCACCATATCACAGCGCTGGTGGGATGAGTGAAGAGGACTTGTTCTCCTTCCCTTTCCAGTGTTCTCAGGCCTTGTCATGGGAAATGCAAAATAAGGATCATGAATATTTTTTTTTTTTGTCTGAGGAGGGTAGTTAACTCATGTTCTCCCAAATACACTGCCTGGCTGTAGCTGTTGGGATTTGTATTAAAATGGGCATCCCCTTGAATGTTCTTGAATGGCAGGAGGCACAGCTGCAGGGCTTTGCTTTCATCTTGATGCTGTTGGCTGCACAGTCTGAGGGTCACTAGGCGCATGGCAGCTAGGTCTGTGCCTTGGGAGATTGTGGCAAGGGATGACTAGTCTGTGAATCCAAAATGGGCTTTGATTTTGGTTGCTCAGCTTAGTCAAACTGACAGTGCCTCAGGGCACAGGCAGTGATAGAGTATTTAGGAAACTTCTGGTGAAAATTTGGGAACCTATGAACTCTAATGTGGCTTGGTCTCTTGAGCTTGATTAACTACATTTCAGTTATCTGCACAATAGGCACATATTGGGGAGATTTTGTCCTAACAGCTTACAGACCTGGTTTTTGTTATGGCTGTCCAATTCCTTGCAGAGGAATTGAACAGAGAAGATTCTTGTCAGAAAATTTTTACTTTGGAGTAATTCAGTAATTGTAAGTAACTCAAGATAACATAACAAAATAACATTTACATTCAAGATAACATGTTTAGGGTAGCATAAATTTTTCCTGAGCATAAAATTGATACTTTCCACCAACAGAGAAAAGGAAAGGAGAAGCAGCAGTAGATAAAATTTCACTAAAACTTAATCTGCTTGTATAGAAGCCCTCCACAAATCTAGAAGTGTTAGGATTCTTGGATACTTGGGATTACTTGGTATGAAGTCACTTGTGTGCATCCAATCCCCTCTTAGAACTGGCTAATTTCCTTTATGTGAATGATAGTGTAACTCTGTGGCAGAAGATAATTGCTCCCCTGCACTGGGGAGAGGTTTGATGGTTAGATGATGTTAAAGTGTCAGGAGTACCATGTGTTCCTCTTGCTCCTGCCATAGTAACTTCCTGCTTAAAATAGATAAATGAACCAAGAAACATGCCTTTAATTTATCCAACTGTGACAAAGTATGCTAGATCTCTTCCTCCTTGAATGGTTTACTTAGTAAAAAGAAATAAAGGCTATATTTGCAGGTGGTAAAAAATACCCTACATATTTGATGCCTGGTAACAATGTGAAGAAAGAAAGTAATATGCTCTTCTGATCCTCTTCTACTTTCCTATGTGTAGAAATGAAAGGAGAATATTTTTTTCTCCACAGGGAAAAGAAAAAGAAAAATGATTATGCAAATCTTCATGGAAGTTGATTATTCTGTGTATTAGCCATAGATAAAAAGAAGAAAAAAATGAAGTATTAAGCCATTAAAGAGTTTAGTGAATTTAAAGCAATGAAAACTGGAATCCCCACTCTGAACTTTTGGCTCAGAGGGAGTAGGTTAGGCAACAGTTTATATTAGTTTCTCAATACAAGCAGTGCAATGAATTAATTCTTAGTTTCAGAAAATATGAAGTAAAAAGCAGTGCTCCTAACAGCGGCAAGACATTTTAAGCCAGTTTTATCACCACAAGACTCACAGAGGGTCAAGAACTTCCTGGCTGACTGAGACAGATGTGAGACCACAATTGTTCAGAGATGCATGAATTCAGTGTGTGCCTCTGTAGCAGTTAATGCTGCTTCCATCCTCGTTTCAAACAGTTTCCACTGTAGGATAGAATGGAAAAGCTGTGAAGGTAAATGCTATTAGTGGACAGCGAGTTCCCTGTCTGAGGTGAGTTACACCTACTGCTCAATAGCTTTTAGCGATGCACTCTTAAGAATAACTACTCAACATTGAAAGTGGCTTTGAAAGTTCTTAATACTGAAAGATTTTAAAAACTGGTTAGGCCTTTTTATAGATCTGCAAAGGAAAAAGAGAGATTTGCACAACATGTTTGTGGAAGAAATATCTACTGTGTAATTTACATAATGCTGTTATCACGTCAAGGCTGGGTAAAACCTCACTCAGTGGAAGAGTTGGTAAAGAGTGTTTTTGAGGATATGATAGTCTCAAAAAAAGACTAATCACACAATAGTATTATTTAAATTTAACATGGAATATTATCAGAGGAAGAGTCATATACATCCACTGACATTGCTATGGCAGTTCTGAAAGTATCCATTATAAAGTCTGTGGACAAAATGGAAACATAATGGTAACGCTGAAATTATACTTAGTCCAAATAAAGTAATACCATTAGTGCAGGAATGTTTGTGGAATGTTAGGAGGGGGTTGGTTTTTAACATTTTTCGAAGGATTTTCTTTTGTTTTGTGGGGAGAAGGGAAAGAGAATTAAAGTTTTTGCTATTGCAGTCAAAGTCCTTGCTAAAGAGCCATTTTATGAACTAGAATTGGCTTTCTAAAGTAAGAAATAAAATATGATAAGAAATTGTGTAGATAAGCACACATACAGCTATAGCTCTGTGTAAGAAATCCATACAGCTCAATATAATACTATATAACAAATTCCTGCCCATCACCTCCTCTTATCCTTACCATTATGCAAACATAATACATATTGAAATTCCGATAGACGTGTGATACCAAATCCTGCTAAAAGATGCTAAAACGAAATCCCACTTTCCTATGGTATTATGTTCTTCTGGAGATATTTAGGAGCTTCATTTTATAAAAATTGAAGCTCTGTAAAAATGAGAACCTGGGGAGCAAAAAAACAGAATTACTTCTATGTCCTTTTGGACATTAGGGTAATTTATCTGCTGGCATCTGCTGGGACTGACTGGGCGGTGATGTAATCCAGTAGTCTTTTATCCTTATATTTGTCTTGCTTTGGTTTATTTCTGTCTAGTCCTTGCTTTTCAGGATCTTTATGCTATCCTTCACAGTTGAAATAAATGCCTTTTTGCTATTCAAGGGTAAATGCCAACTTTTTTCATGGCTATTTGCGGAATTTTTGCATCCAAGGTTCCACTAGTGTTGTTTAGTAGTGATTTTTTATGTATGCACAGCCGAACTGATCCAAAGCCCAGAGAACCTACTTGTGATTTATTTATATACTTCAGCAGGCTTTGGATCAGAACTTACGACTGTGGCCTTTATGAGACTCATTATTCTTGTAGATAGGCTAGTACTGACAGAAGTTATTTTCCTAGGTGATAGCAACGTAATAATGCACATGTTTGGTAACAGGAAAAAGTGCCCCTGTGGTATACCACTGCAGGACTTTTCATGGAACTAAACAGGCTGCTCATTATATTTAATGGTCCAGGAGGGAGGGAGGAAGGAGGGAAGAAAGGGAGGAAAGGAAGGAAGAAGGAAAGAGGGAAGGGGGGGAGTGGAGTGGGGGAAGGAGGGAGGCCATACCACAACAGGAGAGAAAAGGAAACCATACTGATTTTCTGCATGAAAGCCAATATTGTTATATCTGTTGATCTGTTGAGAAGCTGAGAAGGAGGAAATTACATGCTCTCTTTTAAAATTCATCGTTGCATTTTGTTTCTGTACTGAGTGTCTGGTTCTGCCACCAAAGATAATTTCTAAAATACAGCAGAGTCTACCTTGTAGTAATGAGGAGTAAAAGCGAAGACTGTCATAGTGCAATTCATTAGACTTAGATGGTGATCTGTACTCTGGTAAAAATGAGGTTTCTTGCTGTTGAAGATGGGTTTCATTGTGCTCATCTCCTGGGACTACATCAACTATCGCTTATCAGACAGATGCTAAATGCTGCACTTGAAGTAGTTTATTGCTTCCTCTTTCTTTGCTCCAGCTGATGGTCCTTTAAAGTGCATTTTTTTGGTCTGGTTAAAATTGGTGCAAGCTTTGAGTCTACACAATTTCTGTCATATGCAGCCATTACATTTCTAATAGAATGGTACTTGCATGATATGGGACAGAGGGCGATGCCTCCATAAGCTTCATTTACACCCATGTTCATCAACAGAAAGACAATATACATCCACTTGTTGTCTGTGCAGCAGCTGTAAGTTTGGGAGCAAGCTTTACTTCCAGGAAGTACAGCTGAACTGTGATGGGGCTGTACCATGTTGGAAAGCTGTTGCTTTTATTTTGAAAATCAGGGCAGCTTTAGAGGACAAAGCCGGCAATCATCCCATATTATTCGTCCTTCCTTGCTAGCAGTATGCCAAACAGCTCAAAAACAGGTGGGGAGTCCTCTTCTTGTGGAAGACCAAATGGACCTTTAACATTGCCATGACACAAAATTGACAGCTAATTCTATGATATCCAACATGAAAAAAAGTGCAACTGTAGGGTATATGAAATGAAGTCATAGGCCATGTTCCTCAGTGATGACCAAAAGGCATTGCCTATTTCTTAGCCTAAAAGTGAGTCAGCTCCATGTATTCCACTTCTGTTTTCAGCTCTGGTTATTTGTGATCTTGGAATGATCTTTGTCACTCAACAGTGTTGTATTCAGTTCCATGATCTTAAGTATTACTAAAGGTAAAGGAAATCATTGCTACAACCTGAATTCCTTGGAGCAAGGTTTAGAAGTATTCAGGGCTTCCAATTAGGGCTTTGCATATTGTCAAAAATTAAATAAAAGCAGGAGGAAGAATGTGTTTCTTTTTTACTGGACATTTTCCCATTTGGCACTGGACCAAATTTCCTTCCTTAGTACTTACTTGAAAAATATAGCTTAGATCTTAACAGTACATTAATTATAAAAAATTACTTGGCAAGTTTTCATTATATATTGCTACATGATTCTCTAGCAGCACTTACGTGCAAATTCAGGAGCAATGGGATTAGCATAATAGAAAAGAGGTATCTTAAAAGATTGACTGAGTTTCTCCCATAATCCTTCTCCTAGTCTAAACAGCTATCCCATTGAGTGAACTGCAAATGAAGCATCAGTGATAATCTGTATTTCTCTGGCATAGAAGTGTTTGATTATATATTTTCTAACTAGCCTGCAATGGCTAGATTTATCAGGGAATGAAAGAAGGAGAAGAGGAACAGCAAACAGTTGCTATATTGAAAGAAAACTGTCCATTGGCATTTATCCTCCTACGCATCTTGCTCAGTAATTCACTTGGACTGACTATGAATCATTATCAGACTGACTCCGAGGAAGAAAAATCACCAGACAGCCACTGTATTAATAATACTGATTACAGTTTTCCATTGTATCTCAACAATGGTAGTTTATTCTATCTGATGGGGTTTTTTTCTGTGGGGATGAAGTAAAAAAAAAAAAAAAAATTTTTCTCACTCAATTGCTTTTTGGTTATTTTATTGAGCAATGTCTCAGTGACCATAGATGTGAAGGAAGCATAAAGTTTATGTTCAAATAAATAAACAAAAGATGAAAGAAAGATCCGATAATCTGAAGATAACAACATGTTTCATCAGAGTTTTCCTGACTCATCTTCTAAGTTAGATTTTAATAAGGGGTAAGTTAGGTTTTAATAAGGTGTAAGTGGTCCAACACATTTTAGATGAGGAGCAGAGAAGATGAACATACCAGAGTTCAGCTGAAGACAAGTTAGTGCTGTGTGATGTTTTAGGGTATTCTCCTCAGGAAAAATCCATATTTGTCTGTGTTTATACAGTACATATAGTCTTTTTTGTGTGCACATACACACAATACACAGAATAAATGTAGGTATGCTGATAGTTAGATACAAAAATGACAAATAAGGCACTAAACAAAAGAATAGATTAGATGTTTTGGCTTGCCTGAATGCATCTAGTTGCAAAGCAACTAGAATTTTTTGTTGACTCTGTTTGCTTTTTTTGAAATATTACACCCTACAGTAAGAAAATGTATTGCATTCATTTCTCTGTCACTGCATGTGTGCCAAAAAAAATCCATGGGTTAAATGTATTTGGCTCCTACTTATTTAAAAGCAAGTTACTTTATTAGTGTTGAACTTTGAGGGTTTAAATGCTATAAAAGTTTTTTTGAGTGGCCATCCAGTTACTCTGTGAGCTGACTCTCTTTAACATAACCAGTATAATTTCATTTTTAAACACTTGACCTAGACATTGGCAAGCAATCCAATCTTGGAAAACCCACAAGCAATTAAATCACTGAGACAGGCATAATAATTGGCTAAGCCCAAACCTGGAAGACAAAACTCCTTCTTTGTAGTTGTGACTCTGTCCTGACAAGTAATTTCACCCATTAAAGTCTGGGCTTTTTCGATCTGAAGAATTTTTATAAACGTTATGAGACTGATCATGAACAGGCTGTGGGGATAATTGGGGCTTTTGGAGAGGAAAAACACAAAACCCCAAAATCCTTACAATTAATATCAAGATGAAGCAGAAATGTTGTCTTCTACTTAGTAATATGTAAAACTTCAACCTGCCATTTTTTTCATGACCAAAACGTTTCCCTAGAATGCAATGTGTTATGTCATGGCCTTTGTAATGTGAGCTATGGTAACATTCACAAGATTAGCATTGGCAGTATGTCTCTCTGTGGGCCAGTAGTGCTCTCATCCAGAATGTGAAATGAAATCATTCTTCTGCCTTGGAGGATTAGAGACTGCACTGTGCAACTTTTGGTAATAAGCTAAATGCTGTAGCTATTAATGGTGTGAAGCATCCTGAGGTTTGTTGATCTCTCTGTTCATCCAGTTCAGATGCATTATCTAAATAGTGAAGCAGAAATAAAGAGGAAAAAAATTAATAGCTCTACAGTTTGGTGTTCAGAGCAGTATTGACTGGACATCTAAATTTAAACTTTGTCCCAGTATAAGTACCCACATCTTTTCATGGCCTTATTTCTGATTTCTCACGTTTTAGATAAAATGTGTTTGCTCTAAAAAAAACCCTTGAAATCACTTAACACTTCCAAGTAGTAAGTCAATAACATTTTTGATAAGGCAAATCCATTATTAACAGTCCACGCAGAGGGGATATCCTTCATCTCCTGTATGTGTCCAATCTATATTTATAAAAGTAATGATATCATTGTGAAAGCAAAAGCTGATGAAAAATGGAGAGGAAGAAATTAAGTAGAGGTAAAGAATCCATCTCTCTTTTCTGCTGTCTTTTATCTATAACATAAACCCTAGGGTTCACGTCAGTTTAAATCATGAAATAATAAAGGAGGTAGGAGCAATGGAAAACCTGAATCAGACCTATGATTATTTCTGTACTACCCATTATTGCCAGTTTGAGAAGCAGTGTTTATACTCTGTAACTGGTTAGAGTCTAAAACTTATATGGTCTTATATTGTATCCCTATTTCTATCTAACAGTAGATATCTAACAGTGATGGTGTTAACCCCCCTGTGTTTCAAAGCTTACGCTTGTGAAGGAAGTATGGCTTCTTCACCAGTATTTAAAGCATTTCTTTTTCTGTAACTGTCATTAAAGCTAGAGCTTCTTATAGTTCCTGAGGGGGCACATGCTAGGAGTATGCCCATTCACGAGAAACATGATCCTAATAAGAGCTAAGAATGCAAACTCTGTGATGTCAAAACAACAGTTGAAGTGCTGGGAAGTAGAAGTGAAGTGCTGGGAAGTAGAATTTTCCAAGTAAAACCTATCTCCTCATTAATGCAATTTTCTGACATCGTTATTACTCCCATAAAGCCCAAAGCATTATTTTTAAGATCATTTTTCTTCAGAAACTGCATCCATATTCAGTACGAAGAAGAAATGCAGAGTATTTGTTTCAGAATCCCATTCATTGGATTTGAGGTTTACATTTTAAGTTCTTTATGTATATTTTCTATTGATTTAAAAAGATCTCTTCCATTTTTCATAAATTGTATATTACATTCGGCCAGTGCTGCTACATGGTAGTAAACAGCAGTACTCATAATGAAGGTTTACAGCCCAGCAGACACGCACGTAATATTGTGGGAACACACTGAGAAACCCCTCTCCTGGCAAGTTGCTGGGAGGACCACAGCCCACTCAGTTTCACAGCTTGTCTTCAGCCCTGCTCACTCTTTCTGCTTGCATAGGATACCGACACACAGAGAGTTGTTTGACAGATGCTTTTCTTTCAAGTATTTTTACAAAAGACAGAAGTGCAGTAACACCTTGTGGGCCAGATCTTCTAAAGACAGCAGCAGATAGAATTGGAGGAAGAAATGAGAATTGGATGCTTGTTGCACGGATGAGATCATTGGGGCTAAGGATGAGAAGCAGAGTTAAGTATGAATATTTCCTAGAAAGAAAGGGTAGGAAAATTTTCTTTGGACATTCTGCACTGGACAAGAGTGGTAAGGGTTATGGTATAGGCAGTCTTCCATTATCTTGTAATCTGCTGTGTTCAGGCTTATTTTCATTCATTGTGAATTATGAGTTACTTCTTCAGAGCTGACAGCTTTGACAAACATTGCTTCCTCTGTGCACTCTTCAAGATATATCGTGCACATTTTTATTCTCCTCAGATTTCCAAAGCAGAGTTTGGGGAAATTCATTTTTGAAGCTCAGTTTCAACAATATTTTTCAAAATGGCTGGCACTGCTTTGATTTATGATTTCCATCATAACACCTACAGTAAAACAATCTGCTCTTGTTTAAAAACATTTGGTTCTTTCACTTTTACTTTGGCTTTCTGCAAGTCATGTAAACTGCAGCAGTTTCACCACCTGCTGCCTACACTGGCTGCATTTACGTTAATGCTTTAGTTCAGATTGGGAGTGGACTTCTGAAGCAAACCTCCTGGCTGGTCCTTACTTGCCAAGCTTTGGTTTGCCAGGTAGAGTTGTCTCACAGTGTGTGACATGGATTCATCTCAACTGATACTAAACAGGAGACATGCTGAAGGAGCGTACCTAATGCACTTCAGCAGCCAATGGGCATTCAGCCCATGGGACCAGGCAGAGCTAGGCTGAGGTAAAAACCTTCTGAAAGACATATGGCATGGATAGCTGGTCCTCAACCCCAACTGTTTCACTCTATAAATCCACTTGTATTGGTCTGCACTACTTGCTAATATAGATGCAACCATTATTTGCTCCAACATCTGCAGGATTTATGCATAAACATGTATTTTGCTGCTCAAATATAATTTGGATCATCATGACAGAACTCCAGTTCCTTCTGAAATTCCCCCTGCTCCTGCCCCAGACCAGAGCCTGCCATTGATTTCCTGCACATTTCATTCCATAGCTTTTGATCAATACTACAACTTCTCACTAGTTATGCAAGTGTGATTTTCCCCTTGACATGCAAAATGTACACAGATCTTGTTCCTCGTTACTGAGCTCAATTATCAGTTTTACCTTAGAAAGAGAGTTTCCGCATTGCCTGTGTTTCTCAGTGCTGAGATCACTTGTACTTCTGCAATTGTAAGCAATAATGGCGTCCTTTGCTTATGAAGCTTTTTCAGCTACACCAGCTGCTGGACCACAAAGAAGAAAACTGATTAAAAGTTGTCAAATACCTATTCAGATTTGCCAGCAGGAGCATTGATTTGGAGCCTTCAGTTAATTTGTCGTAGCTGGAAGTCTTATCTCTTGTCCTCTGCAACCATGAAATACTTTTAATTTATCCTTGCTTGATT
This sequence comes from Ciconia boyciana, assembly GCF_034638445.1. NCBI lineage: Eukaryota > Metazoa > Chordata > Aves > Ciconiiformes > Ciconiidae > Ciconia > Ciconia boyciana. The sequence goes on along the minus strand of NC_132934.1, from coordinate 26,155,717 downwards.
GCAAGCTAGCATTCATACACATAGGATAGATATTTTTGTTTTTGTTGACCAGAGAGTAGCTGAAACAATATTTGCATCTTTTTCATACATAATATACATAGATCAGCTTCTTACCATGACTGTTGGTGAGTGTATGGGAATATGTAATTACATGAAAACCACTGTTCTAAAACTTTCTTTGGGGCATAAAAATTCATAGATGCTGTAAGATTTCTGTAAGATGTAAACAACAACGTTCTTTATGAAAGGACAATCTTTTTATTATAATCACTTGCTTGACTGAATTGCCTTTGTTTCTACACAGAAAAAAGGCAGATTATCAAATCTTTTTAGCAAGCTCATCTTACAGGTTTGAGGCCTTTCTAGGGGACAGGAAATAATATTCTCCATCTCACCAAGCCATCTAATTTCTCTCATTTCTTTCTGGCAATACTTATGAAAAGCTTCACATCCAGAGTGAAAGAACAAACTTCCTTGGTCAGGTCACAGCATCACCGTACTGCCTACAGCTAGCATCCTATGTAACTCTGCATGCCCTGGCTCAGGACGTTGTGATGGATTACAGTGTTGGCATGACACTGACGTCTGGGATGAGCTAAGATTACTATTATATTTTATATAAGATTACTATATAAGATTACTATTACTATTATATCATCAGCTTCATGCTAGGAATTTGTCATGTTACACACTGAGGCACAGGTAACGACTATCAAGTCAAAGAATTTACACTCTACATAACAAAACTACAGAATATGAAACTATGAAAGTTGGAAGGAGATTATAGTTTCTCTAATTTTAATGTATTTGTTTTTATTGACCGTGATAGTGGATAGTAGGGAATTTAAAAGGAAGATGCAAAAATGGGCTAATGGCCTTCATCAAAAGAAGCATAGAAGAAAGTACCCAAAAGTACACTGGTGGGAGAGAGAAGAGAGTGGTATTTTCAGTCAGTTCTAATGTCAGTAGCGTAAAGAGCAGAATAAGGGAAATGCATGATGGGAAAAGATTTGTGATGATGTTCTGAAGGAGAGGCTGCAGGCAAGCAATGGGAGTGGGTATGTCAGTGGAAAGAGAAGGGAGATTTCTACCGCCTTGGGACAACAGCAGGAGCCTGGGGAAGTCTTGGGCTGTGGCAAAAGGAAGGAGCAAAAGAGACAGAGCACAGAGCGGAGAGTGCAGCCTAACTCTGAGGGATGGCCATGGGCAGCCAGCCCGGCCCAAACTGGCAGAGTCTTTCAAAGAGCCAGGGAGGGCTCTAAAGAGTTTGCTGCAGCTTGGAAAATCACCGAGCTGGCTGAATTCAGACCTGGAAACAAGGGCCTGTCTGCAAGGATGCACGGGGCAAGCCAAGAATTGTTATTTCTGTCCTGTCTGGCCCTGTTTGGAGGCTTTTCTGTTTAAAACTTAATGATTCTAATTTATATTTAAATAAAATTGGCTTTCTTGGTTTTAAAAGCCTTCAATATTTGTTAGAAAATTCACTATAGAAGATCTGAGCAGATTCATCTCCAAGTTTTGGTTGACTTGGGCTCAGAATTTCTTAAGGGAAGCTTTTGAGAGAGAAAGTGAAATATTAGCCACTCTTTTCTTATGAAAAGCACATTAGAAATCAGGATATTTCATTATTTGCCCACGTGATAAACTATAACTGACAGCTAATGTCCAGGATAAGTGTGACTTGTGGAGGAGCTGGAAGCTTACCCCTTGTGCCATTCCTGAGGGCACCACTGCTTGCTCGGTACAGGGCTCTAATCCCCACCTGCAGGATATTCAGATTCGTAACCCTGTGATTTAAACTCATTTTGGTTTGCTTGGCTGTTGTGCCTAACAGTTTCTTCTGTTGCTGTTTGCAAGAAGTAAATGGGTTTATATACCATCTGCAGTATTCTGATGCAGCAACGTGATATTGGTAACTCGCTTGACTTGATACTTGCTGAATAATTTAGCTCAGGTTGGTTTTTAGGTAGCTAGCTATCCAGATGAGCATCTTGTATTACTGCCTATTGTCATGGTTACAGGACTGGCTGCATCTCTTATCCCCTCTCTGAGTTTTCTGAGTGCAATATGAGGGCTGTCCTTGCCTGGGGTACAATATACCAAATCTTCTGCTGACAGACTTGGATGTAGTGCAGCAGCCTGTAAATGAGCACTGGCTCCTTTCAACATGTCTAATAGAATTCAAATGTGTGCATTGGATGCAGTAATATTAGCTCTTAACTACTAGTAAGTGGGAAGCTAACTGAAGCAATTATATTTTCTTAGGTCTGTGCAGTCAAGTCTTGGTTTTAATTAGCCCTTTGAAGTGTTACCAGAATTCCCTGTTAGGAAATAATATTTATATGTATGCAAACTCATAAACATACACAAAATACTGTATTATTTATATTACTATATTATATAAACAAAAGATTCTCAGAGCAGCTGCTAACCCCTCACACTGATCCGTAGAGTACTTGAGCATTTCTTATGGAAAACAATCAAGTCTCTGGTGAAGGACATGCTGTCTGTGTCCATGTTGTCTATGTCTGAACTGGCCACAGTGGAATGCCGTGCAGCCCCTGGGCCCCGGAGAAGGTGCCCTGCTGCAGCGCAGGACCTCCTGGCCACTCTCGCCCGGCAGCTGCAAAGGGAGATGGCTGGAGCGTGCGTGCGTGGCCCTCCACGGGCAAAGCCGGGCCATACAGCCAGGCTCTCCGGCCAGAGCATCCCTAACCTTTGTCCTTTTTCAGGGTAGAATCACTTTACCTTTTTCCCTCTGTGTAAGGATTTTTAAAAGATCTTATTGCTTTTCTTTATTTAAAAATTTATTGGATGGCTGACTTCATTGGGCAGAAGGAACACTAATGACATTTGTATGATTAAAAGAGTTATTTAGAAATGAGGGGTTTGCAGTAATTCCCAAGTTTTTTTGAATGCCAATTTCTTTCACCGGAAAGCTTTTTTTTCCCGTTTTATTTATTATTTCTGTATATTGTGTGTGAGGGTTCTTGTGTTGTTTTCTGCTTTCCCTAAAGATTCATAAGCATGCATGTATGATGTCTAAAATGGTCCAAAAGTGACAACTGTTGAAGGTAGGATGCAATGGTAGGTGTGCTAAGTATTGCTATAGATGAGGCTGAAAAGAAGGGCAGGTACTCTGATCACAGATTGCAAACCCTGTTTAAACTTTTCCACATTAAAAAATATATGGATGCCAGTTTAGGCTTTAAATGTATTTACCCCAAATGTTTTGATTTCTAGGAACTTTGAACCAGAAGAACTGGGGAAAGAAATATTCAGCCTGCAATGGTGCCAAACAATCTCCTATTAATATAGATGAAGATCTTACCCAAGTAAATGTGAATCTGAAGAAACTGAAATTCCATGGATGGGAAAAGGAAACTTTGGAAGATACTTTCATTCGCAACACTGGCAAAACAGGTGAAAAGTCAGATTTCATATTTGGAGTTAAATGAGGTCAGAAAAGTGATATAGGATGGACAGTCAACCAAGGACTTTTAATGAAACATTTTCATTTCACTTTTCCTTAGCTGCTGCATTCTGAATTAATGCATTAAATAAAAAAACAGGTGATGACAATAGCCAAGCATAATAGAGAAATCACACAAATGAAAATTATGTGCACAGACAGATAGAGCTAAAGCAATCACATCGTTACTATCATCCCATCATGAGCACTTCATTGAAGCTAAACAGTAATTTAGCATTTGCTATGAAATAATGATAATTATTACTACATATCTAGAATCTGTAACAAGTATACAAAAATGATTTTTTAAAAGTATGAATAAATTACCTACTTATCTGGAAGCACTTCATGGATGAGTTGTGGTTTCAAAAAACTCAGGATGGGATTCATCTCACCTACACATAGACACCTATAATGTAAACACCTGCGTCTGAATTACTCACTTAGACATCTTTGTACAGTTAAAGAAGAGAAATAGGTGCTTTTATGGTCCGATTTGTCTTACCTATCTTAGAAATGTATTTTAGAAAGAAGTGATTTATCCCTACAAGTGCCTGTATCTCCCAGCTATAAAAAAAGCTTATGGTGGCATTTACATTGTCAGACAAATCTTTTTGCAACAACTTATAAATCCAGGATAGCAGTAACTAAAAGCTGCTTGTTTAAAGTCCTGTTTCTTGTTTCAGGCATAGGTATGGAGGAAGGAATCTCTTAACAACTGTCTTTGACCTTCTACAAGTTCCAGTGGGACCGTTAGACCAGCCATTTTATTTTATTTTATATTATTTTATTTTATTTTATTTTATTTTAGTGTCATTGTTCCTAATTTCTGTTGTTGGCCCCATCATGTACTTCCTACATACTACTCCACAAACCACTTACTTCCCTCTTGCCCTCCTAACTGAGATAAATAGTGTATTTGTCTTTTCAAGAGATGCCTGAGGAAACATTCTTTAAAGTCCATAAAAGTGAACTGAGCTCTTCCTCATCTACAGCAATTCAGATATTATAAAAAGAACTGCTAAGCTCTTGAAATTGTATTTGAGGTTTTGAGGAAAGGAATGTAATGAAACTGAACTCTGTTAGTGCTGTTTTAGTAAGAGGTCAAACAATTCACAACCACTGAAGGTGGGAAAGCCAAATGTGGGGCTTTGGTCTATTCCACCTTGCTCGTTCCCTCCAGAAGACAAATGCTCAGTCCCATCTACAGTTTATGCAGAGCTATGTCCAGCTGTAGACCTGTCATCACCTTCTCCCATGGGAGACTGCTCCAGAGCTAAGGGGTCTCACAGACAGAACAGTCCTCCAAGGAACTGGCTAAAATTTTATTTTCTTTGTGTTGCCTCATGGTCTGTATCTAGAATTACAATAATTGGGGGGGGGGGGGGGGGGGGGGAAGGGGGGATATTTTCCTTTTTGTTAAAAACACAGGTGCTTTCAGGAAGCTATGTATTTCAGTAATTTCTTTTCTTAGACGGTCAGGTTGGTGGCTAAGCCAGTTTTCTGAGCTTTTTAGCATACTTCTGTGGCTAGTTTCAGACAACAGGAGACCAATATAATAGTGCACTTCATTAGATGACTATTTTATGAATTGCAGCATGAAATGAAACGTATTTCTCCATGCTAATAGTGAACTACCACACTTCTTACTTAGTTTAAATAACCAATTTCCTGTCAAATTGCTTATGAAATACAGGGAAATAAGCGTATCGTATTTACCTTTTAGCACCTAATACTGAAATATAAGAGTCGTAGAAGCCTTGGCTGGCTTTTATATTGACATTCCTTTTTTCTCTCTCTCTCTCTCTCTTTGTTCAGTGGAAATTAACCTGACAAATGATTATTATGTAAGTGGAGGTGGGTTAGACACCATATTCAAAGCAAGCAAGATCACTTTTCACTGGGGAAAATGCAACGTGTCATCAGATGGATCAGAACATAGTTTAGAAGGACAAAAATTTCCTCTTGAGGTAAAGTACAGAATAGATTTTGACGATTTTGACGATTTGACATTCTGCAAAAAGTAATACTGTTTACTAAATACCTTTATTTATCACTTGATTGAAGTCTATTTTCAAATATAATCATTCACTTAAATCCAAATTAATATTTGAATGATGCATTTTAGAAGGGCAGCATAAGGCGTTATTCTGTGGCACGTTGAGAATGTCTAAAGTGTGTGCTTTCGCACGTCTTCTAAGATGACATTAGAATTTGGTTCTGCTAATCTGACAAAGTTCAAGCTCCCACTAACAGTTAAGCTCCTATGAGTTTGGCCCATCATATTCCACAGCAGTCCATTGTTTAAAGTGAAAATGGACTTTTCAAAGCTGGGGCTTTGCTGAGAGCCCATGGGAGCTGCTGGGCCTTACCGAAACAAATTATGGCCCATGTTGCTGGGCTGGAAAGAGCTGGCAACGGCGTGCCAGGAGCCACCATGTGAGAGCAGGTCCTGGGTGCGGCCACATTCACAGGCAGCCAGGCCAGCGTACCCCTGGCTGGTTTGGCAGAATAGCTTGCAGCAGCATGGGGATGAGGTGGAGGAGAGGAGCAGCTCTCTGAGATTCACGAGGGCACTCTGCAGACCAAACTGTCAACCCTCAACATGGTGTTGTGATCATCTTCCAGTTAAAAAGATGTAGTTGTGGTAGGCAACCGTGCTGCTCCTCACTTCAAGCACTTTGGACTTCTATGTGAGAGCAAAGCAATAGAGCCAAGGCTGTCCTATACTCCATGGAGAGCTGTGAGCCAGGAGCTTTCCTTTACAGTGTCGTTTCCTTTACTTCATTACCCATTTAAAAATTCCCACTCACACTCCACCTGTCCTGCCAAGGCATTGAAGAGAATGTTCTCTTCCGTCATTATCACACAAAAAGCTAGCAGGAGCAGGACGCTCCCCCCATTCATGTTGGTGACCCGGCACTGGAGGAGATTTCCCAACTGCCTCCGGAGAAAGAGAGGAAGGGGTGCAACAAACCCAGTGCCCATGACAGCAGCCAAATGTGGGCACAAAATACCTGGTAATCTTTTATTACCAATGCTTCACTACACTTACTGCAAGGCAGATGCGGTAGGGACATCTTGCCTTCTTATTCATGTTTTACCACTGATTTCAAGATTCATCTCACCTGAGTACTCTAGGTTAGATGTCCAGTATCAGCAAGTTATCTTGGTTTACTGTATTATCCATGGAGAGCGTTGTGCTCCTTGAAAGGATAACTCCTGCATACTTAGTGGTTTTCCAGGAGAGACTGTTTTTAGATAGCTAACAGCTGATGAATTCCATTCTATATCTTCAGATAACGCATGTGAGATAGATAAAAAATCCATATATTTGTAATTAAATTTATTGCTTGGACATTTTTTCTCAAAATGGGAATGTAAATAACTGCATTGATCAGTTTTTTTATTTTTTGTATATATAACATTTGAATACATTTTTATTTGCAGATGCAAATCTACTGCTATGATGCAGATCAGTTTACAAATTTCGAAGAGGCAATTAAAGGAAATGGAAAGTTAAGAGCTTTATCAATTTTGTTTGAGGTAAACAAAGTATATCTTTGTGTCATTAAACAAGCTTTGAAACAGCAGATGTTCAAACTGAATTTAACTGGTTCCAATGTGTGATCACTGAGTTAAAAATTTGCATATATCTTTCTAATTTATTCTTACAGAAAAGCAAATGGGCAAAATACATTTGCTCTGCTTTAAGTCATCTAGAATTTTGGTGGTAAACTGCAGTTTTCAATTTTTTTTCATGAAGCCTGTACTGTTAAAAAAATGCAATTTCTTTTTAACAGATTGGAGTAGAAGATAATCCAGATTATAATCCAATCATTAATGGAGTAGATAGTGTTAGTCGTTTTGGTAAGTCTGCCTCCATGTTTTATTGATTACTGATTAGACTAAATTCCATTTCAGTGTAATTATGAAACCTTAAAGACATCGGGGAGCATGGGTCTCTAGAGCTCAGCCGTGTCTATTTTGTCAGAAACAACAGAAGTCATCTGGATAGACTAGAGAGCTGGGCAATCACCAACTGTATGAAATTTAACATGAGCACGTGCCAGTTTCTGTACCTGGGACAGGGTAATCCTGGTTATACGTACAAATCAGGGGACAAGAGGCTGGAGAGCAGCCCCATGGAAAGAGATCTGGGGGTTTGGGTTGATGGCAAGTTGAATATGAGTCAGCAGTGTGCCCTGGCAGCAAAAAGGGCCAACCGTGTCCTGGGGTGCATCAAGCACAGCATAGCTAGCCGGTCGAGGGAGGTGATTGTCCCACTCTACACTGCACTGGTGCTGCCCCACCTCAAGTACTGTGTGCAGTTTGGGGCACCTCAGTATAAGAAGGATATCAAACAGAGTGCGTCCAGAGAAAGGCGACCAAGATGGTGAAAGGTCTTGAGGACAAGACTTATAAAGAGTGGCTGAGGTCACTCAGTTTGTTCAGCTTGGAGAACAGAAGGCTGAGGGATGATCTCATCGCAGTCTACAACTTTTTCAAGGGGGGCAGTGGAGGTGGAGGTGCTGATCTCCTCTCTCTGGTGACCAGCAATAGGACACAAGGAAATGGAATGAAGCTGTGTCAGGGGAAGTTCAGACTGGACATTAGGAAAAGGTTCTTCACTGAGAGGATGGTCAGTCACTGGAACAGGCTCCCTAGGGAAGTGGTCACGGCACCAAGCTTGTCAGAGTTCAAGGAGTGTCTGGACAATGCTCTTAGTCATATGGTTTAGTTTTAGGTAGTCCTGCAAGGAGCAGGGAGTTGGACTCAATGATCCTTACGGGTCCCTTCCAACTTGAGACGGTCTATGATTCTATGATTTATTTACCCCAAGACTGAATATTTGTAACAGGAGCAGTAAGTGTAAATGCATAAATATAACTATCATGAGGAATTTGCAGCTCTTTAAATGCTAAATCAAGAGAAATGTCTGGTTTATTCTGTGAGTTTTCTTAATCATACATTTCTGGATTTTTATATGTGGTTGGAAGCCAAATGACCCTGTTGCAGCCATCCAAGATGTGTCTTACAAGCATGAGACCATATGAATATCAGTATTCAGTAGACTTAGCAGAGATTAATTATTTTTTCAGTAGGTCCTGTGTAAATCTGAAATAATCCAATTATATTATATTTGCACTAGCATTATTCAAACCAAATGTTGTTTTAGAATTCCTCGCAGTTCCACATCAGAGCACGTGGACTTCAGGGTGGTGCATGAGGAGATCTGGGCTCTGTTTCTAACTCAGTTTCATGGTGGCTTTGCAGAAGAATAAACATGAATGAGCACTGTCTTAAACAGGGATATTCTTTTACATCATGGACATGACCTTAAGTAAATGGCTAACTTTGTCTCAGTTTTCCAGTATGTAATGATGCTTGAGCTTTGTAAAGCCCCTTAAGATCGATAGGTTGAAAGTGTAAAAACCTATTAGTCCACTATTTTAAAAGCTTTCCAAAGTATGACACTAAAATCAAGATTGTTTTCTCCAGAAAACAAACACCATTCAAAAAATATAAAAGGGAGCAACTTTCATAAATTACAAAGACAGAGGAGGGGGAAATGTAAAGCAGTTAAGATTCATTATCTTGGTGTGCCATCTTCTATGAAACCCAAAGGAGAATGAGTAATACATCAAGGCAGATACTGTCCTACAGCCTTGGAAGGAGCTGTAAAACTACCAGCAGCAAGATTCAAGATACAGCCACTACATGGCACTTCAACAATGAGTAGAATATCGTTTTCATGAATAAAATGCAAATGAGCTCTGAAAATTCAGGTCATGACTAAATCAAGTTGTTCCTCCTGAAGAAGAGTGAATAGCACACAATATGTCCTTGTCTGCGATGTACGTGATCTGTCCTTGTCAGTCATATCTGTATTGTGCTTATTTGAATCTCAGTTGTTGAGTTCTCAGGCTCTGCAGAGGAGCAGCCCTGTTCCTTCCGGACAAACTCTCTGTTTCTCATCATTCTTTGTAGGTGTTTGATTTTAGAATCTAGGTTGTCAATCACTTTAAAGGGCTTTAAAATCACTTTAAAATCCAAAGTTGCAAAATGTATAGCAGAATTCTTACTATAAATGAGAAGTTTCATGTCCCCAAGCATCTACATAAAGTGGACTGCCCAGATATTTTTATTGAAGGAAGAATGTGTTAACTAGACACGTACCAGATAGCAATGATAGCTGCTGTCTGAAGGTTGATTAACATGTTGACAGGAGAAATAGAAGGATGGGCTTTGCTCGGCACTGCTAAATGTTCCCCTTTCATGACTCATGAGTTAAACCTTAACTCAGTGGAACAGTCACTGTACAGAAGAAAAGCATCAATTAATTGTTATAAACTGTTAATGTAATTTGCTGTTCTCACCAAATTTGTAAGGAATTATGAAGACAAAGACAAGTCAGAAATCCGTACAGGGCTTAAGAAGTAACATATCTGTAAAACCACAAGTTAATGCACAGTCTGAAAATTCATTAGATATTCATAAGTGAATATTTATCAAATAAGGAAAAATTTAAAGTCAGTAACTTTAGATTGAAATAACGTATATAAGGATCTACATTATTCCAAGGTGTAAAAAACAACTATTATTTTGGATGACAATAAGGCAGATAATTGTCACAAGATTGATAATTGTCACAGTATGAAAAAATCTGCATTGAGGAAGTTGGTACCATTTCTGCTGATTTTTGTTGCTGGACCCTACTGCCATACCACCACAAACTTAGCTTTCTGTGGATGGACTCCCAGCAATTGCTCATGCATGCTCCCAGCTGACAAGGTACCAGGTAAACCGCTGGCCTGAAAGGCGTGATACTATTTTCACAGGACAATAAACAGAATAGTCACACTCTCCTGGAGGAGGTCTTTGCATCCTTCTCTGCTTTGTGTAAAGCTGTTACAGTTTTTTACTGTATTATTACCATTTTTAAAATCCCTGTTCCACAGAAATTCTGCTTCTGCCATCATGAGTAATACAACTCTCAGGTCTAACATGGTGACAATTCCCCAGGCAGTGAATTTCTGCAGAGGTTAAGATCCTGTGAGAAACTCAACAACTTGACCAAATTCAGGGAGACTTTGAAGCCATGTCATGAGACCAAGAACAGAGATTTAATATATTTTTTCTTTGAAGTTCATGGGTGAGACAAAGATTTGGCATCTTGGACATTTACGAGTAAACTTACAGGTGAACAAATTCTTGTGAACCAATGTACTGATTACTTTATTTATTACTGGAGTAACTCATTACACCTTCCCAAGTAAACAAAGTTGTTATTGAACAATACTTATTCAAACTAAATAGAAAAGGCTCAGCAATTTATTTGTACCCTAGTCTCTCTGGAGGTCAAATTTTGAATAGCCTCAACATTAGCATGTTCCTATAATGGTAACTCTTTTGGAGAGTGTGATTTCTATTTATTCATTGCTTCAGCAGTATTTTAACTACCTGACTCTAATTTTTTTTTTTTTTTTTCCAGGAAAACAGGCTGCCTTAGAACCATTTATTTTACTGAACCTTTTGCCAAATGCAACAGACAAATATTACACTTATAATGGGTCTTTATCAACTCCTCCCTGCTCTGAAACAGTTGAATGGATTGTGTTTAAAGATACCATTAGTATTTCTGAAGACCAGGTAATGCATTTAATGTATTAAAACCAAACAATTGTACATAATATCAAAGAAAAACAGTTGCCATGTATATGGTGAAAGCTCATGGCATTCATTGGCAGCCCAACAACCTGGCTTTTCTTTTAGCTAGTTTTAAATTTTTCGTGCAGCCATTAAATTAGAAAGCATATCTATTACTTTAGTGTGTTATCTTTTCCTTTTTTTAGTTCAGGACTAGATTCTGAGTAATTTCTTGCCTTAGAAGGGAGTAAGAACACACTTCTAACTCTGCAGGCTGTCTGGACTTCTAGCCCGGATAGAGAGGAGTGCAAAACACTCTTTCCATGTTCCCCCAGCTAAATTATGGTGACTGGGCAGAGCATCGCTACAACAGCAGAGTGGTTGAGAAATACAGGTGGAGTAAACCATTAGATACACTGCTGGTACAGAGGAACAAAAGTTCAGTGCCACCCGGGAGAACTCAACTGGGAGACTTTACCCAATATCTTTTCCCCAGGGTTTTTGCCTGTTAGCAGAATCTGCTTACTTTGTAATTACTTCTGACTTCTTTTTTTTCTCACCTCTTCTAGTTAGCTGTATTCTGTGAAGTCCTTACAATGCAGCAGTCTGGCTATGTTATGCTGATGGACTACCTGCAAAACAACTTTCGAGAGCAGCAATATAAGTTCTTTGGGCAAGTGTTTTCCTCTTACACTGGGCAAGAAGAAATTCATGAAGCAGGTATTTACTGAATAGTCATTCCTCTCTTCACAGGCTGAAAGACAATTTTCAGTAAAAGATTCATCCTAGTATGAAGATACTCATTTTAAATTGTGTAGAAAGTAGCATGCTGTATTATTACTCATGAATCTATCACTGCAGAGAAAAATACTAGCAATCATAAAACATGTCAGATTAAATGGAGTGGAAAATTAAATGCTTGTCTTGACCAAACGTTCAGTGAAGATCACGTCAGTTCAAGCTTTCTTGCACTGCCCTTTTAATGTGTTTCAGACTTAAACAAAGCTGCCTTTTCAGGGGCTGCAAGAGGATTGTGTTTTACAAACCTATTTGGTTCTTTGTTGTGTAATGTGGATGCTTTTCCAACAGAGGCTGAAGTGAGGTCACCAAATTCATTTCACATAGTCTCCTGAGAAAGTGATAGATGGAGAGAATCCCAGAAGCCAGACTCTGTTCTCTGTTTTACCTAAAACCTCAGGGAAGTTTGTAAAGGTTATATGACCAAAACAGTACCTTATGTAATGAGAAACAAGATCTAGCACTAAATATGGAAGTCAATGATGTCTATACTCACAAGCAGAGAAGAATAAATAGTAAACATCTCATTTGGGGGTATTATGTTGCTACTTGGGTGGGGATACTACAGATTCTTAAACTCAGCTGCACTGAATTGTGCTTAATTAGTCGTAGACAGATGACCAAAGCATGCAGTGCAGGTGTTCTCCAGATTAGAAATAAATGTGGTTTCTTTCTAATTCCCCTTGGTTGAGTGGATTTTTTTTTTTCCTACTGGAAGGATCCTGTGTATGAAACTTGCATACAAGCTAGGGGATGTTCATCATTCCGAGCTGCCAGAGGGCTAGATTCCCTGCACAAGTATATCACACTGTGTCACCACAGCGCTGCACAGGATAGCTTTACTGCTTCATTTCTATAACCAGTCAGTGATGCTTCTGTTTTGACCTCAGCTTGTCATGAACTCCTCAGATGTGTGCCCAGGATATGAATTTTTTTGCATTGGTCTAAGCCAAGAAATATCTATTCTGGCAGGGCTGTTTTGTTTAGGTACTAAGTAGCACTTGAAATTTTGAAGCTTGGAGAAGGAGTGTGGGATTAAGCTGCAGCAATCAAGCAAATTATCACAATTAAATAATTTTTTGTTTCCAAATAGATGGGCATTGTTTATTTGGCTTACCTTAAAGAAAGATCATCCTTCCCCAAATCCCTCTGTTCAGTGAAGGTCTCTGGGAGACAGGTCACTGTAATACAGACCACCTTTTCTTATGTCCATGTTGTCAGAAGGAAATGAATCTTCTCAGTCCTTTATAAATAGGCATCAATCTACAGTGAAGAATTGTCATATGCAAAGGACCTTTGAAGACAGAGATGGGGACTTCTTCTGCCACCTGCAATCCACTTGCCTCCCAGGTGGTTGCACTACAGCCGTAACCTTGGCCTTAACCCTTCAGCTCAGTCACTGCAGTAGAAGGAAGCTACTTTCAGCTGTGCCATCCTAATCTAGATTTTACATAGAGACTGACAAGAAAAGCTGGATAATACTGTTTAAGACAGGCCCCTGCTTCCTTCTGTCCAGTCCATGTGCTGACACCTGAAGGAGCTTTCCACATGCTGTCCAAAGTAGTGTGTGCATTAAAACTGCATAGGAGGTTGCTTCCAACCAGTTCCATTTCTGCACTATATCAAAGAGAGATTTTGTGAATCTTCTGTTTTATCTGTGAGTTTGGTATCCCTACAGATAAGGAAAGAGTGTCCAGCCTAAAGATATTAGGATCCTTTTCTGCATTGAGTTATACCATTTAAAATTAGAAGGCCCTTCCACTTCAGGTAATGATAAAATACGTTGTACAGAGCATCCAAAATTTCTCTGTGTGTAGACTTGTATAATACCAAACAAATGGGTTTCAATCGACTGAGTTTAAGATAAAAGTGTCCTGCACTCACATTACTGTGTCAGCAAACACATGCAGTATTTATTCCAAACTAGGTCTTTAAAGTAACAAATTGTAGGTTAAAAATTCTGGTTTGGCCATAAATGAAGAGGGACAGAAAGGGATCACTAAAATTTCAAGTCTTCCTGTATATATATTTCACATTTCTGTTAATATCTATGTGCACTATGTAAATGCAATAACATCACGTACACATACCTATACATATTTACGTACACACACATATATACGCACACAAATGCAATTATAGGATTTGTTTAATTTACAACATTAGAGGAGCATAGATATTTTCACCTCCATTTTAAGAGAAAGTAAATAAAAAGCCCTAGGAATCATTAAATTTAAATGTTGAGATGTAAAAACTGTAACATGAATGCCTAAGTGCCCAAGAGTAAATAGGGTTATGTATTTCATATTTAATATTGCAAAGTTCTTGTAGTCAACTGAGAAAAAATAATCTTTGAAATCCCTTTAGACGACGCAAGAGAAATGAAAAGAGTGGGTCTTACTCAAGTAGATAACTGAAAGACTATTTTGTGTTGTGAAACCTAGGATCCCAATTTTCTCCTGTTGGATTCAGTGTAGACTCTCATTAGGCAGCAGGATTAAGTGCTTGATTTATTGCTGTTGTTAATACATGGCATTTCTTAAGCAGAGCTAAGTTTCCTTAGAAGAGCTAAAAGAATCCTTCTATTCAATTATAAACTAATTTCAGCAATATATTGTCAGAAATTTTTCACACAGTGACAACCTCAACATTCTTGGCGTACAAGCACTGCCCTACTGAGGACATGGGAGATACTTTGTTCCCCAAGCCTGATTAGTGATACATATAATTTTCCTATGTGATATGTATGTATGCATACATGTATGTATATATTTAAGAAGAAGATTAAAATAGCTAATCCTTACAGACATACTTGACAATTCAACTCAAAAAGCGTTTTGAAATTGTAATGCTTTATCTCCACCAACCTCAGCTGGCATGAAAATCCATTTATAATAGAAATCATTGTTTATTCCTATAAACCTGAGAACCATCATGGTAGCTGCTGGGCCCATTGCATAACTTCCCATCCGCTCCACAATTCTAGTAATGCCCTGTGAGTAAGTGCAGAAACACGATTCTTGTTAATCTTCCTGCATTTAGTAAAGACATAAAAAACAATGGGTACTTAAAATTGAAGACTGACAGTACAAAATCATAAAATCATAGAATCATTTAGGTTGGAAAAGACCTTTAAGATCATCAAGTCCAACCGTTAACCTAGCACTGCCAAATCCACCACTAAACCATGTCCCTTAGCACCACATCTGCACATCTTCTAAACACCTCCAGGGATGGTGACTCCACCACTTCCCTGAGCAGCCTGTTCCAATGCTTGACAACCCTTTCAGTGAATAAATTTTTCCTAATATCCAATCTAAACCTCCCCTGGCTCAACTTGAGGCCATTTCCTCTTGTCCTGTCACTTGCTACTTGGGAGAAGAGACCAACACCCACCTCACTACAACCTCCTTTCATGCAGTTGTGGAGAGCAATAAGGTCTCCCCTCAGCCTCCTTTTCTCCAGGCTAAACAACCCCAGTTCCCTCAGCCGCTCCTCATAAGACTTCTGCTCTAGATCCTTCACCAGCTTCGTTGCCCTTCTCTGGACATGCTCCAGCACCAGAATGTCTCTCTTGTAGTGAGGGGCCCAAAACTGAACACAGTGTTCGAGGTGCGGCCTCACCAGTGCTGAGTACAGGGGCACGATCACTTCCCTGGTCCTGCTGGCCACGCTATTTCTGATACAAGCCAGGATGCCATTGGCCTTCTTGGCCACCTGGGCACACTGCTGGCTCATATTCAGGCAGCTGTCAACCAACACCCCCAGGTCCTTCTCTGCCAGGCAGCTTTCCAGCCACTCTTCCCCAAGCCTGTAGTGTTGCATGGGGTTGTTGTGACGCAAGTGCAGGACCCAGCACTTGGCCTTGTTGAACCTCATCCAGTTGGCCCCAGCCCATCGATCCAGCCTGTCCAGATCCCTCTGCAGAGCCTTCCTGCCCTCAAGCAGATCAACACTCCCACCCAACTTGGTGTCGTCTGCAAACTTACTGAGGGCGCACTCGATCCCCTCATCCAGGTCATTGATAAAGATATTAAACAGAACTGGCCCCAACACAGAGCCCTGGGGAACACCACTTGTGACCGGCTACCAACTGGATTTAACTCCATTCACCACAACTCTTTGGGTCCGGCCATCCAGCCAATTTTTTTATATATTGGTAAAAAATATTTCTCAACCTGTTTCCCATGCAAAATACAACTGCATAAAGCTCAGCAGCTATTTTAGTTAAATTATCTTGCAAGACCAGGGGTAAGGACTCATGCCCTTACCATTTCACATACCACAGACGACATAAATTAGCTGTAACCATTTTCAGATTCTCTCAAGACATTTCCTCTTGTGCAGGATACTTTCTACTCTGCAGGGCTGCGGGGCGGCCTCTGTGAGGAGAGGTCGGGGCTGCCCCGTGCTGGACACAGCCGGTTCCAGCCGGCTCCAACTGACCCACCGCAGGGCACGGCTGAGCCCCTCGGCCACGACGGCAGCGCCTCTGGGAAAACATATTTAAGAAAGGGCAAAACACTGCATGGCAGTGAGGAGTGAAGAAAAAAGTGTGAGAAACAGCCCTGTGACACCAAGGTCAGAAAAGGAGGAGGAGGAGGTGCTCCAGGTGCCGGAGCAGAGATTCCCCTGCAGCCTATGGAGAAGACCATGGTGAAGCAGGTTGTCCTGCTGCAGCCCATGGAGAGCCCAAGGAGGAGCAAGCTCCTGGCAGGAGCTACGGCCTGTGGAGAGGAGCCCATGCAGGAACAGGTTTTCTGGCAGGATCTGTGACCCCATGGGGGACCCACACTGTAGCAGTCTTTTCCTGAAGGACTGTACCCCATGGAAAGGACCCATGCTGGAGAAGTTCATGAAGGACTGTATCCCGTGTGTGGGACCCCATGCTGGTGCAGGGGAACAGCATGAGGAGGAAGGAGCAGCAGGGACAAAGTGTTACGAACTGACCACAACCCCCATTCCCCATCCCCCTGTGCCACTCGGGGTGGGGAGACGGAAGAGTCAGAAGTGAAGCTGAGCCTGGGAAAAAGGGAAGGGTGGGGAGAAAGTGTTTTTAGTTCTGTTTTTGTTTCTCACTATCCTACTCTGTTTTAATTGGTGATAAATTAATTTCCCCAAGTCAAGTCTGTTTTCCCATGACAGTGATTAGTGAGTGATCTCCCTGTCTTTATCTTGACCCATGAGCTTTTTCATCTTATTTCCTTCCCCATCCTGCTGAGGAGAGTGAGTGAGAGAGAGGCTGGGTGGGCACCCAGTGGCCAGCCAAGGTCAACCCAGCACACATATTTACTGTGCTGCTCCATCTCCATCATAGAGATAGAGTAGACTGGGAATATTGAAGAACTACTTTTTGCCACACACTGTGGCAGGGAGCTGAAAAGCCCTTGAATGTCTTAATGTAGCCCTTGAATGTCTTAATGTAAATGAAGTGATTTTGCGGCTTCTACAATTGAAAATCTGGATTTGAAAGACAAAAATTTCGAACCCAGATTCAACTAAAAGTAGAAGAAAGCAACAAATGTGGAAAAAAAAATAATTTGAGTTATCCAGTGCTGCCTCAGAACTACACCTAGTTTTATTCCAACTGTGTCAAGCTCAGAGAAGCTTAAATCCAGGCTTTTTTTTTTTTTTTAGTATGTATCTGAATAAGCCAAATTTGGGCAGCTTATAAAGGTCTTTTTGTCAAAAACACAGCCCAGGCAGTTTTTGACAATGATTTGGCTAATGTACCCTGGTGCTTCCCGATGATGCAATTCAATTTAGATTAAAAACGTCTAAGTTATATGGGTAGCATTTTATTCCACAGAAGACTAAGCAAAGATAGGTGCATTATCATGATCTGATATGCAAAACCAGCACCTAAGTACTCGCCTGGGAAAGCAGAGACCTGAATTCAAGCCCAGCAGGGCTTGAATAGGTCCCTGACTTCCTGTGAATAGTGTTTTGCTGCTTGAGACTTGTAGTCCAGTTGAATATCTGTGACTTCAGACTAGTAACAGACTCGAGAACTCCCTTTCTTGCAGTCTCTTTGCCCAGATTTTCTAAAAGTCAGTATCAGAGCAGAAGTCTTTAATTAGATAAGTTGTTATGTGATCTCCTTGCTTTTCCCAGCCTCTGGAGAGGAAAAATGGGAAAAGGCAGGAGCAAAGTACCTCTGTGTTACCAAGACGGGCAGCAAAGGAAAGGAAACAGCACAGGCAGGGTGACTGATGAAGAGGCATCAGAAGAAGGGCAAGAGACAATAGCCTGGGAAGGAATCAAGGTGAAATAATATGCAGATGACTGTCATGTAGGAATATTGTTGGTCATTGCTGAGAGGAACAGGACCAAGCATCAAAAGGAGAACAAAAGGGAAGATAACTTTTTTCTTGGAAAAAAATGGTTGGAAGAACCATCTGGAAAATAAAACAGAGTGAAACTGAGATAAATAATATTGGAGACACCAATCTTGTACCTTTAAAAGTTTTATAATACTGCTCAGTTAGTCTGAATACAGTCAGAGATTTCAGAACCAAATTCACTCACAGATGAAAAAGAGGAAGGGAGGATAGTAGAGAAGAGTTTGGAACAGGGAGAAGCTTGGTACTTATACTATGAGAAAACGTTTGAAGAGTTATTTTAAACACCTTAGAAAAGAAATAGCTGAAGAGTGTTTTGATTCATTAGAAAAAAATGAAATCAGTGTTTAAGTCATCTGCCTTAATTCTCAGAATTGAGACGGGAATCATCTTTGCTGGTCTAATGATTTCCTTTTGCCATCTGGTGGAAATGGGCTGGAATGACACGTTTTAGTAATGGAATGGAGTGTACACAACTTGAGATTTGTATTTTCTTTTTAATTTGCTCTTCTTTTACTGAAATAATTCAGTGTAATGAATAAAATAGTGTCAGATACATAGCACAGTAGATTCAAAGCCTGGCAAGCTACAGAATTCAACTAAATTACACGGACTAATACTGCTTCTACCCTTAGCTCACACACACACACAAAAAGAAAAGCAAAAAAAAATCGCTGATTACTTTCCATTGACTAGCTCAGACCAGAGCTGCTCAAAATTGCCCACTTGCGTACAGAACGGAAGAAATTGTTTTTCAAAATATTTTTGAGGGGTTTGAGTGCCCTCATGTGTTCAAGTGGCAAATTGCAAAGTTAACGGAAAGAATTTTTTTCCTCTCTTTCAAAATGCAGTATTGTCTGCCAAAAGCGTAGTATCATGGTGTTGGCTTCCTTTGAAAGTCCAAAGAATCTACACTTGTTTTCTTAATTAGCTAGAAAGTTTGTTTGTTTGCTTTTGCTAGATACTCAAAGTTTGTTTTAAACAGATTCTGAGATTTGAAAAATATGTTTCTTCATTTATACTAAATAGGGAATTATTATGTAATTACTTGTGCAAAAGTTAAGCTAAAAGTTTTGTAATAAAAATAGATCCATCTAATCATTTTAATATGTGAGGTTTAATTCAATTGTTGAAAGATTCAGAGTAAACTTCATGTACTCTGATCAGTGATTTTGACAAGTCTAATAGATTAAATAAAGCAGTAGAAATGAGGTAATAAGTGAAGCAATAGACTGGGTAATATGCCTTTTCAGTACATACAAAAGTGCATATGAAAGGAAATTCAGTACATGAGAAAGGACTTTCCCAAAAGCTAGGGCAGGGGCAGATAGCCACTCTGAGCATTTCAACCAAAGTTCAAAAACCATGCAATTTCAAAGAGAGAAGAAGAGGGATTTCTAACAGGCAATGTCAGGGACCCCGGCCTTTATTCTGAGACATCAGAACAAATCTAGTTGCTGTGCGCTCAAGTTGGGAACCAAAAGTTAGTGAACACTTTTCACAGTCATCTCCATTCTTCAGTGCTGTCTGAAGACATGGTTCCCCCACCAGCAGAGGGGATGATGAGGGCAAAGAAGGAGAATGGGGTCTCGGCCCAAACCCAAACCAGCCATGAATGACAGAATTGTATATGATGTTGCTTTTTTTTCATGTATCACAACTTACTGGTCATTTTTCAGTGAGCTTCATCTAAATAATTTTCATTTTCTGCTAATGTAAATTTTTCATACAAGTTAATCTACCTTTGACCTTGTATATTATTTTTAAGCCACACACAGGTACTTGGGCAATTTAAAAAACAAATGTCAGAGTTTCAGTAAATTTCTAGCACACTGGTAATCAGTACATCTGTATGTCTAGAAAAGTATCAAAACGTTCATTTTACTTGAATGAGATGAAAAGATTATTGGAGGGGAAAGGCTGGAAGACATGCAAGAGTACCTGCCTGACCAGACTTCTGGAGTGCAGGTTCCAAGCTCACAAAGGTGTGCATGAGCCAGGCCCAGGACTGCAACAGTCTGATCAGACTTCTTCAGCAGATGGTGCCTTAAAATATAATAACATGAAATCACTACCAGCTAACCTAATCATGTCTTAGCCTCTCCCCATTTGCCTTTTGTCACTTCTTTAGGTACTAGAAAAAGATTCTAACATCCCTGAGAGGAAATTCGAGTGTGATAGGTTTACCTTTAACCTTTAAAAACAATCTATCATAGATTCCAGTCTATTATAGCTGGTAAAAGAGTGTGCAGCTCTTCTAATGCTACTCTGATAAACCCATAAAGACAGAGTACTAGAGATTTTTTTCATCTCCAGCACATATATATGAATCTTTATGTTTTGTGGTTTATATTTTATTTCTTGGGAACTGGAGATTAATATTTCACAAAAGATGCTATAAAAAAGGAGGGAAAGGGGACTCAGTCCTCAAATTAACTTGCTTTTGAAAATCTAGTATTAAAATACCGGTTCTGTTTATAGTGCATGGCATCTGTAAAATATAAACAGATATTTTAGTGGAAAGCTAAAAATGAGGCACATGAAAGACTTGCATTAATTTTCTCAGGAGGGGGCTCAAGATCTTAGTAGAGTCATTTGTACCATTTAATAAATATCATATTCTTTCCTCTTTTCTTTCTTCCAGTTTGCAGCTCAGAACCTGAAAATGTTCAATCTGATCCAAAGAATTATACTAGTCTTCTCGTTACATGGGAAAGACCTCGGGTTGTATATGACACCACAATTGAGAGATTTGCTGTCTTTTATCAACAATTGGATGGAGAAGACCAGACTAAGCATGAGTTTCTGACAGATGGGTATCAGGACTTGGTAACTGTAAACTCTTCAAGTTTCATACAAAGCGGTGATGGCAAAACACTCACTGTTAATTATCTTAAGGGTTTAAACAGTAGCTTGGAGCTGAATCAATAAAAATTTCTTCTTTGGCTGCAGCTCACAGAAGCTGTACTTCATTTTTTGGCTGTGAAGCCACAAAGACAATTTAAAAAAAAAAAAAAAAAAAAGGCCTCTCTTGCCCAGAAGAGAGAAAGCTTTCGCAGATTGCTGTTCTGATTTGCCTATAATATCCCCAAAAGTTTATGGCCATGTCAGTCTCAGAGCTCCTTAGCCATAAAACCCTTAGTCAATTAATAGTGATCTGTAATTCATTGCTCACTGATGTGCGAAGAATGACCCACACAAGCAACTAGTATGATTCAGTACAATCATACTGCTATAAATATTAAGTTACTGATTACAGTTTCATGGTATTTTACTAATGTGATCTGTTCCTCTAACCCTCTTTAAAGACTCATAATTTATCAGAGATAATGTTACCTAAACTAGTGTTCAGCATTAAATAATTACATAGTTTGGTATCCTCCATGTAAAAGTTCACAAGATTTTTTTTAAAGTTGACAAAAACATTTGTGACGGTAAAATATAAAAAGCATAAGTTAGAGTCCTAGAAGAAAAGAGCAGTATGGTTCATATGAAAAATGTGTTATGAAAAAAATTAACATTTCCAAATATTTGATACTTATTTGCAAGTAAATGATTAAACATGGTTTTTCTTTTAGGGGGCTATTCTAAATAATCTGCTGCCCAATACAAGTTATGTTCTTCAGATAGTTGCTGTTTGCTCTAATGGTCTATATGGAAAATACAGTGACCAAGTCATTGTTGATATGCCTTTAGAGGACCCAGGTAAGTGGTCTTTTGAGCTTAGTGATCACTTTTAGCTGAAAATCTGTATTTGAAGAAGTAGTTTGTTTGCAAACCAGTTAAAATGCACGACTATCAAAATATGCTAAAATGAAATTTCAAAATCGCTGCAGTTAACCTTCAGCATGTTCTTTGGTACTGATATTTTACATGATGTAATTCTCCATTCCTTGTAAACATTACCTATGAAAGACTGCATGTTAATTTTTTTTAACTCTAAGAATATTCTGAAAAACACCTACCTGATTTCAAATCTCACAAGTGTATCTTTTAGCAATATAACGTAGGGAAATAAAACCATGTTTGGTATTATTTCTCTATGGTTCAAGCATCCTCACAAAATTAATCCACACAGCCAAAGTGTTAAGGAAACAAGTAATACAAACCCAATATATGACTTATAAGTCTGTATCAATTGATTTTGAAATTTGATTTCTTATGATTACTTGGAGTTTGATTTCAAAGGACTTGCGGTGATGGAATTCCCTTGCTTCTTAATGCTGCCTTGCAAAAAATCAAAAGGCCTAACAAACATATCTTACTGATTTCACAGCCAGATTTACTTCTTCCGCCTGCTGGTAAATATGAAATAATTTAAAACTATAGCATGAAGTTTGATCTTGTCCTTAATAATTCCTTAAATTATGTGGAAGTTTTAGCATCAGACCCAGTTCTTATCAAAGTGAGTGAAAGCTGTGTTTTAATGAAGAACCCTATAATTAATCATAGAAAAATAAAAGCCTTTCTGATCATGCAAGAAACCATTTTTTATCTAAGGGCCTGGATTCTTGTTGTTTATTTATGGATTCTGTAAGTTGAATTTTACACTTCATTAAGTCTGTTCAGCTACAGCAAAGTCCTTAGCAATGTTGTGATGCGCTTGGGAAAACAGGTCAGTTTTTCATTTCAAGGGAACCACGTTCCTTTACAGCGAGAAAGAATATGATTCTCAACAATCTCTACCACATGAATTATGAACTAATAATGGCAATAGGTTTATAATAGTGTATTTTTGTCTGAAGAAGGGGGACACAGGTTCCGGTATAATATGTACAAATTTTCCATAAACATTTAACTTGTCTTTCAAACACAAAGTGTTAAGAAGAATGCATTTTTGGAGTCTTATGCTAATATCTACCAGAATTTTCCTATTTCTCTTCAGTTTTCTAAGAAGTCCATGACAAGGTTCTGACATTCTACCTGACATATCACTTTTCTGTTTATCCTTTATCTATGTCTTAGATACTATATTCCTCCACTTCCTTTCCAGAATTTGCTGATTTTGTGGTTTAAGATTTTCTCAGATGAGATTTCATCTACGTATCCCCACATCCATTTCTACATGGAATGACAAATAAGCAGCGTAGTGTTAGCATTATTAAACAATAGTCAGTTCAACAAATCAAATGAGTGCAGTGCTGCCATCACAGCTTTAAAAGCTCAGAAAACAGACATTGCAACAAAAAATCCAATGTGGGTAATATCCGTAGGATAACCCACCTTACTACTACTGTTGTATCCCTGCTGTAAGGATCAGTGAGACTTGGTAGCATACCACCCTGCTGCATGCCATGGCTCCTTCTGGAAGGAAATGTGGATGCAGAGGCAGGGAGGGAGACAGGAGCACTCTGGGGCTGGGTAACCACAGAGCCAGCACTGCAGGCAGCACTGCGCAGTGCACCTGAGGTGTGAGCAGATGCTGCTGGGGAACAAACTCAGCAAGAGGATGGAGGGGCATTTGGCCGTCTGCAGCTGGCCAGCGGTGTAGATACAGCCACTGAGCACGGCATCCCTGTTGTACTTCTGCTGAAGTCAGCAATGGCTTTGCATTCATTTCATTAGAAGGAAGAATGGGGGCCTTGCTTTGGAAATACATACTGGAAAACTCGTTTCACCTTCCAGTATATCAGCAGAAATTTCTCTGAGATTTGTATTCTTAGACAAGAGAATTTGGTGCAATAAATGTTATATTTAGCAGTTCTGAGTGAGGGTCTGATATTCTCATGCCTTTTTACACAGACACACCACTGATTTCTTTTTGTTAAAGAAATGAGAAAATACAACGCAAGGATACCTAGGAGGCATAACAATGTAAAGATGTATCTGTATAAAATATGAACAGGTTACCATAACTGTGAAAATGGTATTTTTGTGTTTTCTGTCATTTGAACATTTAAATATGTCTCCTTAATGTTGCATTAAAGCAGATTAATGTATATAAATATATTCTTATCCTGAGTTTTCTTGTTTTTAAACAAAGCATTGTAAAGAGGAGAGTTAAATAATCTGCATATCAGAACTGTATAAACACCTGGGGTTTTTTTTCAAATTTCAGGCAGTTTGAAAATTTGTTATAGTTTCAGGTCTACCTAAGGTTTTTCCTTTAGTTTTCCAAAAGCTTGAAAACTGAGGAAGATTATTTCAGGTCAAATGAATTGTTTCAAGGATATTTTAAATTAAAAAATAAAAAATAAAAAGAGGGATACGTTTATAAATAAAAATGAAATACCAAAATAAATATTTTGCGTGTTTCAGAAAAACCGTTTCTTTGGAATGCTTCCTATCTGAAATGGACACAAAGTTATTAAATGTACTTTGTGTTCTTTTATTTTCACACTTCCACAGCAGTACATCTGAAAGCTCTGGATGAGGAAAATTCAGGGAAAAATCCCTCCCATGTAATTAGTATGATTACTATGGGTGTACATTGCTCTATAAAATTTAGAGATGCTGTCTCAACCCTGGATATAATTTTAAAATATGATGAAAACTTCCATTCATTTTTAATATTAATGTTTATTTGCATACTTGCTTTTACTAATTATTTACATCTGAATTAACTGTTGCAAATATTGCAAATATTTTCATAATTAATATTTTAATATTGCAAATATTAAACAACAGAGATATGAGAATCTATATATCTAATGAGAAAGATTTGTTCAGAGCAGCTTGCTGGTTACTGCTATAACATCAAATTGGTTTTGTGATCTGCTTTATAGATCTTGAGGCAAAAGGGGATTTCTTGGAGCTCCTGCTTGTGAATTTATGAAAGAAAAGTTACCTTCACCGTGAAGACATGAAATAAAATTGACTCACATAAAGCATAAGTTAAAACTTTCATTTTCAAGAATTACTCTGAGTAAGCCAGTTTAATTAAGATGAAATTTACTGCAGTCACCTCCAGATCAATTAATCTTCATGTTAAGAGCTAAAGTGAGGCATGAGTCATGCGGAAGCATTAGACGGGCCCTTTTCCAGGAAGAATTCTGCCCTTGGAGTGGCCACTTTTAATGAGGGAAGTTTCAGTACACTGTGCAACACAAATCTGGTGTTCAAAAACCTCACAACCATTGTTTTAGCCTTTTCCTTTTGAGATGCTTGCAAGAGAAAGCGTTTCTCATGCCTTCTCCCCACCCTGTCTGGGTGCCTTCCATATGTGGTTTGTGAGGGCTCTGCAGGCTCCGGGTGATCCACAGACCAGGTTTAAACCCTCTTGTTTTCAGTAGTGCTTCCTAAGAGGAAGGACCGCTTTCGGGCCATGCTCTCTGCCTCAGTTTGTGGAAGCCTCAGGAGCTCTGATATGACACTGGGCAAATGATCGTAGTTGAGACCTCTGCTCTTTGGGTTTTTCCTAAACTGTTCAGAGTGGCAGCCTTTCATCTTGTGATATAGTGTGTGTGCACATTAAAATTGTTGCCAGTTAGTTTCCATTTAGTCAAAGTCACTGGATGCCCTACGTGACGTAGCTATGCAACCGCCATTGAAAACGAAGGGAATCATGTACATAGTGTTTTAGTCAGCTTTGGTAAAAGTCCAACCTTTACTTACCAATTTTTCGTTTGCTATTAGAATTGGATTTTGAATAACTATCTAAATGTGTGCTTTGACTCTCTAGATAACATCTGTATAGCTCTGAAAGTTCTGCAGTAGTTTGTTGTGTAGTTAATACCGGTGTTACTTACATGCTTTTGCTGACACAGGAAATGAAAAATAAGAATATATCTCTCCTCTCATTTTCCTTTGTGTAGACTTTGGTTGGTGTTTATCAAAAAACCCATGCTGGGATATGGCTCTCAAATGCTGTGTCCTGTGTGGCAGCTCATTATGTCAGCAATGCTTTGTGAGGGTCTAACTATGCAATTTCTTTGTAACTTGTCTTGGTGATTTTTGTCCTAAAAAACACTAAGCATATCTTAAATGTTTCATTTAGGGGATGCTTTTTTCTAATTTTGTACTGATAAATGTAGAAATGTGAAAACTAATTTAATCAGAAGAAACAGTCTTTACTTTTGTTCTTGCCGTGCCCTTTATTACATGACAGTACAGAAATGAAAACAGTTTATGTTATGCACGTTATTCTACAATTACAAATCAGATTGTTTTAAGAGATTTTTTTTAAAAGATTTGCATTGAACATAAATGTAGGGAAATAGTTACCTTTTTTGTCTTTGTTCTGTCATGTCTTCATCTGTCATTAAAATGGACTATGAAAAGACCTCTACAAAACTTTCTAATTAATGATTTAATTATTTTATTTTAAAATGTAAGCTATAGAATAATCAATATGTGGCTCCAGAAAAAATAAACAAGCTTGTTCATCAACCTACATCGATGGGTTGTTTTTTGGAGGGTGCGGTTCTTCTTGTTTGGGGGATGTTAGCAGATTTCTGTAATCTCCCGTCAAATCAAAAACACACCAACAGGATTAACAGAACTTCTATAAGTGTGTGTCTCTAATGCTTTTGACAAATACATTTTCTGTGACCAACTAAATTTATATAGGCTTTGTAAAATGCCTAAAGATTTAGTGTTGTTAATATAAATTTTATATATATATATATATATGTATGTTAATGCCTCTCCATGGAGACAACAGCAAGAAACTGTCGTTTTCTGCTGATGGAATTTGAGAGCACATACCCTACTGTATACTCTAGCACAATCAGTACATTTTATTTTTCTGATTGAGTCTGATTAAAGCTCAACTCAAGAATAGTGACCACAGAAAGAGTGGACAGAATTTCTCTGTATTAAAAACATTTTTCAGAGAAGTCTATTGAGTACATAATACATGGTATGGGTCTCCTGTGGGAAGACTTTCAAACTAATGTCTACAATATTTGATTTATATCATTGAGAAGCCAGGGAATATCATTATCTACTCAACCCCTTCCTCCCCTCCACTCCCCTCCCCACCCTGCCCCGGAGCCTCCTAGGCTTCCAGGAGTCAGAGGTAAGATAATTTTTCTCTATCTTGTTAATGAAAGGTTAATAGTGCTTGGTAATTTATAAACGTTTGTTACAAAAGAACAATTTATGAAGATATTGTGCGGCATTATTTAGTCAAAACTTGTTTGCATGCTATAATCTACAAATAAAACTGTATGAGCTTGTTAGTTTGATAAACTTATCTACTGTATGTTGCATATAATACATGTCTCAATTTGTTTTGAAAGGTAGATACGGACAGATCAAAGAGAATACAAATTAAGTCATAGATCCCCATGTGACTTCGCAGAGATGAGAAGTATAAAGATGACATCTTTATACTAGTGTATTGCGGAAACTTCGTTTGGGAATTTTGGAGGAAATGCAGACATGGAGCTCTGTGTGATGCTATTGTTAGAATCACTCCCCAGGCTAAGAGACTGGCATTTTTGCTTAGGGCAAATCAGCCTTCAGAATACATGCTAACACTGGTGTACAAACAGGACTAGAACATTGCTTAGGAAAAAGCCTTAGAAAGGTCCTTAGAAAGGGAATGGACCTTTCTGTGGACCAAAGGAGCAGTAAGATGAGTTAATGCTGTGGAAGGGGTATTAGATTTCATCACTGGAGACCTATGCCAGTTCCTACCAGAGATTTGTAGGTTTCTTGCAATCTGCTTTGAAGCCTCTCTTGCTGACCACCATCAGAAGTACAATATTGGATTTGGCCAAAAAGACAGAGAGAAAGAAGGTGAGAGACTACCTCTAAACTTAGAGAGAAGGATTTTCACCTGGGCTGTAGGAGATTAATTTCTTGATCATGCTTCAGCTGTTCTTTATTTATGAAAAGTGGGGAGGCCTCAAAAGCCTTTGAGTACTTCTTCGCAGAGCGCCCAGTACCTGCTTATTAGGGACTTTTTGTGGGATGTGATACAACTGGGTTCATGTCCTTCCATTGAATCAAGTGGGAGTTTGAAAAAGGCCTTAAGCACTGGACTCTAGGAAGGGTGGGTCTCTGGTCTGCCCTGACAGAGGCAGGCAGCCTACTGTATGCTGAATATGATGGCATGGCTGTTGGGCTAGTACCTAACTCCAAGCCTAGGTGCACAAATGAGGAATTTGCTGTATGAAAATTATAGAACAGATCATTTTACAAGAATATCTTCAGAGCTTTCAGATTAAATTTAGAGAAATAGTTGATTCCCAGACTTACCTTTTTTCTCTCTTCTGTGTTTCTGCATTAAACTGTACTTGCTCATAGAAATCATTCTTGTAAGCTTGGTTCTTCTTGGCCAGGATGTGGTTCCTCCGTGCAGATCCAACATGTGCTGCAGTATCAAATTAGAGCCAGGCAAAACTGCTGTGGCTGAACGTGTCCTGTCTAGATGAGCATTGCTACCATTAGAGTTAGTCCTCAACCCAGGTGGTTGGCCACTTCTCCAAACACAATCCTATAAAACATCGTAGACTGGGTCTCAATAAATGTGTTAACTAATCAGTTGAGTCCTTGCAGAATTAATAATTCTGTGAATTTAAAATGTTGGATGATATGGTGTGTATTTTTGTTTTATAGAGGCTGACCTCATTCCTGAACTGAATGAAACCGAAGAATATGAGGTATAGCATTCATTTATTTTTAAGAGAGTATTTCAAATACATACATTTCAACTAAATTGTATTTATATTCTGTGAAAATTTACAAAACTATGTCACCAACTGAATGTATTATCTGTATTTATATATACATACATATATATGCATATACAGCCTTCTCCTTCAGCTATATTTCTCCCTAGATAACTCTAGACATACCTCACTATTTAGTTCTCTGGGGCTAGAGATATATGGAGAAGTAAGGGATATCTCAGGATATGCCTAAATATTTTTGAAAATGGGGCATCAAGTTACTGTCACCTCTGAGTGAAGTCTGACAAAATTGTTCATTTAGCAGAATCAAAGCTGTCACCCAGTGTTAGGCTTTTTAGTTTGTTTAAAGAGAAATCTGACTTGGGTTTGCTTATGAAGGTCTTGGCATGTAGCAAACTAAAGTAAGGGAGGAAGGCAGTTGTGCTGAAGAGTGAGATTCATGTATGTCTGCTATCAGTTGAATTTAACAGTTATCCCAAAATTCTTGGATGGTCATTTACTCTTACTTCTTGAACTCAAGTTAGACTTTACAGTATAACTCTATTTTACATAATTTTGGATGTTTTTATTATAACCTCTACAGACTTCATATTTGGTAACTAGGTTTCTGGTGTCCCAGCAAGGAGAGAGGTGAAAATATCACAATGAAGTTTTTAACAGTCTCTAATACCCATTTTACAACATCAACAGTTCCTTCAGTAAGACCTACATTTGTATCAAGTAATCCCTCAGAGTTTTTATTTTATAGTTTCAATCTGTGACCACAATATTCTCACTGCATGGCAAGTCCTTGTTAGTTAAATAGACAGCCTGTGCTTACCTGTCTATCTGTTTACCCTCCCTTCTATTTGTGGACACTGAGTAACCAATAATACAGTTATTTCTCTGTTGATGTAAGCTATGTATCTAGATTATTATATTGCATCTGTCTGGAGAGTAACTGAGTGCCAGTGAATGTCAACTGATTTCTACTTGAACTAAGAAAGTTTAAAAGTGCAGGCATTGCCCTACAGAAAGTAGATTTTCAGAAACAAGGGCCTGTCCAGTCCAGTCTGGGTTTGAGGACACACAGTCTAGGTGCTGCTCTCTCTACATTTTAGGTGTTTAGCCCTTGGAATGAAATCCAAACCTGAGAGTCGTGTCTGAGGTACCTTATATTGTCTGAGTGCACTAGAGGTTCCTGGTACAAAAAAGGGACTGCAGTGTGAAACATGGCTTTAGCCTAGTTTAACCACTAGCCTAGTGGTTAAAGCCCTCTCTCTGGTGAGACTGGATAAAAGCTAACAACTCCTATTAGCGGAGTGCCCCAGTTAATATTTTATTCAGCAGTGCTTCATCTTGGGCACTTTCTTTCAAAGGCTGTTGGTTTTACATTCTTCTCTCTGCTGTGCCCTGTTCACTTCATTGCAGGAGTGGGAGATCTACTCAGCCTAAAATATAGAGGAAACCAAGGATTTCTTAGACTGATAACTGTGCCCTAGTCTCCTGTCTTCTGGGTGTTTTCTCTCAACATTATGCTTTTGAATAAAAACAAGTCGGTATTGCCACCACATCACCGAACCAGATCTTCAAAAGAAAAAGGAGTTGCAACTGTATTCTGTGAGAGGCTCTGTCCTGCTGGTGTCTCTAAGGGCTATGTGTGCCTGTCAAATCAAGTGCCTTCAGAAACTGAACGTGCCCCTCATTCTAGTTTGCAGAGTTGTGCTCGGACAGGTTTGGTTCTGGTGCAGTTCTAGATGGGGGCACAGCACAGAGCTGCGCGCACTGCTATGTCTAGGTCAAAACGAAAATGCCTGCTGAGCAAGTTAGATGCTTCCACATTATGTTTTTTGATTTGGGGCAGGGAAAGCTGGAGAGAGGACGAAAAGATTTGAACTTAGATCCTCAAGGACTGCCTAAATCCTGATTGTATTTAGGCATGTAATTTTTTTTCTTTTTGGATCTGTCCTTAAAAGTCAAAACTCTAACACAGATTTTTCACAAAGTATCATTATTCATGTTCAGCAAACAAAGGATCATAACAGGGACTAGGTGGTTACTCACAACACTTGTGAAACTGTTACAGTCATGCTGGCCATCCTGAAATCTTCTTTTCCAGAAAACTCTGAAGATTCAGCAGATTTAAAGACAGGTCATAAATATATTTTACAAATTCTGTTACTGTGACAATTTAATCAACATCAGGATATTAGTGCAAATCTCTAAGACGTTTTGATAGCAAAACCATTTTTTCATTGAAGTGTACTGCATATATGATTGCATTTTAGTAGGAAATAGTAGAGCTTTTTTAATAAAGTAATTAAATACTATGAGTGGGTTTTGTCTCTCAAACAGAGTAAAAGTAAAACAATATTTAAGAAGTTGTTGTGACACGGGATTTTTTTGTTTGTATTGCAAATAAGTAATATTTTCAAGAGAGAAGAGGATACCTGTTCTTGCAGCTAAATATTTTGCTTTAAGACCAACAGTATTCTCAAGTGTTGTCTTGTTTTGCCTCTCTTGTTTTTGTGGAGCCAGGAAAATGTATTATTGCAGTTTTGGTTTTCATTTGTGTACAGTGTCTATAAGCATTTTTAATTGTCTTCGGCTATGGTATTTTTTCAAAGGATGAAGTTGATGAAAAGGAAGCAGAGGTGGATGAAGAAACTGCAGTGATTCCTAGCACTGACAGTACACTAAACCAAATGAGGAAAGATTTCCAGGTGACTACATCCAGCTACAGTCAAGAAAAAATGGGGACAAAACCCAATGAAGCTAAAACAAATAGATACTTAACAAGAGAAGAAGAATTGCATGGTAAGGATGATGTTTTCAAAGCAGTTTATTACCCTACTTCTCCACCTGCTAGTGAAATTTCTGAAGAAGAGGAAGATCCTTTTTTGGAATCCCAAACAATTACTGGAATTCCTCCTCAACTCATTGACTCCACCAAAGGCATAGAAGAAGAATACATATACCTTTCTTCAGGCACTGAACCAACAAGAATAACCACTACTGGCCATAGTGACAAAGATTTCTTATTGTCTCCTTTTAAACCTCATCAGGAATCTGATGACTTTTGGAGTTCGGTTCTTACCACTTCTTCAGCACAGCTGATTACAGAGGAGACCTCCCAAGAAGACACCCTTCCTTCAGGAAGCCCAGATATAAGCATGCATGATGTTCTTTCCCAAGGCTCCATTAAGTATGTTTCAGAAGGTGTAGCAGCCGCAAGCTCTGATGAGCCTCCAAAGCATACTTCTTCCACTGATGGAAATTTATGGTTTCATAATGCTACAGATCTGACAACTCAATCTGTTGATACATCGGATATCAGGCAATTGTCTCAGACCAGTTACACTGATGCTTATGTAGAGGGATTAAAGCCAGCTACAGTGCCCTATTCCAGCAGCCCAGTGGTTTCACAAGACACTTCAGATGCGGATTTAGAATTGCCATATTATTCTACCTTTGCTTTCTCCTCTGCTGAATTATCACCTCACTCTATCTCTTCAAGCTCTGGAGAATATGGTTCTGCTTCTGCTGCCAGTGAGGTACTCTCTCAGACAACTCAACCAGTCTATAATGGTGAGATACCTCTTCAACCTTCCTACAGTAGTGAAGTGTTTCCTCTAGTCACCCCTGTATTGTTTGACTCTCAGATGCTCGACGCTACCCCTGCTACATCAGATAGTGATGTGACCTTGCATGCTACACCTGTATTTCCCAGTGTTGATGTGTCATTTGAACCCACCCTGTCTTCCTATGATGATGTACCTTTGCTTACATTTTCCTCTGCTTCCTCCAGTAGTAAAATGCTTCACCGTTTGTATACAGTTTCTCAAATGTTTCCACAAAGTGCTACTCCAGCTGTTGCAAGTGATAAGGTGTCCCTGCATGCTTCTTTGACATTGGCAGAGGGTGATACATTAATACAGCCAAGCCTTGCTCAATATGCTGATGTGGTCTCACATCAGACTACTCATGCTGCTTCAGAGACACTGATATTTGGTCATAATAGAACTCACATATTTTCTCAAGTTGAACCATCCAGCAGTGATTTAAATATGCATGTACTATCTACAATGTCTGAACTTCCTTATGCTTTGTCTAGTAATGTGGGCTCCCTCCAAAGCTTTACTGTTTCCTATGACTCCACAGAATTTGTGCATGATTCTGTTGACGTATTTCGTCAAGATCCTTTATTTAGCAGCTATAACAATGTACTGGTGCATAAACCTTCTTCTGTAATATCACAAGCTGATACTTTGCTGCAGCCTACGCGCTCTCTATCTAGCAATACGGATTGGTCTGAAGCGTACTCTGGTAGTGAGTCCCTTTTGCCTGATACAGATACTTTGACGGTACTTAATGTTTCTTCCTCTGATTCTGTAGATGAAATTATGTATGAATCATCTGGGTTTAGTGATGTTAATAAGATGCTTCAAAAAGGTGATGTTACGTATGGAGATGAGAGAGAACTGCAAATTTCCTCTTCTTTAAGTGAAATGGCTTCCAATGCTGAAAGTAAAGTGATACCTGAACTTTCTACATCTGTTTCTAATAATGATGTAATTAAGCAGAATACGTCTCTGCAAGAAAGCCCACTTCCTGTTTCTAGCACAAAGGGAATCCTTCCAGTCTCTCTTGCTTTTCCCACTACTAAGATATTTGATCATGATATTAGTAAACTTACAGAAAATCACCTTTCCGTTCAGCCTTTGCATGTTACAACTCCAGCCTTTGATGACACTTTGCTTAAACCTATGCTTAGTGCAAGCTCAGATCAAGCTCTCTCTGCCCCTGCTTATAGCAAAATGTTATCCTCGACTCAGCCGTACTTTTATGAGACTTCAGCTACATTAGATAACGAAGCATTACTGCAATCCTCCTTCCAATCTTCTGGCGAAGGCACTTTGCTTAACACGGCTGCAGTTGTGCCTAGTGATCCACTATTGGCTGAAAGCTCCAGGGTTCATAAAGATAGTTCTACATTTGACCAAATATTGCATCAAATGGCACCAGGTTCTGCTACAACTGAAACCATGCTGCATTCTACATCTGCACCTTCCGTTACTGATTTGTTGTCAAACATTTTTAGTAAGCCCACAGCGTCACTTCAAGGTTTATCTGTTTCTTATGCAAGTGAGGAATATGTTTCATCCAGTTTGTTTAACAGTGAAGATGTTCAGGAGGTCATGCCTTCATTGTACAGTAGCGATGTTTCATTCCAGCTGACCAGTTTAGAAAATACAAATGCCTTCCCCCCCCAAGCAGCAAATGCTGTAACAACTCCCTTCCGAACAGGTGATACATTACTACATGTAGCTACTCCTGCAGACACCCATATCTCTTCAAGTGTTTTTGAAAGAAGTGAGGCTGCGAGTGTCTCTTCAAGTTCTACACTTGGTTTTGATCCTGTTCATATGCCTGCAGTTGTTTCTGATTCTGATGTGTCCATTCATCACACTCTTCCTTTACCAAATATACGTATTTCTGTTACGGCTGTTCCTCCCAAAAGTGAGATCCCTGTAACTTTGAGTAGGTTGCTGGTTCCTTCTAGAGAATCCTCTGGGTTGTCTCCCAGTATCATGTCCAGTACCGATTTGTGGCCTTCTGTAGTTGAGGATGACTACGATGAATATGACGATGGCTTCCCTGTAAGTAACTGTATCTCATGCACTTCCCATAGAGAAGCTCAGGATATGGTAGTAGAGGAACAAAATACAAAGGTAAATAATAACAAGGATCAGAGTAACCTAATTATAAGCTCACATTCTGAGAAACCTGAAGAAGAAGAGAAAATTTCTACTGCTGCATCAGACAGTCAGATAAACCATGCCTCGGACAGACGTAATTATACATCCGTACCAACTTTGACAGCAAGTGTGATACCTAAGAAGCACAACGACCCAACAGTTTTGGAGAACCACATTCAGACTGCTAGTGTCCCTTTGCAAAACACATCAGAGTCTAAGTCTTGGGCTGTTTTTACAAGTGATGAAGAAAGTGGTTCTGGCCAAGGTACCTCAGATAGCCTTAACGATAATGAAACTTCAACAGATTTCAGCTTTCCTGACCTTAATGAGAGAGACACTGAAGGGGCAGTTGAAGCAGGTAACTCAGAATTAAATCCTGGATCATCACAGTCGTCAGCCTCATCTGTTACTAGCGATCACTCATCAGTATTCAACATCTCTGAGGCAGGTTAGTTATGGATAAGTCTAATGAATACCATGGAAAGCTGTGAGGGGATACTTTTGTGCCTTAGAGAATGAGAAGGTTTGTCAACATATAATAAAAGGAGTACATAACAGTGCCAGTGGGTGTGATGAAGGAAGCATTGGGGAACAGGGGGTGCATGCTGAGCTGGCTATCTTGTGAATGCTACTTGTGGCTACTTAAAACTGCACCTGAAATATTCTTCAGTAAGAAGATTCATGCTCTGCTTTTGGATAGATGCGTTCTGTCAGCAGAAGTTGGGTGGTGCATGATCTAAAACCAGGATTTGTTTCAATATTAATTGCTTAATTTTAGTTTTAAAGGTTTAAGAGGGACGTGAGTTCTCTGTACAAAGACAAGTGCTGCCCTTATGGAAATACACCAGAGGAAACCATCCCTCTGCCAGAGGAAACAGACCTCTGAGATTCTGGTTTTTAACTCACAGCAGCACATTTCCTCCTTGTGTTTTGTTTTGTATTTTCTAAGATGTATTGAGCAAGGAAGAAGATGCTTCAGTCTGATTCTGATTCATCTTAACTCATAAAAACATCCATTTCCATTCTTACTGTGTATGCCACCTTCAGATTTCGGTGAGATGCAGACTTTTTGTGCCAGATTTGCACATTTCCAAAATACTTAGAGACAGATTCTCCTGTACTTGTTTATATTTAGTGCTACTTTCCTATTTAGTCCTCTTAAAGTCAGCGACAGTATTTGTGATCTGTGATTCCAAAGATAAGGTCAGAAGGCAAAACTGAACCTCATGTAGATAAAAACCTGATAAATATAAAGCACTTCCTTTGTATTTAAAAATGCGTTGTGGAAAACCTGAAGTATTCAGACACATAATTTGCATTGCCTCTTGTTAGAGTATTGAAAATCCAAGAGTAAAGTCAGAAACAATCTATGATGTTTGAAAAAAAAAAAAACAAAAAACCAAGGTTAAATTGGTATTTTAGAAAATAAATTGAACTTCCATTAAGTACTATCAGCATCTGTAGAGGGCAGTATCATTCAACTAAACCCACTAAGGAATGGAATCCACAAAGCATGGGAAATTTTCAGCCCAGTCCTACAAATACACAGTTAAATCACATGAGGTCGTATTACTCATGAGCAACAGAATACTAATATGAAAAGGTGGTAAATTGACACTCTGTGTAGCTGGGGCTAGGAGAATGTGAAAAATAGAAAATAAAAATTAAAAGAAAATAGAAAACATACTGAAATTAGTAGGAGTCCTAACAAGGCAGGTGTTATAAAACTGAATCAGTAAGTGAATTAGTTCAGTAGGTAAGTAGTTACCACATTGTGTAAAATGCATAACATTTCTTTAAAAATCAGCAAAAAGAACATCAATCTTTCAAAACTTATGTTACTAATGTGAATGAGTGTTACCATAAGAGATTTATAGTTTGCATAATGGGTGTCATTTGAATTGTTACTGGTAGTAACTCAAAAAGGATTATACGTTACTGGAGGAGGAAGAGGAGTAGTAGTAGTACAACACTTAGAGTTTGTCTTCTAGATATTATTGAAAGACACTATATAGTATCATTTCATGTACATTATTTTTTCCAATAAATGATGCCAAATATTGTCTTTTAATAAATTGAAAATTCAATGTGAGCATGTCTAACATGTTCTCCTGTAAATCAAAGACATCTTTGCTTAATTCAATTATAAAGAAATGAAACAAAACAAAAGAGACTTCTCAACTGAGAACTTATTTATACATTACAGTGAATTCACCAGAAATTGATGAAATGTCTTCTTGTTGTGGCCATTACAGAAAAAATTGCCATTTAAACTTTTCCCAGTCTTTGTAGTTGTTGATGCATGTTTATGCTTGTTCTGAACTAGGGCTTTCTCCATAAGACCTCTATGGCTACCTAAACCTTTCAACTTCAGTTGAAAAACTGTAAGAGAAATTAATATACAGAAATATGCAAAGGATCCAAACACATCAGTTATTAGGGAGCAAAGAAATCTACTGTAGATGAGACTGCCTTTTCAGCCACCGTCACTGGAGTGATAGCCAAGTAGGCAAGAAACCCTCCGTTACAGGAGAAGCCTGCTCTTCATTCCCCATAGAAGGAATCCTAATAGGATTTGGTCATGCAGCTTGAAGGAACCCTGTCATCACCAGATAAGACTGGGTTTTATGCTGTGAATTAGTCCAGAGTTGGATAAGCAAGTATGAATGCTTCAAAGGGACTGTATTCTGATCCCTCATGCATACACATAGCTTCTTCTGAAATCAGTAGGAAATACTGATTTTAGCCTACTCACCAGAAACTCAGGAACAGATTTTTCAGAAGCAACTTGTGCCTGCGATCACTTTGCCCACTGAGCTATAGGATTTAAAGAGTAGTGATTGATTTGGGTGTTAGAGTACTTTGAATGAAAACCGAGATGCCTGCAAGATCAGAGCCTAGATCTTTTTACATATAAAGCCCTGAAAGCCCCTAAACTCAAGAAAATGGAAGCAAGCAGAGGGCTACCTGGAAAGCTGTGCTGTGTGAAGCTGTTTGGTTTTTGACATCCTATTTAGAACATGTGATTTGTTGTCATTTTTTTTTCAGATCCAACTCTATTCCCTCCTCCCTTTTGTCTGAAAGCTTTTTATTCATGTAGAATTGGTCCCTTGAAATCCCAATGGAGTGCAGCTGATTTCTAGACAGCAAAATTCTGCTCCCATACAGAACATTCATTGAATTAGGACTGTTCACAAAAGCAGAAAACATTCTTAGAAAATCTAGGGCTTTAATTCTAACAAGTGCAAAAGCGCTTATTTCTGTGTTTTAACTCATATAATGGTCACAGATCACAGTAAACTGCACAGATTTAAAAGAATCCATCATTCTGTGTCAAAATCACAGTTGTAAAGTCTTTACTTCTTGAGGTATGACCAAAGTTAAAAATGCAGAATTGTTTTCGTCCACCATTGTGTTCCCTTATTTAATGAGATTATAAAATATATTGTTTTAATCTTCATACAGTTTTCTATGCCCAAATATTTCTGTCACCCAGCATTACAAGGCTGACAGAAATGTGAAATCTAGACAATATCTAAATAATAATTTGATCACCTGTAAAGATAGAGGTAGGAAATTTAATTCTGGCTCCAGTATAGTTGGGGGAGGAAGTACTACAATTGGATTCAAAGAGAGTCAGACGTATCTATAAGGCGAGTTACAGAATGGGCAATGTATTAAAATACAGAAGGTTTAACTGCAATTCGGCAAGCACATAGGGACTATTGTAAGAAAATTTTCCTGTTAAACTATTAGCCCAAGAAGTTATTTGCATTATATGAGTGACAGTTTAATATCAAAATGTTCTTTACACATTCCAATATTATATATTCAGATTCCTTAACTCAGTTGGCTTTCAGCTAATAAACAGATGAAAATAAAAACCTTTCTTCTATATTTTAACAACAATCTGCTATTCTTACAAAGAGTAGTCTCCACTGCTGGAAGGCTGAGTCACATAAGCTTGAACACTTTGCTTTACCCTCTATCTGCTTGTTTTCTGTAAGCTGGTTTGCAAATGTGTATACTTTCTGCAGTACATAGTAAAAAATAGAGGTAAGTGGTGTTAAGTAGGCTCATTATGACACATTCACTCGTGCTGTGCATTTGTCAGAATTTAAACATGGACTGTTTCAATTTTCTCTGACTGCAGAGGCAAGTAATAGTAGCCATGAGTCTCGTATTGGTCTAGCTGAGAGTCTGGAATCAGAGAAGAAGACAGTTATACCACTTGTGGTCGTATCAGCCCTGACTTTTATCTGTCTAGTGATTCTTGTGGGTATTCTCATATACTGGAGGTAAGTTGTTTTTTGCCTTTTTTTTTTTTCAGTTCTAAAGAGCTCTGATTTGAAAAATGTGATTGACATTATTGAGCTGGTTTACAGGAGGGAGACTGGATCTTGTCTCTCACCGTGTCTTGGTAGTGTTCCAGTGCTGCAATGACATAAAGCTGACAAAATAAGGTGGTTTCTGTCTAAAATGCTCAACTACAATTCTTTTTGGTTGCAGAGGGTTCAACCATTGCAAATAGTTTATTTCCATTTTGAGAGATTTTAGTAAACTTACTTGTGATTATTAATGCCTAGAAGCCAAGTAACTTAACAGAGCACTGGGAAGAACAGGAGGGAGAAGAAAAATAAACAGCATGGCATGGGTTTGCTTCCTATCTTTCCAATCCTTTAACAGTTAAAAAAGGTAGTTGTCAATTTAGGATGAGAATCTATGGTCCTCAACAGGACTATGAGAATAAGCAGTTCAAATAGGACTGTAGGAATGTGCTGTAGCTGATGTATGCAAGACAGAAATGGGATAGTATAATAGTGTAAATGTTTTAGGATCACTTAGTAAGTAGCTCTTACGATGTTCTGTGATTAAAAAGTTGTTCTACTTTGTGATTCTGCCTATCTCCGAACCAAAATTTGCTCCCCAGCCTTTCAAACTATTCAGCGGGTAACTAAGGATGCATTTCATGGGCACACACATCCTCAGGTTCCCCCATGGGCCTGTTTCTCTGTGACTTGATAAGTTGATAAGACATTAAGAAAAAAAATTGGGCTAAAGAGAAGTGATAGCTATAAAAAGTCATGATAACATAATCAGTGAGGGCAAATGACTATATCTATACTGTGAAATAAAACAGACCAGCTGGCATGGCACAGATTTCTTCTGTACAGCTGAAGTCTCTTCCCTCACAGGGAAAAAACAGAGTGGCTGCATTCGTATCACCTACTAGGGATGGTCTCTGCCCTGTGCTAACCCCAAACTGTGTCAAGCATTGTGTGAAATAATCCAAGTTGGCCTGAGCTAAAAGCATACCAGGAATCTAGTTAGCCATGTGGCAGTATGTGGCAGTGCTCAAGCCTTTGGTTCTGTTCCGTTGGTTCTAGATAAAGCCAGAGAGTCTTCCTGGGAACACGTCTGCTTAAGCTCTCATAGGGCTTTCAAAATCCATGCACAACCCTAACACTTTCTTAAGTGTGCAGTTTGCCAGGGAGGAAACACAGTGGTCCAGAAGGGGGAAATAAGTTGCAAAAACTTCCTGCCATGGAGATTCTTGCTGTTTGGTGATTGCCAGGAACCTGATCCTGTTACTGCTTCTGCAGTGCTAACACATCAACTAGCAGCAAGAAACAGGACCTTGCTCTTCCAGGAGCTGTACGAACAAGGGGGAAGGCAGGCCCAAAGATGTCACAGATGCTTCTAGAGCTTGTTTCTTCTTTTTTTTTCCCCTACTCAATCCTCCCTAATCTAAAATGTATAAAGGTGGTGAAGAACCAGGAACTAGACCCCAGACTGCCCTTTCCAAGCTACTGACTACTGTACTCTTTAGGCTATGATGTCAGGGTTGTGCTTACTGACTTTTTTTCTAGTCTCCTGACACTGGTTTTCTATCGGCCTAGCACGGTATGTCCCACATGGGGACAGAATACATTCCGTCCCTGATCACACTAGGTTTTAAGAAATTGAGTTTGAGCTTTCTTTGTTCCGGGCAAGCATGCTAGCGAGTAAGACAGCCTTCGGCATGATTAAAGACACTTTTGGGCAATGAATTTTCAGAAAGATTTCTTCTTCTTTCCAAAGAAGTAGTTAATTGCCATGAGAATTGCACAACTCATTTCTTAGCTTATGTCTAGTTGGATAATAATACTGTCCATCACCGGCTTTCCAGCTAACCACTTTCATATTGAGAACCTTTTCCTGTCTGTCATGTTATGCAACATGAACGTTCATATTCATCTTCCAAAGGGTTTCATCCCTGAAGCTAAATAGTGTTTGAAATCTCTTCTATTTGCCAAAGAACACCATCCATTTTAAGACCCAGATTGTACAGTGCAGTTCTAGTAATCCTACACGTTACAAGCTTGTTTTTGTCGAATAACATTGTGTTCATTTCGTATTCTTTCTCTGGGAATGAACAATTCTGTAACATAGGTCTTTCAAAATAAAACAAAAATCCCGTTAGCAGTAATATCTTCTTGAACTTGAATTTAATCTTTTCTGTATTTCGTGTGTACTACAAAATAAAATATGGAGCTCTTTTTTTGTTAATCCTCAATAAAATTTTCTTGGCATTATGATAACAACAGTAACATGTTTCTTATTTCAGAGGAATGAAACATAAACAGTATGTTTTGTAGGTAGGACTTTGTGGCCCTGTTTCAAAGGTGCCAAGACCCTCACCTCTTTTTAAAGCCTGGGAAAAATCAGAACATTAACTTTATTGCTATGCAGTTTTCTTTATGCCTGGAAAATATTAGTATAAAGTCTATAAGCATTTTTATGGTTAGATCTAGTTTATTTTGAAATAATTGATGTAAGCTGTCAATGTTTCTTTTTATAATGATTTTTTTATGTGGGCCAATTATTTTCACTGATTAAAGTTCCTAAAAAGTTTAGGTTTGCAAGAAGTTATTCTATATTCCTTTGGCAACAGTACTCAAAAAATTGCATTGGTCTATCCTAGCTGGGTATTTGCGTGAATAGTGCTTTGAGTTGTTTCTACTATTAGCTCCCAATTTGAGTATGCAAAAGGTGTGTTATTTGGTTTAAAAACCAAATTATTTGGTTTAAAACCCAAATAACTACCAAGAGCGACAAGTTCCAGTTTCTCAAGGTTAAAAAAAGGCAAAATTATTTTGTTCTTCACTTGAATGACTTGTATCAGAAAAATAATTCTGTACCATCTGTTGTTTGGGTTTGGGGTTTTTTTTTTACATGAAATTGTTAATCAGCACTTGAGGAAATTCCCCAATCTCTTCACTATCTCATTAGGCACAATTTCAGTCTTTCTGTGATAAAATACTCATTTCTCTGACAGGGATGAAAACTTTTAATGGCAATATTGTCTAAAGATTGTCTAAATGCCAGTAGGAAAATACGCAATTTTGAACTACTCTAGTTCTGTGTATCAAATCTTTTGTAATTCAAGCAATTTTCAAGCAATGTCGTTTTCCTTTCATTTCTTCAGCATGATTAAGATTACAGTGGAATAATCAAGGAGATTCTTTTGGCTGTTTAATGGCCTTGTCATCCAGATAGATTTTTTTTATAGCTTTAGAGAGAATTTTCTATCCAAATCTAGAGTCTATCCACCTCCCTCAGTATCTATCTACTTGACTGAGTCCTTGCAGCAGAGATGCAACAGGGTTATTTGAATCTCCTTGCTCTTTTCTTTTCATTTCTGGATGGTTTCATCATTCCCATTTTGCTGAATTAACCTTATCTGTTAAGGTGACTGAAATTGAAAGTTTCTCTGTGATGACATACAATATACTGGAAATTGCTTATGCATGTGTGTACTCTTTTGGAACAGTTTGTAGAAGTGATCAGTGAAAATAAACCTGATGAAATGATGTATAGGAAGAAATGTCAGGCTATTTGTGCAAATCAATTTTTATAATGGTTATAAGAAGAGCTTGGAAAATAGTAAAATGGTAACAGTTGTCAGTGGGAGTTGTACCATTCAAGTAATGTACCAAATGTACCAAAATGTACCATTTTTCAACA
The DNA here is from genome assembly GCF_034638445.1 of Ciconia boyciana. Lineage (NCBI taxonomy): Eukaryota > Metazoa > Chordata > Aves > Ciconiiformes > Ciconiidae > Ciconia > Ciconia boyciana. Next base: position 26,113,131 of record NC_132934.1, on the reverse strand, counting down.
AATATTGGTGAATCTGAGTAAGAGACTAGCACTAATAATGTGAACAGCAAACTGCTAGTGCAGTTCCAGCTACATTTCTGTCTATAGACATACTGAATATCAGCTGGCTGTCATGAAGCCTCCTGGAAGTTACATGACAGCAATGCTTCAGAAATGACCGACTCATGACAGACAACACCCCGAGTAGTCATTTAAATTTTAAGTTTCCTCTGCCACCCTATATCTGTGAAACACAGCTGTCAGAGAATGTTCATTTTCTTATCTGTGATTTGAACTGATGCCTTGAATCCTGTGTTAGGTTTATGGGAACAGAGTTGAGAACCCTCTCTAAGGATAGTGAAACTTGCACATGCAGAGACACACTAAAAACAGATTTAAGCTTACAAAGGCCACACTTATCCATCCATGAAGGAAAAGCTTTTCAACTATGTGACGTCAAATTATAAATAAAAGAGTTAATAAAATTTGAAAATTAAAATTTCAGCTGACAAGCACTTAAAACTTAATTGGAACCATTTAAAAATGGTATAAATGGAATTATTGGTCTATTGAGAATCCATTGAAAGATCCTTTGGAACCATTGGATCTTTAAATGATCAGAACCATTTAAAAATAAATTCTAATAAGTGTTTGAGAATACCTATTGGCAGATATCCTGTGAGCACAAAAGACCCTGAAATTCTCAGAGAAAGAAGTAATCGTGCCTCTAAGACCATTCTGGGCGAGCACAGGATGTGCAAACTCATCCTGCCACAGATGCCTCTGACTTCCGACGTTCAGCTCCCTTCCTCAGCCGACACGAGCAGTAACCACCCCGCACGCGCGCACACTCACGTGCACACGCAGTGCCACGCTGGGTTGCCTGCCTCGGTGACAATCCCCGTCAAGCTCTGAGCAGTCCCTGCCCCAGGGGAGAAGTAGGCAGCACATATCCTCAGCCAAGGTCCAGGGGCCCGCACGCCAGAAAAATTGTGTCCTCTGCAGTCTGAGGTGTAGTCTTGTCCCAAATAGTTCAATGTAAGTGTTCATTCAGATCTAGTACCCCTCCTGTTAAACCGCATGCAGCTGCCACTGCATGGCTTCCTATACAGATACAGACCTTCTAATTAATTCAATGGCTTAGCACTATCTCCATATATAAAATGTGTGTTCGAAGAAATGCGGCGTCTAAATTACAAATTACAGTTTTAGGTTGAAGATCTAAATGCTGTGATGAAAGGTGTAAATTAAATAATCAGGTTAACATTGAGTGATGGGACCTTTGTCTGGAAGTTTGAAATAGTCATCACATTTTTCATTAACAACAAGTGATAATTAACGAGACATGGTTATTAACATTAGGTTTAGTCATGAAGGCTTTCACTGCTGATGCAGAAGCAGATGGAGTGCCTATTTATGAGTCTTATTACAGGTTAAGTCAACTGCTATGAATTTGTCTCCCAAATGTGCTAAGGGTGTAATTTATTTTCAGCCACAATTAACTTGTTAAAGATTAAAGATACAGTGGCTCAGTGAGGGATAGTGAATGTATGGCATATTATGAGGACATTGTAAGTACTGCTTTAGATGTGAAAGCCATTATGCTAATTAAATTCTTTTTAGTTCAATCTTTTCTCAAGCAAGGAGGTGACAAAACTCTGTAATGTTAGTCCATAAACTTTATGTATGACCACTGCATTCAGCTCTGGGGCCCTCAACATAAGAAGGACATGGACCTGTTGGAGCAAGTCCAGAGGAGGGCCACGAAAATTATCAGAGATCTGGAGCACCTCTCCTATGAGGACAGGCTGAGAGAGTTGTGATTGTTCAGCCTGGAGAAGAGAAGGCTCCAGGGAGACCTTATAGCAGCCTTCCAGTACCTGCAGGGGGCCTACAAGAAAGCTGGAGAGGGAATTTTTACAAGGGCATGGTAGTGATAGGACAAGGGGTAATGGCTTTAAATGGAAAGAGGGTAGATTTAGATTAGATACAAGGAAGAAATTCTTCACTATGAGCGTGGTGAGGCACTGGAACAGGTTGCCCAGAGAAGTTGTGATGCCCCATCCCTGGAAGTGTTCAAAGCCAGGCTGGATGGGGCTTTGAGCCACCTCGTCTAGTGGAAAGTGTCCCTGACCATGGCAGGTGGGGGTGGAACTAGATCATCTTCCAACCCAAACCATTCTATAATTCTATGATTGTTCATAAGCAGTAGGCATTAGGGAGAGGACATTTTTTGGTTTAGAGCTTTAGTGTCAGGCTGGTTGGAATGTTTGTTAGGTTGGTGTTCTTTTTAATAAACACAGTACATCCACATTCTCTGTGCCCAGCAGGCAGGGCCAGACTTTCCAAAAGTGTTTAGTGGTTTGAAGTACCTTGATACTTGCCTACCTCTCACAGCCATTTCGTACGCAGTCCTGAAACTAACTCTTGAGTATTATGCTAGCATTGAGACAGCCTCTCTCACCTCAGCAGCTGCTAACTTTATGGGGTGCTAATGCTAGAGCCTCTTCAAAAATTAGAAAGATGTTCCCAAGCACATCCTGAATGTGTTCTTGGTCTGCATCCAAACTTGCCATTTCTAAGTAAAACTAAGTACATAATGGGTAGTCTTACTCCAAACATGTCATGCAAAGCCAAAGCTCCTCTACGACCATCACAAATATGTTTTTAGAGGATTCTAGCTGGACTCCAAATTTCATTGTCATGTGAATTACCAGAACTATTTTGCATGCCACAATTTTCCTTTTCATGTAGCTGTCCACTTTTCCTTGTGTTTTAAGAGAATCTGCATCGTGCACAGACAGAAAATTCCCAACACATTCCGAGAGTATGGGCCTGTTTCCCAGAGGCTTAATTCAAATAAGCTTACCAAAGTCTTTATGATCTACAATAAGGTTCTGGAAAGAATGACAATATCCGCATATTCTCTATCTATTTCTCAAAGTAGCCTCAAAATTTCTTTTTTATTATAACAATTATATGAGAGGTTTTATCAATGCAATGATACAGGAACGGTACAGAAGAATTTAAAACACCAGTGATTACACAAAATAGCAAAAGCTCATATAATAGCTTCAGCCAACAGCTTTGAAGAAGCAGAATCTTGTAAACATAAAATGAGATTAATATTTTCCTGATGCGTGTATTTCTTTTTTAAATTTATATTTCAAATAGATTAAGTGACCCAGAGTAAAGATTGTTATTAGCATGTCTAATCATATGGAGATTTTTTAATTAAGGAGGCTTTGCAATGCTTACAGCAGCAGTTGGTTGTTTAGTCCCTTGAATAGCTTGGACTCTTAGCAGATGTTATTCTTATTATCTTCACATCTGGATTACAGCACAGATACAAATAACATTGTGGGTCATAGTTAAGGTTGATTCCATTTGTATTCATCCTTCAGTGTTTTTGCAACAAAGCTAGCATCTCCTGGAGTTATAAATTCCCCTGTTTCTGTCTGTCAACTTCAGGAAGTCCTCCTTGGTTAAGGCGTCCCTCAGTGTTCCAATTACTTTATGAAAAAATTGTTTAGCCCCAGTCATAGTAGTTCCAGTGCCACTGTTTTGTCTGTTACAGGGCATGTTGCCTTTTATTGCATTTCCAGTAGGATCTATCGATGAATTACCAGAACTGATCTCGTACACTGCTCCATCTTCAGGCTAGCATAATCACATGAAAGGGAACAGTAATTATGTGTGCGAATTTGGATAAGCAAGGAAGACAATGGCATTTTTTATACTTGGAGTTGTTGTGCAGCATCTACAGTAGCTCCTGATGCAGAGTTCCTCTTTCAGCTTTCACTATGTCTGATGTGTGCTCTGTCTTCTGCCTCTGGTATAGGTAAAGATGCCTGAACTATGTATTTATGCTGAGTTAATGTAGTATCTTCAAGTTGTATGCATAATTTGGTGGTGTGTTGGGGGAATATGTATATTATAGCAGTAGTATTTGACAGTCCATGAAAACTGGTTTTCAAAACCGTGATTTCTTTCTTACTCAATAATGCCAGAAATCCAAAAGGTCTCAGGTAATGCTTTAATTTTTGCAATATTTATTTATGTTTCTTCCCCTCTAGGAAATGTTTCCAGACTGCTCACTTTTATTTAGAAGATAATACGTCACCTCGAGTGATTTCTGCTCCCCCAGCTCCAATCTTCCCAGTATCAGGTATTTTTTGTCAACTGTTCTGTGGATTGGTGTTAGCTGTTGGAAGATGCTGCCTTTTATGTGTCCATATGAATTCTTCACATACTGCAACATCTGTAAACCAGAGATTTGTGCCCTCTTGTACTAATAAACCAGGCACACTTGACAGAGGCAGAGACTAGTGTTACTACTATTCTCTCCTGTAGGTAACACAGAAGAGAAATAGCCTCACCTTACAGAGTTGTGTCAAAGATACGCTGTGCCTTCTAGCCATTCAAGGTGTAGCCTCCCTAGAAATGGCTTCTAGTGTAGCCGTCTGGGCTACACTAAATAGCTCTAGTTCATTGTCACAAAGCAGAGGATTACACCAGCAACATAGTCTGCTGTATTTCTTCCTTTAATTAAATTTGTCACATTTGTATAAACATGAATATAGCTATTCTTTTTACCAGCAGGACCAATATATGCCTCATCTATCTGCATTTCATTTGCAATTACAATGTTTTCTTTAACTGATAGATTTTACTAGCATATTTACTACTAGTCAAGTTCTCTGTGAGCCTCTCATAAAAATGATGCACAAGTGCAGAATATTATTAGCATCTTCAGGTTCCATATCCACCACAGTTATTTGGAGAAACTGTTTCTTTTATTTCCTCCTCAAAGATTACCAGAGGAGCACATGCAGCCCTCCCAGCTTTTTCAATCTGAGTAGAATGAAAACTACCTTAAATAGATTAATTCTGCAGCAGACCCCAAGCCACATTTTTTCACACATGAGAAAAGGATATCTTGTTCCACAAGTAATGCTTTTGCAAACTGTGCTATCACACAGGGGGATGGGTTCCCTTGGAATGACTAAGGGAAGCAAAATCAACTCTTGTGTAGATAACTAGTAAACACATTTAATTAAATAAATCCCAAACATTAGACTTCTGTTGTAGCTGAATTGTAGGCATCTTTAAATGCCTCTTGTATTGACTGCTATTGTTAGGAGACACATAACCTTTTTCTAAATGGTTAATAGGCAGGGATATAGCTTGATTTCAGAAAACGTGATTATATATGAATGTCAAGTGGCAATCATTATAGGAAATCTCTGCTCTTACTCTCTATCATTAACTATATTGCAGTACAACTATATAATTTTCTTGCAATTTTTCCTGACCAGCTCACCTCAGGGAGATAGCGTTTTCCATTGCCATAAGACAGAATTGCACTTACAGTTATTCTGAGTGCTTAAAATATGTGTTTTGATGCTGGTGGTTTTCCTTCCAAAATGCTGATAAATATTAACTTAAAAGTGTTTTCAAGTGACTGAAAGATACATAAAGTATTTTGTGGAAAAAGCTGCAAGCACTGCGGAAATATTTTTGTTTTATTTTGCGTGCAACAGACGTCAAGTGAGCAGTTTTTGTGTTTTCTGTTGCACAGTGTTTCAGGGGCGTAATTTTACAGCAATTGAGACTAACCGTGATATAATACTGGCAAAGAGCGTAGAGCAGGAAGAGCATTTTGTAACTGCTAAGTTTAATTTTTTATTGTAACTGTGACTAAAAACACAATCCACAGATCTCATTATATATTAAGTTTTCCTTTTGTGGGGTTTCATTGGCAGAGACAGGAGAATTGCAGTTATTCACAGAAAATGGCACTTCACAGCATAATTCAAAGACACATTCAGAACAAATAATGAATTACAGGGTAATATTAGGACCCGCTATCAACCTTTAAGTAGTTTCAAGTGATACCTGCCATCCAGATATAAAATATATTCCTGGAGTCAGAAGTGATTGAATTGGGAGATTAGCACTGGCAAGGAAATAAAACAGTAATTACACCAAACCTGAGATCTCTTTCTCCCTTACTGTCCTTGCTCTTAGGATCATCTACCTTCCCTTCTGTTTTTGTGTTTGCATATCATTAGAACAAACACTTTATGCCAGGTTTCATCTCTGAAGTGTGAAGATAGTGTTACACATTTGTTCAGCTTCTCTTAGGCTTGACTGGATAAATTTACTTTTTGTATTCAGATCCATTCATGTAAGTGGAAGACCAGATGGATCTCAATACAAATCAACAAATTCTTCGTAACTGAAAGCTAAAATTATTAGATGGCCTAAATGCTGAACATCTGTTGATGTAAATAACAGGTCCTTGTTCAATGTTTTTGATATTTCTTTCTCATATGAAACAGTGATAAAATTACAAATTGTGAAATAAACATATTTTTAATCCATGAAAGCCCTTTAAAAAGAAAAGTTATTATTCTTCAGAACCAAAACTAGCTGAAATAATGTCATCCTTTAACAGGTAATTAACAGAACAGATGACTTTGTTTACATAGCATATTTGCAGGAAAGAGAAGATTAAAAGTCCCAAAGGTTTTTGACATGATCTCTAATGAATGTTCTACACAAGAGTGTTTTTCTGTATTTGTATAAAGTAAAAAAGAGATGTCCTGAAATATAAACATCAGATGGAAAATTCAGACTGAGTATTGGACCCAAAAGTTGCATGAATCACATTTATTGGTTGAGAATGTAGATACTGTCTTTGTGGGTATCCAGAAAGTCTTAAACTTAAATCTTTCAGTTAAAACTTGAAGTATAAAGCCTGATGTGAATTTGCAGTCAATACTCCCAGGATCATACATAATATTATTATCAACAGGTAATCATAGAATCCTGGGGAGAATGGGGGGAAAATCCCTACTGGGAGTACTGACTCCTGCAATAAAAGATGAAAATTAGTTGTTGTTTCCTTTGGATGCCAACGCAAACATGCAACAATCAGTTAAAATTATACTACTGGCATAATGCTGCATTAATTTAGTAGGCTTGGGACTATGCGGCTAGTCCATGTACTGTATCAGGGTCCCAGTGCAATACTAATCAGCCTAAAGCACCCAGATTCCTCTGCCGGATGATTCTTTCTTTACCAGTATTATCCAGAGCTCTGCTCCTACCCTCTCCCATTGAACATCTTGTAGCAAACTGCTAATCCTCCCATTTCCCTTTGACTTCAAGGTAGTTCTGAGTGCTCATCAATTTACAGACAAGCTCAGCATCTTGCAGAATCATCACCTTGATTTTGGGGGCTGAAGACAGAGCAAGACCCAGCAAGGCATTTTCTCTGTCTTCTTTCCAAACAGTCATTTAGAAATGTGTAATTGTTAGAGAATGATTTTAGGAATGTTAATGGTGTTAAAGAGTGTTTTTATTTTTGTGAAAGTTGTATATCCAAAGTTCATGCCAAAAATTTTGTTTCAGGATGTTGTGTGGATTGCCTACATATAAGCTTCTTTATATGTCACTGGCTTTTTATTCTTCATAAATATATTTTTTGTCTTTTCCCACCCCTAAGATGATGTTGGAGCAATTCCAATAAAGCATTTTCCAAAACATGTTGCAGATTTACATGCAAGTAATGGTTTTTCTGAAGAATTTGAGGTATGGCTCTATGGCATCATCTTTCTTCTTAGCACATACAAATAATGTTAAGTTTAAATGCCTGGAAACAAAGAACTGGGCATTACATTCTGACTTGGGGACCAATATCATAAATGCCTGTAAATATGAGTACTGTGAGCCCAGTAAGGACTGTTTATGCATAAAGACTAGGGAGATTTATAAAAGCTAACAGGACTGGGATGCAAATGGGAATGTTTACCACTGTTATAAATACTAAATGATTGTGTGAATAAATTATGCAAAGATAACGCAATCTATATGGTTTATCAGATACAGTTGTAGATCTAAAGCTTTTCCAACACTAATGCCAATTGAATTTTGCAGAAGCTACCCACATTTGCTTGTTCCATTTACAGAGAAAAAAATATGGGAGTAATTATGAGTACACGTGGCAAGACTTCTGATTAACAGGGGAGCTAATGTAGTCTTCCTATGTGGTAGTGAAAGCTTTACAGTTCCTTTCCTAAAATATATGGTTCATCAGAGGTATTTCAAAATTTTGAAACATATGCTTTCATCGTATAATGTTACTGTCACCATATGTAACTAATGAACTTCATTGTTTTTCACATTCATATGCATTACAAGCAATTTAAAGATAGGTATGTTCTAACTTAAGTCACATAAAATAAACATTATAAACCCAAATTCTGTCATTAAAGCTGTGCTATTAAAATTATTGAGAAGTGATTTCTAGCAAAATCAGTCAGTTGGGATGGAAACAAGTTTTCTAATTGATCTCTATTAATTTAAAATATGACTCTAATATTCCTGCTGCAAAAACAATACTGAAAGTAAAGAAATTCATAGTTTTGCATCTTTTGGTTTTGCTTTTGTTTCCCCGGCCAATGTGTTGTGATCTAATGGACCAAAAATTCCATGTCATTCACCTAATCTTCTTCATCAGAATTTCTTCTCCAATTCATTTAGCATTCAGAATATCCATCTGATTGTGGGACCAAGCTTGTAAATACTTGTGAATGTCCAGTACATGTTCATATGTTACACATGTGCATACGCACTGGCAGGACTGAGCTCCAGCTAGACTGGCTGTTAGTAAGAGCAGATGTTGAAGGACTGTGTAAATACAATGGTAACAAAGTTCTTTCACCATTAGTGAGGACAGCAATACAGAAATCCAATTGTTCATCCTAAATTGTTCTTTTCCTAAAATTGTTCTTTTCCTAAATTACAGCAGTGACCCAAAGACCTCACTGAGCTACACCTACACTATCTGAAAGATTTCATGTTTGTTTTAACTATTACAAAAAACTCAGTGTCCTTATCATTTCTTGGAGATCCTTTTTGGCTTTACAGACTACCCCAGAATTAGTTTCCCGGTCTTTTCTCTACCAATAAGGAACTTAGAAGATATGGAAAAGTTGAAATACAGTCACTGTCTTTGCAGTCTCAGCATACATTTGGAGAGGAGAGTACAGGGGTGGTTCAGGTTTTTTATTTATATTGCTATAAAACAACTCATGTTTAAAATCTAATTTTCAGACTGGTAACCACTTTTCATATATATACTTAAATAGCTGAAGGTGAAGGTGATTAATATTAAAATAAATCCTAAAAAGTGTTGGGAAACATTATTATAGTACTTTTAGTCATGACAACAATGTTGGACCTACTTAACGATGTTGGACCTACTTAACAATGTGGACCTTATAAATGCTTGAGTTTCCTGTCAGTTAAAGTAAACAATAAAATAAAATAAATTAATTTTGTGAGTTTTATAGACTTTGTGCCTGTCTTTCTCAGGCCTGTCTCTCTCTTTATAAAAGCATTAGGTTCATTGAGAAACTGCTGGCAGACTGAGGGCTGTAATGCTGTCCTTTGGTACCAGAGTGCCATGAGGCAGGCTGAGCAGCGCGCTGTCCTGCTCCAGTGAAGGTTTTACAGCTGAATGCAAAGAGAGCAAAAGCATTCCACAGAGAAACTAATGCAGTTATAAGGACCAATAACAAATTCAATGAACAGTTAATTATATAGATAATCTGGCTAAAGTCAGTGATGTTGCTCATATGTGTAAGCTTTCACCGGCCTAAGGTCTAACATTAAAGCTAAAAATAGGAAAACAGATGCCAGTATTTTAACAGGAAAATTACCTATTGTTTCCTTTAAGAGTTATCTCAAAATATTCAGCTTTGTTGTTATTATGGAGATATATATTGCATGACCATAACTGTTTTCCATATAGTAATTGTAATTTATATAAACACTTTTATCCATTTGTTCTGTGCTGTGGAATTTGATTTTTTTTACTTTTTTTGCATTCATTCCCTCATTAGACACTGAAAGAGTTTTATCAGGTAAGGAATTATTTCACTGCATTTCTTTTAGCAATGAATTAGTTGTAAAATATCATAGATAAGTGGGCATAAGGTTGTGGTTCTTTTCGTGCTGACTTACTGTATTTTAAGACATTTTATGTATCTTAATACTTACTAAAGCATGCCATACCTTTTTTTTTTTCAGGAAATCCAGAGCTGTACTGTAGATCTAGGTATTACATCAGACAGCTCTAATCACCCCGACAACAAGAATAAGAATCGATACATAAACATTGTTGCTTGTAAGTAAATGCATTGCTTGCTGTTTTGTTTAAGAAATAATTATAGACAAGTATAGATTTATATGTTATTAGAGGGAAAAAAAATACCTCTACATTGAAAGCTCTGGCTACAGTTCAGCAAAATGCTTGGAGAGGAGTAGCATGAGATTTCACATCTCTTCAACTTAGTCCTCTGGCATTCTGCTGCTTTGATGAGCATGAGCTAGCAAGACATATTAGTGTCTTCTGTGATGACCCAAAGGGAGTTGGGAGATTTCATTATAATGCCATTATAAAGCCAAAGAAGCCGTGTTTTGATTGCCAAAATTAATCCATCTTTGATCTGGAATAATGATGATTTATCCTCTCTAGGAACTTCACAATCCCTGGATATATTTACTGTCATATATAAATATAAATGTACTGGGTTTATGTTGTATTGTGCCCTGCCACAATGTAATAGATCTGCTTCATTAGCCAGGACACATGTTTTCCCATTGCGTTGCCCTTCTTCACTACCCCAGATTTTTCTTTTTTGAAACACATTTACTCAGTTTTGTTAATCTCTCTTTGAAGCTATTGCCTCTGGGCTCTTGATCATTTTGGTGGCTTAATATATCTTTCTTAACTCTCTATAGTATTTCAACTTTCTTCTGATAACAAGAAGCTCTAAATTAAATATATGTTCAGCATTTAGCGTCACTAGAGCTTAATAGAAAAAGAGACAGAATCAGCCCGTCTGGCAGAAGACAATGTAAACCAGCAGCAAGAAATCCCATTCCACCTGGCTGAAGATACTTCTAGAGGGACGGAAAGTCAGGGATTTTCCTCTGCCACTCTGTGTTTGTACCTGATCATAGAAAAGGTGCCAACCCAGCGGCTTTTTTATCAAAGGGCAGTGCGCAAGCAGCTTAGGGCAGCTCAAGTAGAAAGAATTGCCCTGTGCACCTGAATCAACTCTCTTAGGCCTTATAATCAGTGCAGGCTACAGGAAGCTTCAGCTCTCCATGAGGTAGCCACTACTGAGCTGCCCAGCTTCTCCAAAGTCCCATTGCTCTCCAGTCTCCGCTCTTTAACTTGGAATTAACGTGCCTAAACACTGGTGCCTACTGTCATTTGAGACATCCCACTGTGCAGGCTTGGCAGTCATGACACAGGACTTACAGAAGACCCATGCCCCTTCACAGGCAGCAGCTAGAGGCTGTAGGGGAATATGTCACAGTGCCTAAAATGACCCCAGGTGCTGCTGCTCAGGCAACTGAATTCTGCATCCCTTGAATCCTTGGATTCATTAGTTTATTTTTCTGCAAACTAGAATTTTGAATCTGATGCATACCTAAGCACAGGATATTTGCATACATGGTTGTCACTGTATTAGTCTTATGTATTGTAAAAATCCATTTAAGTATTTTTTAAAAAGATTTCTTATAAAAAGGATATAATTCTTGCAGAAAACTATGCTTATTTTCTCCCTTGTTTTACTACAGATGATCATACTAGGGTTAAATTAGCACAGCTTGCAGAAAAGGATGGAAAACTGACTGATTACATTAATGCCAACTACGTTGATGTAAGTGTGTTTTTTTATCTGCCAGCCTATTCATCTGTCAGCCTTTTCTGTAAAAACTGATGTATAGAGGTGAATAGACTTAATTTTAAAAAGTACCACAATATTACAGATTTTGTTAAAAAAACTTTAATGATCTAAGTTAAGCCTACAAAGTTAAATCACAGGTAAAACTCCAATTCCTTTTTGAATCCATCTTGATATCGTAGCAGCTGCAGCTTAGTGAAAAGCTTTATGAAACAAAAAATGTTCTGTCACATCTGAGTCGTTTTAGAAGCATTTCACATCTGAATGTTTGTTCCTTTATACATGTTTGGTAAGTGGTTAATTCTTCTGTCTGAGATAATCTCATGAGAGCAAGATGCCATTTGGCTGAGAGCCTTAGCGAGGTACCATTTATTCAGTTTTCGTTACCTAGTAATTTACATGTGAATGAACTTGATTCATTTTTTAAACCACTTTCATAACAGATGTCTCATAATCACTATCATGTCAACATTCTGCTGGAACACGGGCACTTGAACATATATCCTATTTGTTGGAATGATAAACATTGACATAACAGTTGCATTCGTATGTCATCTGGTACCACAGGGTTTCTGCAATTTGGATAGTTATAAATTCAAAAGTACTTAAAAGCTTTTGAGATTCTTTAAAAATAGATACATAAAATGTCATGTACTCTTCCCAACCTCCTTTTGCTCGCGGACTGTGATTTGACAAGTGTCATTTGTTATATTTCAATTTAGGGCTACAACAAGCCAAAAGCCTACATTGCAGCTCAAGGGCCACTAAAATCGACAGCGGAAGATTTCTGGAGAATGATATGGGAACATAACGTAGAAGTTATTGTGATGATAACTAATCTCGTTGAGAAAGGAAGGGTATGAGTACCTTTGTCTATTATTTATTTCTGTGATGTTGATAGATCTACCTCTAGCAGACTCCTTTCTCTCTTTTAAAAATCTGCTTTAGGCATTTATTGAGCAAAAAGCAACAGTTTGTAGTAGTTGCTTGTACTAGGATTGGCTATAAAAGTATAAAGTTGAGGATTTGTAGTATGAAACTGAAAAAAACATTTAAACTCAATTGTCAACAACGAGTCTTGAAAATACCATGTTCTAACTACAAAAAAATTCTTATACTGAAAAAAAGACTTCTTGTATATATTTAGGAGTGGCCAGACTATGGACCTTGTGCCACATTCTGCTAGCAATCTGCTGTCCATCATTCTCTTTCTCAGGGGTGCCTTAGACCCTGGAAAGGAGAAGGCTGTAGTTTGGGTGAATTTTTCTGGATGTTCACTGGCTGCTCCCTGTTAACATCCCATGGGACCCATAGTTCCTTTCCTACTATATGACTAGATACATGTTTGTCCAGTGAGACAAAATGAGGTCAAACCCCATCACAGGATTCGTGTTTTTCTGGTTTTGTGATGGGAGTATGTGTGTACCCTGGGGTCACATGAGGGCACATTGCATCATACTTGCCACACACTGGCAGCAATGCCTCAAATGCATGTAACTCTTGTCACATGACCTATTACGCATCTATCAGATGATACTGACACAGAAAATGCAGACAAGGGCCGCACTGGGAGTACCACTTCATTTATAATACCGTGATATAAACATGTACTTTTCTAGTACTCCTAGAGAAGGCTATATGGCTACCCAGCCAAAAGGCTGGACATCACAGCTCTCTGCTGTATATTCTGGCTGCACACAACCTCACTCTTACCCTCACTGATCAGATATAAGTGTACTCTGCCCATATTATGAACTAACCAAAAGCCACATACAGCTCTACTGACTTGAACGTATTCCTATTTTTCCTATACATTGTCTGGTATTTTCTTTAGATTTTAGAGTGCCTATAGGATGGCAAGTTCAACGATATTAGAGCCCTTTAACTCTGATAGTATGATTTAAACCTCTCTTTTTTGGAGTATTCCAAATAAGAAGCATCTTTGCACAGCCATCTCTCTTTACAGCGTAAAATACACATTATTTGTTCTCTTACGCTGCAGATCATGTCTACTATAAACTGGGGATATTGAGAGTCCCTGTATGTTCTTGTGGTTGACTGTGCTCTTAAATTTGAACATTTCAGCTTGCTAGTTTGACATTTTGTTTTCTTTCTCTTTTTTTCTCTGTTTTTCATTCGCTTTCTAACAGAGAAAATGTGACCAGTACTGGCCTGCCGAAGGCAGTGAAGAATATGGGAACTTCTTGGTTACTCAGAAGAGTGTTCATGTACTTGCCTATTACACTGTGAGGAATTTTACTCTTAGAAACACCAAGATCAAAAAGGTTTGTGGCAGCCTGAAAACATAGTTTGGGCAAAAGGGAGTGTTAAAAGTTGCTCAGCATATTTTTTAAGGCAGTTGGCAGCTCTTTTCTGTTGTATAGGTAAAGCTGAATCCTGTAGGTCTCGGCGAGCCAAGATGCTCATCAGCTTCAGAGTTAATTTGACCAGATGAACAAATTGAGAAGATACTGGCCTGTAGTACTGGTGTGACGTAGTACTATCAGGGAAAAGGCTGTGATCACACTGGAGAGCCGATTTGGACTTTGCCTGCCTGGTGAGCAGGGGGATACATTTTCAGAAAGAGAGCAGCTAGTAAAAAATGTGGTATGAATTAAATCATCCACCTCAGCTATCAATTTTCCTTTTTAAGGACTGAATTTTTACCCCCCTGCAAAACAGGTGAATCCACACCTTGTTTTATTGTCATCAGAACCAGCATACTCTCAGCTCAGCAGTGGGACATTGGCTACTTTGAGGGGCATTCTGAAAGCTTATTTCAGCCACCTAAATGTTAGACATCTAGTCTCTCAGCCTCCCTGTACAATTAGTGGCTAAAGTACCGCACTTACTGTCAAGTAATTTATTCTGCCTGGTTTAGGAACCCATCGTTGAATGAGATGACCTGCTCTCTGAAGGTATCCCTGCCTCTGAGCTGCCGTAGAGGGAGGAAGCTTAGAAAAGCAGCCTACACAAGGCTACTTCCCGTGTAGATCACTAAAGCTGAGTGAGGTGAATCCTCCCCTTTCTGTCCACCCAGCAGAGGAAGAGAGTGTCAGAAATAGCTGGTGACTCGTAAAAGCAGCTGTAATTTGTTAGCCAGAACTCGTAGCCTTTCTCTATGGCTTTCTAAGGGACAGGGCCAGGTACTTTTTCCATTCAGAGGGCAAGCTGATGGGACAGAAGCACTGGCCCTTCCTCTTCTCTTTGAAAGCTGGAATATTCAGAGCTAGGCTAAATAGGGACAGTACTAATTCAAGAACTATCAGGTACAGAAATAAAATTATGAAGAGTTGTCGTTCAGATGTGGGCTGCTTACATATGGAATTATTTTTCTGTTGCAGGGTTCCCAGAAAGGGAGGTCTAGTGGACGTATAGTAACTCAGTACCATTATACCCAGTGGCCTGACATGGGTGTTCCAGAATACACACTGCCCGTGCTCACCTTCGTGCGGAAGGCATCGCATGCCAAGCGCCACGCTGTGGGGCCTGTTGTGGTTCATTGCAGGTGTGGTTTTTACCGCCGTAAGGTTCACTCCGCTTTTGTTTTGCAGAAAAAAGAATTTTTCAGTGGTGGGTTAAGCAAAATTTCACTCTCACATTTAACAATTCCTGATGGAATAAGATTAATTACTTAGCTGATATTTCTATCCTTGGTAAGGCCAACTAATCAACTTTCCGTGCCACTTCTATAAATCTCCGTAAACAAGATGATGCTGCTCTGCACTATGTTCTTTTTTTTTGCAAAAATGCTTTTCTTTTTACTTTTTTGCACATTTCTATACTACTCTCTTGATTGCTATGGGCTTACCAGATACATATATAGCAGTAATTGTTTCATTTCTGCAAATGTATCAGTAGGATGGTTTTGGCTCATGCTTTCTTTGGTGCAGGGATACTCTGTAGTCCTAAGAGGAGCTCTGTCCACAAAAGAAGACTCACTCTATTCCTGGCTGAACTACAACTCTGCTGTTTTTAACATTACTCTGCGCTCTAGCAGTCATTTGCAATGGAGGAGCATTCTGGGGAACGGTTTGAGGTCTGCATGTGCTGCAGTGTGCAGGCAGGTGTTCTGTCAGTGCTCACTAAAACTGGGCAGCTCAGGGAAAATTGGTTAAAAAGGGCTTGTAGGGCCTGGAATGACTTCACAATGCCCGTGAAGGACCGGGTTATTGTAAAATATATAAGCAGGTTCTGGTTTTCCACTGTAGTACCTCACCTTTGATGGAACATTTGGAAAGAGAACCTCCTCATGAATTCTGTCCTTCTGGAGCTGACTCTGAGGAAGCCAACAGGTAAAGTCACCTCACAAATGCTGCAAATGAAGATATTTTATTTCTGGGATGATCTAATCTGACTGAAATCTGTTTTTAGCTTGCAAAATGAAAATTCCACATTTTGGTTGTTCTGCTGCTATCTACATCCTGCCTGTTCTTGGGAAGTTCAAATTAAGAGTTTCCCCAAAATGCCAAGTCTGAGATCTATGCCAGCGGGCTGAGAGATCAGCAATACATTATAAGTCAATTAAATTGAGTTTTTAAAAAGTGCACAGTGGTAAGTTGTGTGGCTTCAGTCAGACCTCTCCATTGGGTCATAGGTATAACTCACCTCCGTCCGTAGGCAGTTTTGTTCAGCTTTTAGTTCACCTGTCCCCATGCACTATGGAGTTTCAAAGGAGTCATCTCATGTTAGAAATGTAACTTTTATTTATCTTTACAGGCTATATGGAGGACACAGATGACAAACTTCATGAAAGTTTTTTTAGCTATTTTTATTTTGGTACTTTTCATGTTTTGTCTTTCATAACAAGTACAGATGGTGTCTGGTAATCTTTATACTTTTTTGTGTCTAATAGTGTGTTAATAACCTGGACCTTTCAGTTTTATATCATGTTTATTTAGACAGCTTATTACAGCAATCTGAGCTCACACTACCCATGCTTTGTGCCACGTCTGTGGAAAAAATGAGATGACTGAATTAGCATGTACGGACTGAGCTTGGATCTGCCTGTAAGGGACCACACAGACCCAGCACAGTGTTGCTGTCAAGTTACATGTACCAACACACATAACGTTTCCTTATAACTTAGAGGGGAATTACAACTGGCTAATTCCCATATATGACTAGATAACAAAAAACGACCTCTTGACCTTGTACTTCCTACCTAGATATTTTATGAAAGAAAAAGTTGGGTTTTAATCTTACAATACAGCCCTTTTCATGCTAAATGAGTCAGAGTTCATAACAGGAGTGAGTTGGTTAACCCTTTCTTCTGCATCTTCCCTTTTTAAGAAGGGTTTCAACCATTGCTTGCCATCTTAGCTGTATCTGAAGAGCACTAAGCTTTTTCTTTTACAGATGTACCTTCAGCAGCTCTGCCACTTCCTGGGGTTTTCCTTAGTCCGGTATCTTTGAAATCTCCTATATCTGTAGTGGGTGGCATAATGCAACTTTCCCTTTAAAGCGATGTGTGTTTCAACATAGAAGAACTTGACCACATTAGCTGTGCCCAAATTCTGACATTTGCCACCATTGACGAAGTATCCTAAGGAATATCAGAAGCCTGAAAATTGCAGACCTGCAGGAAACCCCTTAATTCTATACCAGTTGGTACTTTAAAGATCATTTGAGAAAATTATCTTTAGTTCTATTCTTGCACAGAGAAAAAGATGAGTTGAAAAGATTTCTCTTCATTACCAGCCTTGAAGTTTTAGCAAAGTAGATCATAAAAATAAATACAAAGATAAATAGATACATAGATACAAAAAAGATTTGTAGAGCAAAATCTTCCCTATGCACCAGTTTGTTGAAAAAGCTATGTATAAGAAACAGTTCTTTTCATTATCGTTTTACTTCAGGCTCAAGACTATTTTTTTGTTTTGTAGTGCTGGTGTTGGAAGGACAGGCACATACATAGTGTTAGACAGCATGCTGCAGCAAATTCAGCATGAAGGGACAGTCAACATATTTGGATTCTTAAAGCACATACGTACCCAAAGGAACTACTTGGTGCAGACTGAGGTAAGAATAAAATATATATAGCGAGACACTATTACAGACTATTTCTGTTTGAAGGAGGAGACATGATACAGTCCTTTTTTTGGCACCGCCAGACAGACTGGCAACCAGTCACCAGACTGGACTTTCCCTTTTGCTTCCCTTGTTTTTATAGAGACATCCTTCTAGTCTCACTTAGAGCAATGCGCTAGAAATTGCCTATCTGTGGGCTCTTGTCTGTTTATTAGGGAGGACTCAGAAGAGAGAAAGTCTGTATAAATCATGCTTCCCGCAGTAGCACCTTCTTGGCAGGGCATGCATTTTGGTCATAGATTTTTTTATGAAACACCATTGTCAGGTGTTCAGCTCTTCACTGAAACTGATCCAACAGTTGATATCAGGCAATAAAAAGTAGGAAAAAAAGCTGTTTCAGGCAGAAGATTATCTATAGCTGCTTTAAACTGAAGATTATATATAGAATAGTGAAAGACCAGAAGAAAACAATACGGACAACAGCAGGGCATTTGAAAGTCTATTTCAGGTTTCAAGAACAGGTGGTTATATTCCCCAGTGCCTTTCAACAGGAAAAAAGGTAATCAACAACAGCATGGGCACTTGTTCCGAAGGATGTGAGAGAGAAAATAGAGCATAGCAGTAGGAACTGGGAGTGATCACTTTATTGCAAGAACAGGCAGGGAGAGTTGCATAACAAGCTGACTTGAAAATTTGACTCAAGGCTATGCTTGCATTTTTAACTCTGTTCTGTGAACATGAGATACCACAGGTGTTGGGGATTTGGTATTATATCATATATACATTGCATGCGTAGTTCAATTGTGCTTGTAAATGTGTACTGTCACTGTGGAGGGACAGCCTTCACTGTAGAGGATCACTTTTGAGAAAACTCCCCTATAGCAGCATGTTGTGAAGAAATACTGACCATGTCAGAAGTGGTAGCTTAGCCAGAGGTGTCCAGGTGTATCTGAAAATAATTAGAGCTCAGATGTTTGGTTTTATTTTCCTAGGAGCAATACATCTTCATTCACGATGCATTGGTTGAAGCAATACTCAGTAAAGAAACAGAAGTCCTTGAGACTCACATTCATGCCTATGTTAATGCTCTCTTGATACCTGGACCAACAGGAAAGACCAGACTGGAGAAACAATTCAAGGTGAGCTCTCCCAGATAGTAACATGAAAAGCTTTAGGCTTGCAAGCTTGAATGACTTAAAAGTCGGTATCTCAACACAACTTTCATTAGCTTTCTCTATCTAAAATTTAACTGCTGAGCCTAAATTCAGAGTAATTTAACAAATGCATGCAGTCACCTGGGACAAAATAATTATTTGCATACTCCTAAAAAAGGAATTTAAAAAAAAACCAAGAGCATGAGAAATAGGCCAGTAAGTAGATTTTGGAAAATCTAACTACATGACTTTGCACAAAGATCCCAAAGGTAAAACAGCAGTCTGGAAAGATGTCATTCTGGCAAAAATGTCATGAGCTATATTGGTCAATCAACATATTCCCCTCAGCATACAACACTGGCTAGAAGACAGACTTCACCTCAGCAGGCGATAAGTGAATGCTTTGGTACTTGTGGATGTGGAGATCAGTGTGTACATGCACGGGACTTTCAGTCACCCAGAGAAAGAGCAGAGCCAGCCGGGTAACAGCTCAGAATCTGTGAGAGAAACAGCTCATTGACTCAGGGGGAGAATGGGAAGTCTAGCTCGCTCACTGGGTCACTTACAGAGGAAACACAGAAAATCCTACAAATGAATTTGAATCCAAAGAAGTAAATCACACTTAAATGTTTTCCAGATTATGTGGCAAAACAGACTTTCCTCTCCCTAATTTAACAGGAAATGAATTATTAGAACCTTTCTCTCTAAGGATTTTAATTCTAAGGAGGACTGCATGGGATAATGTGTATTCTTTCTACATTTAGCTATTGGATCATAAGTAAAAAACTTAAGCAGATAAGTCTGTAGATAATGTGGCTATCAAAAATATTAATATATATTTATTTTCTGAAGTATTTGGTCACATAGGCACAGTCGCTAGTATTTCTTCAAGATAATGAACAATACAGAACAACAGAATAGGAACAACATACCAAAGGATTTCACAGTTTGCTGCTATCCTGGCTTGAATGATCTGACAGTGTTGCACTGTTTTTTCCTAGGGAAAAGTAGGGACTCATCACAGCTGTGATGTGCTTGGAGAAATAAGCATCCCACCTTTCCTACACAGTTGAAAGAATAAAACACATAATATATACAAACAGAGTGTGTAAATATATATAAATACAGAGTGTGCAATGCAAATTGCAGGAGCCATGTAGAGCTCTGGTTTCAAGAGCTTAAATATTATCAGAAAGGGACATGTCTCATTCAATCTCATTTCCCTGTGCAAGCTAAAATTATTAGGATAATAACAAAAATGTGGAGTCTTGTTTTACTGAAGAACTGTTTTAGATGAAAAAAAAATGTGATCATTTTGGTGGAACTTCCCTGGTTTGCTATCTGTTTTTCCAAAGCCTGCAGCTTCTGAAAGCTACACATCCCCAGCCCAAAACATCACAGAAAAGTCTTCTGAATTCTTTTGAACATTCTGATTAATCTGGTTGATTTTTCTAGCAATCAAAAAACCCCCTAAAAAACAGGAAAAACCTGCTTTCCAAACTTATTACACGCCCAAGCAGTAGTTGTACAGCATTGTGGTGTATGCACGTATATGCTCATTCCTTCTCATGCTCTTGTCTGAATTGCATTAGTTGAAACAAGTCAGTGAGACCCCCCCAGATCAGTCCTATTTTCCTCTCACGTGTTTGGAAAGAAAATCAGGAAGCTCATAACTGGGATATCTAGAGATGCCTCACATCAGGAGCTATACTGTCTGTATAACAATGCAGATTTTTCTGCACAGACATTTACTGTTTTCCAAAACTATTTGAAGTTACACAAACAGCTGTGCAGGCAAAATGGAAGTGACACCAGGATGGCAACAAGCACTGGGGGGGGCTGGATGTGGAACAACATAAAGTGGCATTTCCTTCAAAGACATGCTTATGGACCTAGGGCTCAAGAGTCATTTGAACTGATAAGACAGTGAAGAAAAAATATTTTGATGACTTGTTAAGTAGTTTAGCCAGATAACTAGATGCCTAAAGTTAAGAGAGACAGCTAACCTGCAATACATGCGCCCTTCTGTTTAATGCACCTAACAAAGGAATGGCTTTTGTATGGTTACCTAATTTTTTTTAACTTCATTGTTTCAGTTACTGAGCCAGTCTAACACACAGCAGTGTGATTATTCAACTGCACTCAAACAGTGTAACAGAGAAAAGAACCGAACTTCATCCATCATTCCTGGTAAGCTTGTTCAAATCGTCTTCTGTGGGTGGCAAAATGTTTATGAACTGTGTGCGTCAAACCTTTAATCTTTCCTCAGCAAGAACTGAAGACACCTGCATTGGTGTGGAGCAATGTTCTGTAAAGCACTTTTAGTGAAGAAATTATTTAAGTACTACACATAGGGAAACAAAATAGATGGCTGGATAACACTTTATCCTGATTGATGGAGCTTAGCATTATCATTACTATGAGATATGTGAGATAATTGCTATATTATATGAGTCATTGCAACATACATACTAGTTCATGACTTTTTTTGCAGTGGAAAGATCTAGAGTGGGTATCTCATCACTGTCTGGTGAAGGGACAGACTACATCAATGCTTCCTATATTATGGTAAGTCAGTTGCCTGTATTGGTGAAAAACAACGTCCAATTGTGTAGCTGTTTTCAGAGCTGCCATGTGTCTGAGTTAGGGTGGCACAGTCTTGATTTTGAAAGCTCCTTTCTTCCATTATTCACGCTGCCTGAAAGAGTTACTTCTTCCCCCAGGAAGTATTATTACTGTTATTACTGTTTTTAATTTTGGTTAAGTGCATTGCATTTTAACAATCTGTAGAACCAGAAATCCCATCATAGTTTTAAAAACAGGTAAAGCTAAATGCCACCTATGGAAGGATCTTTTGAGATGAAGTAAAAGTGTTAACTAACAAGTTAGGTTTTAATGGCTGTACTATGGTTTGCCTTCCTACCTGCTGGTCTTACAGAGCTTTTGCAACTGGCATAGCCCAAGGCACCATAGCTCATCAGCTTTCCATTATGTCTTTGTTCCCTGGGTTTCTTCAACTCTTTTCCCCTTCATTAGCTGAGAGGGAGGAGTAAATTGTCGTGGTTTAACCCCAGCCAGCAACTAAGCCCCACACAGCGCTCGCTCACTCCCCCCTGATGGGATGGGGGAGAGAATCAGAAGAGTAAAAGTGAGAAAACTCGTGGGTTGAGATAAAGACAGTTTAATAGGGAAAGCAAAAGCCGTGCATACAAGTAAAGCAAAGCAAGGAATTCATTCACTACTTCCCATGGGCAGGCAGGTGTTCAGCCATCTCCAGGAAAGCAGGCCTCCATCATGTGTAATGGTTACTTGAGAAGACAAACGCCATCACTCCAAATGTCCCCCCCTTCCTTCTTCTTCCCCAGCTTTATATGCTGAGCATGACGCCATATGGTATGGAATGTCCCTTTGGTCAGCTGGGGTCAGCTGTCCCAGCCGTGTCCCCTCCCAGCTTCTTGTGCCCCCCCAGCCTGCTCGCTGGTGGGGTGGGGTGAGAGGCAGAAAAGGCCTTGACTCTGTGTAAGCACTGCTCAGCAATAACTAAAACATCCCTGTATTATCAACACTGTTTCTAGCACAAATCCAAAACATAGCCCCATACTAGCTACTATAAAGAAAATTAACTCTGTCCTAGCCAAAGCCAGAACAAAATGCTTCCTGGACATTCAAGAAAGAGATGGGAAAGTTCCCTGCAGTGCTGTGTATGCCTGATCCTTGATCAAGTGCATTACTGCAAAGGAACGCTCTTTTGTGGTAAGAAGTTGATCTGGGACATCTGTACAAATTAAGAGACTGCTTGGGATTTTTGCGGATCTTTCAAGTATTCTTTTATTTGTTTCATGTTGCCAGCTCCTCTGGAAGTCTGGCTAATGTAGAGCAATTAGCATGTGTGTATGAGTTAATGTATTTTCATTCTGAGTTGGCCGTTCAAGTCTCCACTGATTTCTTTTGTCTTTTTTTTCCATCAAATTTTTTGAAGCTTTAAAAATTATTTCAGTGTAACTGATTTTATTCTTTTCATCTGGAAAATACTGCAATGGAAGTTTTATATTCTACTAATATTTGCAGGAAGCCAAAGGAGGCACAAGTCTGCAATTTATTTTCTAGGCTTCTGGCGCTGTCCAGTAGAAGCTTCCTTTAAATGTTAATAGTTGGGCATCAATTCTGAGTCTGTTGATTTTGTTTTGCAGGGTTATTATCAAAGTAATGAATTCATTATTACCCAGCATCCCTTACTACATACTATCAAGGATTTCTGGAGAATGATATGGGACCATAATGCCCAGCTAATAGTCATGCTTCCTGATAGCCAGAATATGGTAAGTTTTATGGCTGATTGTTATGGGTTTAGGTATGAATTTTATTAGTATTACCATTTTGAAATATGCAGGACATGAGACAATATATTGGATTTTGCAAAAAACAATTAAAAATTAATACTGTACTGAGTGTAAAGTCCTCCAATCATCTAGTGGAAATCTGGAGATCCTTGTCTGCGCAGATTGCAACTGGCATGAGAAAGTATTGAATGATTCCCGTATAATTTATGAAAAGAGACAAACAGCAG
Source organism: Ciconia boyciana (assembly GCF_034638445.1). Lineage (NCBI taxonomy): Eukaryota > Metazoa > Chordata > Aves > Ciconiiformes > Ciconiidae > Ciconia > Ciconia boyciana. The sequence goes on along the minus strand of NC_132934.1, from coordinate 26,089,630 downwards.
AAATAACTGTTATGCAAGGTTAGTTTTCGCCCCAGGACTTTTACTTTAGTTGTAATATGGCTTCTTCAGCCATTATTAGGTAAGGGGAGAAAGATGAGTTTGTTTCTCTTGCTCATCTCCTAAAGCTACAAACAAATGTTTAGCAGGGATTTTGACTCTAAACAGCAAAGGAAGCTCACGTGTTCATCCTGCATGTGTAATTTAATAACAAATGAATATGTTTTTCAGTTACTAGAAGTGCAGAAATATCTGAGAGCTTTTAGGTTGGTACTTAGAGAAGTCTTGAGGTGTGGAGGGCATCATGTTTGGTAATGAGTTTGGAGGAAAGCCATGCAATGCTTTGGAGAGTCTTGCATGATTGGAAAAACATGTACAACCAAGACAATGTTTGGTTTTTTATTTTATCAATGTTTTATAAATGTTACACTTCCTGTAAAACAGATGGATTTTTAAGTTAGCCCTTGTAATAAGGGAGATTGTTTTGCCAAGAGGTGCTGGTTCATTATGATCCCAGTAAGAAAGACACTCAGACTCTGTAAAGTATCATTTAAAATACTGTTTATTAGAGCTAACACTATAAAGGAGAGGGTAGTATAGATAATCTTACATCCCATCAGATAGATGTTGGGAACCCCGAGTTGTACAGCATTGAATGTATCTCTGATCAAGGTACATCACGTCATGCAGCTCCTGTCCATGGAAGGGTTACCCCCATTTTGGTCATTCAAGCTATTATAGGATTTTTCTTAAAAGAAAACAACTCTGTTTCTACTGTCAAACAGAAAGGATGTTCTCATGAGAACTTCTTGCTGCACTTTTACACATGCAAGTGGTGTAATCATCGGTACAGAGTGGGAGCTGCCTGCAGGCTCCTACATTACAATCCACCAGCCAAGTTTATCCTGTGGCCATGGGCTATGGGCAGCACAACACAGCCTGAAGGGCAGGCTGGACCTGTGGCACAGCGCAGCACAGCACATGTTGACTGTTACGTGGGTCACTATCTCCACAGGGTACAATGGTCTTCTGGTCAGGATCACTACAGAGGTGTCTGAAAACCATCACTTGTGATGTTTGTGATCCCACTCAAGTTTTGGTTTATCAATTTAAATCTAGCTGGCTGCATTGATTACATACGTGACAACATTATTTATTATGTTGGATTAAGTTTTATTTTAAGAGCTCAACATTACTTACTTTTACGGCTTCTTTTTTTTTCCTGGAGGCTGAAGATGAATTTGTATACTGGCCAAACAAAGATGAGCCTATAAACTGTGAGAGTTTCAAAGTTACTATGATTGCTGAAGAACACAAGTGTCTGTCTAACGAGGAGAAGCTCATAATCCAAGACTTTATTTTAGAAGCTACACAGGTAACACTGTCATAAACATGTAACTCAGACTTGATTTGTTAAAGGTAATGCCTATAATTTGTTACATTTTCTATGGTAAATGAGTGATAAAATTCCATGCCCTTGAAACACTCAGGGAGGGGAGTGACCTCTATCAGTAATATGGTGACATGGGGAATAGGGTAGTCTAACCTCCACAGCAGTGGGATTCTGTATCTGGAGGCTGGAGCTGGACTGGAACAGGGTGAAGCATAAGAATAAAGACAGTCAATCTTTTACCAAATTGATTCATGTTTTTTTTCGCCTTTTAGGATGATTATGTACTTGAAGTGAGGCATTTTCAGTGTCCAAAATGGCCAAATCCTGATAGTCCTATTAGTAAAACTTTTGAACTGATCGGCATCATTAAAGAGGAAACTTCCAACCGTGATGGACCCATGATTGTACATGACGAGTAAGAACTGCAGCTTTCAGTTTGTTTTGATGTTTTTCTGTAGAACCATCCTTTCATCTCCTTTAGAGTGAAAGCCACTGAAACAAGGCACAAAGTCTGCACCTAACAATAGTGCTGCTGCTTCTGTTTCAGCTGCATCAACAAGAGAAACATTTTTATTTTATCACACTTCAATGTTTTCTTTTCAATTCTATCATTTTGATACTCTGGATGATTGTTGAGTAGGGCACTGGAGACGAAATCAGTCAGGGCTTCATTGTCTATTATTGAAAGAAGTAAGACTATTTAGATGAGGCACCTTACCCTTCTCCAGCCGTTTAATAATGGCCAAAAATACTGAAATGTTGAAATCCTGAAGGACCTGAGGCCTTCAGGATTTAGTTAATAAAGGACTGTAGGGAAATAACCCTAAGACTGGCTTTTAAAGACTCTCCAGGAGTTGTAGCCAGGTGCTGTGAAGGTTGTGTTAAGGCACTGCTGGGCAAGCCTATTTCAGAAAGTGTAAAGATCACATGACAGAAATTCATCTTACCAGTTTACCCTGGATTTTGTATTTTCTCCAGCTGTAGTAACTTGATCCATTCTCTAAAGACTTTTTTGGTTTGGTTTGGTTTTTTTACTTTACAAAGGCATGGAGGGGTGACAGCAGGCACTTTCTGTGCATTAACAACGCTGATGCATCAACTGGAAAATGAGAACTCAGTGGATGTTTACCAGGTAGCGAAGATGATAAATTTGATGAGGCCTGGAGTCTTTACAGACATTGTAAGTAATAAGCAAAATGTGTGCATATTTTTTTTCCTATGTGTGGTATTATTAGCGTGCTTAGATCTTTGGGCAACATTACTGAACCATTGGTATCTTAGGTTCTGCATGAGCCAATCACAACTGTCTTACAGAGATGCTGTAGTGAACCAGCTGCTTATTCCAAAACAAAGTATTTCCCCTGGAAACCTGTTATGTGGTTATCCAGTGGTCATATTCCAAATGTACAGAGCTGCCACTGTCATCATAAAAATCTGCACTATGTCATGTAAACAACGGTTTTAATTCAGCAGGAATAAATTTGTACTCCAAGTAGACCCTGAAGTAGTTACCCTAGTTTTCCATTTCAGAATGGACTTTGATCTTTTATGAGGTGCTGAATGGTCACTTGACACCATTGTCACTGTGCTTACAGAAAGAAAAAAAATTAAAAGTATAACAAATAAGAATTACTTACTGAGTCAGTGTGATACAAATGAAAATTCATCACAGAAATGAAAAACTACGAAACCTGCCCCTTTGGTCATACCACTACAAAACTGACTGCTGTAGAGCTACAATGGATGTAATAAGGAGAACACTTTGAGAGTGAAATGTTAGGGTTAGCATTATCACATTTTTGACAGGAAAAAACAGGACATGACACAGGATTCACAGATTTGTCTGCCCCTTGCCCTGCCGAGCTAGCCCAGACTGAGGTGCCTGGCAGACAATGCAGTCAAAATGGGAACTCTTCGCACCTCAGCAGCACCATTAGAACCTTCACTCCTCTTGCCCCAGGAGCCTTCAGCAAATACCTGGGCCCTTTATCTCGGATTTCAATTTTCCATTTTCCCATCCTCCTACTGCAGATGTTCAAATTCATTGCTCTTTCTACCCCATGTCTCTTAGTGCAACCTAATAGTCCAGACCCCAAACCCCACTCTATTTAGTCTGTCTTACTGCTCCCCACTCCTTCCATCACAGAAATTCTTTATCCTCCTATATCCATCCTAGAACGCAAAATACTCCTCTGTCCTTTGAGACCATCCGCTGTTACCTGGTGCAGCACAGTCTTCACTGTGCCTGCACTTTCAAGATGCTGCCCTGCACAGAGCATCCAGCTGCTTCCCCCTTCCCAGCCCACACTGTGGTCCAGCTGGCTTCTGGCACTCCCCATTTCCCACTGCACCCAACTGAGACCTCCCGCTCCCTCTAGGCAATGACCTCCTCGGGGATTCTTCCCACAAAGTCTCGTCTCTCTTCCTACACTTGGCAGGGTCTTCAAAAACATAAACAGTAACTGCAAGTACCAAAAAAAAAAAATCTGCCTTGATAGAATTCAGGGGACAAAGAGTGAGAACATATTCAAGGGAAAAAAAAGCCAACAGACAAATAGTAGCCCTAATCCTGACCCCATTCAGTCAATGGGAACTTTGCTATTGACTTTAACAAGAATCAGATTTAGCACATAGTATTTCTTTAAAAATACAGTTTTCTCCCCCACCTGTACAGTGTTCCTTAACGTTGTGCTTTACATTGTGTACAGGGGGAGCTATTAGTCTGAAAATTAATAAAGCTGCTAAGTAACACAATAAATTGTGGAGCACAGTACATTAACAGACTGACACATCAGCCGTTAATTAATTTTGAGTAACGGTGTTACAAGATAATCTAGTTGTATTATTTCTGACAACACACTGACTATATCCTCTTTTCTTCTCCAGGAACAGTACCAGTTTCTGTACAAAGCTATTCTCAGCCTTGTCAGCACAAGGCAAGAAGAAAACCCTTCAGCATCTATGGACAGTAATGGCTCAGCTTTACCCGATGGAAATGCAGCTGAAAGTTTAGAATCTTTAGTTTAATTAACACATCAAATTAAACACACACACACCTACATCACACCAGTCACACCTGGAGTTTACCATTAATATTTTCAGTTTTATACTTTGGGGGGGGAAATCTGTCCAGCCACTATATATATAATCAAATCGCAACCATTGATCAGTCATTTCTGTTACATATGACTTTACTGCGGAACTTTTATCATTAACAATGTGTGCCTTTTCTTGAAAGATTTCTTGTAATATGTTGTTACGTCTGGACTAACTTGATTGACTTTTACAGTGTTTCTAAGAATTGAATTGTGGTATGTTTTTTCAGTATTAGTTTTTGGCTTTACTTTTAACTTAAAATTATCATATTTATAGATGTTAGGGGACTCTCAATTACAAACAAACATGTCATGGTTTTAGTATTTGATTTATTTGCTGTATTTATAACAATTTACATTTGCTAGAAATCTAACTTTTAATATAGTAGAATGTAAATAAAATACTGTTCTCCATAACATTTAACATTTTAAGACTTCAGTTAGACATTTAGAATAGTAATCTGATACTTACTGTAAATACTGCTACTTCTGTAGTGATTCCATGGACCAAATTTATATTTATAATTGTAGATTTTTATATTTTACTACAGAGTCAGTTTTCTAGTTCTGTGTAATTGCCTTGTTAAAATGATGTAGTCCAGTATGTTTTTATTTTAACAAAGTCTTCTGATATATAATTGTGCATCTTAAGCAATTAACCTTCATATAGCTGCATGTGATTTTAACTTTTTGTGGGAAATAGAAATCATTTGTTTTGAAATGAGAAGTTTTTATGAGAATAACACCTGTACTTGGCATTGTTAAATTGTTTTTACCTATGGCATTGAAAAATAAATATAAATATTCCAGTCTGTGCTTAGCAGTCTACCACATACAGTAAACAGTCTTCACTGCCATATGAGAGAGCTTTCACTTGCAAGAATGAGGACTCAAGGCTGACCTGGAGATGGCTGCTCTGCCTGTGGAATCTGCGATTTCAGAAGACAGTTTTAGAAAACTTTACATTTTGTTATTTAATCTCTGCTCTGCTTCCACCCATACCCATAGCGTCCACCTTAGCTCCTGGTTTAGCCTCTCCCAGTCTGGTTACCCCCAGGCTAACGGGCTCTCCCAGGCCTCCAAATTGCCTTAATTGCCCTCTTGCAAGACTTCTCCGTGCTGGCTTTGCTTCACATAATTCATTCAGCTGCTGTGCTCTTTGCTGCCTCTTTTGGCAAAGAAAAGCCAAACGCTGGGAAGCAGTAAAGCAAAGAGAACTCTGCAAGAACAAAAGCAAAATGTTTCAACTTGGCCACTCAATTATTTTCAGTAACCTTCTGAACTGGCAAGAAAAGATACTGATTGTACTGGAGGTTGCAGCACTGGGGAGGGTGGAGGAGCCTAGAGTGGAATAGATCTTTGCTTAAAACTAACACAGGCCGTGAGAGTAACTATTTTCTCACTTTGGTACATTCAGTTGCTACGTAGAAATATTGAGAGCAGAGATACGGTTCTGGACCAGCATGCCAAAGAAACTAATGGACAGTATGTTAGATGAAAAATAAGGATGGGAGAAGACAGACCTGATGTGGACTTGGAGATTTTAGTCGACTGGTGTCCTGAGGCAAGGGGGTGTGAGGGATCTCAGTGCGTCAGCAGATAGATCTAGACCCCTTCAGCAGTGTGGGATTAAAGATAGGTGGAGCTGCAACAAAGCCAGAACGAATTTAGTTTTAGAGGAATCTAAACAGTGGAAACTTTTTAAAAGCCTCGTACTATTGATACACAAAATGAGCATGAAGGTGCTAGACCAGGAGACAGAATGGCACAGAATGACAGAACGGGTAGCGGTAAAGCAGTCTCTTTCCTGCTCTTGTCCTCTTTTCTAAAAATGATCGTATAGACAAAATAATCAGAACAATGTAATGTATAGTTTGTTTTGTAAAACTGTGGTAACATGTTAATGCACTTGAATTCTCTTCTACACCTGACCACTTCTCTTTATAACCACAGTAGTGCAGCCCCAGGCATTATGGAGTAGCTGAACCCATTGGGCTTGGGGCCCCGGGGGTTTCCCCTTCCCTGTCCGCCAGGGCCACATGCAGGATGATGCTCCTGTCTCAGCCCAATGCCCCTGTGCAGGTCCAGCCGGGGACCACCCAGGACACGTATGCCACACAGGGAGGTACACACACACGCACACACGCTAGAGAGAGTGGTAGAAACAGGATTCATCACACAGAAAATGGGACTAGGATTTAAAAAGAAGGCAGGACAGAGAGGGCAGTGATCAGGCACAGGGCATAGATGGGCAAGGGTACTGCCCAGCTGCCTGCTTACATGCACGCATCCCCTTTTACCCCTCTTCTCTCCATTTTTCCCTTGCTTATTTTTCCCCTATCCACCCTGATCCCTCTGTTTCACCCTGGTCTCCCTGTCTCTTTGCAGATAAACCACTTAATTACCTAATTACCTTTTCTTCATGGGCCCCAGTCTTGTTACATCCACACCCAAATGTGAAACCTCTGATGCTGCCTTAGCTCATAATACCGTACATGGTATTATCAACACGGTTACTTTGGTACTTCTGGCCTTGCGGGCTTTTCTTTCCAAAAGGTCTCCACCAGCGTTTGGCCTTCCCTCACATAACTCCCCATGAACCGCCTGTGAAACGCAGCCAGGCTTCATGGCACTATTCGTAACATCTGTCAGCTGCTCCCCCTTGCTCTCTCCAGCAGTTTCCCCTCTCATGCCCAGCAGTTTCTCAGGATCTGTACAGGTTGCTCAGCCTCAGGTCAGGGCCGCAGCCATGTGCCTGCAGATACTAGCACTTGCCGCTTTAGTTCACAGCCATAACTAGTTGATTGAATAATTCAGAAATGAGGGAACCTACTTTTCTGAGCCAAGACATCTTTATTCAGGTTTTACACTCTTTTTTTTTTGCTGTGGTCCTTGTCATAGCTGCATATTTGCTAATTCTGAAGTCCGGGAAGAACGGGACTGATAAGGCTTCTAAGTGCAAGTGAACTTACAATGTATCCCTAGCCAAGTTAAACACCTTTGAAAAATAGGATCTAGATTTTTTTTCTTATTATAATATTTGTGTTATTTTGGGGCTGGTAAGAGTTACAAATATACAGAATGGGCTCATTGTCCCAAACGATATACATTTTTATAACACTGTTGAATGACACATACACTCTCTTCACAGCTTTCCGGCACAAAGTTGGTGTACGCAAAGGTGCGTAACGATTGCTCTTTGAGGAAGGGAGTATCTTCTTTTTCCAGGTGGCCTGGGGGTTCCTTACTATTTCCTCTAAAGCACTCAGGGTGACTGGCACCCTCCACCTGCACATCTAGGCTGACGAGGACAGCGATAGGATATAATTCCCCCCTCTCATTCCAAAAACATAGACACGTTTTTTCCTTTCTTAATCTCTAGGGGTGCCCGTATGAGAGAGGTTAATTGTGATCTTATGGCAATTTGCAAACCATATTCCATAATCTTCTTACCGTATACTTCTGCTCTTCACCACATTAGCACACAACATAAGAAACTGTAATGCTCCTGTGCTACTTCTCCAGCCTTTTCTTTAGGAAATCTGGCTTGTAGCCTCACATAACTTTATGCTTTTTATTTTGAGATCTTCTATTAATCTATTTACAGTTTCATAGAGTTGTATATACAAAGTCTTTTTTAGGCCAATTAATTCTACTATGTTTTTCAAGCCTGTATGGACCAAAAGGGAAAAAGGAATCCTTCTTTCTAAAACCCCATCTTGATATAACTGTTTCTTTCAACCTAAATGTTTTCAGACATTTAAAATTATAATCCAAGGAATCAGCTGTCATTCAAGGTTTCTTCCAGAGATGTTTGTAATCACATTCATCATCTTAGCATGCTGACAAGTTATTTAAAACATAAGTGCTTAGGATAATCTCTTTACTCACACATATTGGTTCTGGTCTAGAAAAAAATAAGAATCATAAAAAAATCTTCTATAATCTTCAACCGTGATGGATTAGAGATTTTAATAAATGCGTGTCAGTTCCTCTCTCAGACAAAGGCCATATTCTAATTAATTTTTTTCTTGTAATCCAAGCTACAGACTCAAAAGACATATAGCCTGCCTTCTCAAACTGGGTCAAGTGTGGAAAAGATGTTATGTATCTCCTGCAAAAAGCAGGATATTAATAAACAATGTCAGTTTAAGATTTTTTTTTACAAAGCTGTAAGCTGTGTGTGCCAAGAAAAACTTGATCAGTAAGCTTCCTCCTAAGAAATCATAGGTGAGTAGAGAGTTAAAAAAAAAAAAAACAAAAAAACACCAACTTCTTAGTGATTGTGGTGGTGTGATTTAATACCTATGGAAAAGCTTTACAAAAGTCAGCAATAAATTACTAGAAGTCATACAAACTCATAGCTATCAGTACAACAGCATATGAGTTAAAGACCTTAGCATGGACCTTGAAAATCAGTTGACTAAACTAGTTAGCAATGTTTTATCACAATGCCTTACCTGGCACAGTTCATTGCGACGCCCTAGGATAACATGTGTTATTTCAGATGGGTTGAAATTTTCTGTGGTAAATGCTTATTTCAAGATGAGTTTAGCAAAGTCAAACTCGTTTCTCTCTCTAATTGTTCTCAAGCATAAGCAAAGCAGGGCTGGGGAGGGAAGGAGCCATGTTGTCTTGTCGGAATTAAAAACAGAAATGGGGACCCAACTACTACCGTAAGCCTGAGGCCTCCTAGGTTACAGTCTTGGTTTTCACTGCTTCCTTGCAGCAAGGCTAAGGTCTGACCACCATTTCTTTTCACAGGTTTGTGCTTTGGTGGATTAGGGACTTTACTTTCAAAGGGACAAGAGGGAAGAGAAGTCTCTCAGGACATTTGGCCACATTTCCCCTGATTCCCCTCTGCTTCCAATTGCATTATTTTCTTTATAGAACCAAAAAAGTAGAAAAAAAAACCCTTCTGGCTTTATGTACTCATTCCCTTGTTTTAGCAAAGCCACATCCTGTGACCCTGTAATTAGGCACAGTGTATTTGAGATGGTCTGATTCACCTTGATAAATTCTGCTAGACACTCAAAGCTAAATTTCTTTTTTCTCCCCCTCCTCATTAGTTTTCCAGCCTAATCACAATCACTTTACCCCAGATTTTTTTCCCCTTAAACAGCTATTGTGCTATGAGTGCATGCCCTTTGTCTGGAAGTCACACTTTTGTGCTCCAGTCCCTGAAAAGGGATGTAATTCTCATCTATAAAAATATCGAGGGCAGAGTGTGAAACATTGAGGCAAGGAAGGGAGTCTGAGTGTAACGGTGCTCAAGCACCTCCATCTCAGAAAGCAACTGGTATCTTATCTGTCATGGAGAGCTGGCACTAGAATAAATTCCAAACTGAAAAAAGAAGAGACACACAGTGACAAACAATCTGTTCCTTGCAGCCTGATGTGAACAAACAGCTTAAGAGCCTTTCAGCCCAGGCAGCAATAGCAGAAACCAAACCACCTATTCAGCCGAGCAAGGTCCTTAAGCTGAGATAGGCAGTGAGACACCAAGCTTTCATTTCTTCCTGGGATACAGGGAGACATTATACAGCTACTGTTCTGTAGCTTTCCACTTAAGTAGTTGTCCTTGTGCCCAAGCACAAAACGTGCTAAAAAAATTGCATCTCTTAAGATTATAGCTGAAGATGATGTCTAAGTACAGATATATATATGGTGTTAGATGTGGATGCTTAAACAATCCTTGAAGAGTCTTTTCTTGTGAGTCTAGCAAGAAGTATGGAAAGGTATTTCATGTACATAGAGAAGTCCATATGTAGAAACCCTTTCAATATAACCATCTATGTAAAAAAACCAAATCCCATTCATACACATCTCATTAGACTGTAAAGATGACATGACAATGAAACACAGGTTTTCAGATTTATTTTTCAAGCAATCTTGTGTGTAACATACAATTATCTTTCCAATAATATGCAAAGAGAACTGAGAAGTCTAATCTTCATACAGAAGCTGAGCAATAAATTCATTTAAGTCTAAACTTAGAAAACAAAAAGCAGCATTGCACTGGGAAACAGAAATATATTCTGATACAAAATGTTTCAAAAATAGTAGCAGTGTTCCTTGAAGAAATCACTCCGTAGTGCTCATTTGTTTTGTGCTCCAAAGAGATTACATACTTTTTAAAAACTCCAATTTTCTTTGCATACTGCATTTCCTAGGTAGAAAAGCAAGTAAGGTGCATGCATATATACAAAACCACAACTCCATGGTTGTGTATTTGTGGGGTAAAGGAGGGAACAGAGAATTCTTTAGTAAAATCCTGGTCTCACCAAGCACTGGACTGGAAGGGACCAGCAGATACAAGTCTAATTTTAACCGTTAGTTGTAGGCCTTTAATCTGCCGGGGGAAGGAGGAGGCAGCAGAAAGCAGAACGTTCATTGCAGGCTCCATCCTTACCCCAGCTGCACATACCAGCCATACAACAGACCAACAGCCTGTAAGGTCACTGGGAAGCAAAGCAACTTAGTGGAGCCAGGATTTCACCCGATACTCAGAACATGCATGGCACTGTAACAATCCAAATTTGACAGTACAAAAGCATTCAGTGCTCCAGCATAAAAAGCCCTCCTCTTTGACAATAATACTCTGCCCTTCATTCTTTCTTCTCCCTTTGGCTCCTTTCACCCTCCTTTTGTTGCAGTTGCTACTTCATTACATATGCACAAAGAAAATCCAAATCCTGAGTAGCAAAACTTGGACATCAAAACTTCAGCTATTGTTATGGCTGCTTTTCCTACCGGGCAGAGCAACACCTGGAATTCCAGCCCCTCGGGACTGTAGTAATAGCACTATGCTTCTCAGGAGGTAAAAGGCTGTGCGTTTATCAGCAAAGTGCGCTTGTGAGCACAGCTGAAAGCAGACAGCTTCCAGCATCAGTATTCAGCTTTAGAATAGGGGAGCTCCAGACAGTTGCACAGGTACCAGCGCAAATGGTATCTGCCCACAGCATTGCATCTCACAGGCCTAACTGGTGAAGTCTAAGCCACGCTTGCATTGCAAGGTGGCGTAGAAATCCCTGAGCAAAAGCCATAGAAGCAGCCCTGAACTGGAAGGAAGCAACTGCTGTTTTGTCAGAGGGAAGCTGCACTCAGACAAAAGTTAAATTCTGGGTGGCTAAACTCTCACTAGAAGCCAGGCTGGCACGTCTGTGCAGCACAGCACTTAGCATCAAGTGAGCGGGTACCCTGGCAAACTCTCATCAGTCGAAAGTGGCACTGTATTGAGTAGTATGGATAGGCTCCCAAATGAACACTTCAAAAGCATGATAGCAAAAGGACAGAAGCTAACTCAAAAAGTAGTGATTTAAACCCCTAAGCCTGCTGCATTTCAAAGCTGCTTATGCTACATAGTCTATTCCCTTTGTAACAGTACTTAACCTGGACAAGGCACACAGTGTAAGTGGAAAGAGTAAACATGTCACTTGGAGCGGCTTCTAAGCACATTAACTGTGTTGTATTTCAGAACGCCCTTCCTAGCTGCAGAGCTAAATGCTAGTGTGCTCTCTGCAGCACAAGGCAATACGTAACAGCAGGTATTGCAACATATCGCAACCAGCGTCCACTCTGTAACAGGAAAGGGTAAATTCAACTTCCTCCCTCCTCCAATTAATTTATGTTTACATTCATAAGAGAGGGATTTCAAAAATATTAAGATCTAGATTTCAAATATTTAACAACTGAACATATTCAAGATTTAACAGGATCTTATTTGCTAGTAGTGCAGAATTTCTAAACTATTTCTTGCATATTGGTATTGTGAAAACATTCACAAATACTGTTAAAAGGAAAGGGACAACAAGACTTAAAATTGAAGTATCACTTTCATCTCTGTTATTCTGATAAATTATTTTTACCACATGAACAATCAAACAATCAATCAATGGAATTCATTAACCAGACTTTTCCACCACAAAAGAATCCACTAATAGATTTTTCTTTCAGCTTAAATTTGTCTCAATAATAACCCTATACACTTAGAAGATAAACTCTATTAATCAAGAAAAAAAAAAACCCTCCTGAGATATTTTAGGAAAGCTATTAGGAAAGATCTGATTGATGCTGAAACATGTACATGAAAGCATAACAGTTTTCAGAAGAAAATACCACAATTCATGCATCTGGGTATGTGCAGTTTCTACATCAAAGTCAGGTGACTGGTTTAATGGAAGGTATAATTTGTGTGTGAAACGGCAGGTGCTGCCTTCAGCTGGTCCAAATTGAGATTCTTAAAAGGGGGAGGGGGGGAACCAAACAAAGCCAAAACCTGATTCAATCCACTGCTTCCAGTTACTGTTTGATAACGCTGTGAGTACTGTACACAATGCCTTCTGCCCGAACACGTTCAAGTATTGGTCCATAAACATTCTTTGTCAATGGTATAACCATACCTTTGGCATCTATTTCACCTGAGATAAAGGTAGGAAAAAAAAAAAGTGTTAAGTGCTGTACTGGGTTTACCGGGCAAAGCTTTGGCAGCAGGGGGGCTGCGGGGCGGCCTCTGTGAGGAGAGGTCGGGGCTGCCCCGTGCCGGACACAGCCGGTTCCAGCCGGCTCCAACCGACCCACCGCAGGGCACGGCTGAGCCCCTCGGCCACGATAATGGCACCTCGGGGAAAATGTGTTTGAGAATGGGCAAAGCACTGCATGGCAGTGAGGAGTGAGGAAAAAAGTGTGAGAAACAGCCCTGTGACACCAAGGTCGGAGAAGGAGGCGAGGAGGAGGCGCTCCAGGTGCCGGAGCAGAGACTCCCCTGCAGCCCCTGGAGAGACCACACTGGAGCAGGAGAAAAGTGTCAGGAGGCAGGAGCAGCAGAGAGGAGCTGTTATGGGCTGACCACAGCCCCCATTCCCCATCCCCCTGTGCCACTCGGGGCAGAGGGAAGAGGCTGAGGGGTCGGGAATGGAGGAGTGAAGTTGAGCCTGGGAAAAAGAGGTGGGGGCAAAGGTGTTGTTTTGTCTTTGTTTCTCCCTATGCAAACCTATTTTTAATTGGCAATAAATTAATTTTCATCAAGTTGAGTCTGTTTTGCCTGTGACAATAACTGGTGAGTGATCTCCCTATCTTTATCTCAACCCATGAGATTTTTCATCTTAATTTTCTCCCCCTGTCCTGCTGAGGAGGGGGAGAGAGCAGCTGGGTGGGTGTCTGGCAGCCAGCCAGGGTCAACCCACCACAAGTAAATATCAATTTGCAATGATATAAATTTTATTTTTTCTATATTTACATATATATATATGCAGATTTATCAACCTTGGCATTATATTCTCACACAGCAGCAGTACTGTATCAAAGAACAAGGGAAAGAAAGTTTGAAATAGTAGCATACACAGCTTGAATTTAATTCATAGAGCTGTGAAACTGTGATTAGGTGAAAAGCATCTAAACCTCAAAGGTTAGTTTTTTTGTTTTTTAAATAACAAAAAAGACCAAAAAAACCCCACCCCAAACCCAAAGTTTTTGCTCATTTCAGTTAGCCAGGAGAAGAATGAAGTTCTAAAGATTAAGAGCAAGCAAAGGGAAATCACACTATTTCCTTAAACATGGTGATGACTAGGCAGTCTGCCTGTTTATATATACACACAACATGATCAGCTAATATGCCCCAAGCTTCCAATCTGATCAATCCAGAAAGTAGCAATGGAAGTCACTAGTTTGTTCAGCACAGGTGTATTTTAGCCTGCTTCACTGTGGCATAATCAATTGTAACTTACCATATCAAAGGTCCCCTCTACACCAGTGAAACACTTAAGATTAAATTACTAAAAATCTCTATAGATTAAGAAGTTAAGAAGAGTCACTGAAACACCCAAACATGCACATTAAAAATTTCTGTAAAGACAACAGGAAAAGTTTTATTAAATTTAAAAAAAACAAACCAAACAAACAAACAAAAAAAACCCCAACAAACCAAAAAAAAAACCCCACCTAAATACACTTCAGAAACACTACACATCTGCTTTCTACAGGCAGGAAGATGCAGAATGATGAAACACTGTTGCTGAAGCCTGAACAGTCACTTACCATCTAGAACCATCTTAGCAGCAATAGCCGTGGGGTATCCGACTGTTTTAGCCATCGCAGAATATCCTTTGTTATCACCATAGACAACCAGATCAATAAATTTTTTTTCCAAATGACCAGAAGGATGCCTGAGACCTATTTCATTTCTCATAATAATCATATCTCTCTCTCCAGTGCCTAAGAGAAAAGCACACAAACTATTCATTACTTGTATTTCAATCACATCAAGATGAGGTTCCTGATGAGCAAGGCACTGTGCATACACAGCACATATATCAGGGAAGTGACTTAAGATAGGGATTATTAGGGAGGACAGAATATTAAGATGAAACTAAAAATGTAACAAGGAAAGAAAAGGATAAATTGGGGGAATAGAGAACATCACAAGACATTAAAAAAACCTACATGAAAGTTTTTTAATTAAGGTGAACAAACTAATCTAATTAAGGCTGATAAGAGATATTGACTTGTTCCACTCAAAGCCATGAAAAAGAAGAGTTTCTCACATACCAAAGGGCAGCTTCATCTCCATGTGCTTTGCAAGAGCCCCCACAATGGAATCTGCTCCTGGAACTGGTTCATCTCCCAGTAAACCTAGCCTGGCAGAAGAAATGAGACAGACTTATATCATCGCCTATCAACAGCTTAGTCTCAGTTTTTTAATTTCCAGCTTGTTCAGCATAGCAGTTCAACAGTCTCAACGTGGACCTAAATCGGTAGAATTGCAAGCCTTTTTTTAAAAAAAAAACCAAAAACAAACTTTAAAAATCACTGCAACATTTTACCATTCCACTGCCTCCAGCTGACTTCTGTCCTTTTCCAGTTTGCTAAATACAGCTTCTTTAAGAACATGGTACTCAGCAGGCGGCTTAATTCCAACCAGTTTGCACATGAGCTCTTTCTGTATTAAAAGAAAAGAAAAAAAGTTCCTGAAGGCCTGACATCTGTTCCCACTCCTTTTCAGTCAAGGTTCTGAGAACCCACTGCTCCACTAAGCTCAGTTAACATCCAGGACTTCTGAGAAGGCAGGTTATGCGTACAGGGGAAGTGAGATAGTTTGAGATTTTTAATCACAACAAGTGAGAATAGGGGTCACCTTTTCCTAAAACACTTTGTACCCCACCACTCAGCTGCCTCCCCCTACTTTTTAGTCTTATCCCTTCCTCTGGCAGTGAAGAAAGAACAAAGAACACCAGGAGGATGTTAGGGTGAAAGAGAAGCCACCTGGAGACAGCCAGAGAGTCAGGAACTTAAGGATGTCTTTCAGCTGGTCTAGAAATGGAGAGCATCCCTTTTGAAAGAAAGGAAACAGACTGACGAGATGAACAAGGCTCTGGCAATCCTGGGAATATTACCAAAAAGCTTTCTGAAGATTTTTGTGCATATCTGAAGGACATTTTGTGCTATCTAGATGCTAATTATTGCTTGCTTTATTGTCCATCTTGCTGTGAATGAACAGAGCTATCAACAAGATATGAAGCAAGCAAGAACTGCAGAGTCCGTTTAGAAGCTCAGGTTAGCCTATCTCCTCTGCTTTCCAGTCAGAGTAGATAAAGGGAAAGTACTAAGATGCAACAACATTGCTGAGACAAGGTTTGCAGTGAGACTAATGAGTTTATCATTATTTTCACAGATTACATGACACTGTATACTTATTCATTGAGGCTAGAAGGACTGGAAATTCTACCCATCTTTGCAAAGAAAACTTGAAGATATCAACCCTAAAATTGAAAGTGGAAACAAATAATCTCAAAAAAATAAAAGCCATTCCCATACACAGCCCTAAAACTCCTGGAGTTTGGAAAGATGAACAGTGCTGTATGTTAGTCAGAGACAAGCAAGACTGGGCCTCTTCACCTTGTGCTTTCTTGGTTTTGAGAACACTCAAGATATTCTTAACTTGAAATAATGGCATCATCAGAAAAATACTGTGCTCTCCTCAGACCATCGCACAGCATAAGCCTGGTGTCTTTTTCCAGATTAATGCTGATAAAAGCACAAGGAAGGAAACAAGAGACAGATCTGAATTTTGTTCACCTGAGTAATAAACAAAGTTACTCTCTCAGGGGTTTGCAAAATGGAAGAAAAATTTCTCACAAGACAGAAAAACAGACCTAACAAGTAATAAGCTGTTTGTCAGTTCAGCTCTCTTTACACCATACCGAAATATGAAATTCCCTGCTTTGCCCACAGAGACAACCAAAACATTGATTGTCAAATGTAACAGCAGCAGATCATAGGAGTCACACTTGGCTGAGATTAAGACAAAGTGAGGCACCAGTAAGCAAGACAGAAAAGCAGCATAACAAGACAAAAAAAAAATGCTAGTTTTAACAGAGTTTTAACAGAAAAAAAGATTTTAATATACTCATTTAGGCATGATCTCTTACTTCTTGATGCCCTAAAAAATATTTTTACGCTGAAGATCATGAGCCTGTACCAATATGGACACTGCAAACTCACAGTACTGAGGGCTGGATTCTGACTAACAGAAAATTTAAGACAGTTCATAAAAATATTGTACGGGACCTCTGAGGGTCATCTAGCCCAACGCCCTACTTGAAGCAGGAGTACCACCAGCACTCAAGTCAGCCATGGCTTTGTCTAGCTGAGTCCTGAAAGCCTCCAGTGTCAGGGACTCCAGAGTCTCTCTGGATAATCTGTTCCAGCACTGTATTACACTCCTGCTGAAGAAAATCTTCTTAATTTCCAGGAACAAAAAGCAGAGAAGACCAGGATGCAATACAAGATTCCCATAGCTAAGCACACCCAAGCCTAGCAATAAGAAAAACATTAATAAAACAGAGGAAAGAAGGCAGAGCAATCAACGTAACTCACCCAGGTTAGAGGTGGCATGGTTGAATTTAGCAAAGGATAAGGATCTGGGTTAATTAATCCTAGTTTTACAAAGCCTCCCATAGTTTTGGAGTATCCCTGAAATAAAAGAATAACAGGGTTAAAAATAATAATCACTTGAAACTCAGGTGAGTATTTCTCCTTGGTTTGAATGTAGTGGTGGACACAACCATGGTAGTGTTAAGCATTATTCCCATGGGAAGACAGCCACAGTAACATGATGCCAGTGGGATTACTGCTACAGAGCGGTACCTTCCCCAGCCCCTCTCCACTCCTCCACCTACTTTTTCAACACCCTCTTTAATGACTTATTCTGCCATCAATACTTCCCTGGCAAGTAGCATTGGTTCATGAGATCAAAGGGCTAAGCTGGCTAGCACTAGTTCAAACACCAGCATGTTATTACAGACAGGGTTATATCAGCCAGCTGGCCCATAAACTACTGAATACAGAGAGCCCAAGCCAAGAACTGAACTCCACTCATCCCAGCTTTACACCAGTGTGATTGTATGGATGTCAGATAAACTGATTTGAGAGATAAGAATCCTGTGTGTTTGTATCTTTCCTTCAGGAATACCAGAAAGACAACCAGGACAGCAGTGGAATGGTATTTAAAAGGAACTACAAAGGCTGCAATAGGCTGCACAATAAAAGAAGTCTCAACTGGTTTCTGCTTATTTTTGTTTGTACCCCATTAACACTCCCACACAGCTGCTGGATACCTGAAAAACAGTTACATGCAAGTGACTAGAAACACTGTAAAAAAGCAGAATGGTGGAAATAAAGCACCCTGAAAGAGGGATAATTATAATTAGGAGCCACTTCCACCAGCCCTAGGTTATTAGCTTAGATGGCCTTGCAGTGAGATCCTTCTGTGACGCCTCTTTTTAAACTGACTCCATTAGCTATCTGAACTTAGTCTATAAAAGGCACTCTGAGGAGATGTCGGCCTCCGCACTGAATGGATTGCTTTCTGCTCTGCAACAAAGCAGCATGTGCAAAGGGCCAACATTAACTTCTGCCCTGCTCAGCACTATGTTCTGGCACGTAGGTACCACGCAGGCAGAGGTATGGCAAGTTCTTCCACGCAACCCTACCAACATCACACCAACCCGAAGTGATGGACCTGCTGTGGGGGTTAAGAAAACAGCACTAACCAGAGAAACATAATTCTTGCAGCACACTGGTAACAACTCTTCCTGTCACCCTGACATTTTTGCTTTTCCTTGTGCTAACACTTATACAAAATAAGAAAAATTTACCAGGCACCAAATGGAAGAATAGATACTGTCATATTAAGACTTCATGATGAGATAGATGCCTTCCACATATTTTTAGCTTCTGAACAAGAGATTGTACCTAGACTGACAAAAAGAGAGCTATTGCGATTTGTAACCCTTATTCCCCCACGTTGGCCTTCCATCTTCTTTTGCTAAGCAAGCCTACCTCCCTCCCAGAAATAAAGAAAAAATCCTCTTGTATTGCAACAAAGGAATTAAAAGGGAAAGGACATAGACATTCCTCAAGCCACGTACAAAACCACAACTTAAACCTTGACATAAACCTTAACTCAATAGACATACCACAACATCCATAAAAGCTTTTTCAAACCTTCAGTACAGTTTTAGGTTTATTCCTTCTTAATGTATATTGACCAACAAAATAATAAAAAAAAATCTGAAAGAAAAAAATGTTATGTTTTGATTCTTTGTGCACCTAACAAATGAAAGGAAAGGAGTCTATCTGGAGTCTACCAGGAAAACACATTTATCTCTTCACATTTTACTTAACTGAGCAAAATGTTAAAGCTGCTAAAATTCAAGATTTCCAGTTGCTTAATGAAAAACTTTCACAGTTTGATGGAAAACTGTAATTTTCTATAAGATTTTTATATTATGTTTTTCATAGGAATATAAGCAACAAACTGTAAGTTCAAATTTTTATCAACATTAAGAAAATAGGTCAATTCTTAAAAATAAATAACAGCAACACACATCACACAAACCCATCAGATTTATTTAATTTTTAAAAAATCTTCTATTGAATTTTAAAAATTCAATTAAATTTTTAGAATTCAATTCTATTAAATTTTTAAAATCTTCTGACACCAAATGCAGAGCCAGAGAAAAAAAGAAACACAGATACAGACTATGCAAGCCAACTGACCAGCTGCCTAAAACAAGTAAAACTATTTTTCTGGTTGGCAATAAACAAACACCTGTTAAATAAACCAAATAAAGCTACATTAAAAAAAATAAAGAGAAGAGCTTTCAGTTATCTCAATTAGAGTAGTGGAGAGCTCATAAATAGCAAGTACAGAGCTATAAAAGGCTGACTTTTAAATACACAGTTATCTTGAAATGACAATATTCATCTCTTGAGGAAAACAATAATTAAAAATAACAACAACAACAACAACAACTTACTTTGTATCTTAAGGTGCCTCTCAACAAAGTGTGAGCTGTCTGAATACCATACGGCTCAGCATATTTTGTACTGTCTCTGTTAGGAAAACCTTCAAGATTTAATCCTGGGAAAAAATCCATCGGAGTAACAGAATCAAGTAATGCTCCTCCAGCTGGAATATTGATAATCTAAATTTTGTGAAAGAAAACAGTATTATTTCAGTGCAGTGTTATTTATTTTATAACAGAAAAGATGAAGTATGTTCAAAATAGGAACAATATGCTTAGTGTTTCTGGTACAAACAAAGGCCCAATCTAAATAAAGCAGTTGCACAAGCCATTTAAGCATATCCTGTGATGGAGGAGCATGCACTATATCAGTCATTACTAATAAAAGGGCTAAAACAAGCCACATCCTTCTCACACACACTGTTAATTCCTGCTGCACTTTAATATAAGTGGCAGGTTCCCATTTCATTTACATTAGTGTAATTTTGGAACACCTCCCCAAACTACACCAGTGTGAAGCAAGATTCTGTTCATAGGCTCCCTGCTTTTTGGTTAATTTTTTTATTCTCTTTTCTATGGGGGAGGAGAAGGCAGATGTAAAGAGAAGGATGGGGTTTTGCTGTGTTTTTTTTTAAAAGATTAAAATAAATCAGGTGATATCACACTGATATAAAATTGCTGCCCACGTGTATCTTTACTTACAGCTACAAAGCACAGAGAGAATGCACCGCTGAAGGAAAACAAAATAAGGTTGACTAGTTCTATCATCACTCCCAACCAAAGCCTTGAACCCTGCTTCCTTCAAGCAGCTGATGCACAGGATCTGCTATGCAGCATGAATACAAACTCATTTTGTGACTTCTGAGCAAAGGGGCAAGGTTTCCTTCTAGAGGAAAGACTAAAGCAGTGAAGTCTGCAGCAATGCTGAAAGATCGTATTGTGTTTGTCAGGCAAGATACTAGTGTGGAAGAATCCTGCACAACAGTCAAAGACAGCTAAGGATTTAGTGGCAAGGAGGAAAAATTGCACAATTTACTGACAAGCTCGCATAGTGCTCTCATAATGAATCATTCATATGCATGATCTAATTTTTCCTAGCAATGGGTGAACCAGGTCAGAATTAAATAAGAAACATTTTCACATTCTCCAAGAGACCCTTTCATCTGAAACTTATAACTATGTGTTATTGCTTGTTAAGTAATGATCCAATGTACAATCCCTGAATTTCTCCTTTATTACTGCAATAAGAACACTAGAGCACCAAAATGTCATGATAAAACATCTCAAAAGATTTCTCAGTTTTGATGATCAAAAAGTTTAGATAATTAGCTAAACTTTACGGTGGTTATACAAGGCAGTCTCCTTGACATTTGAAGAGCCCCTGCTCAGTAACTACTCTGAACAAGTGGGAGTGATCAGATAGGACTGGAAAGCAGAAATGTGGTAATGGCTTGCTATAGCTTTGCACAAATCAGTTGTGATCTTTCCATAAAACAGATGCAGTGATATTTGCTAGGTTAAGTCTACTCTAATGACTCCTGCACAAACAGCAAAACAGAGCTTATACAAAACACATCAGAAAGCACTATACACTTTCACAGAACCCACTCAGTGGGTTATTGGTATTACAGATTGCACCAAAAGAAAAACAAACCAAGAGTTCTTCTATACACTCTGCAAGTACAGAATGAAGCTGTTTGGTTTACAAACATGACTAGATAGAAAAGCTAGTAGAAGGATGCACTCTCACCTTTGATTCACAGAGCCGGAGACAGGGCAATTAAGCAGCAAAAGCAACACACAACAGGGATGGAAGCTGAACCCAGAACACCAACCTCAATCCAGTGTTTTAGTCATTAGAACACGCTCCTTCTTCACAATCAGTTTCCATATAATAAGTAAGAATTAAGCTGGCAGCAGCCAGGCACCGTCACGCTCCAAACATAGGATTAAGTGATGTATGCAACTTGCTTAGGCAACTGACTGTCACTGGCTTGAAAGTAAACAGGGCACCTTACAAATCCCAATTCCCTCCTTAGCCCCAGTACCACCTTCTTTGTCTGGCTTTAAATGGAAATGTTAGGATTACTTCACCTCTCCATTTTTTAAATACGTAGCAGACTGAACTGTATTCAGCAACACTCCTTGTGGGCTCCAGCTGAACTTGTATCTCAGAGGATTGTCAGAGTGCTCTGGAGCTGGTAGGCCACCGCAGAAAGAAGTGTAGGATACAACCTGTCAGATTTATCCACAAGAAAGAAACAATGAAGAGAAGACCAGGATGCAAACAGTACACAGCTATACCCTGCAGAATCCCCATTAGTTCTTAAACTTTCTGTTGACGTTATCCCCCAAATGGGCCAAATCAGAAGATCTACAGTGGACAGGGGAAACCAAAAGAATTTCACTGAGCAACACTGTCAAGCTGTCACACTGCAGGCACTGTCCATAAAGGAGAGGAAACGAAAACATACACTGAGGCAAAGCCATCTTAGTTGATGGTCTCACCAATGGGATTAGTTGGCACCAAATTCCAAGCACCAAAAAAGTAAGGTGTCCAGAGCCCGTTACACATCAGTTACATGCCCAAAAACTGTGCGGTGTTAAAGGAACAACTTTATAACAAAATCTTGGCAGAACTATGCACTACCTGCCAACCTTACCGTAGCACCAACTTCTTTTGCCTTGTCAATACATTCCATCGCCAACATATGGTCAAGACCAGGATCCAAACCCATTTCACTGATAACTGTAATACCAGCAGCTTCTACACTAAAAATAACAGAAATGCAGAGCTGTCAGAATATTCACCATTACTGGCCTTTTGTTTATTACTGTCCAACAAAGGCCCAGTGACCTTTCCCCAACACAGTAAATTCTGGTCTCTGTCTGCAGCTTGTGGAAAAAAACAGAAGCAGATGTTAAAACCTGAACAGTGACAATTGTCTAAGAGTCATTCTAGCCTTGGCTTCTCTTACTTTGCTGCAACATCTAGGAGCTGGTGGAAAAAGAAATTCCTACCAGCTACTCCATATCCCACATTCTCCTGGACAGTGCTATAATGCAAGAATGTAGTAATGCAGAGGACAGCACAGAGCTAGTCGTAATTGCTCTAAAGAGCTCCTGGGGGGGATGGAGATTGAAAGGCTTACTTTCCCAAATTACAAGCATTTGGGTTTTCTTTTTTTAACAGTTTCCTAAACATCCAGAGCAGCTCACTTATCACCACAAACTAAGGTGATTTATTTTATTTTCAAAATCACTTTGTGTTTTGACAAACGAGAAGTGGGGTGGGGTTTTTTTGGGTTTGTTTTTTTTTTTTTTGAGAGCATGATATGACCTCTTGGCATCACAGCAAGAAGGGAGCAGAGGCCCCTCAACCTTCCTCATTGTTTGCAACACTGGTTCACTACCTGTCTAGCTTTCTCTGTTTTATCTTTTATAGAGACACAGCATGTACAATTCTCATCTCATTCACTTGAATTCACTTCAGAGTTTCCAGTACTGTGACTGAGAGGAGCACCTAGATGAAAGGTACCTCCTTTGGGCACCTCCATGCCCAAAACAACTTCCAATCATATAATAAATCGGACAACAGAAACAGTAGAATAATTAGAACTGTCACCAATTTGAGACTAATATAGTGGGCCTGTCCAAAAGAAGGTAGCATGAAGAGGATATTACTGTAGATACAGTAAGCCAAGAATGAGTTTTTATTAGGAGAATGCGAAGGACAGCCCAGCTGCTCAGCTTGAATATCAGCCCAGCTCAAACATCTTAACAGGTCTGAGGGGAGAGGGGAAGGCACATTAACACAGAATAAGATAGGGCATGCAGAAAAGTACATTCCAGTGTTTAGAGCACTAGTCCAACCAGACTGGGGTATGCACTCATTTCTGCGCTCTGCCACAGCCCCCACATGCAACTTTGCGGAAAGGTACTTAGTCCTCCGTCATAGAAAGGGAAGGAGAAAGAATGTAGAAAACAGTAATTCACAATAAGCATTGCAGGTGTAATGGACTGCAAAATATTCAGATAATGCACTAAAGAAGGAAGCAACACCAGAGAGATGCTACTCTCATACCTACCTCTCCTGGAGTTCTTTCATAGCTGGTGTTAAGTAGCTGGCTGTTACCAAGTTCACTTTGTTGTCAATACATTTCTTAGCAACCAAAGGATGTGCTGAATAAGGCAGCAAACTACAAATGAAGGAGAATTATACAACATCAAAATCCAACCAGTTACTTATGCTGTCACTGGAAAGACACTCACAAATGTTTTTTGTATGCCTACAAAAGAGCTCAAGTAAATGCAACAGCCATACCTGCCTTGCCCTGAGCAGTTTCATACCTACACAAGTGAAATGCTACCCTATCAGAAGAGTATTGTTGTATGCACTCAGAACAGGGTGCAGGACAAGAGGGGAGTCATTCTTTAGACAGCATCTTTTGTCACACTTCTCTCCATAAAAAACAAACCACGGACCTCTTTTCAAGGCCAGCTTCTAAACAGGCATGCTGGAGGTTTAGAAGACGCAAACCTGTAAAACCATCCTTGAGAAAGCTTGCATTACAATGATCTTGCTGAAATACTTTGTGAAAACCATGCTCTACATGGAAAGGAAACAACACGCATGACATCCATGGCAAAAAGGACAAAATGTCAAGGACTATGAAGTCATTTCCTCCCATTTCAATACCGGAAAGAGATCTTTCTTAATGGGATATTCAGCAGAAATGACCAAGATGTCAGAATTTTGCCTCCTCTTGCAAACATGCAAATTTGATCCCAGGAACACATATGCTGCTGGACACAACCAGTCCCTCACACTAAGAAGGCTGTCCATGTAATTGGTGAACACTTGTAAAGAGATGCTGCAGTCAAAGTACCTTTGAAAGTCCTGATGCCCCACTAAGTGAGAAGGCAGTGGCCAGTTACAACTATTTACATACAGAAATACGATCCCAGTTCTTAGGCATTAAAAAAAAAGTTATAATGTTGATTTAGGTCAGTGAACTAGGAGAAAGAAGCAGCATGACTTAGGGTTGAGCCTATCATGTTTTACACAGAATTCTGACCTGATCACAAGGTCGTGTTTCTTCACCAAAGAGGACAGCTTTTCCTCGTGCTTAATGACATCCATATGAACTGAAGTAACATTGCTGTATTTTTTCGTCAGTTGTTCAAGTTGTTCCTTCATGACAGATGCTGTTTTAAAAGTAAAACACATCAACTGTTACCTAAAGATGAAGGTAAGTCCAAAGTACTCCCATGCATAATTGTGCTCTACACACACCTCCTTCTTCCCAAAGAGAAACAGTTGCATGGATGTTTTCCTTCACTAACAGTTGAAGAGAAATCAGGCATAAATCACCTTACTTCCCCTAAAGTAGTCAATTTTATTATCAATTACCAGTGTCAAGCCACAGCAGCTATAACTCAAGAATAAGAATCTACAAATAATACTTACTCTCAGAAGTAAAGAACCACTCACTGCTAAAATGTGTAACGAGAACAGGCTTGTAACCAACTAGCAACTTTGTGGGTGTACTTAAAATGAACAGAAGTTTTAACTGCAGTTTTCCTATCAGCAGACTAGGTCAACACAAATTATTTATGCAAAACTAGAAGTCATCTCCCTTCTTTTCCACTCTATGAAGAAGTAGGTCTAGGACATGAGATAAAGGACTGTTAAACCTATCTTTGGGCCATAGGACACCCCAGAACCCAGTGGCTCACTTGCATCACATGCGTGTGTCCTCCCGGAATGGTTTTCGACAGCAGCACTGTCTACATTTGCCAGGTAACTGAGCACCCACATGGTGGGAAAACATATAAACTAAACAGAAAGAAGCACACATTTACACCTAAGTGTTTTTTAGAGAGAGAGGAAAAAAGTGTGCTGAATGAATGCATCTCTTATGCAGAAATGTGTCACAAAAGTGTCACTAACTAGTTACAAAACCCCAACACTTTCATTATAGGATAGGCAGGGTTGTGATCCATCCCAAAAGCATACTGCCATGTCTTTAACTCTGACCCCTCATAATAACCTGTGGCAAGGTATAGTAAAGGTTTTAAAAAACATACATACTGGAGGTTCAGTCTTTGATCTCTCAGATGAATACCTGTCACTCTTTGGTAAGTGTCAAAATGTACTAAAAAAGACATTACAAAGTTTTCAAAGAACAAGTGACCAAACCACTGATGGAAGGATAAAAGCAGGTTCTTTTGGCATCCTTAGAAATGCACTGGTATCTTGGATCTAGAAGCCCATCAATTAAAGAAAGGGTTTGAGGGTGAAGAATGCAAGTAACAGTCACACAAGAGGGGCACTTCGATGTGTACATTCAGGCTCAAGAAAAGTTTTAGAGAAAGATCACAAGAAAGCAGCAAGAGCTGTAGTAAACACTTCTATTGATATAGGAGAAGGCAGCTCACCTGAACTAGAACAATAATCCTACCACACGAGGTCTGGGAAAAATAAAATAAAGATGACCAGCAGAATAATATGACAGCAGCTCTACTATGCCCAGTCAAAAGTACCACTAGCCCATTCAGGCAGACCAGTATTTTTTTTTTTTTTTTAGATAGCGTATTAGTGGAAAAACTGTTAGGGGTAGGGAGTCAAAAGGATCAGACAAGTGAAAAACTTTAACAAGGAGAGAAAGAGAAGCAAAGTTAGAGTAACGAGCAGGAACTCAATGACATCCCACATACAGCACTATGAAACCAAGCAACAATTTTTCTTTTCCTTATTTATTTGGTGGACAATCACACAATAGACTTGATGTCCATGCTTTCATTTGGGGGGGACATCATCCCTTTGGTCTACCAAACCTTACTTAAATGAGTCATCCAGTGGTCTGCTTGGCAGAACAAGGTGTAGGAGAAAACTAGAATGCCAGAAACTCACATCATGGTCCTAGATGTATTAAATACTATTAGCATTCATGGTCTCATCAATTTGCTGGAGAAGCACTGCACAACTAGAAAGGTAGGGGAAAAAATAAAAAATAATTGCCTACCCCAAAAAGTGCCTTTCCTTGCAGGTTTACAACCTCATGAGAAGCAGAATAATTAAATAGCATTGAAACAGGCAGAGGTTTTGTTCCTGCTTTGACTTCCACAGGGAAATATAGAAAAGGCATGCCTGGTGCTTTCCAATTTAATTAAATATTATGTTGCACTGACTCTTGAGGGAAGATTGTAACAGAAAAATTGTATGTCCAATGTATTTTAAAAGTAAACTAGTTTTGGATTAGCATCATCCTGATGAAAAACAACCATTTTCAATTAGTGCAACAATTTATCTTGAGGCCTAAAGTATTTTATGTCACTGTGCAGTACATATTTCCTTCTGGTTTTAAAAATGGTCACTTCTCTTAGCTGGCCAAATAAATGCAGAGGTGAAGTATTCAATCAGTTTTTGATGGTAGTAGCTATTTCCACAAAAGCACAGACTACTTCACGGAAAAGCAAGAAGCTGACTAAAAGTCCAGGAGGGGAAAAAGTCGAAAGAGGAAAATTTTTCTTTTTCAGGCTGTGCTTGGTTTAAGTGAGACAGGAAAACCTTAACTAGTTTTAAGGTCTTGATGAACATGCAGGTTCAACACAGCTAACTAGCAGATTTAGTAAACAAACACGTGCCCAGAAAAGCTTACCCCATCCCTCATTCCACGTAGCCATAGATAAATCTGGTTAAAAAAGAAATCTTTCAAAGCTCTGTTTCAGTACATTTTAACAGAATTCCTATTTATAGCCAAGAACAGCTTAATAGCTTAAAGCAAAAGCAATTCCCATCATTCATCATTTTTAACACAACAAAGATAAAAACATTAAGCTTTTGGTTAGGCCAAATATGACTAAAAGGCCCAGATTCAATCTGACTAGTTTCAATATTTACCTATGGCTTAGTCCTACCAATCCTGCATATGCTAATATTATCACTAAAAGGGAGAAATCCAGTCTCTGCCTGCTTCCCCTTGTTCCTTCCTATTATCTTGCTCCTACTGCCATCAGCACTTACCATTATAAGGAAAGCAGAACTGAAAAAGAGATCCAGGTTAAAGCAACCAGTATTTGCCACATCTGACTGAAAGTGAATTGCTTTCCTGTCCCAGCTCACCGTGCTGCCAGCACAAGGACAGCACTGGGAACACAGCCAGGAGAAAGGAGTGGGCAATGAAGGCAGCAGGTGGGGCACAGGCTTACAGAGAATTAAAAGCATCTGTGCCTCTAACTTAGGGCCTTATTTCCTTATGGCCTTTCCAAAGTCAATGGGAAATAAACATTGCCAGAGGGTGATTCTCCGTACCATACTAATCAACTTGTGCTGAAAGAAGAGAGCTAGGCAAAATCATCTACAAATTCAAACAAAAAAAAGTTGATTACATGGAGGTTTCCCAATTAAGATGTTCGTCATTTAGATTTAAAGTGGTGTATCCTAACAGTAGGGAACCAAATGTGGCACCGTGATGTGCATTTTATGCTTTCTTCATCTACCTGCGTGCTGTGAAATATTAGACAAGTAATATCTTTGTGTCTCTTTTCTTCTGAGCTTTTTTTTTTGTGTTTGCTGTAGAAACTTCATGTTTTTAAGCTACACAGATACAAGGCACCTCCTGTGTTTGCACAGTGCTTAGCACAACAGATCTTCCAGTTCACCTGGTTTCCCTTACTGCTATTGTATTGCAGGGACTAGATGCAGCCTCCGTACTGCTGAGGGGATGGACATAGCACATTGCTGTAATCCTTCCCTGTTCACTGCATCAGGCAGTGCTAATAACAAGGGTGCAGCTTCCTTAGAGTTCCCCTCTTCTTCCTAGTAAATCTTTTCCCAAGGGTTAAAAGTACTATGGTTATCACCGCAAAGGGTAGCAAAAGCAGCAAAGTATGAAAGTAGCATGAGGCAAAAAAAACAAACCAAAGCAACAACAACAAAAATCAACAGAAATACAATGGTAAATTTTAAAGGAAACCACCTCCCAGCAAAGTATGTTTCAGGCAACGCAGCCTGGGTTTTAAATCTGAAACCACAGAATCAGGGTAAAATCAACATCGATGGTACAGAAAGGTATTTTTGAGATGCCCAGCATGAAATATGCTACAGATAAAACCAAAACAGAGGAATAAACAAGCAGGCACGTGGGGCTGATGGGAAGGTCAGGGTCTGAAGGTTTACCACCGCAGTACTGGTTATAACAACAGCAGAGGCTTCACTCATATAGATGTCTATAAAAAATTTCATCTTCTTGTTGTGTGAGGCTGAAAACACAGCCAAGCACCAGCAAAAGTGACTGACTAGGTACAAAACCAACCCCAAGCCCAAAGCAAGTTAGAAGGAAAAATACTTCTAATTTCCCTATAGGTTACACACGCAAACAGTAAGCTTTGCATGTGGCTATGTCATTTTCAAATCAATTATATAAACTTAAAATGCTCAGAAAGCTACAAAATGCTTTTCTGCTGTGCATAATAGCAAAGATTTTCTTTATCTGCTCTGAGAACCAGATCAATTTATTACTTATGAGAAAAGTTCTGCCATGCTAGCAGGTTTAAATAAGACATAATTTTTCAATGAAAAACAAGTGAAGTCTTACATACCAACTGTGATGTCAATGCTGGAATCTCTAGTGAGATATTCAAGTACAGGGCCAGAAACATAGCCAGATCCAAGCAATAAAACCCTCTTCTTATTACCCATCTTCAGCGACTGAGCGTATTCCCTAGGAGGTGTTACAGGCAAAATTAAAAACCACACAGAAGAAGGAAACTCTAAGCTACTAAAGCTAACAGAATAAGTATGGTTTAGTAAGTCTACAAACCCAAAGCTCTATTCAGACCAAGAGTCAGGTTCCTGCCTGTCTAACCCAAGACTGGGCAATCACTGTCTAGTACTGCTTCCATTTTTCTGCTGCATAACTTCTAGTTTCTTTCCTCTAATAGAAACATGATCAAATCCATCAACATCTCCACTGCTTCTCCAATTGCTACTGGCTGTTCAACAAACTTTTTCTCAGTTGTCATTATATTTTTCCCAATGGCCAAATTACTGTAACCTGATCATTTGCGGGCCGCCAAGCTGTCTATGTCATGGTGGGCTGTCAGAAAGGGATTCCAGGCTCTGCCTTGCTCCCTTTACATCACGGGTAACTGTTATACACAAAACCATGCTGGTGAAAGCATATTTTAAGTAAGTTATGCTGGGTTCATATTGAATAAAAGTCAATAAAAGTGAATAAAAGTCAAATAAAAGTTAATGCCCAATTAAGAAATCCTGTTTGCAGACAAGAACTCAGATTTGAAAACCATCACAGAGTGTTTTAACCAAGTTTCTACCACCCTCCTAAATAAATTTAAGAAGTAGCCCTCCTGTTGACTTTCAATATAAAATGTATTCACATCAGATTTTGCATTTCTTTTTGACAACCAGAATAACGTAGTTCAGCAGTTGTTTAAATATACTCTCATAAATGTATAAATTATACTAGGAAGACACATTTTGGTTGTTTATAATTATTTTTCCTTTTAGCTTAAATTTGCATTAAGTTGTAAAATGAGGATTGTAAAACTGTCTAAAGTATCATCACTATGCAGATAAAAACTTATTTAGCAAATACAAAAAAATGTCTTAAAGCACTTTTTATTGTTGAAGAAAAGGAAGCTGTTCATTGCCCTATTGTTTAACATAATTAATGGAGACTGAGGTTTGGCTTTTCTTATCCCATATCCTGAAAACAAATTTCAATAAACAGGTAGCACCTTTGAAGGTACAGACTTATGGGAAACTTCTTAAGTGTATAAGCAAGTTCCCCAATTTCCCCTTTATGTACTGAGAGCTTACACAGGCATATACTGCATTGTGGATTAGGCCACAGAAATAATCCTGACCTCTAGCTGACAAGCTCATGTCCACTTTGCTTAAAGCTATTGTCCTTAGAAGAGGACTAACCATATGTCAACTAAATAATGTTTAGTTCAGATCTTTCTGGGGCTCCACATGGCATCCATAAGTCAATTTTCAGTTGTGTTTTTTCAGTTCAAAAATGGCCATAATAATGAAGGATGGTGTTGCAGCCTGCCAGAGCAATACCTAATAGCATGACAACAAGAGCGGTATTGCATGACTTAAAAGCATGGCATGAAGTACCCGACTACATTTGGGGGAACAAGGCCTCAAACAATAGCGTTGAAAGACTACCCTGAGTGAAGAGAGTTAAATCAATACCAAATGCATCCATATCATCTGTCTGAAGCAGATTCCAGCCTACTAACTGTGTCCGAGCATTTGTAAAGCTTGAATTACTCTCCAAAGTTCCAGATGTTCCATCCTCCCTTCCTCCACTTTCAGGCTTAATTAACATTTTTTTAAAAAAAGTCATTCTTTTCAATTCATTAAATCTGAATGGGAAGTACCAATGTATCACACCTCTAATCATCTAAATTATTACTATAGATTACTGAACATTTTGACCTTCATACAAGTTTTACAGATTTGATTTTTTAAAAAAAGTTAAATCATTATTTAATCCATTCACAGAAAGCCTCCTAAGGCTATCATATCCTATCATATGACAAACCCAAGGACCTTCCTCCTACTACTATCAATTCTAATAGAACATCTTCTTCCACAGCTACACTCTCATGGGCAAGGGAAGATAAAGAATTCCTCTCCATCCTTTACTTATAGGGAGCAACAGTGGTATGCAGGAGCTTGGAGCAAGAGTTTTGACAAAAGGGAGACTTCCTATATGAAAGAGAGCTGGATTTTGCAATCAAACTTCTTATCATATTTATTACAAACTTTTCCAGTGTCTAGAATGAGGTCACACTTGGATCAAACACAGCATGTCTGCTCTAGGACAGGCACAAACATGGGCTGCCAAATGACCCATCAAGAGTGAGAACAGAAGCTACACAGTCCCAGAAAAGAACATTTCAGTTTATGCCTATTCTCTACATACAAGTTTAAATAATTCAGTTATGTAAATCTATGAACAAATAACAGTAATACTTAGAGGTCCACATTGTTAATGGGATATGCCATTGCAGCTGTGGATGAGGAACTGGTAGCAGATATGAAGCAAGTAAAGGTGAAAATATGGAGATAAGTGCAGTAAATTAAACTGCTCCTGCATTCTGATGGCACCCAAGACAGTTCAGCTCATATAGTCTGGCTATCCTATAGTCTGAAATGTTCATGTACATCCAAAGGGTATAACCAATTAGTCTAAATAGAGCCCTCAGAAACTAAACTAGACACAGCATAATACTTTGTTAGCGTGATAACACAAGCCACATAATTCCTACAGGCTCTAAACAAGAGCCTATCCCTAGCTAAACCATCACACTTTAAGCAGTAAAATCCCTCCTTTCATTTGCGTTATCTCCAAAGTTTGCAAAGTAAAGGAGGGTATTGTTATCAGGTCTTGCTTTTCTGACAGCTAAGTGAGCAACACCAACCAACTGAACATCACATGCAACACACAAGTCTACAGAAATACCAAAAATCTACCCACAAAGACCCCCTTGGCAATGAAGTCTCCAGATTCTCAGGGTAGTTCACACAAGACCATGCAAGCGACTATGGAGAAAGCAAAAAAAAACAGACCACCGTGCTGTGTGAGGAATAAGAAAATTTGTTACTGAGACAGCCTCTTGAGGTGGTCTACCAAACAGCACACAACAAAAATTATTGTGAGCTGAAGTCTTTGAGAGGCAAACAGCATGTTACTTTGGGTGGAAAACGCACCTATAGTTCATCATGTACAAGTTCATAACCAGAACTCCCAAAGTTCCCAAAGGAAATTGGAGGAGTTTGGCATGCAAAAGTCAACACACTATGCTTTTAGTGCATAGCACATGCAATGCTTTTGGTCAGACCAATTTCAACTTTTATATGATGTATAGTGCAGCTGGCACTGACCATGAACATGAAGCCAGAGGTACCCACTTAATGTCAAATTAACATTTTAAATAGGTAAACTGTAGATGTGTGTTAATAATAGGGAGTAAGGGGAAGGGAAGGGATACCCAGGTTATTTATACTTTTGTTAGCTTAATCCACTCAATGCTACTTCTTTCATGTTACCACTGGCTGATAACTACTGAGACGGGGTACAGATAAAGTGGTAGCTAAAGCTGTAGCTACAGGAGTGTAATGAAAAGTCTGAGAGTCTCACAGAGGCTCCTGAATACATCCAGTCACAGAACAATGCTATACAGCACAGCACTTGAGCCATACTAGAGGAAAATAGATTCAAGGTATATTAGAGAGCCTTTTCCTTTCAGCCATTCCTTTCAAAGGACTGTATGTTATATCCATTTTAAAAGGGCAAGGAGTAACAGAATAATACTGGCATGTGGCTGTTTCCTGCCTCTGGTAGAACAGTCTTCATACCATAAGAAAGAGAAAAATGACCACTTTCTCAGCTTCAATGTAAGTTACTAACAACACATGTTAATGATTTAGGCAACATGCATGAAGAAAGAAGGAAATCGTCAAGCTAGGAGACACTTAGACACAGTGCAATATAGCAGTATTCCACCAAAACACAAGAATAAATAAATGCAAAAGGGGAGATAGAATGCAGACAAGTTTTTTTAAATCCTGAACCAAACAGACTTTAAGAACCTATACATTACCTGCTCTCCCTCAATTTCTGGATATATTCATATTTAGCTGTCAGTGAGCCATTGGATGCAATCACTGCCTAGAAATACACGAAACAAATTTTGAGGGGTTTTTTTGTACCTGTACATTTTAAAGTAGAGGAAGACAAGCAGAGCACCAAATTGCAAAACTTACATCTCGAACAACAGATGAGTAATTCTGGCTTTCAAGAGGTTCTGAGCCTTCTGATAACAGCTGTGGAGATAAGTTATTTGAAATCAGGTAATTTTATTTCCCATAATTTTTTTCAGAGTAAAAAAATCAAGATTTTAAGCAACATTTAAATGCATGCAACAATACCAATATCTTGTAGATCTGAAATTCTCCTGGCCCTGATCACTGTCATTTGACTTTTATGAAAATACAGGAATTCAAACAGCAGTCTGATTATGAGTGATTGTTGAGTGCCCCAAGAAAATCAGATTTAGACATCTACTGCAGGGTTCAGAAGGAAGGAACTACCTGCCAGAGCCAGTTTCCTGACTACAGAACGTGTTCTCAACAAACCCCTAAGACATCCGGGTCACGAATGTCTCGTTCACATGTTGCTTTTTGAAAGTATTGCCTCAAGACTTGGAAACCATTTTTTTTTTTTTTTTTTGGAAGTACAAAGTCAGTTATGTTATACAGCAGATTCCTTCTGAATGTATACAGGAGACCAGAAAAGCAACAAACAAGCAGATCAAAGTCCGAGACTTTTACCTTCTTGTTGGATACATAAGACCTTACCATCTCTTCAATATATGGGAAAAGCATATCACCAAAGTACTCTGTTGCTTCTATAGGAAGCTGTGCTGGCAGATTGTCAATGGAACACATCAGAATCCCAGAGCCTTCAACACTGAAAGAGAGAACATAGCTCTTCTAAACTACTTCTCCTTAGTATCTGAAAGGTACCACCTTTCAGAAGTGTTTTAAATGCATGATTTTTCAATATAATGTTTCACTGTACAAATTACAGAGGAAAGCAATAAAAAGTAAAGGTTCGCCCACCTGTCATGAATAATATGCTGGTCAGCATCATACATACAAAATGGACTGTCAATTGTTGTACACTCCGTCATAAATTCTATAGATCCTCCAGTGTCTGCTGAAATGTCACATATTGCCAGAAGTCTAAAGCAATTAAATAAAAAAAAGAAAGGAATAGAGCATTACCCAAATTACTAAGGAACATAGGTATAAGAGATCACAAGTGAACAGGAAATAAAAGAAACGGGAGAAGATCTATCAGACTTGCAGTGTCATTCATCTTAACCAATTTAGAAGTCAACACAACACAGACAATGACCTCCAGAAACACAATGGAAATCTGGCCCTACTGTAGTCATAAGATTTCCACTCACATCAACAGGATCCATATTTCATGCATAACTTCTCAAAGACCAGGAAAATCCAGTCATCCATCATTTTTTCTCTGTGCTCCATGTACGTCCAGTACCTCCCATTCATTATCCATGTACCAATTCCCCCGAGTTGTCACTGGGCAGTCTTGTGCTAGAATAACTTCCTCATTGTAAAGGGAAACCTAAAGAGGTGGCTGCCTCCTTTCCGTTCACAGACAGCTGGCACAGGTGGAGCATTCATTAGCCTAACTCACAATCTCTGGCTCCACTCAAGGTTAACACTTAAATTCTTTATTTGTCAAGTGAGAGAAAGAAAGGTGTCATGAGTGGGCAGAAGAGAGACAAAGACCTGCTTCCTCACCAGGATGCACTGCCATATCCTCCCCAAATCCATCCCCAGGCCAGTCTCCCAGAGAAATATTACATAGGGTTATTAGAGAAAGGGTGGCTCCTACCCTCACTGAAAGGAGACTAACCCTGGATTTGCACCCCACATTCCATCCTTAAAGCTATTCAGGGTTGTGAAGCATTCCCACTACCTGCTGCAGAAATCAGAGGTGTTAAGGAACAGTTATTGAACTTGTACAAGCCAAATGACAGGGTAGGAAGAACTTAACCAACAAACTCTGCTCAGGCATAGAAACTTCTAGCAATAATGGTGGAGTAGGTACATTTCCCAGATGTCACACTGTTTGTACTGGATTCTGCACAAGGATCAATGGCAGAACTACCTTTGCAGAAAGACAGCCAGTACCTGTCAATCATTTATACTGTGATGTTTTCAAAAACTCCAAACTGTGAAAACAAGACTGCAAAGCACAGAAGAACGAAAGCAGAATGAATGGGGCATTTTGCAACATGCAAGAGGAACAACAATGTAAGAAACAGAATCATTTGGTAGATACTGCGGTGAAACTGCCTAACATTACGACTTAATCAGGGTGCTGCAGAATTGTTATGAGTGAACTGTGGTGCCTTACTTGTGTGGTAACTCAGGACAGCCCTCTGTTGCACCAGCAGCAGATCTAATTGGCACCAGCAGCTTCTGAGCATCCTGTCGACTTAACAAGCGAGGAGTATGTTGTTCCCAGTATATGCCATTAATTAAACAAGTTGTGTAGGGTGCAATCTGCAAAGAAAGTTACAGATGCCTGATGTTCTCATCTAGT
Source organism: Ciconia boyciana (assembly GCF_034638445.1). Classification (NCBI taxonomy): domain Eukaryota; kingdom Metazoa; phylum Chordata; class Aves; order Ciconiiformes; family Ciconiidae; genus Ciconia; species Ciconia boyciana. The sequence goes on along the minus strand of NC_132934.1, from coordinate 26,053,650 downwards.
ACTTTAAGAAGTTGAAAGCACCCAGTCTAGTGTTTTAAATGAATGCTCTCTCAATAGATGGATATGCAAAGGTGTAGTAATTACCAACACCCCATGGAAAACTTTTCATAAAAAGAATAGAAGAGATGCTCACATCAGTGTTAAAGCGAGAAATGTAAAGTTCTGGGTGTTTATTATAGTCTACTGGATCATATAGTCCATCACGTTTCCTTACAAGATGATGATGGCGACTTAACACTGTCCCATAGACTTTTCTGAGGTCTGAGGTAAAAAAAAAAAAAAAAAAGCTGTTATACTTAGACAAAAAGGGTTCCAGTGTTTTCAATCACTTTATTGTCACAGCATACCTCCAGATCTGGAAACTTCCTTTAACTCATGTGGTTCCACAAACTCACATGGGAGGGCATTGAACATTTCTTGAGCACCCTGTAAACCATGAAGTAGGATTCAGAATGAGCAGAGAATATAAAGGCAGTGTAACACTGCTCATTTGGTGTGTGAAAACAAATATAAAAATGCCACGCACAACTTGACGGTCCTGCCAGAGAACATCTTCAGAGATGTACAAACTGTTTCACACATATCCCCGCTTATCCAAAACAAAGCTGCCTGGGCTCTATGTACGAGGAATTTACATCATTCCCCATTACTGCAGTATGCCTGACCCACAGTCCAACATCTGGTTTATATTTCTAATGGCAGAGCTGGGAGGCCTCAACTCAGCCACAATAGAGGGTTTTGCTGCCACTCTGAGCAGCAGTTTCTCTTTAGGGAAGACCCATGAAGCCACTCCCTCACCAACCAGGCTGTTCTAAAGGCAAAGAACTTCAAGATTACTTTCCCAACAAGCTGTGATCATAGAACACAGGCCTTTCAGACACGCCATCCTTTTGTCCAGAAAGCACACATTTACAAGGCAGTGATTTCACTTCATAACTGGAGCCTAGTTAACTGATCTTTGTTGCCAAAACCAGGGGTAAGCCTCTTCCCTATGTCACAGAAAATAGCTCTAAAGTCCAGCACTTGTAAGCCAAGACAATGCTATAAAAATATATATAAAAACTCAGTAAATATTAGAAAAAATAATTATTTCCTTCATACTTTAATGGGATGATTCAACATACCTTGTGAGCCCAGAGTCAACAGAGGGGAGAGAGTAAGACAAAAATCATGCAGGTGGGAAAGGAGAGAGAAGCAGTAAGACTTAACCCATTTTTCACGGTAAGAAGTTAGCGTGGTCAGCCTAGTCAGGCATGATCTCATCTTAAAGGCATTAGTTTAGGATACTTAAAAATTCTTATGGGCAAAGGAAAACCTGAAGTCCAAGCAAACAAAATGAACCCATAAACCCATTTAACCTGATATGTATCAATGCCAAGAAGTTCCATTAAAAATAATATAGCATTTCATCTTGAAGACAGAATTCTTACCTTAGAAACATTACCAGTGCCTGTAAACACAAATGTTAAGGGCCCAACTGACTTCGGCATCAATCCCAGCGAAATTTCATACCCGGCATCCCGTACTGCCTGCACAGCCTGACTGCTATTCCTGTAGTTATGTGCCATCCCAATGTGCTGAAATCAAAGGCACAGAACCATCAGGATATTTTCCATATTCAAACACAGATAATTAGCAGATGCTTGAATGTCATTTTGCTAAAGAAAAATACATACACATATACTCTTACCATGAAAGGAGTGTGATGTCCCAGGGCTAAAAATCGTAATCCCAATCCATGTAGAATGTTGATCATTCCTATTGTTAAAAAAAAAAGAAAAATCAGGCCATCAGTGTTAATTATGAATATGCACAGTTAGGAACTGCAGGGACTGACTGAAGTCTAAAATCATCCTGGATACTTTTGCCCATGTTTTAATATTAGTACTTTACTTTTAAAGAAAGTCTACATAAAACCAGGGAAGGAGAAATTCAGTAGCAGGCCATGACCTTAAACCTGCTCTTGGCCCACATTATGCATTTCAGCACTATTGAATACTTGGATATCCTTTTATGAGGTGCGTCCACATCACCAGATTCCAAAGAAGGAGATAATAAAGAGAGTCTCCTGAAGAAACAGAGTTGAAGCTCAGTAGAAAGGAATGAGAACCATGCCTCACAAAAATCAGTGTAAATGGATAATATTTGTGTAAATGGAGTGACAAACAGATGTTGTTCAAACTCGCAGGACTGACAGCAGCCATTTCTTTCAAAAGCCTATTCAGTTGATCTCTTGATATTTAGTCTGCCTCAGATTAGTTGAATAGACAAATGGGACTTCAAGACAACACAAAATAGTAGATTTGCCAGGAATCCACAGGACTATTTCACATGTAGTCTCGTCAAAAGCAGGGATCACAAAACAGAATGGAAAAAAGCTCTTAAAAGCAAGAGTTAAAAATGCAGTTAAAAATGCATTGCAAGCCTCAACTTTCAGGAAATGTAGACAACCAGAAGTATTACAAGATGTTACTTGTTGCAAGCCTGCCTTTACTTTATGCACTATACCTGCTACACCAGCCCACTTTCCAAAGGCCACAACTCTCATTCCTTTATGATCAACCATTTTTTCATAGTCAAACAGTCGAATTTCCTGAAAATACATAGCAAACTGAGTATTAAAATTTTCAGTGAATGCAGTCAGTGGCACGTTGCTGTCCTAGGAACTACCTTTTCATATGCCTTTGTCATCCTTCATGATAGAGGCTGATGGGCATGTATGAGAAAGACAAATAATTCATAACAAGATTTAAGTATAAAAATAAAAACCTAAAGGTTGCATTGAATTCTTGTTTTAAAGAGTCTCTGCACTGCCCACGCACTCTTGGCATAGCGCTCCCCAACACATCACTCCAGCTGCTGCAGACCCATTCACATCCTCTGCCAAGAGGCTGCTCATTTCTGAGTGAACTGGCTGCTTCCCTCTGTAATGACCAATACACACTCTAGCTTAATAACTTTCCAACAAGCCTTCATGCTCACACAGCATGAACCTCTCTTGAGCATACCATGCTCGCAACTCATCTGCCTTATGCGCGTAAACAGAGTAGCACCGCAAGCATGAGATCCCCTGAGCCAGAAATACTCAGCTCCAGGAAAGGATACTGAAAATAGTCCTCATTAGCTATCTACAAATACACATGCTGAAAGTAACCATACCAAGCAGCAAGCTTTTGATCACACTTCAGCATTAAGTTCAGTTTCCACCCCATGCTAACAGTCAATTGTCTTTGCTATGATACAATTTACCTGTCTTAGAATCTCATCCAAAAGGGGCATGTTTGCCTCTTGGGCTTTAATAGTGTGAGAGAAGAAGGCGTAGTTCTTTTTAGGGATTAATTTGTCCTCTGGAGGTCTCTTCACACCTACTATCAGAGAAGCCTCAGAAATATCTTCTTGAATAATGCCACCTGCTTTGATGTAATCCTATGAAAGAGAAAAATCAAAGTAAATTTTTCTGTTTTGTTTCATATTCAGATCTCAGCACATAAGCAACTAGAACAGAGGACTAATAGATAATTCTACAAAGCAGAAACAAGTTACTGCATGTGATACGTTCATAAACCTCTTTATCAAAAGGGGTATCAGATATCAAACTGAATTTTCATGCTAATATCCTATTATACAAGGCCAAAACATAATTATGTGCTAGTAAAATCCTTCATCTTAAATTCACAGATGACAAAAAGGATATTTTACTACATTTAAAGTATCCTATAGTATTGCAACAATGAACAGTTCTTTGTAACGTGTCGAAATACTTGGAAATAGGTTTAGAGAAATCTGACAAACTAATCTGAAGACTGATGACAGATTTTGTAAAATTGTTTAAGACTAAGTCCAAGCTGAAGAGCAACTTCTAAAAGAATGTTTTTCCATATCAAAATTTATTTTTGTTCTCCCTTATCTCAAAAACGTATTAACATTCCAGCTTTCAGTATCGTAGTTCTGTACCTAATGTGATCTGTGCTTGGGAGAAAACCAGCACTGTCCCTTAATTAAAAGGTGATATGTGCAAGTGATCACTAATTCCCTACTTATGTTTCAGTTTTTAGCTGTTGGCTCAGATACCTTACAGCAGAGTATTACTGCTGCTACAAGAACTGTAAAAGCTCTCAGTCCTGAAGCTCACAGCATTAAAGAAAAAAAAACCTCTCTCCTCACTTTACATGAGGAATGGGATTGAAGCAGGAATGGGATTCACCAGATTTGTCCTTCCTCTTTTTTTTTTTTAAATATGCTTATTTTTCAGAGTGTTGTCTCCATACAAACAGAAGACAAAACCACCAATGTTAAATGAATTCCCAAGTTTCTACTTCAAGAGCATCTAGAACTTCTTCAGAGACAGATGAAAGGGCAAGAAATCAACAAAAACAACTCCAAAAACCCACCAGTGTGCCAACATTACATTAAAAGGCTAAACAAACTATTCCTTTTTCTCTCCACTAGGACACAATGACTCCTCATTTAACAACAAAATTAATAATATGTTTTCTCATGTATATCCTTTGAATATTATTTTTCTTGTACTATGGTTAATAACGGAACTATGGTTTTGCATATCTAACTCAAAATGGGACCTTACCTTTTCATGGATGGCTCTCCGGTTTGACGGCTGCACCAAGACCTTGTATCCCATCTGTGTCAATTGCTTAACATGCTTTGGTGCTAGAGGTGCTCTTCTTTCCCATGCATTAACATCTTCTCTCCTGATTGCCAGCACAGACTTACAATGATGCCAACACTTAGCGTGATGGAACGCACACCTACCATTTGTGTGACTAAAGGCTCGCAGCATGGTAAAGCCTGATGGCAGCAAAGACAAAGTAGTAAAATAATACATGTATATGTATGCTTCAAACATTGTGCAAAAGTTCTGGTCTCCTTTAACATCTGCTGTAAAACACAAACCAGATGCTTCATACTCTAGTTACACCCTACTTTTGTGAGACATGAATTTACTTTCAGCATACTTTGTTGCATCTCAGTTTGGTGGGGTGTCGTTACAGAAACAAATTGTTTGTATTACTGTAAAGGCAGGCTTTTAATGTGTTTGATGTACCAGGTTTTTAATTACACGGCTTAAAAAGAATGCTGGAAACTTGAAGATACCCATTAAATTCATTTGCCAGCATAAACATGCAAAGACCAAGCACTTATGAAGCTTGCATCAAGAACAGTAAGAAGTAATAGACACACAGAAAGGAAGCAGAACACAGGCTATAGAGCAAGCAGTTGATTAAAAGAGAAAGCCCAATATGTAAGATGAATGCTAAGTAGTTTTACATAACTAATTGTTACACAAGCCGAAAATGGAAGATAAGGATAAGACCTTAACTACGGCTTAGCAGTAAGCATATGTGTGGCCAGGAGCAACAAGTTTTCTTCCTAATCAAAATTTTATGCAAAGTGGAAAAGCTTCATTAGCACAGATTCCCACTGCAGAGGATTACCCCTTTATTTTCTCTCTCTTCCTCTTCACTCCCAGTGAAGCATATATGCCACTGCTTAGCTCTGCAGTGAATGGCAAGGGCTCTGCACAGATCCAGCACCAAATACCTAGGAGCCTAAGGACTTCAAATATTTATGCAAGTAAAATATGTGGATCTCAAAGACAGAGGCTTCAAAGATGTGAACTTGGTTTCCGAAGCAATTTTAACTGATAATTACATGAATCTCTGTATCCGAATCACTTGGAAAATCCTGTTTGTCCTCATGCCTCAATCTTGTAAAATCTCTATAAACCTAAAGCCTTAAGAGGTCCTATTTAACTCCAGGCTTGCTTAAAGAGAAAAACTAGCACACAAAGGAAAGCATGAACAGAAGCACATGGTCCTCTACGTTAGCTCCAAGTGTGGTCTTCCTACCATCGCTAGATTTGTCCACCCGCAGAAGTTACTGTACAGAAGTTGGAGTTATTTTATGACACTGCTCTTCAGCATGCTAAGAGGATCCTCAGAGAGCATGTCAGTACCTCTCAAAAACAGAGGAAGTCTTGTCACACAGTATCACTATACTGCACACTAAAATGTAACGATGAGAGCAGTTCGTACTAATGCACTGTACCTCATACCCAAGCCTGCAGCAAAGTAAATTTCACTCACACAGAGGAGTCTTACAAGAAGAAAAATACTACTTTCAAGAGGGAGTGAGCTGCCCTGCACTTACAGCACATGAAGGGGAATCCGGGCAGTAAGCAAACACTTCATGTGACCTCTGGCAGGCCAGAAGCTCATACGCATGCCTTCCTGTATGCTTAGGCTTAGCCACAGAGATACTGATATCCTGTTGTAAGTGAAAGTAACTTTAGAATTCAAAGCCTGCAAATCTGGTGAATCCTCTCCGGCCTCCTCAGCACGCCAGCTGAGCGAGGGAGCCGAATGGCACCAGTTCTTCATCACCCATGCTGTGGGGGCTGTTCCACACAACTCTGAGTTTCACCGAGACTAAAACAGCGCTGAGCAATATAGCAAAGGCAGAAAAACAACAGCAATCCGTTTGACTGCAGCACACAGCTTGCATATGATCCTATTTCTAGAGTGAGCTGAATACACTTATACGGGCAACTCGTGCCTCCGCTTGCTACTTGAGACCCAGCTGAAGTAAAGCGCCCGGCGCTGCCGGCGTCCGTCGCCGCCGGACCCTGCGGCTCTGGGTCTCACGGGGCCCCTCCAGCCTCCCGCGAGGAGGGACGACGCGCAGAAGAAAGAAAAGCCCCCATTAAGAGAGGCCGGGAGGCGCAGGCAGGCGCAGGCAGGCAGCCAGGCGGGCGGGCAGGGGGAGAAGGGCAGCGAGCGGGCAGCACCGCCCGCGGCAGGCCGGGCCGGGCCGGGCCGGGGCGGCCGCCTCGCCGGCAGCGCTGCCCGCGCGGAGGGCACCAGGCCGCGCTCGCTGCCAGGGGGAGCGACGGGCTCCGCCGCCGGGTGCCCAGCGGGGCGGCGGGCAGCGCCGTACCTACCTCAGGGCGAGCGGACAGCGGCGCAGGCACGGCCGCTCCACCCGGCTCCCTCCTCCGGCCAGCGGCCAGCGCACCGCCGACGCCCAGGGCGGCAGCCAACCGAGAGCCGCCCTCCGGCTACGCCCTTCGCTGCCCACCAATGGGGAGGGGCCCTGTCCGGCGTCACGGCGGACACGGCATGTCCCCGCAGCACACCAGATTCCCGGAAGACCGAGCACCCTCCCCCGCGGCGGCCCGGGCCGGCGGCAGCGGCAGCCCCGCGGCCTGCGGAGCCCACTGCGCCGCGGGCAGCCGCGCGGGCTCCACGCCAGGCCTCGCAGGCTCCCCGCACCGGCACAACGATCCCCCCAAGGCGGGGGGCCTCTAACGTCTTGGGGTGCCCCCCCCCAAGACGCTGGCGCCTCCGCCAGCACCCCGCACCGGAGCCTCCCCCCGCCGTGCCCGGGATGAGGCCGAACACAGGCCGCACCTGACGCGTCACAGCCCCGTCCTGCCCACGGCCTCCTGCCCGGACCGTTTTCCTGTAACACATCGGCTCAAATTAGCTATGTACGTTCAGACACGTTGTTCCGTTCAAGTGTCTTTAACACGGTGTGGGAAGTAGCAAAAGTTACTTCATCTGACAGGTAGAAAGGATATGCAATTTCTTACATATGGTGTTGCCAGTTTTCAGCTGGAACTTAGGCCTTGAATTAGGTCCTTTACAATGGGCCTCAACTGCTAAGTTGGCTTATCACAAATAATAATGGGATGTTGTAGCTATAAATCATGAAAATTACATGTAAGAAACCAAAGCAAAGCCAGAGTCACATACTGGGTTTGCGGGGTGAAGAAGAGCTTTCCTTTCAGAGAAAGGCAGGCTGCGTGCTGTGGAAAGTACACCTCGGCAAGTCTGCATGGGGCAGATGCAGTTGCTGTTACCAGTCTCTGTTAGCAGGTGTGAGGACATTGCTACAGTGTGAGAACGTGAGGCGTCGGGCCTGCACTCAGCAGAGCAACGAGGACTAAAGGGTCTGAGGAGAATTCATCCACATCCCACTTTGCCACAGTGAGATCTCGCTGTGATGAGGGAGAAGTTGGAGCCATGGGGTGGCTTGCTCCACCTGTGCTACCCACTACCACTTGACCTCTTCTTAAGAGAGAGTTAAATTTTGACGGTACTGCCACTTTAGGGCTTTAGGGCTTTAGAGGTACCTCTTCACAGATTACTTTAGGGCTTCAACTTTTCAACTTTAGGGCTTTAGGGCTTTAGAGGTACCTCTTCACAGATTACTTTCTCCTTATAGTTTTCTCACTTTTCTTTAAAACATGCCCTTTTTTTCATAATATGACCCTGAGCTTTTCCTTCTCCTCCTCCTGCTTCTGGAGGCAGCGTTTGACTGACAATGATAATCTGTGACTTCGGTTCCCTGGTTTAGAGCTAAGTATTTTCCTAACTCAGGGCAGGGCGTGAGAGCTGGAAAACAGCATCAAGGCTTGACCTGCACTTGAGGTTTGCTACTGTAATACAAATTATACGGAGAGGTAAGCATTAGGGAATAAGACCCGGAATGAATCAGCAGAGATTTTGGGGGTGAAAGGAGGTAAGGACTGAAGGAGGGCATCCAGGTTGTATAGTTTGAGAGAGTGGGCGGTGAACATTAGGGAATGAGACCTGGAATGGATCAGCAGAGATTTCAGGGGTTTAAGGCCTCAGCAGAATGGACAGAATCAGTGGGGTTTAGAGATACTGTAGGAGTACAAAGCCTTTCTCTCCACTCACTAACTCCCATGCTTCCCTGCCCAGCCTCCATGTCCAGAACGTTCTACAGTCTGCCTTGTATTCCTGCAGGATCTTCATCCCTTTCCTTTCCTTGCTGGAAAAGAAAGTTACCTCCTCCAACTAACTCCTGGATCCTTCTTCTCCCCATCTCTCTGAGGTATGAGGTCTACAGCACACCCAGCCCTGCAAAAGCTCCTGTCCATCCTTCTGCTCTTCTTGGGAAGATGCCCATTGCAGTAGTTAGGGGCTGGGTCCATAGGTGGAAAGAAGTGGCAAGGGAGAGCTGGCTAGAAGGACTCAAAGAGCACCGGATTTGGGAATCCATCTGCCATGAGAACAAGGGCAGTAACTGCTCTTAGTTTCCAACCAAACAGAAGTAAATGAAAAAGCTATAATAACAACAACAACAAAAACTTTCTAGATGAGAAGAGAGTCTGTCAAGATACGATCTGTGAACGTACCACGGAATGCAAGCTGCCCCCATCCCTTGGTTGGGGTCAGAGGAGGAAACCATACCTCTCAACCACAATGAGCTTTTTGCTTGGCCCCAAAGACTTTACTCTAGGAAATATTGCTATTGTACAAGGGCATTGTGTGTATGCCCTGAATGTCCAATTTCCACTTTGTGGGCTTAATAAAGCACATATAGTCTATAAGTTACACATGCAGAGTATAAATATATCCATGCCTTTTAGAAAATGTATCTTTTTTTTCTGTTTTATCAATAAACTTTGCCAAAACAGCTTCATTGGAGGCAGATTCAGTTGAAGTGCAGAAAGTGAATTATAGGAATTATGCCATTCTCTCGTTCTTGCACTCAGTGGTTCTAAACTGCTTATAAGAACTGATTTTTAAGAGGTTTTTTTTCATTTTATGATGAAATGCAAATATGGACTTCGGCAAGAATGGCATTGTTGGTATGTGCAAAGTTGCTTGTTCTTTACTCATTCACAAAATTAAACCGAAATATGTCCATTCTTCTTGCGAAAGCATGTAATTATTTGCTGGCTGTAGAATTTAATTCAGACATGACACTGAAAAAGATGCAATACTGATGGTCCCTCATCATTCTGTGTCATTTTGTTATACTGGTCACTTCATATTGTAAACTAGTATAAAGTACATGGCTGAAGCCATCGTTATACCCCTGCATAGCCTGGCTTTGACTAAATTAATGTAAGTAAGTAGTTTAGGAGCTGCTTTGTTTGTTGAATTAATTGAGAAACAAACCATGATGAATTTATTGCAGTAAGTAGACCTCACCAAATCTGCTTGAAGGGGGTTTTTTATTATCATTTTCTAAGTTTTCGATTTTTTGGGAAGTTCTTTCTTTGAGTAAGATGTTATCTCAAGACTGTCTACAATAGTTTCCTGTAGGTTTAGTGCCTAATTATTTCTCAGTACTCTTCTAACTTTTGCAGGTAGGAATCTGAACCCAGAGAAATTAAGGATGAAACCCACAACACGCTCTGTCTTGCACTGGAGTTCCCAGGCCTGAGCTGAGAGCTCAGCCTTTGCACTACAAGGAGATGCATGGAGAAAGTTATTTAAAGGAAGTGAGTGGGACCCATCCTGGCAACTCGGCAGAGCATGCCAGGAGAAGGCACTGTGCCTGAGCCTAACACTGCTCGGAAAGGAGCTGACTTCTTTTGCCAAGAGCTGTCAGCTGTGGACCCTCCCCAGGAGCTGGGCACCTTTGCCAGGTCTGCCTTGCCAATAGAAATGTTACACAGATACCCTCACTTGTCTCACATGCTCCAGTTTGGCCGCTAGCCAAATGCTTAGAGCACTCTACTGGGAAGTTGAGGGCTGCTTTCAAAGTTTCGGTGTCATTCAAAACATTAACTTAAAAGCATGTGTCTGTAGCGTAAGCACTAGAAAACTGGGGTTTCTAAGGTGAGCCTCTTTCAGCTTTTTACATTGAAAGAGACTATGTGTAAATGACTACTTATAACTGAAGGGTCTTATATCTGAGTCACCACTGAATGCCCTAACTACTGTGATGGTAATGAAAAACTTTTTACAAGTTCCCACTGTCCTTTGTGGGGGCCATGATATGACCTAGATACCTACTGGCTTCTGTAGATGAGAAGGGTAGGCTGATTCCTAATTTGAGAATGTTGCTTGGATATAAGCAGGAATGAAGCTCTAATCAGCTCAGCAGGAGCCAACATCTAAACACAGAACTAGATTTTTAAAAACAGTGGCTAAAACCATTTTTTAACACCAAAGCATTTTACTTGCAAAACATTTCTGTTTGAAATAAGTTTTTATTTTGATATTCTTTCATGTGTATATAAAAGAGACTTCACTTTTAGCTAAAAATCTATATACGCCACTTCACTTGGTGTGAAAATATTCTTTGTATAATTTGAAATTATTGGGGTTTGTACATTTTAGTTTACTGATCCTTTTAGAATGTTCTTCTTGGGAAATGAAGTTCCAGGCTGGGCCAAAACAGTCAGCAAATCGATGACCCATCCATCTCTATTGACAGAGATATACTTGGTGACTCCGGCTGTATCCAGCAGCAGAACTTTAAGTGCAAGCAAGAGGAGCAGAACAAGCAAGGACATGAATGAGGTACTCTGCCAAAATGCCTATTGGAGAGTTGATTTCTGCTACATATTTGCCATCTCTCTGAAGGGAGATTGGGAATTTTATCAGCACCATTTCAGTCTCTTCCTGCATCTAAAACAGACCAGGTGAACTGCACTCCAAAAGTGCCTGTTGTGCTCCATAGAGAAAAAGGCAGCCTGAGTAACCAGCGTGGACTCATGCTGTGACAGTGTAAAGCCAGGTAGGATGAATCCCACCTGCACTGTACAGTGTTTCAGGTAGGGAAGGCAGAATTGCTTAAAAAGAATAAAACAAATCTGGAATTCAGGTTTTATGAAACATGCTAAAATGGAATTGGAGCTGTTTTCTGTAATAAATACCTCCTGGTTTGGGTGGACTGAGATTCCATCTGTCTGACAATCCCTAATTATAAGGTCTAATTCTTACCCAGCTGGAACGCTTTTTACTCAGCACTGTGGGGGGAGTGCTGACTTCCATTATGGTAACAATAAACTCCCAGAGCACCTAGAGAGAGGTGGACTTCATAGATTTTATTCTTAGAATATCGAGGATAAATCTTGAATCTGTTGGAGTCAATGAAAAACTCACACCAACTTCTGCTGGGCTAGGATTTCTCCCTAGGTATCAAATGAACAGGGGAATTGGCATCCTGAAGAGATTTTTGCAGACTGTGTATCTACCTGTCAAACTCTGTTTCTCGTTTAATTCTGATTTTATACTGCAGAGATCAAGAAGTTCCAAGAAGCTTTCAGGCTTTCAGTCAGAATGAGGCTATTGAAAATCATGACCTTTTATTCAAAAGCCACTACCTGCAGTGGCTGTTGACTGCCACTGTGAATACTGACCTCACAGCAGAGTACTAGACATCACTGAACAGCACAGTGTTGTGTTCTCTACAATCATGTAGAGAATATATTTACATTCCTATTGCCCAGTAGGGGAAATTGCCATCTCTCAGGGCTTACAGCATCCCCAAAGAAAGACCTTCTACTTTTAGTAACACCTAAGATGTAGGGTATATCTTTTCACATTTGTACACACTACAATTCATAGTAGCATCATATATGTTCATGTTCACCGTAAAACTTGGTACTTCTGCATTTACAGTGCATATTTAGACTGCTGCATCCAATTGAGATGCCCTTTTAAGTCATTCTCATAATTGCTAAGACCTCAGATAAGTATTTTAAAATTGCCATGCACATAAACCTAAACACAGAAAATTGCAGCCTGTGATGTCAAATTAGTGAATTGACTCATTAGAAGACAAGTACTAGGGTCATTGCAAGAAACCACAGCAGCTCAGCTAAAATAATCAGTCTGAAATATACTTCCATAAGAATCTTCATTGAGTCTATTAATTAGACTTACCGATGCTCATGCTAGTAGGGCTTTCAAATCAATAACAATCTACCACTAAGTATGGATCCATAGTGTGAATAAAATCAAAACCGGGGCCTTCTTTTGAGAGAATACAGGTTTAGTGCTTAAAGAGTCCATTAAAGCAGTTATGCCATAGCTCCATTAAAAGTGCAACATTGCTTCTGAGGCTCCTTCAGGAAATAATGGTTGTGCCTGCCTTAGCTCCTCCAACAGTGGTTTGTCAGAAAGTGATGACCTTCTTCTGAAAACAACACAACAAAACCCAACAGCTTTTTGCATTTATTTAGCACTTTCCATTTTTGTACTGCTAATGTCTTTATCAGTTTGGCAGTAGGAGAATGTGTGTTATTCACTTTTTAAAGCTGGGAAAACCGACACAAAAATTATGGTTCAGCCCACGATTCACATTCAGATCAGTGTCAGAACAGAAGTTCAGGACTTCTTGACTAATGTTTTTTGCAAGAGTTCTTGATTCTTTATGGGCCTTTAAAATCAGAGATTTAAAAACCATTTCAACAAAACCATGGAAATAGTAAGAAGTGTGTAACGTGTATAGTGACAGGTTCTAGACCAGCACAACTATCTCTGTAGCCATGTAGTAAAACAGAAGTGAGCTAGCTAAAAAAGAATAGCCATTTTTTTAATGAGGATACTTTTTGTTCTCCAGTACAACTCATCAGACTCAAACAACTGAAGGTGTGTGCAGGCACGGGAACAAAGTGGGACAGGGATGGGAGGAGGGAAAGAAGATGTCTGTTTAAGCCACAGTTGCTGATTAAAAAAAAGGCGTATTAGAGTATTGCCTCAATATGCTGGGGTTCGGCTTCCATTGAGAAGTACATGTTGGAGGAGGTCCTGAAGCACAGGGTGTAACCAAAATTTTACCCAAGAATAATGAGCTGTCCCTAACTAGGTGCCCAATGTGCTCCTGCATGTAATCAGGGTGACAGTACGCCCAAGGGCCAGTCTGCTTTCAAATGACATGTGATTTCTAGGTGTCATAATAAGGCAATTCTGGAACATCTTTGGAAAAGATTAGTCAAAACATTTCTTTCAAGGCAATTCTACTTTAACCCAGTACATATGCGTACTGAAACCCAGAAGTTACTCTTTACATCTAGTTTTCGGTTTTGTTTAGTAGTTCAGCTGTAAACTGGACTATGGTTAAATTAGAAGGGAAATTCTTACATCACCAGAAGCTATGGGTAAAAATCAGGACATGATCTAAAAAGTCTTTTGCATTCCTGATTTCTATGGTGCGCTAAAAAAGAACAAACAAGGATGCAAAAGGATGAAAAGAGGCATATCATAAATTATGATGCTTCCGTTGTTTCCTTTTCTAGCAAGAAAAATACCAAAGTGCAGAAAAAGTTTGCCTGTTTGATTATACATGTAAATAAAACCATTTCGATTGTCAGCCTGTGTGTAGTGAAGCTAGTATTGACCTCAGGGCTATATAAATAAAATGTGAAAATCGCTATACAATATGTCCCTGTATAATAAATGGATCTCACTGGTTATGGTTTATCATGACAGCCCACCAAAATGTAAGGTTGTATCATATATAAATGACTGGGTTTATTTTAGCTAGTCTATAATGTTATTGGAAAATTAAGCTGAGGAACCAGTTGCCACCAGATTTTCCCATATTCTGATCAAAATTCTTCTTTGAGACCAAAAGCAGTTAAAATTGAACCCACTGAGATTTCCCATTACATGTAATTGAGATTACCTTCATCTCTTCAAGGGAAGAGGCCACTTGGAGACTTCCCCTCAGTTTTGGAGTTGCAGCTTCCCTCTAACACGAGAAGCTCAACTGCATTTTGGCCTATATGAGGAAATTTCTTTATGGCTGTCTATGGTTGTTTAAAGTCAAAATTGATTCTCTAAATGTAACATGCAATTTATTCACGCAAAAGTGCATAGCAAGCACAGATGGATTACAAATATCCACATCTAATTAAAATTTTTTTCCCAAGTTTTACTAACCCCTGTGCAGGCAGCTGCTTATGTCTCTAGCAGGGAGACCAAACCTCTGATGATGATTCTCTTCTGGTCAAAATGTCACCTCCAGCATCTGAAACCTGACAGTGTCTGCTGAAGAGGTAAATATTGAATTATGTCCTTTTGATCCTCAGCTCTGGCATTGTGAAGGAGGAATGAGAAAACAGACTTGCTATGCAGGATGTATATTATTTGCCATTTCACAATTAATAGTTCTATTATTAGTGCTTCTTTAAGAAGTGAGACCTTTGCTGTCTTTTTTTTCTCTGAGGTTCCTAACAGCTCTGGTGACTCTGTATAGCCCAGTAGAATCAAACTACTATGAGGAAGAAGATCTAATAGTCGTAAAAGTAGTAAAGTATCATCCTTATTCCTGCCTCTCCCTCCTGTTTATGGAAAGAACCAAATGAGTAAAGGAAGTGCAGAGAGTTTTAACCCCTCTGTTGTAGGCAGAGCATAATTGCAATACTTTTACTGGAATCACCTTTGTCATAGAATTATGGAGGACAAAACTCCACTCTAGCGTCATTATAACTACTTCACTCTTCTCTACCAGCTCAAAATCTTTAAAGATTTTGAGCACTTTTCAGCATGAGCCACGTGCTTCTTCTATGACGGTATGAAAATACATTCATTTTCATTTACCTTTTACCCCTTGGTCTTAATTTTCATTTCATTGGTTTGTTCCAGTCATCAAGCTTCTTCTTTTTCAGTTTCAGCCACTTGATTCTCTGACTCAAGCAGGAGGGGGTTTTTTGCCAGGTTGGTGTTTAACTTAGGGCAAACTCTCAGAGATAGGGCCAGCTAATATGTTCCACCAGCTTACTACTACAGTTGTTTTCAATATCTTCCTCCTCTGATACCACTGGCTAGTGTTTCCCCTGCCTACTACTTCTCACCAACAAGCTTTCATCTTTGTCCCAATCTGGTGTGATTCCCTGCTTGCTCATCTCAATACGGCAGATGATTACTTGAACCTTGTTTAGATTTTTTGAGTCTAGCCTCTGTTTCTTCACATGTCTACACAGACTGCATCTCATAATTTTTCTTTTCTCTGTGTCCTCTTTCTCTGTCCAGAGAGATCCCCAACTGTCTTTGCTGGTTTGGGCAGTACTTCCTTTTCCCTGAAACTCTTTTGTCTCAAGCCTGTTGTCCCCAGCCTACAACAGCTGAAGTGCAAGTTTCATTTGAGATTGCACACAGATACACACTCACAGACATGCACACACACTCCCTCTCAAGCTCACAGCTCAGGGAACAGGCTTGGCTCTCCGATTAATAGCTCCTCCATTATTCCCTAAAGGCTCTTAGTATTTTCCCTGGTGAGATCTTATCCCTGGCATTGTTTTGTTTCCTCCTTGCTCTGCCTTACAGTCTACTTTTATTTATCAGAGCGGTATTTTCAAGTTGAAGTAGATACCAACATAAATTAATAAATAAATCATACTGATCTCATCTTCTTTCTTCACAATGTGAACTTTCCACCCCAAAATTTATTAGCTGATGAAGGCTGGAGTGAAATCTTTTTTTCCCTTGTTCTTCTCCAAAATATGAAGTGTTCTTACATGATCGTTAACTGTAAACTGTGGTACATTAGGGTAAGAGCCTGAATAGTCTTGTAAGCAGGACAAAGCCTGCTCTGCCTTCCCATCCATGTAGCTATGGAGATTCCTTTCACTCCACCATCTGGAACAGTGCAGTGCAGATGAAAAACAGCTCTCCAGAGAGGGAATATGAGGGCCACAAACAGGACCTAGACTAAAAAATCTAATGCCGTGAAGATTTTCCCATTTTTTTAATCCCCCTATTTTGCTGTGTGAATTTTATGACCTGGTTCCTTTTCCCTTGCGGCCAATTCCACCTGCCCAGGAATCTGCCACATAAAATGCTTCTTTTGTGCGACCCTTTAAAAAATACTTTTGTACCCTATAAATACCTCATAAAACATCAAACCATTAACCAAGGCACAATACCTTTCAATGTGATTTCCAATCTTTAGATTTTAAATCTGGCATGTTTAAAAACACTATAGGAAAAATTGTAGACCCACCACATAAGTACATGTGAACACATTTAAATGCACATACACACACACATACAAACACATGCGTGTATGCATACTCGTACTCTATGTCTTCATCTTCTTCAGAAAAGCATTTGAAATACATCCAGCGCACACATTTGGACAATAAAAAATGTACTGAAAACTAGTGTGCCACATAAATTGTTCAGTAAGAGTGAAAGGATTAAAAGCTTCATATTGTGTTTATGAATTCAAATCTTTGTGTCTCTGCTCTGTGCATCCCATATCATAAGATAATGAATAGTTCCATAGCAACAAAAGTCTACTACTAAACCATTACCTTGATTTCAATTCTTGAAAAGAAAGAACACAAAAAACAGAAATACCAGCCCTAAACTTGAGATAATAGTAATGATTTAAATAGGCTAGTTCAGAGTCTCTTTAATCAGAAAATTAAAATGTTTATCATTTTATTGTTGAAAAGAAGGACATTAGAATGAATCAAATAAGTCTGCCTTTGGATTCACAAATTAAATATTATTTATGCAATTATAAAGTCTTTGAGCCACCTCAGCAATTTTTAGTGATCGGGGTATTGCTTTAACATTGATGTAGAATTCAATGGCTCTGACACTAGTCAGCAAAATACAAGAAAGGGTCCACCTATTAGGGAGATCAAGATAGAGAACAGCAACATGCATTAACTGACTTAAAAGCAAATGTTTTTGCTACTAAAACAGATTCTAATAAATGATCAAAATCAAGGCACAGGGTGCAACTCCATTTGTTAGTGGCCAATAACAGACTAAGAAAAAATCTCATGTTATTTAAAGTGATTATAGAACCATTTTCTCTCTCTCAAATATTAGAAACCAAACCACATTTCCAAAGAATTAAATAACAAACTCCCCATTCCTTTTAACAAGAGTACACTGTTCTTCTGATTTGAGGTCTTACAGTTAACATATTAGTTTCCATATGCATCAAAAACAACTACATGCTTTCCTCACAGCAATATCCCTGGAGACTTCAAGAGGTAAGACACTGAAAGCAAAGATATTTAATAAATACATAGTTAAATATACTTCATATGAGATCCTTGAAGCATTTGGCCATGTCCTATCTGCTCTTTTTCGTTAAATACCCACATATGTATTATAGTTAGTATCTCCTCCAGGTACAACACTCGAAAATGCTTAAGTAAATTAGTATTTCAAGTACAGTTACATTACTCCCTGGAGATCCAAGGGGTCCAATTCTCAGTTATATTTATATCCTTTTAACCACTTTGCAATGTAGTGGGCTTCTAAAACCCTTCAAATGTATATAAACAGCCCCTCTGAGAATAACCTTTGTCTAAGGAGTTTCTTTTTCTGGTACAGTACTGGGATAGGGCTCCTGAGCATCCATCTTCCCAGAGCCCTGCACCAGGAGACAGAGCAGGAGGTGGTAGGTGGCACAGGAGCATGCCAGGAGTGGATTTGGCATTCAGTGATCTAGAATTATGCTCTGGTCTCCAGGCCTCATGCAGAGTGCTTTATACATTTACGGCATCCTTAACAATTGCTGAGAAAAAAAACCAGGAGTCAAACCTTATGGGGACAAAAGCATCAGGGATGCTTTATTCACAAGTCGGACCCTTTTGCCATGTGCCTGAGGGGATGAAAACATGGCAACGACACACTAGAGTTTGCCATACCTTCCCAGCTATTTTCCAGAGCAGAGTATAATAGAGTATTTTGGTCTAAATCTGACTGAATATTATAATGCTTCAGGAGAGTACTTTGCCAGAGATGCCAAACCATGGAGAGAATTTTTTTATAAATACATATGTGTGTGTGTGTATATATAGTGTGTACGTGTGTGTGTCTATATACAGAGAGACCATCTTCTGAATTTAATTAAAATAATACAATCTACCAATTTTGCTTTCCTATAAGAAAATGTGGTAGTTGATCCTGGAATCATAAAATCATTTAGGTTGGAAAACACCCGTAAGATCATCAAGTCCAACCATTACAAATACATTATACTTTATATGTGACAACTGATGGCGAGAGTGATCCCCCTGAATATGACAGAAACAAAATACTTTGGTGTAATAACAGTTCAGAAATTGAAAAAAAAAATCAGTCACCAAAGTGAAGGGTTTTTCTGATATTTCACTTAACAAAAGAGTTCAAAGATTTTGATCATTCAGTTAGAACTGAAGAATCTTGGTTCAGCAAAAAGAAACTTCTTTTATTTTGAATTATTATTAACATTCCAAAATAAAATTACTTCAGTTTGTAAATAACTGTTTTTAAAATAATAAATATCTAAATGTTTGGTTTTAAAACATTTGGAATAGCCATGGAAAAACTCAGTAAAAATTACACTAAGTTCTGAGTTATTTAGGTTAAGCCCAGTGTCTTGATATTGAAAAAGAAGCCTCCAGAAAGCAGGAAATGTATTTTTTAAGTGGCACAGGTCTCTCAAACCCATGCCTATTCTTTCTGTTGAGCTGAAGTTTATCCTGTGCAGTTCCTCCCTAACATAAAGCCAAGGACTTTGATCGACATTCAGCGAACAAGCAGCTTAGGCAGTGTCAAGCATTACCATCTCCAAGTGATGTTATGCCCTGCCAGTTCCATGCAGGATACTTCCAGAACAGGGGTGAAACACTAAGGCACCTCTTGGACCACTGCAAGAGGACTTGCCAGAGCGAGTTTCCCTCCTGTCAGGTGATCCTGCGTTAAAAAAAAAAGTGTTTGCCATGAGAAATTTAGAAATGCAAAGGAACGTGACTTTTCATCCCTGCACATTGAAGCAAATTCAACCCATAGCATTGACTGCTGGCTGGCTCTGCAGAAGAGCTCCCTCAGAGGGACTGCTGTGCTCCGGAATGGGGATCTGGCAATAGGCAACATCCCTGCCGGGAGCACACTGCCATGTCGACAGCAGGGAAATCACAAAACCAGAGAGGAATCATCTTTAATGACAGCCATAAATGTGATTTGTCAAAAAAACAAGAGATTTTTGCCCTGTGTAAGAGGGGAGGATGTTAATTCCTAAAACATGTGAACATAGGTGGGATTTCTCGCCAATCTTAGACCAGGATATAATGTGTACAACGAGGAAAACATTTCCACTGCAACAGTTTAAAGTGCTGGTATATCTAATGAAATCCATGCATTGCCACTTTGCCAGCTCTTCTCAGCAATACAGAATATTTCCACTTGATGGCACCAAATTTTATTTTTTTTTAAACCTCAACTCAATACAATTCTCTAACAAAAGAGATGCTGAATTCGGAGGAGATAATCAGGAAAAAAACATGCTTTTTTCTGAGCACATTTATTTTCTTAAAGATCTGGAGTTGTTTATAAGGAATACAGTGAATTTGTTACAGTGGCTTTGTCTCCTCTGTTTGACCATAACCATGTCGTCATTCAAACTGCCTATTTTTTTTTCCACTGCTTAGAGAGTATCTCCTTTCAGTGAAGTAAATGTTGTGTTATCATATTGTTATCAGAGTCAGCTCCTGAATGTGGATGAATCAAGCATTTTAAGATAAATTTTGGGTCTAGCCCCATCCTTGAAATTCATCACGCATTTTCTTGTTTTAAAAATGAAAGGCACGCATGCAGATCATAGCAAAATAACAGGCAATTATTTAAGGGCAGAGTATCGATTTTGATTCTTACCCTAAATTACCTGTTGTTTATTAGTAGTAATTACTGACTAGTAATTCTCCAAGAGCCTTAACTACTTTAAAAACAACTTTTAAACCTTGCTTGTATGTTCTATTTAGGCACTAAAAGTGTGAAGAAGTAAAACTGTAGTTTAAATTGTTGTCCAGTTCTTGGAGATCTCACAAGCTTTAAACGATGGTCAGCATCATGTACAATGTACCAGATAATAATAGATTATGTACTGGATAATATTAGATTACAGTAAATATCCATTTATTGTTTCTCATCTCCTCTTTCTGCAATAAGCCGGGTGAGGCAGGGCTGAGTCCTGTGTCTGCGCGGTACCTGCACGGGGGAGGGAGGATGACCCGGTTCATGACTAAGCCTCCCAGATAGCACAGTGACACAAATTATGTACAGAACCATCTGTTGAGGTTCTACAACTGCAAACTAGCATTTTAGCCACATATAATGAGATCTGTCACATTTCTGTCCGCAAAACAGAGAATACGGTGCAGCATTGGGGTTTGGAAGGATGGGGGGGGGGGTAGTCCTGGACAGGGAGAGGATTGGGAAGCAGGGACAGATCAGTCCTGTGTATGTCCTCATCCAAAATTAGGGTACCATTTAAGGGTTTTCAAGGCAAAAGGTAATACCAGAAGTCTTCTGCCACAGACTGTATTTTTGTCTGGGCCTTCTAGGAGCAGACTCTGCAATGCATGTTCTGTACAGATGTGCATGTGTGCCGTAGACAAGCACTTAGGATGTGCTGTATTTATTGTGCAGGTGCAAATCAACTGCTAAGTATGTGCAAAGCAGGGCTGACACTTCCCAGATACGTCATTTTTACTGTGTGTCCATGACAGAGTTGCTCTGTGCATGCACATGCACCATCACTTCGATGTTCAGAGATGTAGCATGATTGGAGCTACAGTCACTACCATGACCAGGCTGCTAGCTATCCAAAAGTCTCACTTAAGTTGAAGGAAAGAGGACTTCTTTGGAAAAGCCTAGGTATAGGTTGCTTTCATCCACAAATCACCCTCCCCTTCTGCCAACTGCTGTCTTTCCTGCCCTCAAGGTCCCAACTTCCCAGCTGAGTCCTGAGTCCACCTCTGCAAGACTCCTCTGATCTGTGAGTTTTAAATGACTATTCAATGCAACCTGTTCATCTACCTCCAGTTCACAAATCTATGACCAGACTGATTTCCTATCTTCTTCAGAAGTATCTTGTAACTCTAATTTCCACAAGGTTTCTCTCTCTTCTGTGAGGAAGTAAGCCACTTGCCCAGACCTGGTTCCCACCAGAAAGATCTTCACACAATCTTAGCTCCATTTGAGAGCTACTCTTGAGGTCAAACCCCTCTCTTTGAGGATGTGAACATTTCAAGTAGCTGGGGTTCTTGGACCAGGAACTGGACTCAGTGACTGAGGTCAGTGTCTCTCGTAGGCTGGCTTTCCTCCTTTCCTCTGTAGAAGAACAGCATGGAAGAAAGCCCAGTCCTACAAACATGTAAGGACAGTACTATTCATTGAAATTCAGTTATTGATTTAAACAAGTCATCTTTTATCGTTTCTGTCTAATAACATCACTCATTGCAACTAACTATCAAAAAAAAAAAAAAGCTTTTCATTTGACTTTACGCTCTTCTGTCATTTCTTCCCTGCACATTGCTGTCATTCAGTTACTACATGGCATTTATGGTGTTTCATTTTCTGTTAGAAGCTGGAAAAAAAATGCTAAGGAAATCCAAGAGCCTGTGAACAGAGAATGAGCCTCCTTTCTGGCTCTGGAAAGTACAAAGAGCAATCATTACTAGCCAGAGGTTTATTAGAGATGAAAAATAGCAGCTGGGAGCAATATTTATCTTTTCCTCACACAGAGGAAGGAAACTCCTGGCATCATAGCATCTTCCCAAGCCACTTCAGCTATCTAGAGTCCAGCCCAAAGCTGCTTCTCCGGGAGCAGAGATCCTGCCAGGGCGCGTCAGCCCCAGCACACACTCCACTGCTGCCGTTCTACTGAACTATGTGAGGTTTAATTAACAGATGTACTTCCCCTAGGACAGAGGTCTGACAGCCAAACTCATTTTTCATGGGCAAGTTAATCTCACTTAAACCCTTAATTTTCCCTGTTTAATAGAGGTTGGTCATGTTAGTCTTAACTCACAATTAAACCAGAAGTTACTAATGCCACAAAAAAACCCACCCTCTTTTAATTACTCTTTCCCCTCCCATATTCCAACAAATACTTTTGCCTGAGTAGTATCCTGACAACATACCCATGATTTAGCTCTCATGTTTTAGCAATCATTTACTGCTGTTCCACACAAATTCTGCATTCCCTCATTTTTATTACTGAAAATTATTTTAAATTAGAAACAGAGTCATGGAACAAAGAGAAAAGATGCATGCCAATCCCAAATAATTCTGCAAGCATCCTACCCATATACTTTTGCCTCTTTTTTTCTGTCACACAGGCTTTGTGTTTAATTATGGTTGATGTTATGAAGTTGTTAGGAAATTACCGTCTTTATCCTTAGATTCTGTAAGATTCTGGCTGTAAGATACTGCTTTGCTCACTTTCTGTTTAAGGGTATTTCTGACATGGTTTTAGTAACCAGACTCAAGTCTAGGTGCAACACACTAGTCTAAGTTTTCAGAGACGTGGTCCAGGCCATTTTGCATCCGTATTAATTATAGTGGAAGAGCTCAAGCATGACCCAGGACCCCCACGTGTTTTACCTTTCCCAGGTGGGAAGCCAGCTGACCCTCCGAGGCAGGTGTAGAAGATGCCCAACATGTGGGCAGTAGGGATAAGCTGGGACTTTGGGGTCCAGTATGAGTTTAAGCCCTGAGGTAACGTGACGGGCATGTGCCAGGGTACAAGAATACATATTCAAATTGCTGTTTATTCACGGGCCTTTCAGTGTCTCCATCTACAGTTCTCCATTGCCGTAAGCAGTTTCACCAAGATAGTATAGCATCAGCAGAAAAAAAATTAACTGACCATGGCTGTTGTGCAGACTAATGCCAGAAGTGTGTTCTGCAAGGACTTTAGAAAACAGAAGCTGCTGAAGAGAGCTGAACTAAGTGGAAGGAGTTAATGGTGTTAATCTGTGCAGGATCTGAAGCAGCTAAGTGGTCTGCAATCCAGGAAGCTGCTCATTTCCGAATAGGATTGGGCAAAAAGACAGAGATAGCAGCAGAGCAAGGGTCTCAAGTGGCAAGCTCACTGAAGCAGAGAGGGAAAAATCAGACAGGTTGTTTATGCCATTTGAGTCTTATTGTTTTGTCAAGAAAAAGACCCTTCATACAAAGAAGTGTTTTCTATGAGAGAAATCAGAAACCCACAGAGGCAGCTAGTGAGTGGGTAACCCAGTTATACCTATTAATACAAGATAGCTGTTTCACTGATAAATGTGACATGATGATGATAAAGATCACAAGAGAATGACACTCAAAATAAATACAAAAGAAATCACTAACACAGGACAACTTCATATTAGAAAAAATCATTAGAAAGCCAGAACAAGCTATTCATAAGAGCAGAGAGGAATATTCACTAGCACCAGTGACATACATATTATAAAACACAAAGGTAGTACCAGCAAATAATTACACACACAAAATGCAGCAGTATGGCACCAGATACTCCAGCTTAGAAACAGAAGCATGTAGCAAAGGCAAAGATGTTACAGGTTTTTAGCAGATGTGGATTATATCATGCAGGAAAGGAATGTGTATCATTAGGGAAGCTATGTACAAAGTGACACAAAGCAAAGCATTTTACAATAGCATCCGGCACAGACAAACAGAAGAAACAGGTCATACAGGGCACACAACTGAAGAACATCTCCAAAAAAAGGTAATGTAGCAGCAGTGAAACTATCTTCTTTTTGGCTACTATACAAACTGGGAACTGCATTGTGGTAAAGCATATGCAAATATCTAAACAGATCCAGAAAAAAAGACAACATGTAAAATGGATGTTGAAATGCAAATAAGCTGCATCTCTTGAGAAAGAAGGTAGATCAAGTTTTGTCCATACCATGAGACTATTATCTTCTGAGAAGTATGATTAACAGGATATACAACGCAGAAGGCACAGAAGGAAAATACTAAGACCACCACCAAAGGAAATGCATCAGTCTGGTTTTCCATGCAGGAGGACATGGCTGCAAATAGAGCACATGAAGGCTGATATGTTTGTTAAAACTTCTACCGGTAAAGGACATCTCATCGCTGAGGAAATGAAAAAAAAATATTAAAAATGGAGGGTATTGCTATTATTACGAAGACTAATTAGTCATGGCATTTCTGAATGCCATCTATTTTCCGAAGAATGCATAGTATGTGGGTGGAATTAGGTAACTGGGGCATGTGCCCACGTGCCACCCAGAAAGGCACAGGAAGGTGTTATTCAGCCAACTCTGCACTGGGTGCTTACAGCTGTAGGCATACACCCCAAGCTGATTATCACTACTCCTTCTATACTCAATGAGAAAAGAAGAAAAAAAGCACATCTAAAGCACAGTTCGTGCAACCAGTTTTAGAGGAGATGGATCATGCTCTACAAATGCTTATTACTCTCCAGTGACTCTTAAGGGGAGTCTGGACAGGTAGATCGTTAGTAGACAATTAGACTGTGAACACCTTCTATTAGGAAAGATTAATGTCAGACAAAGCACCAAAAGAAATGCTTTCCAGTGATTCTCTGTATCTGTTCGACAGAATTCCTGAAAAAAAATGGATGTATTTTGAAGTCTTGCTTCTAACACTTGTTTAGTTTGAATATTTCTAGGTCATTTTCCCTTGCTGTGAGTAGTTGGACCCAGGACAATATGTTAAGTCAGGCTCATCACTTTTTATAGAATCAGTGATACTAAATACTGGAAAGTGGAGACATTGTGAGTATAGAAAAATGTATATAACAAACTTCTAAATGCTGCTGCAGGCCTCTGTCACCACTCCAGACAGCACCAAAAACATAGTCCCACGTCTGAGTGGACTATATGGTTGAAGAAGCCCTGGCAGCTTCTTAAAGCTTCTTGAAGTTTTCAGTCCCGTCCTCCCTTCAACACTCCTCAGAAAATTAGGGAGCGGATTGCTGGCTTGGACGTGCTCTATATGCCCAGCACAGGTTTTTTTCCTGTAGATGTGCAATCAGTCCAGCCCATCCATGGAAACACCACCTGAATTGCATAAGCACAAGCATACACAACAGCTGCCTCTGTATTAGTAAATCACGCACTGGACTGGTTTGCAGGCACTTAACTTAGTTGGCACAAAACCAACCTGTATCTATATTATTCAACTTTCTTACTCTCCAAAAACAGAGTGGCTGCATCCAACCTGCCAAGCAGGAAAGGTCTCTGGCCAATACTAATCCCTTAACTGTGCCTGGGAATTGTTTTGGCTGGCCCATACTAAACCGTGCTAATGACTGGACTAACTAGTTTAATAGTTTGGACAACTGAGTTTCAGTGCCCAAGAGGGTTCCCCGGCTCTATTTAATCAACTATTTTGGAATTAGCCAATAGAACCAGTCACGTGGATGTGTGGCAGGACCTGTACAGAGTTTTTCTTTTGCTAAAGCAGAGTCGATGTCTCCAAGACAGCGTTATTTATGAGCAGTTTCCATTCTGATGCTGTATTGAATAGGAGGACTTCACGCAAGCCAAGGGCTCATGTGGAGGGATCCCTGACAGAACCAAAGATTCAGGCTGGGATGGTGACTAAGACACAGGTACCTGCTCTCTACAGGAATTTGTAAAGACAAAAATTAGTATAAATATTTGTAAAGACACAAAATGAGTATACAGGTACAGGTTTGAATGAGTGTACATAAAGTATTTTTTTTCCTCTGTGTGTGTGTGTGTGTGAGGGAGAGAAAGGGGTGGGGAGAAAGAATTAACTACTTATGCAAAGGGAAATTATTGGAAAAACAAGTTTCTAATCTTGGATTTTCCCAAACACCTCCCACTGAATTTCCACTGTTTGCGTTCAGTTACCAGCCACAGAAAACAATTGCTTAAATCTCTGCCCTTCACAGCTGAATCATCAAGCAAAGATTTAGTTCAATTGGATTTCACAGAGATGACAGGATCTGTCAGTGACTTTAACAATGAAGATTTTCTCCTATGTCTGGTTTTACATGCCAAGTTTCTTTGTGCTTAGCTACAGTCTTAGACATGATCAGTGTAATTCCAGTGCAAAAGCCTAATTCAGACTGTTTCTTCAGAGCAGGGAGGGATCTGTTACATATTACAGAGTTTTATAGCCAGAACAGGTGCTCTAGTCACCCACCTCATCATCATGAGGAGCATGCTCCTCTTAATTAAAAGAGTATATCATTCAAGGGTATCTTGTTATGACCCACTTTTGTCTTTAATATGGAAAAATATAAAATGATGGCATTAGTGGTCAGATTGGGATTTAAAAAAAAAAACCCTCCACAGTTTTGAATTCCATCTGTCTTCCTTGACAACAGGTTCCTTCACTGGTGTGATGAAGGTTCAGGACAGAAGGAGCCAATAACAAAATACCTTCTCAACTCATAGATACTGAACCATTGCATCTTTCCGTATGGCAAAGACCAGGAAAATCTCCTGGCTTAGGAAAACAAAGAAACAAAGCAAACGGACATGATACTCCCTCACAAGGATCCCATGAGAGCTCAGTCTTGACTGTGCCCACCAAAAAGCCCAAATACCAAGGGATCTATCCTCAGAAAGCTCAAAGAAGACCTGAGTTAGATCCCTAAGCCATCAAGTCACATTTGAAACCTACTCTCTTTTACTGGATAATAGCCTCTACAATATATCACAAGAAAATTAGCAACGCCTTTACGGTGCTATTGGTGTTAATAGCTAATGAACTATAAAAGCAACAGACAGTTTTGTTTTGGTTTTTTTTTTCTGATTGATTCATTTAAATTTAACCTTAATTTGTTTAGATCTCACTGAGAAGCTGCTACCTTATTCTGAGCTACAACTGTTGCAATTAGCAGCAGTATCCCACTGTGAGTATAAGGCTGATTGCATGGTATACATCTGCAGCGGAATGACACTGCCCAGATATCTATTGAAGAGATCAGACTACTAAATCCAAAAATGCAGGATTATCTATAAATATTTTTTCAGCAGCACATTTTGAAATGGACTATAGCACGGTAACATTTTGTGGGTGGAAAATATTATGTGCCTTACTTATTATACCCACCATTGTTGATGCCCAAATATTTTTACAGAAATAAACAGAATCTTTAGATTTTTGGAAGAGGAAGATTTATCTTCCTCTTTTTCTATCTTCAGAACGCTTACATTTGGATTTTAACATAACATCTTCACAAAGCAATTAGATACCAAAGTGGATAATATTTCAGCATATTCATATTATCATCTTTCAAATACCCATGTCTCATGCTAGTCCTACTGAAGTTGGTGGCAAAAGCTAAGTTCTAAGAAGCTTCTGTCTAAGCTTTTAATAAAAATAAGTTATTTTATTAAAAATTACACAGCACTTTTCATTATTAGATAAACCTTGAGAAGTGGATTAAAAAAAATCTGTATCTAAATTATAAAGATTTTCTGCTGCTTATACTGAAGAATTCATTTTTACAAGAAAACAGAACGCTATGGTACATCACTAGATTTTTAAAAACAGTAACAAAGTAAAACTCTAAGATACTTGAGAACATCCAGATCAATTAGGATATGGTGTTCCTGGCAGCTAGGAAAGCCCCATGGAAATGAAAAATTATTAGTTACAAACTAAGGTACCATAAACCATATTTTACTTTTTTAGATTCCCAATAATACAGGATAATTGCCTACCAAAAATTGTCTTATCTGACCAGTCGGACTCAAAGGAGAGAGGGTTTTTCCATTCACTTTAATAGGTTTAAATTCCACTCTCAGTAAAAAACAAACAAACAAACAAACAAACAAACAAAAAATCTCACCCAAACTCCAGAGACCCTCAGTGTGATCAGAACAGTATAATTTTATGTTAGCTCTTCAGTATCGCAGCCTGGCAGGAGCCTCAGTACTCGAGATCAAGGGTCTCCAAACTGCAGTTCTTCATCGCAAATGGATCTCACACCCTACAAGTGCAGCTGCCACGCTGAGGAGATGTCAAATGACTTACAGTGAGTTCATGCTGGCACATGGGCTGCCAGTTAATTCAGGTCCCCAGTGGGGGGAAGAGGCAAGAAAGCAGGAGTGCGTCTGCAGTCATCACCACCAGCTCGCCTAGGTCTCAGCTTCACATCTGATCCAGCCCCAGCAGTCTCGAGCCCACCCTGAGACTCCTCCTAGAGCTTCCTCTCCTCTTGGCTCCCCAGGTATAAGGTATGGGTATGATGGCTCTCAAAGAGTTGAAGAGGTTGATAGGTATCCAAGTGTCAAGAAGGTTGTCTGCACTTGTTGCAAATGTTTCACAGATAAAGCAAGAAGCATTCCCTTTTATGTGACTTCATACAACCCGAAGTATTATATGTGAGTGGGAAATGTGGGGAGGTTTATATAGTCAGATTCGCTTATGCTAGCCTTCGCTAGGTAAATACACTCATTCTCCCATGATATTATTTTCAAATACTATTGTCGTTGGACAGGTACAGATATCCAAAAGAAATTCCCCTCCAAGAAAGAACCTTTTTCAAAATCAAACGAAGGACAGGTTTCCTGCATATTCCAAATAGTTTCAAAGTTTTAACAATTCAATAAATTCAAATTAATTTTGATATATTTCTCTCAAAATTCTCTCTCTCAAAACGAGTTTAATTTTTCTTCACTGAAAAATCCAGAACCTTTCTGTTCCCTCAGCTGTGCTAGCCATTAGAAACAGCAACTGCTTTGACATTGCCTGCAGCAGTTACAGCCAATCTGCCCAGGCACTTCGCTAGGCTGTAAGGTCTTCACGGTTAAATACGGACACAACCATGGGCTCCAGAAGGACTCATTCCAGCTTGCATTGATGGGACCCTAAGGTTTCTTAAAATCTACCAGGTGCAAACAAGAGTTACGTTTGATAATGAAATCTAACAATTGTCAGAATTCAGCATGAAAAAGTCCTTAATCTGCACAACACAAGATGGACCGTACCCAAATCCAAGGGGAAGGTTGAACACAAACAAGCCACACAATATCTTACATGAGAGCATTTTTCATCTCTCTTCTTTAAACTGAGACACTGTGCAGCCAGGCATGCAAGACACAGAGCAGCCAGTGATGACAGCACGCGCTTGCGAGGCAGTAGGACTGGGATTTCATCCCTGCTTCCAGGGCTGCTTGAAAACAGCACGTGTGCTCCAGGACACCCAGCTAGAACAGCAGCTCTGTCCCCTCTGAAAGCCTGACCCAGGACGGGGGGAAGGAGTCCTTTTTACTTACTGTCCTGCTGGCCCCACTGATGTTTTCATGTCAGATGCTAAGAAAACTAGGAGGCTTGGAGCGTGCTTTCACTCAGCGTACTCCATGACCTGAGGACTAGGATGGTCTCCTAGGATGCAGATGTTGGCATCGTGAGTCTGCCCAGCAAAGCAGGGTACAGCTGCCCATCCTTCAGCTGTGTGGATAAGCAACTTCACCACCAAATTGTTATGCAAAAAGTGGTCACTAGCACCATTTGCAGGACCTCTTGTCCTCCCAGAAGTCGTAATAGAGAAGAGGGATTCTTTGGTAACTGGATTGCTTCAGGAGGCTGCTAGAAGAACTGCAAACTATCTGCAGTGAAGGCAGTACCTAACACGGGAGGGACTGAATCTGTTTTTCATGCTGCTAGAGGCACCTGTGTCTCTCCATTGACAGTTTAGAAAATACAGACATTTATGTTCATTTGCTTCCTGTTAAGATGCCTAAAATTTTTGTGTAAGCATTGCCCAAGGTAGACGGGCTGGTTTGACTCATGCCTTGAACAAGATTGTTCTGAATTGAACTTCGCTAAAAAGAAAACAAAAATCCGGAAAATAAATTATTCATAACCTGATTACTGCATGTGGTGTTTGGCAACCACTTGATTAAAAAAAAGGGGGGAGAGGGTAACTATATCTAAACCTTGGATAAGACTGTGGGGCACTTTACAAGTTGGTGCTTCACGCTCCTTAAGAAATGAAAAAAAACAGGCTAAGAGCTCTGTAAAAGAAGCAAACGGCTCATACAAAGAGCATGACCAACAAAACTGGCTGGGAAAGCAAGAATGCTGGTTAGTGAATAATCTCATAATTCCAGAATTTATCTTAATTGTGCACTAGGATGAAACCAAGATCTTTCAAAAGGATCGCAACCCCACCCTGAGTAACCAACAGTCCTTTTCTGACACTCACAGAATGAAAACTTAATTCCCAGAATCCGGAATAGCAAACAGCGTGGGGACTGGGGAATGCTCCTGAGATGCCTGACATCCGCAGTTAAATGATTGCTATCTGCTTATGAGTTGCTTAAGCATAGTAAGATCATTTTTAATTAATCCACATTTAAAAAGGTGGTTCTCTTGCAAAATGTTGGTGCTGAACACCTGCAATTGGGTCAGTCACATGCTGCAGATCTGGGACTCAAATCCAATCTCCAGCTCTCTCTCTGATCCTATGACTGTTTGTCATTTATGCAAAGAGAAGCAGTCCAAGGAAAGCAGGAAAGACCAAACTAGACACACTGACTCTATAGCACGGGACACACTACTGAAGTGCTTGCAAGCACGTGAAGCAGAAGGGGCGTTTGAATGTGTGATCTCCTCAGGCAAGAACCCAACCCAGCAGACTCTTCCTTACCCTTAAGCTGGTCATCTCTGGTTTCAAGCAAATTCCTCCCAATACAAGTTTTTATACTAATGTTTTATCAAAATCTACTTGTAAACTTCTACAGAGAGTTATAAATGCTGATTTGTCAAAGAAATTTCTACAAAAATATTCAGAAAAAAGAAATATAAAGTAACACCCTCTGTAATTAGTATAGAGACAGATGCAAGTTAAATATAGTAAATGCAACTCAGCTGTGATGTATTCCTTTGCTTGCATAAATTAAAGTAGCTCTTTGCCCACTGTAACTTCCACTACAAGCCAGTCTGGTGTGCAATAAC
Organism: Ciconia boyciana; assembly: GCF_034638445.1. NCBI lineage: Eukaryota > Metazoa > Chordata > Aves > Ciconiiformes > Ciconiidae > Ciconia > Ciconia boyciana. Next base: position 26,022,187 of record NC_132934.1, on the reverse strand, counting down.
ATTCAGCATCAAGGAGGATTTAGAACAGTTTCTGACTGCTTTTTCAAGAAATATAAGTTTTGCGTAGCTGAGGTCTCAGCTGCCTGTCTTGTGGCAGATCCTTTTTGGGGTAACTCAGTCTCTGCTGTAGTTGCAATCCTTATGTAATTTAATATTTTCACAAAACATGTAACTGTACACTGCATTTCTAAAGGTGTGTGAGAAGAACATACCTAGAGAACCAGCACGCTCCACAAGAACAGAAGAAACACTGTTTGTAGGGAAGGGTGTCTCTGCTTCTTAGGACTAGCAAATGAAAACAGTCCATGACTTTATTATGTGAAATCGTAATAATTACAGGTTGTCCACAAAAGTAATTATGGATTTGTTTTGGTCTTTACCTAACTGTTCTAGGCAGTTCTGCTGTAGCTTTTCAAACTGGATGTTCCCATAAATGGAAAAATGTCATCTAAATTCATTTCTCTGTATCTCTTGCACTTCCCAGGTTCACGGGATGCAAAAGCGTTACTGGACATAAGCAAATTTTGGCCCTCAGCTATTAATATTCAGTTAAAGTAGCCCAAAGTGTTTTTTAAGATGTATTCTTATTTATGATATGTAGATTAATGTATTTGCTGGCAAACATAAAAGAAAAAAAAAGATTATGTGATTCCTGCATTCCTCGTAATCATTTTTTATTATTTATTTTAAGAGCCAACATATTGTTCCTTTAAAATATAGTAGGTTAAAAAATAAGATTGCCATTTCTTTTTTATTTTCTGGTGAACACAGGAAAAGAAATAATCAGAGTCTTTTCTAGTTAAAGCTAAATGATTATTTTTGTGAACATATTGTGTTTAACTTCTTCAGCAGAAGAAGTTAAACTTTGTTTAACTTTAAACATTTTGTTTTGTTTAAACATTTTGTTTAACTTCTTCAGCAGAGATTACTTTTACAAATTCTTGCTTGTTCAGAAAAAAATATTCATCTGAATGTATTTATCATCCAAGTGTTTTTCATTATTGTTATTTAGAAAGAAAGTTCTTGTTCAAGATTATTTATTTTAAATCTGAGTTAGGCAAAGCTTTAATGTGGAGGTATAAACTCTTCAGAAGTTTCATGGTAATATCAAGAGGTTAACAGGTGTTTTAGAAATATTTTGAAAAGGTTTATTATGTGTCATCAGTTGTATTTAATCCCTCTAAGCTAAAGTACCATGAATAAAGGTTTCTTTTACATGCTGTGTCAGTCTGCAACTGAATCTTATAGTCCCATCCCTGAAAATAAACATTTAACCTACCTGTGCAGTTGCAGATAAGCTTCTCACGCTTACATTTGTAAAGTATCACTCTTTCGCCTTCCACACAAAATAAAACTTATTATGTGTTAAATTTTCATAGAATTATTCAGAAAAAAAAATCAGAAAAACAGCTTCTCTGTGTTTTAATTGATTGGTAACTGAAGATGATTTCTTAGAAATCATGTAATAATGATGGTGAAATATTAGCCGTCTCAAAGGCAGAAAAGGAGGAGTTTTTGTATCTCCACAGGCATGGTTATTGGATTTAATACTGTGCCTAATCAAAAACGCAAGGATTCGATTACAACAGAGTGACTGAACAGTGGAGCCGTTAAATAATTTCCACGAAAGCTTCAAAGGAGGACCAAAGACAGACCCTGCTCATACTTCATAATACCACCAGAGGTTTTAAAACGAGGTTTTGTATTGTTTCAAGAGTCACAGATTTCTGAAGCAAAATGGCAACTTGCTACAAACCCACGGGATTAACGGTGAGTCCAAGCAGCTCTTGCAGGGGGTCACAGTGTGCTCTGCAGTCATCCAGAAGTAATCCAGCCTGCAGCCTCGGACCGGGAGGAGAAGTGGGACCCAGCGTGGAGTGGAGCTGGAGCTACCACTGCTCTCACAGGAGCTAAAACTACCACTGCTTTTACGGGAGAGGTGGGAGTTACTACCAAATGGTTACTACTACAGTTGCCATCAGGGTACAACACAATTCTCCCTCTGTAAGGATGGTACCTGAGCAAACCAGTAGCCAAATAGCCAGTGGGTGGAAAGATTTACATACCTACAGAGTTATAATTATTTCATATTAGCGTGTCAAAATGCCAGGCGCAAATTAGGTCCCTATTTTCTTTACCAAGCACCAAAGAACAAAATGGTGACTGTCCCATGCTAAGTATGGCACATGAGGTGCAGAGCAGGATCTTTCTAATTTCTAGTTTTCAAGCACTGTCCAATTAAACTGTTCTGGTACTAAGCTGTGACCAACATGCCTTCACTTGAGCTGGCTCCAGATGAACTTGTGACACTTTGTTTAGTCCCTCATTTTTCACCACTGTGGTGATAAAGAAGAAAAAAAAAAAAAAGGAAAATTAAAAACAAAATGCTTCCTTGGTTAAATATCATCCAATATCCATTTTGGGTACCTTGAGATATGTTGGATTTCTATTTAACTACCTGCAAACTAGAGCATGGTTTTGGGTAGCTATTGAAAAGCTTTGTGTTTCAGTTACATTTTGAGGTGCATGGACTTTTCTTTTTTAAAAAAGAAAAAAAACGACAACAAAAAAACCCCAAAGTTCATTGCTAATATCTTTGTCTTTTTTTTCTTTCTTTCTTTCTTTTTTTGTTGGGGGGTGTCTGATCACCAATAAAGCAGTAGTAAAGCAAAGCCAGTACCATTTCAGCTTCAGAAAGAACTTTGTATCTGACTCTGTGAGAAGATCTTGCTGTTGCTGTATTTTATTTCTACAGCGATATATGGCAGCTTTGGTAATTCTGGTAGCTCTTTCAGATACACGGCACTTTCAGCGTTGACACACGTTAACATAACTGTAGCAACTGACAAGCACAGAAGAAATTCAGTCCCATCTGAGAAATCCTGGGCGGGGATGGGGGTAGAGGGCAACAGCTCCTCCTTCACCAGGGCTCTCTGCTCCAGAGTCCCATAGGCACCGGACTTGTCTCCCTTTTATTCAGTACTAAAGTGAAGATGTTGTGATTGATGGGGGTGGGCTACAGTGTCATCAGGATGCTAACGCTCAACTCTGCAGCTCTGTTTTAGCAGATCCAGACACACCAACGCCCTTCTCCTCCCAGCATCCATGAGGGACTGGTAGAATGAGGCTGACCAGTTGTCATACAGGATACAGATAATATGGCAATGATGCTGACTGGCAAGCAGGAACCAGAACATATAACCTGTACCTTTAGGTGCAGATGACTCCATTTCTCCTATCAAAATTATTCACAATTAAAAACAAAAAGAGTTAAAAAGTGTTAATCTTGTCTGTGGTAAGAAGAGCTGCTAACAGCTCTAAGCTTTGGATGGATATGAAATTATAGCTTTTGTCTCTCATGATGATTTCAGCAGCTTTGAATTGCCTCTGACCATTAACTAGAAACTCACTTAACCTGAGATTAATCTTGAAAGACAGGAAATGAAAGGTAATGCTGCGCAGGCCTTCCGAGACATGTATTAATCCTAGCCTTTGACACCAACGTGGTTTTATATAGCGAAATAACAAATGAGCTATCCTTATCTCCCTGTGAAGTCCCACGTCTGTAGTGTTTACCTCAAGAAATCTAGGAAGGAGAAACACTTATCCATGCCCATCACTGACTTTCTCTACTTCACCTTGGAATAAAACAAGAGTGCCTCATTTCCACTCCATTTCAAAACATGGTCACTCCTGCACACGAGTTCCTTAGCAAAATAGCATTTTTCATCAAGAAGACACACAAGAACCCAGATCATGCAGTGACTGCAGATCTTTTACAGGAGAGAAGGCAAAATAGCAATTACTATTTATAAACCTGTAAATGGTTTATGGTCAAGCAACGTCAGAAATTCTCTCTCCCTCTCTAACCATACAAAAGGAATAAATTAGCTGCCGCTGCCTGGGGAAGCCTGAGCCCTCATTTCTCCCAGGACTTAGAAAACAGTCTAGAGAAACAAGGTAGAGCAAAGAATTGCCAGGCATCTGGGTAAGCAGAGTACACAGTCTTCTGTGGTGTCTTCAGGCCTGATGTAGATGTTTGATTTGAGACCGAAGCTACATGCTCATCACAAGGTGGCCAGATTAGATTCTCCTTTCATTTCATCATATATTTACATTCATATCCTTTCGCCATGATATGAAATACTTTTGTGACTGTTCCAGTATACCTGCAGTGCTTGAATAGTTTTGAACTGTTTAAAAGAGCTATAAAATGAAGATACTTAGCACCTTGCCAAGATAGTTGCAGTATCTTGTACTATCACACTTGCTGAGCAATAAGAAAAGTTGGACTTCTGCTTCGATTTATTTCACTCAAGCAGAGGCTCACAGAAATGGCAGACCCACATGATTTCAGCGGGATCTTTGGGACATCTTACCTTTCATTACATGTTGCAGAAGTTTACCTTTGGCAAGCAAGGACAGAGGAGGAGCTAGCGATGCACTGCAGTCGCCTGGTTCGGGAGGAATTTGTCCCTGTCGAAGCCTGAATGACGCTCTCCTGGCCCCGGGAGCCGGGCAGAGCGGGAGGGGAAGCGGCCACAGGGACGGATCCTCAGGGGAAGCCCAGCCGGTCCCCCCCGCTCTGCGGGACCCTCTCCTCTCTGCCCCTTTCCACACCGCCTCCCACTTTACCCGGGGTCACTTCGGCTGGTCACTCACCTCCCGCATCCCGCTGCCTCCGCCACCCGCGTCTGCCCCTGCCGCCGCAAATCAGCGTGGAAAAGCGGGGAGCGGCTCCCCGTTTCCCCGAGGTCTCCGAAGCGGAGACCCGCCCCGTGGGGGGCCCCCACGCCGCTGCACATGCAACGCGCGTCTGTGGGCTGCGCTGGAGTCCCTCCACCCCAATCACCAGCCAGGCTCCGGGAGCTGCTTGTCCCCGGGAGCTGGGAGGGAAGCGGCGCGTCCCCTCGGTTCCCCCAGGCTCCGTGAGGGGCTGAGCCCGGGCGGGGTGCCGCGGGCGTCTGGCCGAGCTGTAGATCCGACCTGTTGCTTTGCTTTTCACAAGTACAGTCGTCCGCTCAGAGGATTACTTCAGTAATCCGAGATGCGTGAAAGGGGAAAGACTGGCTTCCCCTCTCAGCCACCTTCAGGGGTGCACGGGGAGACAAGTGCCGCCGGCCTAAACTTTAAGGCCAGGCCTGCTGGTTGCAAACACCCCTGAGCGGGGCAGCCCGGGGAGGGGGCGGGAGCGCCGCCTGCAAAAGGGTCTCCCTCTCCTGGACGTAAGGCTTGAGGCACGCTTAGCACCATCGCGCCTCGCCCCTTCCCGCACAGCCAGAACCCGGGGGCGCCAGGGGCTGTAAAGAGCAGGGGTGCCCCGCGAGAGCAAATCACCCGCTCGTGAGGGGCCCGCTCCGCAGCGGTCCCGCAGACGTGACCGCCAGGTCCCCCAGAGCGGGGCAAACCCCCAGCGCCGGGCTCCCCGCCCTTCTCCCCGGACCCCTCCGGCCCTGCCCCGGGGAAGCACCGCCCGCCCCCCCGCCGTGTCCCGGCGCGGCCCCCCCTGCCCAGAAAGGACCCCGCGCCCGGCGCTGCGGGCAGCGGGAGGCGAGCGGGTACGCCTGCTCCTCCCGGGGGGCAGCACCCCCCTTTCGTGCCTGCTTCGGCCACCCCCGGGGGCGCTACAAGCCCCGCAGGCGCCCGCCGCCGAGCGGGCTCCGCTTTCAAGGCTCGGCTTGGCAAAGTCTGCTGAGCAGCTAATAACAAACAACCCGGCTTTGATCAATCCGAACTAATTACCCCTCTTAATTAAAGTCTTTAGCGGTTGTTTCAGTGTTTTGGCAAGGAAGCGGGAGAGGTTTGTCGTTAGGCAGCGCCAGCGCCGCGCACCCCGCCCGCCCGCCCGCCCGCCCGGCCGAGCCCGCAGCCCCCGGGGCCGGCCGAGCCCGCAGCCCCCGGGGCCGGCCGAGCCCGCAGCCCCCGGGGCCGGCCGCGCCCGCAGCCCCGGGGCCGGCCGGGCCCGCAGCCCCCGGGGCCGGCCGAGCCCGCAGCCCCCGGGGCCGGCCGAGCCCGCAGCCCCCGGGGCCGGCCGAGCCCGCAGCCCCCGGGGCCGGCCGAGCCCGCAGCCCCGCCGCCGCAGTCACTCGTGTTTAAATATTTATTTCCACCAGGTCAACGAGTTCTTTTTTTTTTTTTTTCTTTCCACGTGCAAGAATCAAACCGAAATTCAAATCCGTACATAGTGAACCAGCTCTGTTCATATAGATACGATATTCAGGGGGAAGAGGGAGAGGAGGAAACCAAGAAGGGGGGGGATAACCAGCAGGCAGCGGAGGCAGGGCGGGATCAACACAATGGGAATATATATACATCGAAATAATTAAAGTGGTGCAGCGTTCCCGGCTCGGGTAATACAGATCCCAAATAAATACAGTAGAGATTGGCTTGGCGCTTTTTCTGTTTTTTTAAAAACCATCTCTCCACCTGAGATGCAACGACAACCAAAAAATAGAGTCTTTAAAAAACAAACCAAAAATAATTAAAAAAAACAAAAAGAGAGGAGACAACCGGTCCCACAACGTTAGTGGCGATATAGCGCATAATACACAAAACGGCTTAACAGGTGCATGCAAAGAGGCGGGCGGCGGCAGCTCCCGCCGGCGGAGCCGCGCTCCCCGCCGCGGCCGCCCCTCACGGCTGGAGCGGCGGCGGGCCCTGCAGCAGCGGCCCGGGCGGGGGCGGCTGGTCGGGCCCCCCCAGCTCGGCGGGTGGCCGGGGCAGTCCCAGGGCGCTGTCGTGCAGCTTGCGGACGTGCTTCTTGAGGTCAAAGTTCCTGCAGAAGCCTTTGCCGCAGGTGGGGCAGGTGAAGGGCTTCTTGTCGTTGTGGGTGTGCATGTGGAAGGTCAGGTTGTACACCTGGTGGAAAGCCTTGTTGCAGATATTGCACTTGAACTGCTTCTCCCCGCTGTGAGTCAGCTTGTGGTTTTTGTAATTGCCTGGGAACGAGACAAGAAGGGCAGAGGGACCCGGGGCTGAGAACCGGCCGCTGCAAAGAGGGGAAAAAAAAATGCCCAGACCCTGTCCCCTCCCCAGAGCCTGGCTTTAGCCGAAAATGACCGCCGATCTCCCCTGAGGATGGGGAGAAGGCGGGCGCCGATCAGCAAACGCCCGCCTTCTCCCCATCCTCCCCGCGGCTCTTCCTTTGACAGACGAGAAGGGAACTATCGAATAAACCAAAGTCACATCCATTCCAGAAATAAAACCCCGTCTTTAGCCTTCCCAGCAACACGGGGAGAAAAGCTGACCGAACTCCTGCACTCGGAGGGGAAAAAAGGCGGCGAACTCGTTTGCCGAAGCGCGCCGGCAGCTGCCTGTTGGAGCCGCGGAGAACGGGCGCTGCCCGCGGGAAGGCTGCCCCTGCGCTCCCCCGAAAACGAAAGCCCTGCCCCGCTCCGTGGGCCGTGCCGTAGGAAATGTGTCGGGGCTAGCGATACGTAAAATTAACCTAAACCTCTAATGACAGAAATTAAAACCAAAATCAACTCCCTCCCCCTCCCCATCGCACACTGTCCCGACGCTTGACCTCGCCTAGGGGGGCCCCGGGCAAGGGAGAGGGCGCTGGAGACGGTACCTTTCTGGTGAAATCCTTTGCCACAAAATTCACAGACAAAAGGTTTGTAGCCGGCGTGTATTCGCGTGTGCGTGTTCAGCGTCGAGCTCCGGTTAAAGGCTTTGCCGCACTGGTTGCACTTGTGTGGCTTTTCCTGGAGCGAAACAAACGCCGAGTCACGGCTCGCTGGCTGGTTTGCGGGGTTTGTGTGCCGGTGTGCAGGGTCGGCGCGTTAGCCGCCGCCTGGCCCCGCTCCCAGCGCGGGGCACCCCGCCGTACCCCACCGCGCCCGGGCAAACGAAATCCCCGGCGGCGCCGGCTCAGCCGCCCCCCGCACCGCGCCGCTGCCCCGGGGCGGCCGGACCACGCCGGGCTGCCCGAAAAGCGTGAGCGAAGGGGTCTGGGGGAAGGAGGGAGGGAGGGAGGGAGGGGGGGAGGATGGAGGCTCACCTGCGTGTGGATGATCTTGTGCCGGCAGAGCGTGCTCGCCTGTCTGAAGCCCTTCCCGCAAACTTTGCAAACAAAGGGTCTGGCTCCCGTGTGCACCGGCATATGGCGAGTTAAGTTATAATGTGCATTAAATACCTTGAGAGTGAAATCAGACAAAAAAAACCAAAATCGCGGTTAGAAGGCGAGAGCGCCGAGGGGAAGCCGTCGTTTAAAAATCAAGCAAGCAAGCGACCGACGACCCGGCGGACAGACGGACGGGCTAGGGGGCTGGGGAAACAGGGGGAAGGGAGGCGGGCTGCGGCGCTACTTGCCTTTCCACAAACTTCACACGTGAAAACTTTGGGCTTGCTGCTCGGGGAGCCGCGGCTGAACTCGGAGGTCTTGTAGGCGATTTTTTCCGAGAGGATCTGAGCACTCTCTTTCATGTAATGCTGCAGCTGAGCCTGCGACAAGTCCTTGAAGGCTACCCCCGCCGGGTACTTGTCCACGGCCGGCAGCACCAGCTTGTTCCGCTCCGCCAGGTAAGCCTTGGGCTGCGGGTGCAAGGGAGAGCTGAGGAAATAAGAAGCCACCGGGTGGATGTTGACACTGGAGGACGGGTGACAAGGGCTGTCGCCTCGGTTGAAATAGCACAGGGCTCCCATGGCGTGGAAGGAGGAGTGATTGACCACTCGGGGTCTTACCAGTTTGTACTGCTGCAAGGGCAGGGCATCGCGGGGGAAATCTCCTTTCAAGCTCAGGGCACAGTTCAAGAGATCGCCGCAGCTAAAGGAGGGCGAGGAAGAGGAGTCTAAATGAGCCTTCCTGGGTTCCGCTCCGGCCACCGCCGCTTTGGGCAGGGGGTCGTACGCCACCGGGACAAAGGGGATCATGCAGGGGATGGAGGAGTTGAGGTGCAGCGGGTGCTTGGGGTCGCCTTTGGCCACGGAGCCGTGGAGGAGCTGCGGGACGGGGATGGAGCGGGGCTCTGGCGTCCGCGCCATGATGCGCTCAATGGAGAAGGCGAGGGGCTTGGGCGTGCTGATCATGTTGCTCCTGGCAGACAGGCTTTCTCTGGCCGGAGGAGTCGCTAGGATTTTGGTCGCCGTGTGGTGGCCACTATTGTCCATGGCTGGATTGCATTTGTTCGCCCGGTTTGAGCCGCTTTGGTAGACGCCTCTTTTTTTTTTTTTTTTTTTCCTCCTCTCCCCTCTCTCTCTCTCTCTTTCACTCTCTCTGCCCCTTTTCTTGTCACTGATCTGCAAGGAGGGAGACCAGCATCGCCGCCGCCACCATCACCACAGCCTCCGCCGGCGGAACCAGCCGTCTCAGTCCAGTGGACTCATGCCAGCCCATCACAGTTTACTTTGGCGCACCAATGACTCGGGACAATCGCTACTTATTTCTATCAATAGAAAGTGTTGTGTCAATAACGCAGCCAAGATCTCGCCAATCGTTAACTTCCAAGAGGAGAAGGTAAACTAGATAATTGCTCAATTCGCTTCCAACAGTCAACAGGAAAAGTTTTTCCCCCCCAGTAAGCGGCTACTTTTCATTGGCGCCCGCGCCTCCCCCGCCCAGGGAAGGAGGCGTCTCTCCCTCCTCCTGGCCTCTCTCCCCTCTGCCTCCCTCTCTCTCCCTCTCTCGCTTTTTTATTATTATTATTTGCAATCTGCTTAACCAGGCTTTAGAGGCCAAGCAAATCCGAGATCAATTTTCTTGTTTGGCTTTAAGTGACATCATCTAAAATCATTGTCCAAGTGCTAAATAGGGATGTGAAACCCAATTCAAGGGCAAGCGCCGGGGTATTTGTCAAACGAGGTGCTGCAGAAGAAGCGGCTGGAGGGGAAGCTGTTTGTTTCCTTGCCACTTTCCAGCCCGAGCTCTCTTTGTGCGTGTGTGTGTGTGCCTGAGGGAAGGAGGGAGGGAGATGGCTGCTCTGCTCCTGGGACTGCTCCTGGTCTGCTCGCCGCTTTAAAGAGCAAGGTCAGGTGGCGGTGAGCTTTTGGAAAACACGGTAAACAAATGAGCGGGGAACTTGCGACAAGCAGACGGTGAGAGCAACGCATGGGGATGCGGGAACCACCCGGGCCAAATCCAACGAGTGCTTGTGAGCAAAAGGATTAATCAAAACCTGGGGCTGGGGAAGAGAAGGAAAAGGAGGTAGGAAGAGGGACTGCCTTTTAAATCTGAAGCACTATATATATATATATATATATAAAGTAACCTGCATATACTAGGTATAGCTTCTCTTTCCTTAAATAATACATGCACAACACAAATACCGAAATCTCAGGATCGGTATAGGTACACGAAGAAATATGCAGCGCACACACTGCTTATAGGTGTAAGTGCACCTAAACAGATGTGCTCCCCACGTATTCAAGCGGAGCTTGGCGGCCCTGTTCTGGACGCCTCGGGTGTTGGTACTTACAGTGAAGCGAGGGTCGGGGAGAGGAGCGGGACAGCGGTGGGTAAGGGGCTTTCCGTATTCACCCCCTGTCCCACCGCCCGACAGTTCGGGGTCGGAACAAGCTCCCGTTCCTCCCGCCGGCCTGGGGTTCACCTGGCTGCTTGACTGAGAGGCCGCTGCCGAAATCCCCGGGAGCAGCCACGGGTCCCGCCGGGAGCGGACGGCCGGCGGGGCACGGCGGAGAAGAGCCCGCGGGGGCGGAGGGGCCCACGGGGCGGCCTCCACTCCCGTGGCCCAGCACTGCCCTTCTCCGGGGCCGGGGGAGGGAGGAAGGAGGTCCCAGGTCTTGCTAGTGGAGAGAAGCCTCCAGCGAGGCAGGGATGCCCGGCCCCCGCTGCTCGGGTACCAGCTGGGGAGCCTGCAGAAGGCGGCGTCTCCCCCCACCCCTCGGCCTAGGACGACCCGCTTGCGGGGAAGCGGGAGCAGGGAGGAAAGGCGGGGGCCCCGGGGGCGCGGGATGGAGGGAGGCACCCTTGCCCCTGGCGCTGTGACCGGGCCGATGCCGCCCTGGGTCACCGCGACCCCGCCTGAGGAGGACAAGGCAGCGGCTGTTGCACGACGGTACCTCCGCAGCCGGCAGCCGCCGGGCGAGCGTCGGGGAGCTGCGGGGGACGGAGGAAGAGATGCCCCGCGGTCCCCGGGACAGGCGTCCGGCGACGGGCCGTGGCCCGGGCATCCCTCGCTGCGGAGGATGCGCCCTGCACGCCCTGCGAGTCCGCCCCGTCCCCTCGGTGCCCCGGAGCGCAGCAGGCGGCGGGAGCGGGGGCTGACCCCGGGTCGCGCCTGGGTGGACGCAGCCACGCCGACAAGCGTGGGGCGGAGGAAGGACCCGAGCGGGGCCGGGCCGTGCGGGGCCCCCCGGCCGCGATGCTCCGCTCCGCTCCGCTCCGGCCCCGCTCCCTGCTTTCCCTCGGCCGGGGTAGGGGCCCCGCCGGCGGCAGATGGGTCGCGGCGTTGCGACCGTAGTTGCCGCCCCGGATCGGGCTGCCGCAGCCGCCGGCTCTTACCTGCTGCTTCCCGCACCGGCACCGCCAGCCCCGGCTCGGCCGGCGGCACCGACCGGGGGGACCGCGGGGCCCGGAGCCGTGTCCCCCCCGCGCCGCGCGGGGCGGCTGTCCCGGGCTGCCCCTGCTCCGGGGCGTCGGTGCCTCCCGCGTATCTGTGTCTGCCAGGGAGTTTCCTCCTTCAGAGCAATTTACATTTAATTCAATCTAGGCAAATTTCCTCTTGATTGGTGCTGAAGAAGGGAATTATTGTTGAGTGGGTTTTAGAGGCTTCAAATCCCATATACTTAATGTGTTAACAGCTTGCTCTTAACTGGTCTTTTTGGGATTGACTTTTTGACATGTGTTTGAAAGTAAAATATGTAGTGTCATTTGAGCAGGGTAAATATCCCAAAGCAGCAATTACAGCCCTGCCATTACAATTACACTGGCCTCCTCAATGCTGAGATACACTCTTGGAGAAGCGGGAGCTTTATTATTCGTTACTTCTTTACGGATATGCCTCCCTTTCTTTCCGTACCGCGCACGGAAACGTATGTTCGTGCCTAATTATTAAATAGCGCTCTAAAAGCCATATTTGGTTTTTTTCTTTTCCTTTTTTGGGAAGTCATTCTGTTCCGTATCAGAGATGGAGCCTTGCTAGTGCTGGAGCTGCCTGCACTATAGAGAGCCTTACTAAAATCAAGGTCGATGTATTTTTTTCAGTCCTGTCCCGAGCTTTGCCTTGCGCTCGGACCGCATCGTTTTAGCGATGTTACCTCTCTGCCGAGCTGCAAACACCCCGCAGTCCTGCCGCTGCAGGGAGGTTTTCCCGAGGCAGAGAGATTTACGGACTCTGAGAGTGGCGAAAAGTAACCCCTTGGCCGGTTTCTTTTTGCGGGGCACGGCGGGCTGCAGGCCGAGCCAGGCTCCGTGGGCCCGGACCGCTCCGGGCTGGCGGCACGTACCGAGTCCCGGCAGAAGGGGCCGGCGGGGGAAGGAGCGGGCCCGCCGGCCTCCCAGAGTTACAAACCGTCGGAGAAATTAAGGGCGCAAGTTTTGCCTCGAGTTGATTTCGTGTTCTGGCCCGGAAAGCTGCTGTTCTCTTTTTCCCCGTAATCGGTTTTGTGTTTCATTCGCTCCTAAACTATGTTCTTGATATTGCTCACTTGCATTATTATCATAACGTATCTCTACATGCACTCAAAATCCGAGTCACCGGCGAATTCATCTCGTCGTCAGGATTACTCCAATCCGATCCCAGAGGCGATTAGAGGGAGGTAAAATACCGCCTAAAGCCTAATCTTTAATTTCTTCCTCCTTAATAAAATGAATAATTCCATTGCGTTTTTAAGTAAAAAATGAATTGAAAAGGATAATAACTCCGCTAACCTTCTGTTGCGTGTATTAATCTGTTCCTGGAAGTGTTTCGCGCCCGCCCGCCCGCCCGAGCAGGCTGCATCTCGCAGCGAGCTCCCTGCCTGCGCTCGGAGCCGCTCCCACGGCCGGGGAAGGGAAGGCACCGGCCAGCCGGGCTCCGGGGACGTTTGGCCCGGCGAGCTTGATGTGGAGGGGCCAGGGAGGTCTCGGAAAATGCTGCTGGCCGCGGCACCGGCGGAGCCGAGGGCGCCTGGTCAGAGCCGCATTGCTGTTGTTCTTGCTGAATAATCACCATTAATAGTGCCACCGCCGAGATTCGCGGCAAAAGCTGGGGTTCCCTCTCACTGAACACCAGCCCTCGCCGTCCCCTCCCGAGCCACTGGCTCCGTGAAGGGGCGATTCACCCCCGACACGGGCCCAAAGCTCCCTCCGCCCCCCGGCTCCGCCGCCCTCTGCGCCTCTTCTCCCCCAGCCCGGCCGCAGACCCCGCCGCGGCCAAACGCGTTGAGCCTGGCTTGCTGAAGCTCGGAATTAGCCCCTGGCTGCTGGGCTCGCTGCTCATCCAAGCCCACTCGGGGCTTGTTGTTTACTGTCTTTTGAGGGGAAGTCAAAATATAAACGGGGGAAAGAGTTAAAGTGGGGGAGCAGACCCCGGGATTACCAGGACGGCGGGCCAGCTGCGGTCCCCGTTTACCAGCCGGCGTTGGGGCAGATCCAGCGCCGCCGTCCTTTTCGGTGGGAACCGTTTCGGTGGGAACCTTTTCGGTGGCAACCTGCTGCGGCCGCTGCCCGCCCGGCTGCTGGGGCGGGGGACGGGGCTCCCCGGCCCGCCCGGCCCCGGCCCCGGCCCCGGCCCCGGCCCCGGCGAGGCGAGGCGAGGCGAGGCGAGGCGAGGCGAGGCGAGGCCGGCAGCAGAGCCCGGGCACACCGGGCAGCAGCCTCGGGCGCTGCTGCTTCAGCAGCGCGGGCAAAGGCGCTCGGGCTTTGCCGGGTTGTTTTAAGTTGTAACACTTCGGCGTTTTCTCCACTGACATTTTCTCCGGGAAAACCTATATATGTATACGTATGGATGTGTATATACCTTCTGAGACTACGCACAGTCTACCCGTACAGTGCGTGCGTGTTGGCGTCCCTCTATATCAGTTCCACCGCAAGGAAAAGAAGAAAGCATTGCTATTTTTAACCGAATCCATCACAAAAGAGAAACAGTTGACACTGACCCGCCAAACACAAGTGTTCCCGGAGGTAAAACAAAGTTTGACAGTACAGTACGTCTCGTACAGACCCCTCTAAACCGAGAACCAAACGAGTGCAAATTAAGCCTTTTCACGTATAAAGCCTTTAATCGCATATAATCGAAATTACAAGTGACCCTCTAAAGCAGCGCTCCCGGCCCTCCCGTAATTCATGCGAGCGATTTGTCTAAGTGTGCCAGCTACGAACGTGAACTGCAGCAATCACGTCTAATCTAATCAGCCCGCCTGCGAGGGGACCCGGCGGTGTCATCAGCTCCAAAGGGCCCTTGGTGAAAGTGGCTGGGAGGGGCCAGCGTCAGCTGGAGCCATGAATGACACCTTCTCATTTGTTCCTTTCCCAGTTCAACAAATGTTTAGCCCCGTTGCTGCTAAATGAACGCCTTGCGCTCTTTGGCTCGGGGAAGCTATTTATTTTTAAGATTTCTGAATAGGATCAGGAGCAATTAACTTATTTTTGTTTCTATTTCCTCCCAGTGTATTGGGAGCTAACCTGGAGCAAAGCAAAGAGCCGGTCGGCTGCGTGGGCGCCTGTGCGCTGCATTCCCGGCACCGGCGCACGCCGGGCTCGCCCTGACGGCGGGGCGAGGGTGTCCGCCACCGAGGGGCTGCCAGACACGGAGCCGGGACAAAACCCCGCTCTCTTGCGGCTGCCGAGAGGGAGGGAGAAGCCAAGCGAAAGGCATGCCAATAAGAACAAAAGCAGGAGCGGTGCCCCGGCGCGGCCGCTGCTGGACGGCGCCCGGAGAGGGCTCCCCGCCGCCCCCGGCTGCTCGCCCGGCGGCACTCCCACCCGGGCACGGACACGGGGGACAACTGAGCAGCCCTCGGGGGGGATGGGGGGGATGACACACAGGCGACGCTATTCTCCCTAAGGCCAAAAACTTACTTTGGTTGGTTTTGTTTGTTTGTTTGGGTTGGGTTTTTTGGTTGTTTGTGTGTGTGTTTGTGTTTTTTAGTGGCTATTAGAACAAAACGCGCCTGTGCGGGTGGGAGCCCGGCCAGGCCGGGGGCTGCGCTGGGCATCCCAGGCCGGCCGAGGTGTCCCTGCGGGTCCCACGGGGGTCCCAGGTTCCGTCCCTTTCGCACAAAACGAGCCCAGCTCCCCCCTGCGAGGGGACTCCCCTGTCGCTGCCTCCCGGCTCCCGCCGTCTGCTACGCGCTCGTTTGCTGTTAGCGGAACGCCTGATTCAAACCCCTTTCGGAAGATGCATAACGGGTACTCTCCGTGCAGGAAGGCTCACCAGCAACCCACCCCACAGCCTTACACCCCCTCCGCGACGCCCCGCGCTCATTGCCCTGTCCCTCGTGGAGCCGCACTTGCTGCCCGCGCAGAGGTGCTCCGACCGCCCTCCGCGCCGAGGGTTTGGCGTGTCCCAGGAGGAGCCCGCCAGAAGCCTGGAAACGCCCGGGGCCTGACCCGAGATCCCCCCGGGACCCGAGGAAGCGTTGAGTGGGTGCCGTGTCCCCGGGGCCAAGGAGCGCGGCCGCTTCTCCGGGCGCCTTTGATGAGCACGCGGTGGCCCGGGGGCCGCTCGCCCCCTCGCCCTAGCGCTCCCTGCGAAGCTGCGCCGGCTCCTGAGGCGGGGCTGCCCGCTCTCTGCTCGGGGCCGGGTTTCAAGCGCGGTGTGGCTGGACAAGGACGAGCCTTACGGGCGGGGAACCGCCGGTGCGGACGCAAGCGGCGCCAAGCGGGAGCCGTGCTGCCCCGCGGGCGGGACCGGCCGTGGCCGGGCCGTGGCGGGGCCGTGGCCGGGCCGTGGCGGGCAGCGGCAGCCGCGGGGCGGTGCAGCGGGGAGCTGCGGAGACATGCGGGGCCCGGGCCGGGCCCGCCGCGCTCTCCCCTCCTGGCCTCAGCGGCGGTGGGGGGCTGAGCTCGGCTGGAGGTGGGGGTCTCTGCCCCAATCCCGCCCTGCCGCCGCGGCGGTTCCCCCGGCCTCTGCTTTGCCTTGCCTCGCCCATCGCCTCCTTGGCCGGGGGACGGGGGGACGCGATAGCCCAGGGGGGCGAGCTCTCGGGCCCGGGCACCCCCTGCCTCGAGGGCGGGAGAGCTGGCAGGGGCAGCGCCGCTCTCCCGCCCCGGGCCCGACCTGCGCCCGCAGCGCGGGGCGCGCACCCGGTCGTGGCTTTTCCCGCTTCGGCTTCAACAGCCCCTTTTACGCCACAAAGATGCGGGGGGGTGAATTAAGCGAGACCCCCTCCTCCTCTCCCCCTGCTAAGGGCTCCCTGCACTCCGCGCTCGCTTAGGAAAAGCGGCGGCCGCGGTGGGCGCGGCGGCTGGGGCAGTGCCCCCCGCGCAGCCCCGCGCAGCCCCGCGCAGCCCCGCGCAGCCCCGGGACGGGCGGCGGGAGAGCCGCTGGCTGCCTCGCACGTACAGCGAGAGGTGATGCTCGCCTCCCCCCGACGGGCACGCACCTCCAGGAGTGTGCTGAGGTTTTGAACACGTAAGCTAGAACGTCAAGGCGGACCCTGCTTCCACGCCGGCGGGGTTTTGCTGCGGCTGCTGGCGGCGGCGGTGCCTGAGTCCGAAGCTGTCACACAGATACTCACTGGCCTTCTCAAGCTTGGCGTTGGTTCACGGTTTCACAAATCTAGTTACTAAGAAAATATGTGAATTAATAAGAAATGGAATGACCTTTGGAGCGCTGTCATTTCTGTACCTGCCTTCCTGTGATGTCGGCTGTGCTGCCTTTCTAATAATAACTTACCGCATACTTTGTGTCTGAGTTAATTTCTCTGAAATCACAAACAGCTTGTAACTTCTTCACGGTTACATCATCTTTGTTTTTTTCACTATTTCCTTACTCATCTCGATCTTACTGACAGACACGTCTTGCAAGTACTGCATGCAGATGAAATTGTATAGCAAAGTGCTCGACATACGGGGTGTACATGTATCATGCTTCATGAAATTTGAGTAACTCAGACCCACTTCAAGCCACAAAAATTCCTTTTTTTTTTTTAAATTATGTCAGGGCACAGAAAGGGTTGACTGCTCCCTGAGGGACGGGGAGCTGGGGGGACTGCCCAGGCTTGCAGGGCAAGGGCCCCACCAGCCAGGGCTGGTCCCACCACACCCAGCCAGGGAGTAGGGCAGGCCAGGACAGGGGGAGAGGTGGTGGCAACCCAGAGTCCAGATCACTGACACGTTTGTGATGATCAGGAAGGTCTGAAGTCAATCTATGGGTCAGGGTCTGGATCAACAGGGCCCATAAGCAAGCACAGGCGGGGCCGTAGCTGGACGAGAAACCAGCAGTCCTACTCCATCGCTGGGGCAGAGACTGGCAGCCCTGGACTGAGCTGAGGTGGAGTCCCTGGGCAGAGGCTGTGGGTGGGGGTCCCAGGTGAGGCCAATCAGGACCATGATGGCCTATGAGTCCTCTTGAGGCCCCAACAGGTGAAATTACTATAACCTACTCTGTAATTGTCCAAATCGATAGGGAGAGCTGTTTGCCTTAGCAGGAAACCCTTCTTGGTGTGGGGACAGCTTGGGACAGAGGACAAGCCCACAGAGGAGGTGCGTGTAAATCAGTATGTTTCCCGCAGGGCTTTTGGCTAGCAGGGCTTGGCAGATGGGTTACTGTCAGGTTGGTCTCCACTGAAGGAGAGTTGGACCCATCACCTCCTGGGCTGTGCTGGTGACAGCCACTTCTGTCCCAGTTTTTCTAGTTCCCACTCCAGGTCCCCACACTGTTAGTGACTTGCTAGGAACAGCGTCCAGTTTTGATATTGCTTCATACCCTCGTGTTGTCTCAGAACCTTAAAAATCTCCTAATGCCTTCTTCTCAGGAGAGCCCTGCATGGACCTGGCATGCCCCTGCACTGGGAGGCCTCAGCAGGCACTGCAGGGCCACCGCGGTGACACTTGCCTTCACCTGTTTACAAGTGGCTCCTCACAGGTAGCTCTGCAGGGTCTCAGGAATGTAAAGGTGGTGGGGAGACGGCAAGCAGGGGGATCTTTGCAGAGACAAAGCTCTCTCTGGGCCTGACCAGCCCTGATCTCTCTGCTTCATCGCGTTTGGGAGCTGGGTGTTACTGGCTTCCTCCATACCCCCCTGCCTGCCACAGCCAGACCGGGGCTGAGGCTGCAGCTCCTGGCTCGGCAGGCTACCCCTTACCGAGCCTGGGTTTCAGCCAGAGCCCCACCTGGCCCTTCCAACACTGTCAACTTCCACGCACCGGCGTGACTAGGACGAGAGACAGGAAAGGGATATGCAATTCTTTTACTGCTATCAAAACCTAAACCAGCAAACCTGCCTGGGAATGGTGGAAAATACTGCTGAGGCTCCCCGTGCTCCCTCCAGCCCAGCAGAGCTGGTAACGTGAACGCAAAGCGATGGAGGGGAGTGTGCTGTGTGCGCCCTGCCCGCCCCCCCGGCCGCCCTGCCCTGCAGCAGCTGCCTCCCGTCCTGCTGCTCCCCGAAACGCACACTGCACTGCAGCCGCACGCGTCCTGGGGCAAGGGGTGCTGGCACCCCTGCCCGCCCGGCCTCCCCGGGCGCCTCTGGGCGAGCACTCAGTTGGGGTACGAAGAGCTGAGAAGAATGGTCTTCCTCACCAGCTCCCGTTTCTTCCTTTTCGCTGAATTCACCTCAAACTCCTGTGCAGATGAGGAGGCTGGTTTTTGCCGCAGAAAAAATTGCCACTTCGGGTTTCTCCCTAGACAGCTAGGAAGAAGCATAACTTGCCCTTCTCTGCTTGGCTGAGCTTCCAAGTGTGCTGAAAAACATTTTCCTTGCAGTTCTCATTCTCAGTTCCTGCAGCCCCACGTGCTTGCGACAGACCCCTGAAGTCCTGTGGTCTGTTCTTGCAGGGAAACTTCACACCAGCCTTGTAAATCCTCAACGGTCCATCAGCGAAGCCCTTCAAGTATAACACTATGGCTCAACAAGGACCTCAGCAACCTTCCCTACTTCTTTGGGTATCTTTGGGTATCTCTGTGTTCTTTCCAATTTTGTCTACACAAACCCAGGAATTAGTCTTGTTCCCACAAAAAAAAAAAAAAAAAAAAGCTGCATTTTTCATAAGTTGTGTGAGTTTTGATCAATGAAAAATTGAATTCTTTCCAGCTCGTATTGAGGGCATAGGGAAACGGGCAGCGGGTGCTGTCTGTTCATCTGCCAGTGAGGGGTTTTTGTTTGCTTTTTTTCTTTATCAAGGCATTGTGTCCTTGGATATTTATGTGCTCTACAAAATAAATATATTCGCTGTAAATCACTATATAAATTAAATATAATAATCTTTCAAAAAACTTGTTCTCACAAGGAATCATACAGCAGTTCAAATGGTTTGAAATGTTGAAAACATCTTTTAATTGTAGAATTCTATACAAACTTGGGTAGATACAGAAGTGGTCACGACAAAATGTGTTCTTATTGCCTGAAATTTTTCACAGAAATAGAAACATTGATGGCAAGCTTACTGACATCCAACGTGATGAGATATCTTTAAACTTGCAAAATGAATAGACACAACAACACTCCTAAGTAGTTTGTATGTGTTTGACTGTCCTTGAAGTCCTACTACTGATATAGCAACCTCAAAATACAAAGAACCAAGATTAAAATTTTTAATGCACATCACATAATAATGTAAAATTAAGCACAAAAAAGGTAAACAAAGTGTAATCCTGAAAATACACTATTTTTTTACCTAGGGCACTGACTTATTCCAAGGATGATTTCCTGTATAGTTGTGTTTTAAGTGAGGCACACATTTTGTTTTCTGCACAGGACATCAATATCTGATGGAGATACAAGAACAAATGGTAACGAACAAAAGGGAAAGAAACGTAATCACAAGTGGAACTCAAACTCCATGCCAGTATTCTTGCAGCCCTAAGCAAAGCTATACATTAAAATATGCTACAACCATTGTTCTCAAAAAGTCCTTGGCACTTTTCCGCTGATAATCTTACTTTCAGTTTTTTTAAAAAATGGAGCAAATTACATTCCTGCACCTATATCATAAGGCAAAACTATAAATGCAACTACAAGGACAAGTTACCAAAAAAAATCCCAAGCCAAAGATACGGCCCCCCCCTCAGACCATCACCCCTGAACTCCAAATGCTCAGTGAAATAATATCATCCTTCCTCCTCATCACTGTCTTTCATAGTAATGCCCTGAAGTCCTCCCGCATCCGTGACTGAGACCGTGGCTTCCTCTACGGTCAGACGGCTGTGAACAGTATCGTAGGTTTTACTGTTCAGTGTTCCCTCCAGCACGCCTTGCAACCTGAAGTCTCGGTAGGTTTTCTGCATCAAAAATAAAACATCCTGAATTGGACTCGAGCAAGTCTGAGCAGTCTTCCACTATACACTGGCCATTTCTAGCATGCCAGTGGAACAGCTTCGTTCCTCGTGCAGTTAGGGACCTACCACCTAGAGTTTGCTAAAGATTTTGCAGTCTTAGTTTCTGGGCTGCATGAGATTTCTGTCAACTCTAGAGAGTCTACAAGCCACGCTGTGATGGTCATTCCTTTAAGAGATTGTGTTTCATACTACATTTCTGTAGCTGTATGCTGATTTCTCAGTAACTTCCATTTGTCTCCTTTATAAGAAACCAACAAAGAATTTTTCTAACTGCATACTGAAATATGAATTTGGCTACAGGTAGTTCTGTCATTTCACAGAAAATGTAAATGTCTGACTCTTTCCCCATAATATTTTATTTGCATTTATCTTTACATTTATATGCCAAATGTGGAAAAATAAAATAAATTTTAGATTATGATCTATATTCTACAATGTAAACGTTTCTCAGGTGACTACTCCAGTCAGTTAATTTACGTTCTAAGTCTACTTAGACTTTTACATTTACATTTACTTTTACATTAATTTTACATCTACTTACATTTTGACTCACATCTACATCTTTCTTTTTTTTTTTTTTTTTCACATGAGAAAGTTTTGTTTCCCTGGTATCCAGCCTTCCCATGAACCAGCAGATAAGACTTTCTTCTTTGAGTTTCTATCAAGTAAGAATTCTGAGTGGAATTGTTTTATACATTGATGCTATGTTCAAGTGAAAATATGGAAAATCATCTACTCTACCTTCTTTATTTTTAAGTTGTAACACATTTGAAATAATCTTTCTTGAAGTTACCTTAAAACGCTTAAGAAGGACAAGTTGATCTAGCTAGTTTCTTATTTTGTGTACAATGTTACTATGTGTTCCCAATGTTTATGGAAGAGAATATGGGAAATGAAAATGGAAGAGAATTAAGGGCTATCAGGCCCATTCCTCTGCCGGAGGAGATCGTGCACAACCCTTAGAGAAAGAAAAGAGAAAAGAGCTGATCTTGTTTCACTCAATACTTCAGCGAACTGCAAAAGACTCCTCTCAAAATGGGTAACATTCAGCTGGGAGAATTTTTTCTGCCACTGTCTACGATGATTATTTAAACCTTGTCTGAATCAGTGCAACTGAGATTTATTTGACTTTCATAGGTCAACTTCAGAGTCAATGGATGCAGCTTATGTTTTGCTCACACACTCCTGCGAGTACCCTGCCTGGTCTTTTTCAAGTGTCACCGTTGCATTCCCTTTTTATAACACTGTGCATTCAATTTCCTTTTATGCCGTTAACAGGTCCTACAGCAATTTCTTTCACTTTTACATTGTATTCCTCCCATTCTCAGACCAGCACTCTGGGGTTCAGTGATTGCTCTTCTCTTGACATACTTTTGCAGGACAATAATGTTCACTTCCAAGCTTAATTTTTCATTTCTCCCTAACTTTCCTCTTGGTCCTTGACCCTTCTTTAGTCACATCCCTCTGCACGTGTCTCCGACACCTAACGATACCTTTGTGCCGTCATAAGGCTTTAATGGGAACAAACAGTGTTTCTTCTTCTGGTCATTCTTAAGAATGCCACTGCCTTTGCTGCATCCAAACATGAAAGAATCATCTATTTCTTACTCATCCCATGTCCCTTAAAAATGACCTCCTACTTCTTTTTTGGAATATTTTCAAGAGATGACAGGGGCAAGACAGCCTCCCAGTTTTTCCAAAAGCAAACAGAAAAGTGCCTGCATTCACTTTGGAGGAACTGTGCCTCCCCACGTGCCTCTCCCCAGCTGGGCTGCAGCAGTGAAAGCTTCTTATGATACTCTCCTTGAACCATTGTTTCTTATTTCCCAGCAGCCTCCTGTTTGTTGAGTTCCTGTTTTACCAGTTCTGTCTTCTTCACCCACCAAAACAGGTGGACAAGATTCTGTCTTCCACTACATTGAGACCAGAACCTCTATGATTGACATCATCTTCGTCAATGTTCTGTATCCACAGAAGGTGCCATAGAACAACACCCTCGGCATTTATGTGGGAAGCAAACCAGGTGCACAGGCACAGAAAGGCTACCGCCATAACCAGGGTGTTCCCGCCGCCGCCGGGAGCCTGCCCCTTTTGAGCAAGGCTAAGCAGTGTGCCAGGCTGCAGAGGGAAGGCTGGCTGGCAGTGCTGCTCATTCACCTGAACTTCCGTTTTGTAAGAGCCTCTTCTTTTAATCTCCCAGGTGATATTTAACTGGTATAATTTAGCCTGCCCATTCTTAGGTCTCACTGGGCACAGGCTGTAGATCCTGTAACACTTCCCCCCCCACCAGAGGATGATAACTACCTTCACTTGAGAAGAGCTTTAAATCTTTCACAAGAGCCATTCATTTCAACCACAAATAGCAAACTGCTTTTGCCATTTTGGCACATAATATAATGAAGAGCCAAATTCTGTTCCCAGAGAAATCCCTTAAGGTCAAAAATAGCACAGCTAAGCTTGGGTGGTTCAGGGAGCCATGATGCCATCATTATTATGACTGTTTTCTTGCATCTCTCTTTGTTTTTTTCCTTTTAGCTAGTGAATCCTGAAAGTTGCAGTTGCAATTCTGGTGTCCATGAGTTAAAATGCTTCTGAACTTCATGAGAAAATATTTTGAAGAAATCAAGGTCACTACTGACAACAAGTGCTTCTTATTCCACATTTATACAGATAACAAGAATATTCAGAGTTAAACAAGACAGAATTAAAGGGAAAAAATCTGAAATGGCTTTCTGTCTCTTGCCTAAGGATATTAACTAAGATGTGAAAGGGAGTTAGAAGGAAATTTTATTTTATGGTAGGTTAACCCATAATTGCCTATTGCCAGGTATTTTACACTTCGCTTGAAAGCATTTGACATTGGCCAGTGTAAATGACCAAGGACTGGACTGGAGGGATTGGTATTTCTATCTATACTTATCCTGGAGTACGAAAGATTACAAAATGTTATCTAATACATTGACTATTGTTTTCCAGTTGAACCTAGTAATCCCATGCGCATAAAAAAGAAAATAGTTACTTTTTAGGAGAGTGGGAAAAATGGAGAAAGAAAGCTATTTGGATTATTAATATAAAACAAAAAAAAATCAGTAATATAACAAACAATAATTTATTAGGAATACCATATGGCATTGCTGTACAGCTAGCAGTAATCTGTTAAAATTCCTTGGAACAATCTTAACTGTCACTGAGTCCAGAGTGGAAGACAATTACTACTGCACATATAGTTAACATTAGAGGTTTTAATAAATTGGTTTTCTTCTGAAATTTGCTACAATTGTGAACAAAATAAATCCCAACCTAAAACTACCTAAGTTCGCAACTTTATTCCACATTTTTTAACTTTTAGGGTGATCTATACTTATCCATGCTAATACTTTTTCACTTTTCTCTCTTTACTATGCAGTCTAACACAAACACATTTTATTTACCTTCACTATCTTGATGAGAGTCTTCAGCTGGTAGATGTGAAGCTGAAGGTCTAATCTATCAGCCAACCACATGCATATGACTTTCATGGAGCTGCTATACCATTGCTGAAAAGAAGAATAAAAAAAACCCCCACCAAACAACCCTGCAGTATTCATTTAACAGATTTGGTAATGAGAGGTAATGAAAGACTTTGAAATGGTCACAGATCAGCACTTGAAGGCAACAATGATATAATTTCCTGTTAGGAGAACTGCATGAGAATTATTAGGAAACCAAATAACTTGACCTAGACTGTTCTTTACATGAACTAGCTACTGCCATTTTATCTTTCGGTTACAACATTTTCAAGCAAAATAGCATTACGCACTTTGCTACCTGTCAGTAAGAATGGATATTAAATACACAATTACATGAGAGAAACAGCAAGGGAAAAAACAGGTAGGGTACCTTGAGAGAGAATTTGCAATACCTAGATTTTCCAATCCAAACAGGAAAACAGCATCAAACATAGAATATGGAATCTTTCTTGCTTTTTTCTTTTAAGTCACTTCTTTATTAAGAAAAAAAATTCAGAAATCCACAGAAACTGTATTTAAGTATGATGAAAACACCACTCCACCCCTCCCAAAATAACCACATTAAGGTTTTGTTTTATGTTAATTACTAATTAGAATTACAGCCTACCTTATTTCCTTTTTATGTCTTGGGCATGGGTATGTTTTCACTCAAAGCTTCACAAACGGATGGGGCTAAGCTAAGAATAAGCTTTCTGCTGTTGGTGTCTGTTACCGTAAAAAAATGCTCAGATCCAAATAGCTACTATAATAGTTCTTTCACATTAACTGGATTAAAAGAGATTTTTACTAAACATAGTTGTAGCAGTTTTCCTCCCCCTCCTGTAAAATACCAACCAGATGTCATTTAGTCAAACTGCAAAAAGGAAGGGATTTTTTTTTCATTTTACCAGTGAGAGATTAAAAGAGTTTGTGTCGTAGCGCTGTTTCTAGTCTCTTTCCCCACAGGGAAGAGGCTTAAATTCCTTTCCAATGTAATTTCCTGTGTCCTTACAAAATACACAGATATGCAAAGAGAGCAAACACTGTGCATATTTTAAAATGCAGCATGTTGGGCAAGGTATACACCATGAAGTAATTCAAAGGAAGGATCTAACGTCTCATTAGCCATCTCTACATTAACAAATAAAATAAAATATATATTGAAAAAAATGAAGACAAATTACTGGCTACTGGATGTAACAAAAGACAGAAATAGAATTCCTTCATCAAAATGTAAGCTCTCTGAAAAAAGCTTTGAAGACATACAGTAAATATACGTAAATATTTTTTCCTTTCAGAAAAGTCTCATCTCATTGTAACTATCAGTTTTAAGATTGAAATACGATTTTCATATAACAATGGCTTTCATTTATTTTGTTTAATGTGTTAAAATGCATTTTAATTATAAATCATTGGAAATAAATTACTTTTACTTTTTTTAGAGTTTCTCCTATTCATTTACTATTTTACAGAAGTGAACAAACACACCACACAAAATGCAGACAGCTGCACATTTCATAAAAGTAGTTTGAGTTACTCAATAAAATGTGGGACTGACTGGGTATCCATAAAATACTGTTTTTTATCACTGAATGACACTCTTATACTGTTTACATTATTTCACCCCAAACATGCATGCTGGTTTTGATTTCCTCTATAAGTATCTGTAAAATATTTCTAATGTGACAGTGTTGTTACTAAGTGGCAGCTGTAAACTATATGACAGGTGTTGTATGTATACAGATGTCTAGAAAATAAAATACAGTTGAGCTTATTCACTTGGGGAACTCTATTGATCTAATAAACATAAAAATTCATATGCCAAGCATTCTACCCAGAATATCCATTGTTATTTGCAATAAGATGAGCCCAGTTATTATATTATCACTCAGACTCTACAATTGTTAATCTTTAACATAATCACGGTAGAGAGAATGATTTTAGTAGTGGAGTTTTCTCAAAACTGATATTCCTCCATAAAAAAATTCAGTAACACATCCACGATGTATTTGGTTTCTATCAAGTAGAAAGCAGAAGGGGCTCAAACTTGCTCACACGAACAAACTACAGACAGCATCGAAAATTCTGTGAGCGGTTTCCCCATGCAACACCACTGAATGGTGCCAGATCACTGAGAATAGACCCAGTCCCAGTTTTCTGGCAAAACGTGTTTTAAAGCCCAGCCAGATAACTTAATTAAGATGGATGCAGTGGAAATTAGACTCTCCATACGTATCTGTGATATGTTTACATACACTGAAAACAAAGTTAAGAAATTGGAGGGAATTAATTTTTCTACTCAAATTTGTGAATGAAAACAATATAATACATTTTCCTGGCTAGTTTTGATACATTAAACTTTTAGTGGAAATGTTTAATTTGGCAATTGTGAAATGATACTATGGTACTTACTCCTCTGTCAACACACCTTGTTCAGAAAAAATATAACTGCTATTGTTTTAGAAAAAGATGTATTCTTATTTTGAATTGTCATGGTATTTTTAATACAAATCACAACCAGTATATTTTTAGAGTCCTCCTAGAGGTACTTGTGGATAGGATTCCTGTTCACTATTGGCCTTATACCCACTAGTTTTGAGCACTTAGTATAGGCTGAAGCTGCATAAACATAAATCTGCTGGACTTTATCAGAAGAAAAGTAAGTATTTCCCTATCTGTTCTTCTGGAGCCTGTTAAAAAGCACAGCACTGCAAATGCCTCTCAGAGGTGGAATCCAAGGCCACACATTTTGACAACCATGAGCATGTTATAGAGGCAGGGATGCATCTGCTGTGACTTATGGGAATCTATTGCAAACTCAAAAGCTTCAGCGATTAGATAATGGTCCTGAGATTACACTGTTTTTAAGTAATAACGATTTTAAAAAAATCCTTCTAACTGGTTTTAAGAAAAAGTCACTTCCCCGCTAGTAACAATAGCACTGAAAGGACAATGCGACTCTTGCAGATGTCAATGAAGTGGTATTAGTGCCATATTCTTTGCTGTCGTCTATGCAAGAATAAAGCAGTAAGTGTTTATTATATATTTTTTTCACATCAGCTCATAACAGCAGCCAACCACTTTAACAAAAATATGTTTGCCTCCCTGTTTCCCCCCCTCTTCTTATTCATAGCTCATCCAGCTCCTGTAAGGGCATGCATTACTCACTTCATTTTCCTGAGATATCTCTTTTAAAGTAAAAAATAAGAGAAAAGGAAAGGCTAGGGTTGACTCTGTGAGACCCCTGTATTTATTCACACTTATTGTGCATGACTGTAGACTGGTAAATCATATTAGCAGCCTGTCTCCCCATCAAGCTGCTACTTGCTTTCCAGCCCTGGGAAGGTTCAACAAATCAACAGGAGCACGGAAAACAGAACATCAGTCTAATCTAGTGTTTAAGGTGAAGTTTTCAAACCCAATCTAAGAAGATCTTTAGAGCAAGCAACAAGCTGAAGGGCTCAGAAGGTGGTATTGACAATGAAAGAGTGTTGAAATATTGAGAAGCGCAGCACTTGTGCATTTTTAATAACAAGAGGGTCAACAAGGACACAGCTCCCTCAGTGCCAATAGTTGCCACACCAGGGCTATAAACGCTCTCAGTTCATCAGATTTCTTAAACAGTTCATCAGCTTTCTTAAACGCCCTAAACCCCCTCAGTGGACCTTTAGTCTTAAATTAACAAACCAAAGCAATGAAAGAGGGTGCAGCTTGAATGGCCAGCATTGATCCCCAACGGGGCTTGGCGCGGCTACAGGCACTGAAAAACTCGCTCCATTGTCGGGAGGAATTGACAAACCTCCTCGCCTAAATAGTCCAGCTGAGGCGGGCTGGAGGCACGCAGCTGTAAAGGGCTCCCCTCGCCCCGCTCCCAGCGCTCACAATGCGCCAGGCATGAGCTCTTTGTCAGGCCCAGACTCTGCAATTTTCTAACAAGGATTAAAGTTGTTTCTCGGCAGGGCCAGTGAAAAGCGATTTAGCAACATACCGTGCTTTCTTCAGGCAAGTTAAAGTGAAGTAGTTAAGGAATTTCATTATTCTCTTGACCGGTGGAAATACAAAACAAATATATTAAATATTCACCATCTTTCTGGGTGCCTGAGCTATAACATTTGCAGAACGGTTCAATTAAATATAACACTTATTGGCTGAAAGCAAGCACTTCAGATTTATTTTTGAAGTTTTATAAAAAGGTGCAGCTGTTTGCCACCTGGAAGGAGGCTCAATACATACGAATACACAATGCTTTAGTCCTTCTAGGGCTGGTGTCCCTAACGCCTGAGACACAAGACCCCGTCGAGTTTCTGTATTTTGCCGGCTCTTGATAAATGGGCACTGTCAAAATGCTTTTCCCGCTGAATGTGGCAGGGGGAACAGCTTTTCGAGGAACTGCATTTTATCTTCCTACCGAAGCCTTTATCGCACTATTGATCAGGAATTGAGTCGCTCAGATGACAACAGGATGTTTTTACTTCCTCCAGCTCTACTTTTCCTACCAGGAACAATAACAGAAAGTATTCTTCTCACTGGAGAGACTGTACCTCAAAGGCAGCATAAGCTAAAATGCGTAAGAAATACCATAGGCATATTCACAATATTAAATGCTAAAATGCCCAGTTTTTATTAAAAGGCAATGCTATTGCATTGTTTCAAGATTGTGGTAGCTAGCATTAGTAGTGTGCCAAGGAACTTTTAGAACATTTAAAGAAAATGTTAAATGACGAAAGAATAAATAAGTTATTCCTTAAAAATGCAAAGAGCAAAAGTTAGAAAACAGTTCCTGATTTAAGTTTCATAATTTATTTCCCTCTTTGTAAAATATGAATAATCATCCTGACTTCCTTTGTTGAATGTTAATGATAATGAGGGAAACAAGTGTTACTTGTAGTGTCTTTGAAAACTCTGAGGTTTAGAAGTTACAGCTATATTTTCAAGTTTAGGTATATACATCACTCACTCACAGGAGGATTTTTACCTGAGCAGTGACGAGTTCATACACTCTCCTGAAGGCTGGAAAGCCTTGGTAACTCTTAAAAAAACCAAACCTGGGGAAGGATTTCTCAACCTGTTGGCCACCATGATACATCAGAAGGTAACGTACACACAGGAACACCAAAATAGGAAATCAAGTCAGAAGAAGTAATTAACATTCAAAATAACTTTATATCTTTGCAGAAATGAAAAATATTTAATTGCAAACTAAAAGCAACAATGAAGCAACTTTGCATAACATGTTTATGTTTTTCCCTCAGGTTTAGGTAGTCTTTTGATTAAGAAAGCCTGAGAAACCTTTGAAGGTTGAGGCAACTGTAGGTAGACATAAACATAAAATTTAATGTACCAATATGTAGAAATTTTGTTTGTACTCTCTTCCTGGCCCCTATCAGTTCTGATTCCTGACACAGGCAATTTATGAACTGGTTAAAATATCAATTTCTTCTAATGGAGGGAGACCAGAACTTGTTGACTAGTGACATAGTGCTCTCCCACCACTCCCTCCTGTATTTTCACTCCCCTGAGAGGAACAAATTATCCCCCCAGTGACTTTTCTTTTCTAGACTGCACTGGTCATAGATGTGCAGCAGTCTGTGAGGCACCTCCAGTCGCGCTTCCAATGAGAATAACTGTGGCAGTGACCAGAAAAATGAAGGAACAGAAGCTGGGGAAACCTGAGAGAAGAGAAAGCTCTCATGCAAGAGCTTTCCCATCTCACTATCAGCTCCACGTGGCTTCACAGTGACAGACACTGTCCTTCTGCGACACATTGTCCAACCCCACAAAGATGTGGTTTCTCATTATACACAGCCTCACAGTGCCACAACATAAAATGTTGAGCTAGGTTTCACTCTGAGCATCCAAGTTTACAGTGCCATCCCTGAAAATATATTTTCACCAAAATCCAGAGTTTTGCCTTCGTGGGAAGTCCATGCAAAGGTGATTTGTGTGTGTGTGTGTGTGTGTCAACATTATTGTTCTGAATCAACAGAGAATTTTATGTTATTGAGATGTGCTTCTACAGTAGAGACAGTAAGATTCAGCTAGCAGAAATGCTCAGTCAGCTGGCCTCTGACTGTAGAAATAGAAACTATACCATCTCCAGATACAATTTTGAAGTACACTTGTAGCCTGGCTATTCTTACAGCTACCCTAATGCTTCTGGCTGTTTGGTTGTCGGCAAGATAGTAATCTTTCTGTTTAGGACATCAGAGAAGTTTGTATTATTTCTCTGAAACATGAAAAATTTCCCCACCTTTTGATTCAAAGCACTGCTATGACTGGAAAAAAAAAATCATGTGGCATAAATTTCATAGCAAAATGAATATGGGGGAAACAGCTGACATTACGACTGTGCTGAGAGTTAGAACTGTATCTCCATTTTAAGGGCACTGATGGAGCACTACTTCACCCACGTGTTCACTTCCTGTGTATTTACTGTATCAGGACACATTACTTTTATTGTTATTTAAAACATATAAAATACAATCAATACAAATATTAAAACTGAAAGGGTACTTTAATCTACTTCGGCTTTCATCCAATAATACTATATATCCTTTAATATGAAGACATCAGACCTGGAAGGCTTGGGCGGCTTACTTTTGCATTTCTTAAATGTTCACAAAGTTCAAGGAGAATACTATTGGTTTTGGGGGTCACCATGATGCCACTACATTTATTCCTTTTGCAATTCTTTTTTCCCCTAGGAATTTTCATTTAAGAAAAACTGAAAGAAACGAAGATTAAACTAAGCAGGAGTGGAAAATCCATGGAGTTAGCCTGGGGTTAGCGGGCAGTACAAACAAATGAAGCCTCTTCCCTACACCAGAAAACAGATGTTTAAAAGCCCTTGATCTGGAAAAGGCAAATGATTAAATCAATATTAAGTGTCAGATGAAAAAACTCTATTTATCTCTGCTCCCCATGTCGCTGCAGTTCCTTCCCACATTTTCTTTCACTCAAGGACCTGTCCAAAAGTCCCCCTATTGCTGTATCACTCATTTCTGCTGCAAAGCTCTCAAGCCCTGTGTTCCCTCACATGCTTCTACTTTGCACAGAGCCCCTGACACACATCTCTTGCATCCCACCTGTGTCTTACACTTCTCATGCTCGGCACCACTTATCAAGGCATCTTCCTGGAAACATCTCAGGCTTTCAACCAGCTTCCATGTTTTGGTTCCTCCTCTAGGTCTGAAATGCTAAGCCAAGTTTTGAACTTTGGCTTGGGAATGTGCAAAAACTTTCACAGCCTAAATTACAGCTACATGTACCAGGAAAGGAGAAGTGAGAAAGAAACCACATACCACTGTCTGCTTCAACACTCATACTTCTTGTGACAGAGGGATCAGGACGAAGATTTCTTTAGCTTGGTCATTTCAAATTACAAACTCTGTTTGGGTACAAACCACACCTTTTTTTTTTATTTCTTCCTCCTTTTTTTTTCTTTTTCTGTGGGGTTGGTTTTTTTTTTTTGGTGTGTGTGTGATTGTAGCAGATTTATTAACTTGCCTCTTGCACCCTTACTTGGCCAAGGAAGAAAGGTTTTCTTCCTTCCAGTGGGACTTTTCCTTTGGTTTCCTTCTGCCTTTTTTGTGCCATTACTCCAATGAAGCTCTCAGGGAGCTCAGAAAAATTTTGTTTTTCTGAAGAATGACTAATTGACGAAACAAACACTTTAGTCTCTCGTCAGTCCCTTCCCTGCCTATTTGAATGGAGTCCCACTGTCACTCCCAAAGCAATTGGCAGAAAAGGGAAAGGAGCTCAACAGCAAGAGGAACCCAAACCTTGACAGAAAGGCCCTGTTCAGCAGGACTCATGATGACAAACAAGTGAACAGTTGCTGGACGAGATATTTTGGTGATACAAGGAAACAAATTACGCAGGCTAGTTTTCAGAAATCAGTAATGAGAAGAAAATAGAGAATGGGGTTCATTTAAAAGCATATTAAGCATCTTTGAAACTTCTAGGCAAAAAGGATATTGTTCTGAAATAACAAAGAACATCTAACATATGAAAAGCTTATCTTTTAGGAGGAAAGTAACATTTTCATATTTTAGGCTTATAATTAGAAGCTGGCTAGTTGCTATGGAACTGCTGCCAATTCACAAATAAATATTCACTTTAAATACAAAATATACAGTACTCATCTCTCCCTGCATTGTATATTGGTTGCTAAACAGCAATTTACAATATTTATGCTACTTTATAATGTTTGTGACCTTCTTTTTTTTCTGGCTTCTTCACATATGGTAGATGCACTGCGAAACTGGAAGTTCGCAAAATTAGACATGCATAACTTCCTTCCCTATCTAGACATATGTAATGTTGCTGTTTGATTTTAAGCACTAGTTACCAACATAATGCTCATGACCGCGAGGGACTAACAGCACAAACAGTTTCCCTACTCCACTCTGGATACGCAGTGCATCTGTGAACAGTACTTCCATAGGTTATTCTGGTGCTAAAACTCTCCGCAGCAAACACTGTCAGTCTCGCTACACTGTGTGTTGTGTTGCAATTTGGGTATATCTGCAAACATCCCCCAAGGCACAGAATGGGGAACATCACTTGAGCGACCTTGACGTGAAAGCCAGCTTGGACCCTCAAAATAAACAAATGAACATAATGCAAAGTGACCAAGTTGTTACTCGTTATAACACTCGCCTCTTGCTACCAGGCTCTGACTGCGCTTAGCTGCAGAAATGCTAAGCAGTCTTGCTAAGCGCATGCGGAACGTTGGTATGGTCAAAGGCGCAGGTTCACTCTGCCCGTAAGGCAGGTCACCGGGACACCTACCTCTGCTTTTGCCTGGCCACCTGGGACTCCCTGGGGCCCCCCTGGAGTGAGGCATTGCAAAGGGCGATTCAGGGAGGTGGCAGAGTCCTCCTGTGAGCTGCAGCTCTCCCTTAGGTGAGGATGCTCTTAGTATCTCTATCTTGTATCAAAAGGGAGGTGGACCAAAGCTGGGCCAAAGTCTGTGTTGTAGCTTTTAGGTACTGACTCACGTTAGTAGCTCTTGTCCCGGAGTCTTCTGTTTAGACTCCCCGCTGCATGTGGAACAAGGTCAAGTACGTATTTTAATTAGAGTATTTAAAGCATCCTGGGGTCCTCTGGGAGAATATTTACAGGCAGCTCATTTCTTTCCTCCCCAGCAATCTTGACTCATCACCCGTTTACTCCGTACATTATGGTAGCGGCACGTGACAGGGCTGGATGCAGCTGTGCAGCTGAGGGGGAGCTGCCCAGTGGTGCAGCTGCTCCTCTCCTGCGCAGCATCGCTGGGGCACCACACCGAGCAGCGCTAGTGTGGAGCAGAGCTCCGGCCTCCTGCCTCCCTCCTGCTTCTCCCCTCCCCTCGTCCCTTTGGAGCAAGTGTCCTTGGACTGGGCAGGTGCCTGGTTTGCTCCTTTCCATCTCTGACCCTATTGCCTGTGTGGACTCTGTCAGCTATGCAGATTTTACAGCTGCGTTGCTTTTTTTTTTCTGGAGCTGATTTTTCTGTTCATTATTTGCACTGTTTTCCTTGCACATTGTAAACACTTTTAGTACTTAAGTAGAAAGGATAGTCAATGCTGTGTAAATTAAGAAAAGATACAATGAAACACTTGAAAATTATTTAAAGGAAATCATCTCTATATAGGTCAACACTTTTGCACGTTTAAATCAGCACTAAAGCTTCAGTTCCCCGTGATCAAACAGGTTAAGAAGCTCTTTCCACTGATGAATCACTAACTTTGTCAGAGCACTCTGCAGCATTCTCACCTCGTACTATTTACAACATAGCAACCTCTTTCTTTTACTCCAGACTCATTATAGTAAAACTAGATTATTCTGACGCTTTCTGGCACTATTTTTCTTGTAATATGATCAACAATGTGGTTGTGTGTCTATTTGCGAACACTTATGCAGAGTTTTGCTTGATTTTCCTTTTTAAGCTAAGCTTGACCCAAATGAAATACGAGTATAAATATCAAACGGGCAAGTAAGCCTTGAGAAACCACAAGGTTCTCCTGCTGTTTATACGTGTGTGAATTACAGTACATCAAGAAATCAATATTCCCTAGATGGTGCTTGTGCCTGGCACTTCATGGTGAACAAACATTAGATAAGACAATATAAATGGTACAATCCTTATTGATTTCTCTTGACTGCGTAGAATGTGAAAGCTGCAGCCACAGTTAACACTTACTGACAGACTCATCTAAAGTTTCAGTGCTATTTTATATTTTTATAGTTGTCCACGCTCAATTGATTCCATTAAGTTGCTAGACACATTTCAAGCCATCTAGATAAGAAAAAAAATGCAGTGCCTGGAATGAGATGCTGCTACTTTGTGCCTAGCAGGATAAAAAGGTTAAAGAACTAAATTGCGCCTGGATGTTGGAAGGAGTTCTCTTTTATTTGATAGAATTTGTTATTGTTTTTAGTGATGGATAGATGCATTTAACTAAGTTAAATAAATGAGTGACCAGTACAGACCAGAAATGTCTATGGGGAAACTGTACTGGAAGCTCCCAATGTTATAGCCCCTCCCCAAAGAAACAAGCAAAAAACCCTTGTAGTTCCACCCCTGATTGAGAAAATTCCCTCAGAAAAAAATCACATTGGCTTTAAAATCTTGAGTTTGGGATTTTTTTTCCATTTGTTTTGCTCTTTTGACTCATGATGCACATTTTAAATTGCCTTTTAATAGAAATTTATATATTGTTATTTTTTCAAAAAAAGTGAACTTCTCTCACAAGTCTGGGAAATTAGGGGTAGGATAGCATAAGAAATTCTGAATATCAGGATATGATATTTAGTGCCCCAAAATATAATTCTCTATTTTCCTTTTATACCCAAAGAGCTCTTTTAGCAAGATATCAGAATATCTATTTCATAGTTTCTTACTCCCCCGCTGGGAAGATTTAAAGAATATGATTAAATTAGTGTGAAAAAGGTGGCAGACATCCGTTCCGTGAATACTAAATGCAGACTGGACTATGGGATACATAATGTCTTGAGAAAATCCCTTTTATATCTTTTTGGGCTGTTTGATTCCCAACAAGATGGAAATTCAGAAATTAAAAATGGTATGAAAAATGAAGAAGTGATATCAAAAACATATCAAACCCAGCCATTGTATTATGGTTTCCTCTAGAGAAAACACTCTCAGCTACAGTGTAAAACAGCTTACAAAGTGCTGAATATTCTGATCCTGAAGCCGCGAACTCTGAAGCACATGCTTTGCTTTAAGTGTGTTGTGGTCCTATTGATTTCAACAGCACTGAGCTTTGCTGGATTGATAGCAGCATAATCAGCACCCTCCAAGAGTGGGCACTCCTTTTCTCAGCATATTAAAAAAAAAAAAAAAAAGAAAAAAAAATTGAAGAAAACTTATATACTATATGAAATCAGATGGAGGTTACATTTTTCAGCTTTCAAATTAACTGTTGTTCTTTTATAGAGATTTCTATACCAAAAAATGAGGTGAATCTACTTGAAAACATCAGGAATAATTTAGTGAACTTTGAAAAGATTTTGAACAGTAAATTTGCAAGATGTTGCTTCTCCTGCAGAAGAGTTTCATATAGTTGAGCACGTTAATATAATTCACTTTTTTAGTCCACATTTGGTGACACTGCCTAGAGTTTTCTGTAAAATTCTTTCTTTTACCAAAAAAGACACGGCAAACTGTTTTAAAATGACAGGAATGTCTTTCGATCCAGAGAAAACTGCAGAGTGGTTCTCATATCAAGAGCTTTCTATTTGCCCTATAAAATATTAGACATAATTAAAGGTGAGTTAAGACTTTGGTGAAAATCTAAAGAGCATCGGCAAATCTGAGCACTGCTCAGCTTTTCAATTGCTTTTCTACTTCTCAGTTCTTTTAAACGGTTTTCTATGGCAGGAACATTTTTCTTAATTAGTCACAGCTAATTAGTGTTCTGGCATAGACAAGTAATCAGAAATGTCAGAGCTGCAAGGCTACATCTCCCTAATCCTTTGATAATAATTTAGCCTCCTGGGAGGGCCTCAAGCTGCGGTAAGTAGTGGCTGACAATAAGGCAAAATTAGGTGGGCAGCAGACCATTAGGATAGAAAAATAAAAAGCACTACCAAATCCTGCTGAGCACCATCAGGCAACTAACTACACTGCCAGATGAGGTGCCTGTTTAAGCCTGTGTTGTTAATTAGCTGATTCTACCAGACCTGCCACATATGTCCAGGTGCATCATGCAAAGATGTGTATTTCTGGGTTTGCGCCAAAGGACAATTTTGCACTGTGATCAAATTTCAAGAATCTGAGAAAGAAGCCCACATATTTCTTGAAGATTATTCTGAGTTATCAAAGAAATAAGAAGATCAACAAGCTACAATCCATTTTTGTTGAGTC
This sequence comes from Ciconia boyciana, assembly GCF_034638445.1. Classification (NCBI taxonomy): domain Eukaryota; kingdom Metazoa; phylum Chordata; class Aves; order Ciconiiformes; family Ciconiidae; genus Ciconia; species Ciconia boyciana. The sequence continues at coordinate 25,985,943 of NC_132934.1, read as the reverse complement.
TCTTTTAAGTAATTAGGCACGGTCCTCTCATGTTTCTCAGAGGTTAATACAAACACAGCTTTTGATTCAAACGTGGCCTTTAACCAGTTCTACCTAGTCTCGACTTGCTGAAGTTGCCTTGGCATATAATCTAGATCAAAAAGTAGACCTTTTGTCAAATCACACACTTGCAAATAATTACATAACAATGAAAGTGAAGATTACTTATTAAAATGAATGTGACAGGAAGCAATTTGAGAATGAGGGAAAAAAATCACAACTGAAGTTTTCTAGAAAGACATTGTTAAATACTAAATTCTGCAGTAATGGTGCTTTTGAGGTAGACATGGACAGCACAAGGAGTTGGTGCTACAGAAAACTCACATTTAAAATATGCGTTCCTCTCAGCTGTGTAACACCAGCTGAAGATTAACTCACTTGCCAGGGAGAAGCATTTGCACATTTTTAACACATTTTTTGTAAAAGGTCTGAAAACTTATAGAAATGACGCAATTGAAAAAAGCATTTGCTAAAAATGTACTTGCAGATATGACGGCAAACAGAAATGAATGACTACTTCATATCTCCATTTAGGCACGGAATGAAGTACATGACATAGTAAACTTTGGAGAATAATTACTACCTCAAATAACCTCGAGTACATAATTGAACTTAAATCGTCTATCCCGGCTACTAATGGAAAAGGAAAATAATGGTTGTGATATGGGAACACTGCTAGCATTTAATTCACATTCCAGCCAAAATACAAGCATTTTTTCAACAGAAAAAGAATATCACATTACATCTGAACTTTTGAAATACAAAAGCCGAAAGCAGCTACGTAAATCTAGAGTGCTTAAGCATTTGTACTACTCATAAAGACGTTCAGTCTTTCTGCACTCCAAAGGAAATTGTGTGAGTTCCCTGCCATTACCATCTCTTACCCTGCTTGTTGAATCGTTACCCTGCACGAGGCCACAACCCCGAGGACATTCACCTACGTGAGCAAGGTGACTACGTGACTACTACGTGACTTCACCCTGTGAAGTCAACAGGACTACTCAGTCCCACAACACCAGTTTAACACCTGTAAGAGACGGACAATCAGGGCCAAAGTCAACATCTGCTAACAGGTGCCATCTTGTACAACATAACAAAGTTTATCTGTTTAACTGTTTGCCAATGCCGATCTTTCCAGGATGCACACTCTGACTAAGAGTTTATGGTACACTTGTGCACAGGTTTCCCAGACATTAGAGCCTAAAAAAACCTGGAAAACCTTTAAGTTGTACCAATGGTAAAACACTGATACGTTAGAACTGTTCTCTTAAGCCATTCTTTATTTCTCAAAGCAGCAATCACTTATTGCATAAAGATTTCATTGCATATATAGTCTTAATAAAATTGGAATCGTACATCTGCTTATACTGTAAGTTTTTCACAACAGATCCAACACAAATATAACCTATAAGATAATGCTCTTAATGGCAAATAAACCAAGAAGGGTTTTGAAGGGAAAACATTTGAAATGAAATTTTTGTGTGTTCAGACAAGAACATCCGTATTTCACATGCAATTAACAGGTACAAGAAAGTGAGAACCTACCCAAGTGGCACTTAGGAACTTTACATTACTACAGAAAGTAAGTATTGCATCGATGTTTTATGCAGTGTTTTATGCAAAATGACTTACCTTTTTAAATCTGGGGTTTGTTAGCAAAATCCAATTTTGTTTTAAAGGCAACAGTTTTTAATTTATAAGTCTAATTTATTTAAAATGCGCAGGAGTAGGAAGACTTATTAGTCCCATCTTAAAAATTCAGGTAGAAACGTGATTCTAAGTCTAGTGAGTGATGATAACCTGGCATGTTTATGGATACAGCACTGCTTTTATTGAGGTTAATGGTAAAACTCCCGTTGATTTTGATAGTGTAGGACCAGACCCCATGGGAATTTCATAGTTGGATATTTTTTACATCTGTTAATTTTGGGATCAGATACACAGCATTGTTCTTTGATAGGCTACACAAATGTTCTTATATCATCCATCAAGCAGATTATCTTTATAAATAAGAGGGGCCTTAATAATAATTAGTAATATTTTAGATTTATTCTGGGTTTGTGTAATTCTATTTAAATACTTCATTTGCCCATTCACCAACTGCTACTTTTACAGCCTTTTCTGAAAATAAGCATTTTTCAAACACTGGTTTAAAAAAAAAAAAAAAGAAATTGAAGTGCAACTTTGTTTCTAAAACATTTTACTAAACTTTATTTTAAAAATGAGTTCTTGGTTTAAGTGATTAAACTTTAACAAAGTTTCAGTGGGTGATGCTTTTAACCATAATTAAAAATTGTAATCATTAAACAAACACTGTAGTGCCTGTCTTCATGATTTAGTTGTTATACATTGAATCTACCTGAGTCACTGCAGCATTAATGGTAGAAAAGTTTGCTTTATTTGAGTTTATTAGAGAAACTTGTCCCAATGTAACTGCACTGTCTTAGTTTACTTCAGTGGAGTATGGGAATGGAAGGAATCACATGGACCATTCATTGAATAAGCCTACAGAAATCATGAATATGGAGCAGACATTTAGCCCAGAGCTACTGCAGACCATCCACATGTACAACACATTAGAAAACCTTTCTAGTGCTCTTTAAGACCTGCAGTATTAAAAACAAGCAAACAAACAAACAAGCAAACAAGCAAAACCCCACAACTATAAGCTTCTACAGCATGAGAGTAAGAGATAAATGTCCTGAGTTCCTGTGACAGGATGGAATTTGACAGGTAAAATTCCCAACTGATCTTAGGAAGAAGACCATGTCCCACACCCCAAAGGAAGACAAAAAGTCCTAAGTGACTCTGACAAACAGACCAAGCAAAAAACTGTGACTCCCAATCTGGTGGTGAAGTTTGAGAACAAGAAGATGGCACACTGACCTTGTAGAGACCAGTGCAACCATGAGCACCAAGCCATACTGTTCTGCATGCTGTCTATACCCTTTCGGGAGGAGGTGAAGAATGAAATGCACTCAGAAGCCAAGTTATTCAGAGAAAAGGAAGGAAAAAACCCCCATCTTGGTTTGGCTGCATGATCAGCAGAGGTATTGAAGCACAGCATGATTTAAATGGTTTAAAAATGGTGCAGAAAAAACTAGCAGCCCACTCGTCTTTCAAACTCCCCTGGAGATTTGAGCCTCTCCCATATGTAAGGATTCATATCTCAAGCTTAAATTCCATTCTCCTGAATTTTCACATTTTTTAATAGCATGGTGGTGCTTTTCCAGGCTTATCAAGCACCACCATAAAACAATGCACATTTTTTGTCTTCTCCCTAGCTTGAGACTTCTCAGATAGACAGAAAATTTTCCAACTTCTAGCCTTAAGGTATTTGTGACCCACTGGCAGACATTTCTACTTGTATCAATACTATTGTTCAATTGAAATGTTCCTCTTCGTACATTACTTCGTATGATAGACATCCCGTTCTCTTGGTCACTGTAATAGCTGGCAGTATATAGCAGCCCTGAATCAAGTCGATGAAATCTGTGCATAAGTAGTTTGTAAGTACACATTTTTTGGATTAAAATAGTGTCTGAGGCCTGATCTTGTCTGTATTTATAGCTATAACTTCTAGCATACAGAACAGTCTGGGTTTTTTGGTTATTCTGGATCAGGTGTTTCCCTGGCTGAAACACAGACGTGCTTTTCCTATTTCGCTTGGCTGATGATTTCTTATCTGACAGAAATACAATGTATTTTAAGGGGAAATTAACAGTGATCTACAACTGTAGCCAGTCAAATGGCTTGAAGTATATTTACATAAAAACTTGAACATATTTTATTCTTTCTGTTGAAATATAACTTGATAGAATTGAGTTTATGAACAGTACCTAGGTTTTGTTATATCACTAATTTAAAAACCCCTTCCAAAAATCATGGGCAAAATCTTGCTCAGTCATACTGTTCTAAATCTGAATAGTCATACTGTTCTAAATCTGAATTAATCTCAGAAAAGGTGAGTTAACAAAGTGACGTGCCTTTGTTTTAAATTTCTGCAAGCTATGAGCTTACATATTTGTTAGTGCATTTATCTGATTCTGTCCAATTGGTTATATCTCCTAGTGTGATGTTATGTAGAAGTGTGATACCACCATATATGAAGAAAAATAAAGATACAAATAGATATTTGATACACAGAATGCTTATCGTGTACATCTTTTTTCTTTCCTTACAGCTACAAGCATTGGCCATGACAGCATACAATGCATACTACTGAGTAAAAGAGGACAGCAATGGTTTTGTGTCTCAAAGGCAAGTGCTATGCCATGGCTTGCATCCATACAGGAGCTGTTTTCTTGTGCTGAAAAGCTTGATTGCTGAAATCAAACTTGGAAGAGGTCCTCGACCCATGCTAACCCAATTGCACTGAGACTCTGTCCTTGGGTTAGTGCTAGTTGGGCTAACCCGAAATCACGCCAGGAACCATGCTGATGACATAACGGTACAGATGATCACCTGCTAGTTCTCAGGCCTGTGCCCAGGCCCTGGCCAGTTTACTGCTATGGACATAGCCTAAGGCTTGGTCCAATCCCACTACATCATCAAAGTCAATGTGGTCTCTCCAGTGAGAGTTAGACTTGGCCTTAGGCACATAATTTTATTAACATTCAGAAAATTACAACATAAGCAAAAATAACCCCAAAGAAAAACAAAAAATAGAATCTTGAAAATGAAACATATGCTTGCAGATTCAGTGCAAAAGCAAACTGAAGCAGAAGTTGCTAATATGGTTTTAGTACTTTGTGAAGGTGCCAGCTGGATGGATGATAATTTTTCTACCCCTGCAGGGCATCAAAGCTTTTATAAAATCATTCTTTTCACACATATTAGCACTTAGCTTATTAAAACAGATGATACTTTTTTTTGTAAAGCAGCCTGGGAGTGTCTGGAAATATAAAATCTGAGAGATAAGTCTCATTTTGACCACCCAGTCTAACAAACAACAAACACTGACATGACATACCATGGCTGAGAGTCTATGTTATGGGACCTTCTGTGACTGCCACAACTGTAGTGTCACAGCAAAGGCTGTGAATTGCTGTTATGAAAACATTTGCGGTAACTTGCATAATTAAATGAAACTGCCAGCAAAGCTTTCTAAAATACTTAGGAGATGACATACAAATAAATACATTTCAAAGTCTGTATTATGTTCCAGAATTTGTTTTGTAATAAATTGCATTTCACAGTGCCAGAGATTACTTCTTTCCCTGCTCAAATTCCTACATTATTATAAGTGACTGACATCATTGTTATGTAAATCGATCCAGGTTTATAATAAAATAACTTTTATTTTAGACACATTTTACATGTGTAGTGCTTTGAATTTATACAGAAGGTACAATTTCAGCTGCCTACAGCTTCTCCTTCACACAGTTCAGAAAGGGACATACTAGACATAAATTAGTGGTCAGAACTTGAATGAGCAGAAATATGCCCGCAAGTGTTGCTAGTGGCCTTATGGGAGAGCCTTGTATGAAGAAAATTTTGGTAGAGTAGGTGATCTTTTCTAACAAAAAGAGGAAGAATCAGGGCAAAGGAATGAGTGCAGGGAGGCTGCAGAAGCCAGTACTGAAGCTGAGGGAAATTATTGAGAAGATACAGGCTGGCTAGTGACGTGTGGGCCTTGAGGATGAAGAAGAGGATTACTCTGAACTTGAAGAAGTGGGATTAGAATTTTAGAAATGAGTTTGACAATTCAATAAATGTTTGGTCAACTTTAAGAAATTATAAGTCTTAAACTAAAAATCCATAAAACAAAATTCTAAAAGTCATTCCATGAAAGTACCAGTCAAACCCGTAGATGTACCTGGCATAACTGGCCTCTTTCTGTATACGAGCAGGCAGTGATATGTAAAAGTTCTTTATTTAGGGAAATTAGGTCTGCAATGGAGTCCACGAACCACACCAATCCAGTTCTCTCCATTAACACATTCAAAATCAAAAGATGGAATAAAGTTGGACTACTCACAGTGGAAAAATGACTATTTCAAATAATAATCTTCTGCCAATTTTATTTATACCTTCTAGCACTTAAAAGTTTCATGCAGAAAATGTTTAAAGAAAGGCCACCCTTGACAGCTGAAGATGGTAAATGAAAAGCAAAAGAAAAACTGATCAACAGGGAAGAACATCTGAACGGCTTGTTGAATATGATCAAAATGCAGCTTATCCCTTCTGATGTAGTAGTGATATCAGAAAGCTTTGCAAGGGTAGTTACTTACATCAAATAACTTCTCTATGTACATTTCCTCATTGACCTTTTCTCGAAGTATATCCTGGTTTTGTCGAACAAACATAATGTAGGTATCTGCTAGATCCATCCCTGGTTTCTGTGGAGACATAAAGTAAGGGGAGAAAGTAGTGGGAAGGGGAAGAGATAGACCACTCAACAACTGAGACTTGTAAGAAGTTATACTTAAACATAATGAAAACTGAGATTATGTTACAATGTTCACACATGTATAAACTGTATTGACTAAATCTGCTGTGAATTCTGTGTTAGTTACCAAGTTCAGCAGGTTCACTATTAATAAAGTTCTCAGAGTTATAACTTATGGATGCTTTGAGTCATAAAGCTACATTGCCATATGTAATGGAATGAAGTCTTGGCTCTGGTAACATCAATGGCAAACTTGGACATTTTCTCCCCTTTTTTGTTAGTGAGGCTCTCATAGCTACTCCACCCTCAAGGTCCAGATCCTGCTATCACATTCAGAAAATGGTTAAAAAAAGCATTCAGTTCCTTTTGCATTGCCTCAGATTTGCTTCCAATGTACAGCTGAATTTTGTGTATTCCAACTCAGACTAAGTTCAAACATTTCCCTGAGAGCAAGAGCATAAAAAGGTTAGTATGAGAGTAGACCTGTACCCCTGTTTTTCTGAAACTGTTGCACTGGCACAATCAGCTCAGCGGATAACTAGGGGAGCAGCAAGGATGAAATGATTCCCTTCTTGTACTGACCTATGTTCTGTATGAATAGCAGAGTAGGCATAATTTTCATACCACACTCCCAAACATGGGACGGGCTAGATATGTCCTGTGTATGTGATACTATGTCAGACCAGCCAGAGTGGTTGCTGAAACCGCTCTCTCCTGCCCAGCTGGGACTTCTGGGCCTCTGTAGCCACAAAATGTTGTTCCACACTAAAGCCCCTAACAGCCTGCAACATCCCCTTTCCTGGCAGCATTTGCAGAGCTGGTCAGGAGTTCACCTTTCTCTAACAGGAACCAAGAATGAACATAAGCACTTTGGAAAGTCTTCTGTAGATGCCCTCTGTGTGAGCAAGTTTGTAAAAGTATCACTTGCTCCCAAATAATAGTTTTTAAAGATCATGGCGTAAAAAGAAGGCTAAGTTTTATAAGACTTTACAGTAAGCCTTAGGACCAAGCTATTTATAAAGGATTCAGATTTGGCTAAGACTGACTCTGTACAGAATAATTAACAGCTCTAGGGAAGGAGGACGAAAGCAGCTATACCCAGTCCCTGAATTCCCAGGCATAACTCATCTCCATTTCTCAGAAGCTGTTATTGTCTGAAAACAGCATACGTACAAAGCTGTACGTGTAAAATATTTAGCATATTTTAAAGGCCTGTATGCATAAACATGCTCATATAGTTAAAATATTTACATATAATTTTATATTAAGGCTTCCTTTCTAGTCTACAAGTAGGTAACTTTTAATTTTTCTCATTCCTTATTATCTTATATAATATATTATATATTATATTATAAATATAATATATTCTAAAGTATATAAATAGGTCTGAGCACAAGAGGGAAGGAAAGGTGCAACATGTTCAAACTAATACCTGTCCAGAAACTGCCATTACAATAATAGGATGAGAGCATTCTCCCCTCAAAACTGCAGTGAATGAAACCTCCTGGATCATGAGCTTCACCTCTTTTTTCCTAAATCTACCACGGACACATACAGGAATATGATCCAAAATAAGAAGATTTTCTTTTTCATTTATACATGTGCATCGATGGCAGTTCCATTTCTTAAAAGTAACAGTTAAATGCAGAATGATGGCCTGGTTTAACACTCCTAGCATCTCCAAAACTCACACCGAAAAACTGAAATGTCTCCTGCACACTTAGAGTGGTCATTCCAGAGGCAATGAAAGCTCATTTCAAAAACTTATCACATACATACATGCCTACGTGAAACTCTTAAGAGGAAAGCAGGACCATTTATATTTACATCTGATTGTAAATCAGATCCTAAGCATAGAAATAAAAATGTAAGATTACAATAGATAAAACAGTTTTCTGTTGCAAAACATGGTTCACGGAAATCAATAGATTTCATTCATAAAAATGTGCCTTCTTCATTAAAACGTGACAGAAATTTTTTAAATTAAACTAAATCATAAAGTAATTTAGGAGATTTAAAACAGAAAGCTCCACATATTCCCTTAGTATACTCATTTGTGATGGTAGAAAAGAATACAACCAGCGTTGAAACCTTATGTACTTTCTAAAACTTGACAGGCAATTTATAGGACTTGGACTAGTTTTAACTTGGAGACATAATGGGAAACTATTTTGAAATCTCGGGGGGTGGGTGAAGGAGATAATCTAACAAACGAAGGGCTGATTACAGCTCTTGGAGATATATATTAAATGTAAAAATGAATCTTCCACTGAGTGCTAAAACCTAATGGTTCTCCAATTCATGCAATTTTTTCTTTTACTAAGTCCAATAAAAAAATGTTCATCTTGCAGACAGTCAAAGCTAGAAAAATAACATTTCCCATCAGCATTAACTCTCCCCTTATCTTTGAGATGTTTACCTAGTCTTGAAGCTGTGACATATGGGAATTTCACACCTAGTGAATGTATTTTCATGTAGCTTGTGGCACAGGAGTGTAATCATTAAAAGAATATACACAAGTAAGAGTAACTGCAACAGCTGGTGACATTTACCAATTAGAATTACAGTTCTTTAAAACACTTCATCCTTCTTTAATGTGTACAGGATAATTATCTTTGAAATTGCTGTGGAAAAAAAAAATTAATTTTCCTTTTAAACAGTGTCTGCCTACAGTAGAAATATGTCTGGGTAAGGAAGTTATCAATACTCCAACAGTATGACTCTCTGTTTTAAAAACTCACCAAAATCATTGCAAGCTAACCTTCTCTGCTCATGGTGGGCAAAAGACACATTAAACATTGAATGAACCAATAGCATATCAAATACTTCATTATCTCTCCATATTGCATGCATTGAATTTATTTGTTTTCTCTAAACATGTGAAAGAAGAAAAGAAAGTTATTATAAGCATCAAAACAGGCTAAATGCTATATATTTCATGCTTTAACTTTTTTTAAAAAATAGGGATTATGTATTAGATGGGAACCTCTGATTACATGATCCTATCACTCCTCTACTATTTTGGATTTGTAAACTTTGGAAAAATCCTAGGCTAGCATAGAATAAAAAAAAAACAATTAAGCAATTGGATGTCCCTTAAAAGACAAACTAATAGAACCTGAGACATATGTTAAGTAACTGTCACGGGGCATTTCATTACTAACATCAGACAGACTTAAGCAACTTGGTCTCCACTTCTATACCCAAAATAAAAAATTCTGCTCCTCTGAATCTCTGGCAGAACATCTGCTGAAGTTAATGGGAGAGAGTTATTTGCAGATCTTTGGGAGAAGAATTTAACTTGCTATATTTATCTGGATAAGTATAAAAAAAGGTATTCTGTCTGAAAACTTCCCCAAGTAAAAAAGTGGTTTTATATGATAGATAAAAAGTTATTGTAGGTTTGTTTTATTCAGAACAGCAGACAAGATGTTTTGCCTATCTGAAAATGAAAGAGAACCAAACAAAGAGATGAATGGAGAAACTGGAAACACAAAGACATCAAATAAAATACCAGGAAATGAAGAGTTGTAAATAGGGTTACTTTGTCGCTGGTTACACAAGTAACTGAATACACTGGCGAGTGAATGAGTTTAAACAAGGGTGTAGGCTTCAGCACATTCTTTTTTAGGGTTAATCACTAGTTAACCTGGCAAGATGAACATGCTGTTTTGGAAAAAAAAAAAAAATCCTTGTTAATTATATACTGCAAGTGCTCTTACTTCCTGCTGCTGCACCTAATCCCACAGGTGCAGGTTGTCTCTTTTACTATTCACTGGTAGGTGGGTCCAGATCGACGGGCACTTTTTCATAGCAACAAATTCAGATAAAGAAGAAACAGCTTAAGTTGCCCCCTTTAAACAGGAAAACACTATCATAGTGTCTATTTAACAAGAAGGCAAATTTTAAAAGACGTTATTCCAGTTTCCAAGATGATGTAGAAGCTGTATTATGATTGACACATGTCCCACTGGCAAAATCTGCCTGAGGCACCTAGTCAAAAGTAATGCTGCATTGCCTTGATTTCCAGGCATTCAAATATTTTGCTCCTGAAAGGTTTGTGGCAAGCTTAATACTGCCATTAATGTTAGGCTTTCCCTACAGGAGAGCTACACCTAAGTTTCTGCACAGCTTTTTGCAATGCAACAGTTTGTCACAAATCTCAGTAAAACCCGTGTCCATTTGTAAATACTTGAGTTATGTTTATTCTCACTTTGGCATTTGTCACAGAACATTTCTTAGCATCAGAGTATGAAACAAACTTGTATTCCTGATATTACCAGGAAAAACTTCTAGTTTTACCTAGTTGCTATGCTGTCAAAGCATTCATTTTTCAAAGATGAGAACAGATGTTAGAGACTAACTATATAATAACAAACTTCATCCCATTTTGTGTTTGCTTTCCTCTCCACTCCCTTCCCCTCCCCTGCATCCTGGAGGGAGATGTTTTTAACTACAGCGTGGATATAACAATGAAATGAAAAGGAGTGATGAGCTGGAGGGGGCTAATGTGAGAAACACAGGAGCTCCTTATTCAGTGTCCACCACCAAATGAAAGAGCACATTGGAAAATTTCACTGCCTGAAATTTCTCCTCTAAATACTGCGAGGTTCATCACTTGGGCTTTGGAATGACAGAATTAAAGTACCATTGAAATATTTTTGGAATAGAAACTACTTGTACTCATGACAAGATACTTTCTCCATTCATTTCTTACAAATTAAAATACATAAGTCAGGCAGGAAGATGCATCATTTGTATAATCAGTCTATTATAAAGGTAACATTTTATTCTCACGTGGTTAAGAAAAATAGTATTTTGCTTAAAGGAAAAAATACAATGCATTTTCCCTGCCTCTAATACATCTCCTTGTAGATGAAAAAGCAACCTTGGCAAAGGCTAAATGTGTGTATTTTGAGAACTGTCATGCAGAACTTAAGCTGTGATTCTGCGAGCATTTATGCAAACACTTTTTCACATATGTGTAGTTTCATTGCATTCACAGGGCAACACAGGCGTGCAAGTGTTTGCACCAGGATCTTGATTCTGTAGTCAAAAGGTCTTCAAAACGCTAGTTACCATGACAAAACCAGGTATTAAAATATGCTTTTTTCCCCAAAATAACGATCTTTCCCACTGATTAGCAGCCATCCCTCTGATCTCCATTTAAGAGGTATCTCAAAAACTCTGCTGACTTAAAACAGATGATGCCGGGCTTTCCCTCTGATTCTGCAATAGCTTGTTTTTATGGATCTGAACACAGAAGGGCCAGTTCCCTGGCTGGGGTATACAGAGGAGGAGGAGGAAGGCAGGAGAAACCTTGAGCATGAGGATAATGGCTGTTTTGTGCTCTTTATTTTTAAACAGAGGTCTCCAAGTAAATCCTGCTTAAAAATGAATGGCACAGTATGGCCACACCTGAATAAACACTGATTTCCCAGAAAAAGTCGTTTGCTTCTTAAAACCAGCTAAATGAGGCCATGCAATACAAGTGTGATATTTGGAAATGGAGGTATCTGGAAGGTCCCAATGTGTATCTGCCTGGTAGGAGGCAGAGTTCCTACTTTGGCCTCTACAGGACCCCATAAGTCAAATGCTGGCACATGTGTGAGGCCCCTTTTCATACCTTTGATCCCCGCATAAAGGCAAGAGCGGAGCGAGAGGGCTGGCATTGTGTGAGCTGTGCACTGCTGTCAGCCCTGGGTCCTTCAAATGGCCTCCTGCACTCCGTATGACAGGTGGCCTACATGAAGTGAGGGAGGATTAGGTTCCTTCTGTGCCCTCTACATGACTGGCATAGATTACTGGCTCCTACAAAGGGATTTAAACATACCTTTCCGAACAAAAAGCAGGACATAAATATGCATGTAACTGGATGCTCAATTTGTATGAGTAATTGCTCTGGTTATATTTGTAAATGAGGCAAATGTGTGTAGAAATGACCAGCTAGAGACACAATTATTTGTGCGCAAAACTGACTTACATGATGAGAAACTGAACACAATGAAATCATCTACATGATTGAGGAATAATAATCATTTGAGATTAACAGTATACACTATTTGCCCTTAATTCTACTGCATTCTTTCCCTATTCTCATTAATTAACTGGCTTTGTGGACAGAACATTAAAAAAAAAGAAAAAAATCAGACAGGTTGTACTTCTACATCTCCTAAGGATTGCTTGGGCTTTAAGAGAAACTAACAAAGAGTTATAGTGGATTTGGGTGAGTTGTTTTTTAAAAAAATGGTAACCTAAATCAGCTCCTGAATTCTCAAACATCAAAACATAGCATTAACAAGAGAACAAATTGCATCCTTGACATACTACTTATATTTGTACTGTCTGTGTTATTTTCCTCCTAACATTTGGTTTCTTTCATGTGCACAGCAGCCACAATTGCCCTCACTTCAGAGCATAGCGTACTGTGACAATTACCAACAAAAAGAGCATAATAGCAACTAGATTTTTTCATTATTATTTTTAGGAAATCATAAGCCTTCATTGTTGTTACTCTTCTTAGTCTGGGTTATTTTCCATTGTTCCTAGTATTTCTGTTGGTGTTTCAATTACCAAAACATATGGACACACAGTGTCCATATAGCCCTATACGCAATGGCTGGGGAAAGCAGTGAGAGCTCCTTGTGACTGCATACGTCCCACTTCATAAAGGGCATTCTGAAAAATGGAGGCTTATGGTGAATGTGTTCTTAAATAGGTTAAAAAAAAAAGATGAAAGTCTTTTTTTGGATAGAGTTATTCATAATTCTCTGGCAAGATTAATGAATGGAAGGGTAGATAGTAACATTTTTACAAACACATCTGCCAAATGAACTGCCAGTCTGTGTCTACATTTCCCACCCTGGCTCTGAGAAGCTGAGGGATGCCTTCTGGTGAATGTGCCTCTTCGTGCCCAACTATTTAATGTCTAAATCCCCTCTCAATATTAATAGAATTAACCTTTTCCTCAGAATGACCAAGAATCATCCAAGAATGGCCTCCTTCCTTTTGAATCCTTTATTATTTCTATTTTTATTTACCTTTTAACTTTTTTATCCCCTTTACCTCTCATCCTCTCTCTAAAACATTCTGCTCAGTACTACCTTAATTTTATTCTAACATCTCTTTTGTCTAGTTAGCTTCTTCTTACTTCACTATAAACCAGCATATTTTTCCCTCTCTGACAAATATTGAGCCTGGTAATCAAAGATCAAAAACTGTTGAATTCACACACTCAAAAAAACCCCAAAGGCCTTTTGCTCCCCCCCCCCCCCCCTTCTCCCCCATATCCACCAAGTGATCAACTTTGTCTCAGGGACCCCAAGGACAGCACTAAGGTGACCCAGTGAGATCCTCAAATGGAGGTGGGGCACAGGTAGAATGCAGTCATCTAACCAAGCGCCATTTTGCACATATTTGCAACTATATCAAAAGAAAGGGCCTACTGTGGTCACCTTTAAGTCAATTCCATATATGCAGCTATATGGTGAGGAGGGACAAGAAGAAATTTTAAACCATATCAGTTCAAAATACAGCCACACGAGGCATTTAATTAGCTTCAGTGCAGGCTTGCTAGGTTACCATCACACGACCAAGAGCTCAGCGTAAATTCCTCACCCTGTGCTGCTCCCCTCTCCACTTCTCACTTCAGTTGTGAGCCAGGAGATGACCTTGTAACGTGAAGACTTACAGCCTCCTTTTGCAGGTGGAATTTGTAATTTCCACAAGTGGTGATTTTAGACCCTATTCAGACTGGACACTCGCTGTCAGTTGTGGCAGTAACAGCTCTTCTTGGCCTCAACTGCATCTTCACAAAAAGGGGAAGAATGTGAAGAAGCAAAACCAAACCCCAGCCTACCAAACTCCTTCAACCCAGGAAAAACGTCCTCCAGAATTTGGAAAATGTTTGCTTGGTCAGATCCACAGCCTCCCTGAAGTACAGTTTACACCTGTAGCTTACAACTGTACTACCTTAGTCCAGTTCACATCCTCGGCTGTGGGAAAGGTGTGTGGGATAGCTGAAAAGCAAACGGGCTGTAAAAACGCAAGGATACGGATAGCCTGTCTATAATCTGGTCATCTCTTCAGGCCAAGCAACGCCATTCAGTGAATGTGAGAAAGACAACGGGGCTCCAGCAACCAACTCCCTGCTCTGCCTTCCCCTCTCTCCGGAGCAGTGCATCCCTGTGTGGCCTAACTCACAACGTTCCCCTGAGCTTGTGGCAAAGGTATTTTTCGGTCTCATCTTTATCGTTAACTTCAACGCCAGCATATCCAGGCCAATGGTAAAAGACTTTGATGTCTCCTCCTCACAGATATTCTATGTAATTTGGAGAATTTTTCATGTTACCTGAAAGAAGTCAATACATTTCTAGTTTGTTCAGTATTTTTTTCTTTAGGCTTTTAAGTGCCTCACTAAGGACCTTTTGTGGCAGCTCCACAGCACAATATATTAACAAGAGCTATTCTACATTAACTGGATTTGATATGAGGTCATTCCTTTGAATGCAAGATTGGGCCTACTTTTTTTTCTTTTTTATGAAACACGAGAGCATTTATACAATTCAACAAAAAGTCCACACATAACCAAATAAGGAAAAAATTCTGAAAACATAATCTGAACAGAAATGTTACAATTTGCTATCTTATGAATAAAGCAAACATAAAGATAGCAAAATAACAAATTCCAGAAATAGAGATTTTTCTTTTTATTTAGTATGCATGGATTTAAAAAAAAAAATAATTTAAGCTTGCAAATATTATATTTTTAAGTATAGAACTGCTGAACAGATTTCTGACCACCATACAGTCTAGCATGTCTGGTGTTCTATATTTGTAATTTTATTTCTTGTAAGGTCATTAATATAATAATTTTAGTCATTTTTTGCTATGCTTGGAAAATAAGATTGCTTTAGAATGACATTAAAAAGGGATGAGAACACAGACTTGTGAGAGAACAAAGGATAATTATTGACAGAGAAAATGACAATATTTGATAACTTCTTGCTTTTTAAAGAAAATATATTCTACTATGATACTCTAATAAAAAGATTCTAATAGCTGAATTTTGCTTTTATGTCTAAAGAGCTCCAACAGCTACCCTTCTTAGTTTTTACTTATACCACACAAACATTGCATAAGCAATGGTAAATCAAATAGAGATTTAGCAAGCAAGGGATTAAATAAGCAAGACTGGGTCCTGAACTAAGAACTCGATAAATAATGGATATTCAAGTATGACACTTTTACTTGTTGCTTATCCTGTACATTTGAACAATTTAGCCAAATGATGGGAAGACCTCTACAAAAGAGTATCTAAGTTACAATCCTCACTCTTCCACAACTGAAAAAGTGCATTGAGAATAACCTTTCTAAGCTTTGCTTTGAGACTTACTCGTTGCTTGAGGGAAATGAAATGCCCTCTGAGGGTTGTAGTGGCTGTTTAAATACTCTGTGTAAAGCTATAATGAATCTCTGTAGGAAAGCAAAATGTCAACAATAAAAAGTGTGAGCTAACAAAACCCCTATTTTTTGAATTATTATGAACACTAGAAAAAGCGAATTAAAAGGGTTGTACTTACGGGAACATCAACATATTTTGCAGCTGCTTTCACCTTTAGAAAATTAAAAATAAAACAGTAAGTTCTTATTACTACAGATTGTGCAGAATTTCATAATGATGCACAGAAAGAAGAAGAACAGAACCATTGTGAATTCAAACACTCACAGTGAATGAAACTAATGATGAGAAGAAAGTGCCTTCATCATATCTTGACAATTTAGACAGCACACCTTCTAACACCGAAACAACCTGGAGGAAAAGCGCAGAGAAAAATCTAAATACACAATATGAAAAGTAAGTATTTTGTATGACAATGTGAGTTTTTCTACCTCAGATTTTTATTGTTCATCAGGGCAATGCAAACCGTAAATTTGATCCCTTTCTCCATTTCACAAAGTGCTGAGATCAAGGACAACATTCTTTTCTCAGCTTCACCTACCAATCGAACTGATGGAAATCATTGTTGAACCACTGCAGAAATAGAAACCCAATGCAAAAAATTCTCCTGATGTGGGCCTGCTACCCAACACTCCTTTGCTGCCTCTAGAACGTGTGGTTAAATATAGGAGTGTGTGTACCCAGCATGTGTTTTGGGTAGAAAACACACATTATTTTCTAAGACCACAGTTTCTAAGATCACAGCTTCAAAGATGGTGGAGCACAATTGTTAAAGGTGGTGATCTTGATATCATGTTCCTCTTATCTTTGGTATTGAATAGAAACCCAGCTCTGATTTCACCCATCAGTGTAATAGCACTAGAGTTTTTGGTCAGCTCATCTTCAGCAATGGTATGTGCTGTTGAACTGCTACTACATGGCCAAGAAGGGGAAAGAAAATGTAGGACCCAAATCTCTGGTATGGTGTGGTTCCTCTCCCCCATACTTTCACCTGCGATTCTCTGAGTAGTGTGACTCCTCAGCAAGTGGCATGAATAGGTGTTTTTGCTAAAATTTATTTCTGACAAAAAAAAATCTTATTAATTGCATTAATTATAGCCTTAATGTTTAAACTCCCCCAAATTAGCCTTAAAGCAAACAAATCCCCTTCTCATGTTCCTGAGATGTTACGTTGCTCAAGTAATTCATGGTGTATAACATATCTGTCAGCCGTTGTATTCGTGCGCATTTATTTTACACATATGAATTGCTTTCCAGTTAATATAAAGATTGTTTTAAAAGTCATCCCTTGCTCCCAACACAGTCATTCCCACAACCATGAGTATCATTTTATGAGTGTGAGGACAGAACAAAATTCCATCTGGCATGCTGTTAATGGGCACTGTAACAGTGTCACAACAGTGTCACCTCCAGAGGAACTGAGATCATCACTTGACAATAAGACCTGCTCTTAACAGTTCAAGGAGCAGGAGCAAGTGCAAACTTACATTTGTCATTTATCAATCTAACCTGTCATATTTACAGTGATTAATTAAGACACCAGTACGTAGGTGCCGATAAAGGAATAAACCCACATCATGAGAGAGAGTAGCAGTTGTTTCTGCACCCCATGCACAGTATAATTACAGTCCCTTTATCAGCTTTCTGCTTTGCCGTTGCATGCCTGTGAGAAGCTGCCATTCATACTTTAACTCATTTTGTCTGACTGGCAAGGATTCTTTCTGCAGAAGGGTGTTCAATCTTATTGTGCAAAGATCCGCTATGGAAGGGGCTGATCTCACAAACAACATGGTGTCCACAGTGCCAACAAATTGTTCCAATACAAGTGGGACACAAAAGAACAGAGAGCAAAACATTGCAGTGTCAAGGATGTCCATTTAAACAAAAGGCTTAGTTATGAAGGTGGAAACTTGTTTTCTGAGATCTCAGTGTACAGACATGTGAAGCTCTAAGAGCATTTCTGCGTATACCTCACATTCTCTGAACTGGTTACCCTGAGACACACTGTGCTTTGTTTCACTGTTTTGTGCTATTCCTGTGATTTGTTAAATGCTTTAGATTGGGAAGTCTTGCATACAAAATGCATAGGATAGTCTTTACCAAGTAAAGTCTCACTGAAGTGAAAGCACTCTTTGCATTTTCATAGATGACTTGCAGCTAAAAGCAATTATTGAAACACATATTCCACTAGAACACAAAGCAAATAATACAGAGGCAAAGGCTAGAAAATAATGAAAATATATTGGATGAAAAAAATGGATACTATGCACATTGATGTGCATTTTTCCTGGCCAAAACCAAGAGTGAAACATCAGCCTTCCTCTGGACCCTCAGATGCTTTCTGCCTTGAAACAGAAGCAATCAGGATGTCACTGGCATTTCACATCTCAAGTGAGGAGAGACTGGTTAAGCTTCTAATGATCAGCCAGTGACACAGAATATTTGCTTCCTGTTCTGAGATTTCAACCTCTGGTAACAGTGGTAACTAGTAATGCAAATCCCTCTATATTGATGGCAGTTGTCTCTAGAATTTCTTGTACATACATTCAGGAGGAATACGACTATTTTCTTCCTTCTTCTATAATCTCAGATATTAAAAAAATTAATGAAAAGGTTTAACTTTTAATAGCATGATTTGCTCTGATTAAATCCCCCTTTCTTCCTCTTCCTCTTCAATAACACTAAACCCATAAACTAACAGGTCAGTTCAGAGTGATGACAGGCAGCATGTAAAACTCAAAACTGTTAAGTTGAACCATTTGTTGTTACGTTTACATCAACATTTCACTTTAGAGAAAAAATGTGTGTGGTTTTTACACATTTATCAGTAAAAGTGGACACATTTTGCTTAAACTTCTACAACGATTCTACAAAAACCTTCCTCTTCAACTCCTGTGCAAGCATGGTGGGTGTCAATCCGAAAGGGGATTCCTGCTCCCCCCACCCCGTGCCAGCAAGCTGTAACAAGTGAAAATGAAGGCGTGATGAAAATAGGACCGCAGTGTTATTTTCTTCCCACTAACTCAAATTGTAAATGTACAGCTTGTTTCTTCTACTTTGAAAATCAGGTATTTCTGGGTAGTTTGCAATGTGTAGATAACAAAATGTCTTATAAAATCTTTCTGTTATGTCATTATTTGCTGAGTCCTTCAAACTATTAGGGACTGAAAGCTTTTCTTTTATATCAAGCACTTAAGACTTTTGCTGGAGTAGACATGTTACAGTAACATAAGACCGTGTTTAAGTTTTCTTCACTTGTTCTCCAAGTACCTATATCATGTCAAAACATATTTTCTTTTTAAATATAAAAAAACTACAAAGTCAATTTCAAGAAATAGCAACTTATATTTTTAAATTAAATGGTTTGCGGAGCAAAATCTCATTAAAAAGTTATACTGATACTCTGGATGTTGTCCATCTTTTTGTCCAAACAAAATTTAAATACTACTTAGTGATAGGAAGAAAGTTTTCATGTGAAAAATTAAACAAAAAATAAAACATGCTATTACTTAAGATAATATTGACATAATCAAGTCCTATCAGTTCTATTAGCTGCTAGCAGTTCTATAACAGAGACACAGAAGAGGAACTTATCCAGTCAGCAAGTTGCACAGAAATTGTTTACCTAGTGGGTTATTAAATTTAGTTTTGTAAATTCAATATTATTTGGATGACTATTATTTAGAAATCATGTTGCTGCCCCCCCCTCCATTGTTTACAGAAAAACTGTGATATTTAAAGACATTTCAGAAGTTCAATAATTAGAGATGTATTTTTCTGCTTTATTATAAATTAAAATCTAAATTGTTTTACCTTTGAAACAAGAAGTGAAATAATTTCTTTAACAGTTTCTTCAATCAAGTCATCTATTTTTGAATGGTATTGTTGCTGTATTTGAAAAGATAAAGAAGCATTAGCATGTATATGAACACACACTTTTGTCATAAGTCATAAATGGTACAAAGCTGATAACCCTGCCAGATCAGATTTACTTAAAATTATCATTTTGAACATCAGAAGAACAAACACTTGAAAACGATCCACCCAGTCAACACTTTCTTACATTCTGTGTTGAAAATTTTCCCATGTACACTGTTGAGTTAAGCAGCTAATGGGGTTATTATTTAGATGAATTGAGTTCTTATTCTTATTCAGGCGAAGGAATGTGAAGGATACTTTTTGTCTTCTCCTATATAATTAAGGTGGCCATGTATTTTTTTTCTAAAGGGTTGGTTTAGCTGGAGAAGCAAAAAGACTAGAATAAGATTTAATTAATACAGCATTTCATGTCTGACAACTCTCATTCATAAGTTATTTTAAATGTCCTCTAGAAATAAAATGAGCTCCAATTGTTCATCCTAAAAGAGCCTTTCTGTTAGCACAGTGAGCTGCCGTTTATACAAATCTTACAATATGCTCAAGCAAGGGCAAAATTAAAATTTCATCAACAAAGCAGAATAGATGGTAACAAATTAATAGGCCATAAAAGGCGTAATAAAGCAGACTTCATTCTCCATAGCCTTTTTCTTTTGCTTTTTCATAAAGAAGATGCCTTTAAGTAAATGCTTTTAAAATAAATCTGAAAGACTTTTTAGATAATACTACAGAGTTCCCTCCTGAAATTAACAGGAACTAGGGATCCCATTCTGTCAAGGAGGCACATCAATTTAAACAGTAATTCTTCCTTTAGAAACATTTATCTGACAGCAAAGATTGTCCCCAATAGCCACTTCACAGAAAATGTGACTTGTAAAGACTAACCCTATCTTCATAGTTCAAGGCTACTTGGAACAGCTAACAGCATAATGCTCGGAGTAAAAGTACTGAGGTCAGTATAAACATTAGCCTAACTTAGCAGCTGCCAGCTGAATAGTTTTCAGAGTTGTAAGTTTTTAAAGGCTGTTTTTCATCTGTCTCAGAGTTACCATACAACCCAAAACATTAAATCTGATCTGCTTAATATATTTAGGAATGATTTTCTAAACAGTGCACCTACCGAACTTGCATTTAAATTAAGAGAGAATAAAACTATGAGATGTGTTTGCCCACACATATATATCTGTTCCAGGTACCAACACCAAGTGTGTAAATTTTCGGTTTTCTTTTAAAGTTTAAAAACACTTGGAAAATGGGAATACACGTCTCAGACAAACATCAGGAGACATCTCAGAAGAGTGAAATAATGTATTAGAAATACGTCAAAGAACTTTCCATAGTTCCAGATATATTTTATTCTAATCATATTAATGTCTTGACCAATATAATATTCTCTTGATCTGCTAAGGATTTAAATCACCCCAAACTGTCTGCCCTCTGTTGCTTACACTTGGTTTCTTACTCTCTGAAAACAATAAATAATTACATTCCCATAGATGCATGTCAAAACTATACATATTCCTATGATCACAGTTGTCCTTCCCATAAAGTGTCTGCAACTTTACCTCCACATTAAATCAATGGATCTATGTATAGTTCCTATATTTTTTTCTTTTTTCTTTTTTTTTTTTTATCACCACAATGCAAATCCAATTTTGTAGGAATGGAATATAATCAGTAAGTAACTTCACTGTGTGAAAAACAAGTATTAAATCAAATTATTCAAAAATCACAACAAGCTTCCAAAATAATGACATTTATCTAAAATAATTTTTTTTAAACTTGAATTTAATTTCTTTTTTTTCAAGATGTATTTTGTAACCTATGAGACCATACTTTTTTTTAACCCACTCCTCCCCAGTGCCAACTTCCACCAAAACAGCCACCCCCGAGAAAACAAAACTTCAGATCCTTGTGAAAGAGTATTTGACTCTAGGAGACAGGCTTTAGGAAGATGGCAAATATTGTGGAATTAATGATAAAATCGTATGAGCTGACAAGGTTGTATGCAGAACCCTGAAATCAGCACTTGTAGGACTCCAGCTTTTCTACTTCTGCCAAGCTTGCTTGGTGAGAGCAGACAAATCCTCACTCCTTTTCCAAACACGGTTATGGCTAGTTGTGCCTTTACATTCCTCTGCTGGCTGAGGTGATCACAGTCCACATGGAGTCTGAATCTAGACAAGTCACCTCCCACAGCTAAATTATTTGAATACACATTGTGGAGTCTTTCAGCATCATCCCAAAGCCCCTGAAGAGGGCTCTGCCTTTCCAGCTGCCCTAGAGTAACTCCCAGTAAAATATGAAACACAGCTGCAGCTGTAGGAGCTACATGGGAGAAAACTATGCTTAGTGGCAAAGTGTGTCAGGAGATGTAACCAAACAGGACTGTCTTTTGAGGACAATCTGGCTGGTCTTCCAAACATGGCCCTCTGCTCCTGCTAGCATTTGGAAGGAGACAAAGTATTTTAGTGCCTTTTGACACTTGTGCTTTTGGGGAACAGAGGAGTTTGTTCCTAAATCCTGTGGTGAGGTGAGAACTGTAACTTGCTCAATTCTACAATATATTCAATTTTCTTGTCTATTCTACCTCACTGTGACCCAATATTGGAGGTGGCTTTTTTCTGGGCTACTTGGGTATTTTGGTTTTAACTACCTGGGTATTTTGGTTTTGGTTTTGTTTAAAAGATTTTCAAGCTAGCGTTCCTCTATTTGTTTTAAGGTTGAATGGCTGTGAAAATAAATTGCACATGATCATCTTAATGGAAACTGCTACTGCCAACATGTAACATTACAATATTACATACATGTTAAATTGTCCCTGCACTTTCACTATCAAATCGGCTATAATCCTCTACTACTTATGCAGTTAAATGAGTCTCCTCCTTGAATTGTATGAACCAAAATAGCTTCAGAAACAACGTTCATCAAATTAAAGCCCACTTTCCCCTAAATTTTTCCACAGATATACATAGCACTGGCTGTGGCACATTCCACTGAAATGGCACATCACTCATTTTTCCCCAGATTGAAAAATATGCCTCTCTTCTTTTATAAGCATGATAGGGTACTGGGAGGCTGGAATTCTGAAACAGCTCCAATAGCTTCTATATATGCTCCGCTACGAAGCACTCAACAGTATAGACCAATGGCATTTACTCAGTTCATGCTACCCAGTTACACAAAACAACAAATAAGCTGTGACTCAGATCTAAGGTCCTGCTTGGATCTAATGATTTGTCAACCTAAGTGGCCCTAGGAATATTTTCTATTTGATTCTTGCCTCCAGCAATATTTCCTGTGTATTCTTACATATCATACTCAAAAAGGTGAATATTGCCAGAAAACTGCAGCATCTAGATCATAAAGTTATAAGTTAATAGGTTTTAAACTATTTATCACAAATAACAAAGGCAAAAAAATCTCTGGATTGAATGTTGTGTGACAGAAAAGGTTTCCCTTACTGTTGATATTCATTTGACTTGGGATCCATGGACTGTAAAGGAGTAGCACGTGTTGGCTTCTGGTTCAGGAAAGAAGGAAGTGGGATACTGCTCACCATACAACTGCCCAAGATTACAGTCACTGAAACTAAGAAGCTGAGCAGGCAACTGTTTGAGAAATAGCAGCAACTGGCATGTTACTTAGCTGTCTTGCTGTACCCTTCCCCTGTACTCCATGAATTGCCATTCTGGTTGTCCATGAAGCAGGCTGCAGGCACAGTTAGTCTGAGATAAGGCGATTCTCCCCTGGATCTGCTTCTCAAACCCTCCTAAGGCAACTGCCAACCAATGCTGAAGGCATCCAGCCAGCTGAGCTCTCTTTAAATACAATGTAATGATCATCTGTATAGCCAAATTATGCTGTGCTTCTCTTAGGCTTTAAGATGATAACCAGAAGGCAAGGAGGGGAGCCCTCCTGAATGGCAGACTTAGCCACTCTGTGAGAGTGGACTTAACTGGAAGACAATTGGAAGAATGGTGGGCAGTCCATGAAGTAATGTAGGAAAACCAGGGGACTCAATCAAATTTAAACTCTAAACTCAAGGTGCTGATTGCTAACCATGACCAGACAACATGATCTACCTGACAACACAGGGTGAAAACTTCTGCATCTGACTCTACTTGAACAAGATATACAACTGCTCCATATAGGGAATGAAAAGAGCATGCTGTATTCAAGGAAATGTTTGAGTCTAAACATCTAATTAAATAACACCTTCCATCACTTGCAGAATAAGTTCTAGAAACTGTCAGATAGATATTCAGTGCTGAATTTTAGGTGAATGAACAGCCCTTTTAAAAAATTTTAACTCAGGAGTCCTTATGGAATGCTTTTCTTGACTGGCATAAAGGACCATGTTTGAGACTAAGATGAAGATGAAAGAGGACAAGGGAAAGAAAAGTAATACGGAAAATGTTTCAAGACCAAGTGGCTAAGTAGGAGTAATTGGAAATGCCAGAGCTTCTATAGAGGAGTCAGAGATGCAACTGTTTATGAGGTGCTCTCCTGCCTGCTTTGACAGATGGGCAGATTCCAGAAGTATCTCACCCAACAAATCTTGAAGCATTTCAAACAACTATGATACCAGCTACAAGCAACTGAAAAGCCAATTTTTTCTTAATCTTCCAAAAAAGCCTTGGGAATGGAAGAAACTGATAGACAATAATTCAAAGTTTATGAGAAAGAAGGAAGTTTCCGCATTATTTGATAATTTCTGATACGTGAAGAATTTGAGATTCCTTTGGTTTGTTAGATGAAATGGCATCAAGATTAATCTGGGGACTTTGAAAGAAGTATGTATTTCATCACAGGTATGCTAAATTATCAAACTCTTGCACTGAGAAGAACTACTGGAAGCATTTGGGGTCATGGTCAGACCTACTAGGGAACAAGGGTTGTATTTCTGTTTCGGTGTTGTGATGAGTATATGATGGGGCTTGAAAATCTAAAGAATGGGAAGATTTCAGAAGATGATCTGGTGAGGGTCTACAGTCCAAAACGTAACTGCAAATGCTGAACTTTGGCTCTGAGGGGACTGGCTGACGATGCAGGAGGCATTGTCCAGAGCAAGTGAGAGGAATGGCATGGCTGTGGAGAATGAGGCTATACCATCTGTCTGCAGGTCTTCATGGAGGTACTGGTATTGTCTGTCCCCAAAGAAGGGTGTGCATGTGTGTATTTGCAGGCTACTGCTTGGACAGCAAGTAAAAGATGAAATGGAAGCATCAGCCTGAGACAAAAAGTTGCTAGTTGTGGTTTACTTCTGATGAGCCTGAAACAAGTTGTTTGCTGCTCTTTTGCTTCACTGAGAGCTGAAAGAGTCCAAAACTTTGTGACCCAGTAACACAGGACACTTGGTCTGAAAAGCAGAAGAGTGAAGAATTTATCTGGAACCACCTTAAGAGGATGAAAAAGGAAAGAAGAACTGAGAAGCTGATGATCAGTCTGTAGCAAGGTCAGGCTGTAAAGGAATTCTGAGGGCTAGGCTAACAAATTAACAAGAAAAGCAATATTATAATTTAAAATAAAAAGTGGCTGTTAATAACCAAAGAAAAAATGTAGGTTAAAAAACAATGGAAAAACACTTACCCATTGACTAGCAAACTGGTTCATGTCATGGAAAACCAAAAGGAAAAATAAAGATGACAGGGTAGAACAGGAAAATGATGAATGTCTCATTGAATTGGGGGAAAAAAAAAGACAATTACATTGAATACGCCAACTTAAAAAAGAGGAGTCAATAAAATGAAGAGCACAGTACAGAAATACAAAAAACAACAGAAACAGTATGACCAAACAATGTAAACATGAAACCACCCAAAGCAGACGTACTTTTTTGTTGCCAAATTCTGACAAATGTTTTTACCCTCTCTCCAAAACCAAATCAAACAAAATTAAATTGCTAATGCATGGGCACAGCAAGAACAGTTTTAATTTTATGCTGGTAATCTCACCAGTCTACGTAGTATGCCCTTTTCACTTCACAGATTATTCCTGCTGAGAGTGACAACGTGGGAAGAACAGTAGTCGGTGAAGTCTAAATATCCTTCAAAAGCAAATCAGCACTCCATTGTGGAGTATCTACAGTCCTGGCAGCAGACTACTGCCAAAACAGTCCCTCTCCTTGGAGACTAAATAAAAAATCCCATTAAATTATCTGATTATTTCTTTCCTCTATTTTCAGCATGTATACAGGCATGAATGCTGGGTATATGAGCCATTTAAAAACAAACCTTACTTGTTTAAAACCTGGCTGCAAAGGACAATGTTTTGGCTCTATTTTACTATTACAAAAGAGTCCTGAAGTGGACTGTTTCTCTGCTACAACCCAAGAGAAATTCCTGGAGGGGCTGTGAGTCAAGAAATCCTCTGAATGTTCAACAGACTCACAGGTCAAAGCAAATAAATTACAGAAGCACTCCGTGTCTTCTCTGGTGGAAGATGAGGGGTTGTGTCTTGCATGATGCTTCTAGGGAGCAGTCTACGCATGCTTCTGTACAAACAGAGCTATGTGACACGTTTCAGCTAGTTTGAAATTAATCTACTAAGGACTGTCTGCAGTGTGAGATGTTTCAGATTAACCAAACGTAGGAACTAAACATACAAAATTCCACTTACCTCTTGCCCTCCATCCAGTATGCAGAGTTTAGCCGTCTGTTTTTTGGCATCAACTAACACATTAAACATTGTACACAGAGAAGAAGGGATACGCAAGTCTGTTGATTTGTTTGTCTTTTGCAGCTTGAGTTCAAATGCAATTCTTGTTCTGTTTATTAAAACATAATTCATAATATGAGTCTCTGATAATTCTGAACAACCTGTGTACAAATGTATAAACCTTACTAAACATGTTGGCTTAATGTACATGCACGTGAGAACATCTTAGAAATAAAATTCTGTAAGTGCAGAGTATATACCCATTCAATAAACAATTGCACTGATGGTAATCTGAAGGTTCTGCACTACTTCAGCTAATTCAGTTGAATAATAAAAGTATTATCTTCTTGCCTACTAGATAAATATATGCTTCCTTGTATGATGACTAAGAACAATTTAAAGCAATGAAAATACCCCACATTTTCCAGCACTTCTATGTTAAAATACAGTTTATCATACCAAATACTTGCTTCTAAGAAATATAATTAAAAAATCCCCTTCTGGCTTTAACAGAAAAAAGAATTTTATTGAAGGAGTTTATTATTAAGCAATTATTAATATTTATATTGAAAAGTAAGATGTATCAGGAGGTACATAATATAAAAAAACTTTTCTTCTCACACCAGTGTAAATAAGGAGCAATGTCACTGAAATAAATTATAATAGTTCAGTATACATAAATATAAAAGTAATGTTTTATTTCCACCCTTATTTTTAAATGTGGGTACCAGAAACTGACACAATATTGTAACAAGACGGGAACAGAAGCATCCTATTTCCCTTTGAAAAAGTCTTATGGATCATATTAGTATCACAATAAGAGTTGTAATAGAATAGTTCCATCATTCTTTTCAGACTTGCTGCTGTCTAATACAATTCATCCTATGGATATAATTTACTTTCTTTGTTACCTGACTTACAGTATCTGACCACACTAAAACATACTTAGTGTATTAACACTAGTATGTTATGTATTAACTCTAAAATATTAATACATTTTATGTATTGACACGAGGGTCATTCTGTAATATTAATGAAACCTTCATTTATTGCCACCAGAACCTTCTTATTCTCTACAAAAGCAAGCTGCAAAGATGTCAGGATTGGTATCACAGACCAAAACCTGAGACATAAGGAATTCTTTTTGTAATGCCTCTGTGTTAATAATTCTGTTCTCAGCTGCTGGTTGTGATCCTGGCAGTGAGTCATTTTTAACCTATTTTGTGTGTGCCATTAAAATCCACACAGTCAAATCCATATGGTGCAAAGTTTTAGATAATGACAACAAGTGGCATTAGATTTATTGCCTAGGAGAAATCCAAGTATTTATATTAACTCAATTGCCCTTCCCACATTAATATGTAATCATCTTTAAAAAAGACATGACGAATTTGAGAAGATTCATTTTTCAATACATTATTTTAACTAGTACTAATTATATACATCTTTGTGTTTTAGTCCTATTGACGAGTCCCAGTGTAAAGATTTTTTTCATTTTTTTCTGGGCTCAAAGTCAATATAATCAATATATTACTGCACCTCAATGCTACTCCTTTTATGGTTTTTAAGACACTGATAATCTTCCAGTCCTTTGAGATTTCACCATTTTTCTAAGATTTGTTAGATATTTGTAGTTGACTGAGCTTCTACAACAAATTCTTTAGAACAGATGGATGTAAACTTACATGACTTCAATTTTAGTAGATATTGTCTCGTATCTTCCTTTGCTACAGAGCTTAAACTTTTATTCCATTCACTATATCATCCCCCTTCAAAAATCAAATTGAAATGTTTGTGAAATGCTTCTGCCTTTTTTACCACGATTTCATCACTGTAGCTCTAGCAATAGGCTCATATACTAAGCCTGAAGTTCTTCTTGTTCCTACTATGTTTAACAGAAAATAGTAAAATACTATGTTATCAGATCTAACCTTACCAGATGTTAAAGGTTCTCTGTTTCTTTAGCCTTCCTTTTCAATGTTGTATATTTTCTGATTGACACTATTAAATTGTTTATAAACTTTCTATATGTTTTCCCCATTCTTCTATTTAATTTTTTAAAAATTAGTATTTTTCTGTGTCAAGAGTAAGCTTTATCTGTATGTGGGATCATGGCTTCTGAAGCACCTAATAGGAGATCCCTGTAAATTTTCTGGACATACAGATATTTCTTCTAAACTCAATGATATGTACTGAAAGCTATGGCAGAGATCTTTTTAGATCACCTATGCTTAATTTAAAATATACCCATAATTATAAAACTTAGTTTCAGTTGGATGACTTACAGATAGCCTTCTTTTGTTTATTGTATAGATGCAGAAATGCTGTATACTCTTTAGTTTGTAATATATTCCTTAGAGGCAGTACTCTAAAATAATGACAAATTAAGTAGTATTACTAACTGAACATAAAGAATAATATAGTAATGGAGAAGGGAAATGTACAAAAAGAAAAAGGATTTCTTCTAGCAGAATTCTGAGATTTGTCAATATTTTCCACAAACTTGGAATAGAAAAGAGATTTGTTTTATTCACTTCCCAGGGTCTATTCACAACGTATGTAGAAATTCTCCTTGGTATTTCCCAGATGTTGCTAAATTGCTGACTGCCAGATGCTGGGAAATACACACAAGTCATGATCTCTTTACAGTTTCCCTGATTCCCATGACAGGATTTTGGTAGAGATGTACCTCTGAGAGCCAGTATGGCTGTTTCTATGTTAATTTTCAAATCTCTCCCAATTTTTGATTGATCATTTCAACTGTACCTTTTAACGCAGGCTTCTATCATGTCAGTGGCCATGAGTTTAAGTCTCTGCTCTAAATGGTGGGCAAATTCTGGTTCTGGCCAGTGAAGATCAAAAACAAACATCTGCAGAGCATCCAGTTTCCAGAAAAGATCTTCTGATGTAGCTGAGCCATTGCTATAAGAAACAAAACAAAACACAGTCCCCAAGAAACAGAAGATAAATGTATGGATGTCTATCCCAGTTGCCACAGAATTATCTAAGGTAATAAGATCTCCTTATCACACCATCTTCCTCCTTCACTTCACTGTACCTCATAGCACAGTTGCTCTTATTCCAAGAATGTGAAAATGGTCATGGAAAATTTAAAATAGTTCCCATTAGGGTGAAAAAGTAAAGTTTTCTCATGTTAGCTGAGAAATATGACAGACTAGGGAGGTAGATGGGATGATGGGGAACATGGAAAATGAAGTAGCTCAGATTTCAGATCAAGACAGGAAAAATAAAGGGTAGAGGAGTTATTAATTAGTAAGGACCTTTTCAAAACAGTGAAGACTTTGCACATGTTTTCTTGCCTTCGTAACCCTGGTAGATAAGCCTACTAAAGAAATGAGGATGCTAGTAGTAATATTGTAAAAGAGATACCCAGACAAATAGTCCCTTGATAAATGCTCATTAATTCTAACTGAGAGAATAACATCAGATCCTGGTGGAAAAAAGAGAACAGAAACTATTTAAAGAAATTTATGCACAAACAAAACAGGGGATTAATATGGCTCTATGTCATCTCAGACTGTTCATGTAGTTTTAAAGCTCTTCTTTCACCCTGAACCAATTGCTAAATTTAAAAACATTTGCTTGTGATAAGATACAACAATTTAAGGCTAATCTTAGCAGTAAGTACAGTTACACTTCCGCTGTCATCGTGGATTAATTACATTTTCATGATGTGTTGTATTGCAATGCCTGGGTTATTGTTTAAGGACAGTTATACTATGCAGCATGGTATTCCAGGATGTTAGTGACACAAGCAACCAAAACTCAGCTTCACAGTCCCAGTTCATATCCAAATAGTTTAAATAAGTCACTATTGCCATTTTCTTTCTTCTGCCTCATGACAAAAGAACATAATTATCGAAGTGTTAAGGGATCCCAGCTCTCATGAAAGGAGTCAGTGAGTGCTGAGTGTGCTCAGAACAGAGCAGGGTCAGATTAAGAAACAAACAAAAAAAATAGAAAGGACTTCTAATATCTGACCACCTAATGCACCCCTCAGACTGTAGCACCAACACCAGTTCACACCAGGTTAGCCGAGACAGAGGGCAGTGAAGTGAAGCAAAGCCCAGCACGTGCTCAGGGCTCTGCAGAGGCAGCAGGGATGCAGCAGGAGCGCTGCTTCAGTCTCACAGCACCCCGACATTTCCAGACCCACCCAACTGCCCCCTTGCCCTTCTGCCTTGGTGCTACCACGACTTCAGAGCCATCGCTGGCTTCTGCAGTGCCGTCTCTGTGCCAAAAGGGGCTGCCGGGCCAGGCGAGGGGGCAGCCGGCAAGGGCTGGGCAGTGGGTGACAAGCTGGGAGCAGTGGAGCCTGCCTAAGGAAAAGGCTGGCTCTGAGTGACCAACCCTGACCTTGGCTTTGGTTTGAAATGGCCCACGCTTTGATGTCTTCACTATGCATAGAAGGATATCCCACAGTTTCAGACAGGCCTTTTTGATATCATGCATATTTTCCCCACTTATTTTAAACAGTAATTGTTAATTTTACACTGTATTGTGCTCCTGAAAGAAAACAGCAGAAACAGGAAAAAGGCCCATGGGACTGCTAAGATTACAACTTGCATAGGGACGTTACCTGTTAAGGTTGGACCTGAATAGGGAGCACTTTTATACAGTGCTAAGTTTAATTAAGAAATAGAAATAACAAACCACCAACACTCCTTAGAAAGTTCATAATCCTGTTGGATTGTTTCTTAAGTTATATGATAATCTAATATTGAAGATTTCATTACATCTCCTGTGTATGCTGGCAGTGAATGAAGTTGTAGATGCTACGTTATACACAGCATTTGATTCAAAAGTGACCTAATCAATTTTTGAGATGACTGGGGTAAAAGGAGACGACAAATTATACAGGGACAGAAATGGGGACAATCTCAGTATATATATTACAGTTGATAAGAACACATATTTTCTAGAAAACAAAACATACTTTCTCAAGAAACAGAACTACCATTTTTCATCATCAGATCATACAATTTAACCATATTTTATTCTTCCATAGTTTTTTCTTTTTTGCCTAGTGGAATTCCAAATGAAATTCTTTAGGACTCAGGAGGACTAATGTGCTCTCAATAACATCGATGTATTCTTATGCACGTTCACTCCCTGGTAGCCACTTAATTTGGTTGCATTATACTACCAAATAAAGTTTCACAATTATAATAAATGTAATGATAGACACAGGTTCATGAAACACTAATTCATTCTGTGAGAAACACTAATTCTTTCATTCTCTTTTCATATAATTTTGAGGTCCCATTCTTCAATTTTTTATTCAGCATTGTCCAATGACATTTGAATTTGACTAACATATTATACTAATAAGATGGGGAAGGAAAATAAGTGGTACAACAGCAACCATTTTTTCCTAGTTCACACATGCAGACACAAACATCTAATTTGTTTGTGTTAAATGCTGCAGAAGACTGTGATTTCAATCAACTTGTTACTGCTATTTGTACCAGATACTTGTTTTATTTGGATTTTAGGATTTTTCCTGGCCCTTATTCAGTAAAAGCATTAGAAATGGTATTAATTGTCAGCACATAACCCAGTATCCTGAAGTGGTTGTACAGTCTATATATTTGCTTTCCCTACTAGGAGTTGGTCATGTCACTTCAGTGTTTAATACTCCATAAACTGTAACACGAAGAAGAGCCAAACTCAGTTTTTACCTCCTCCTGGCAGCAGGAGGAAGTCCTGCATTTGAATAATAATTGCAGAATCATTTTTTTGTGAAGGGACAGGTCATGTTCTTGGCTATTGAACAGTTTTTATTTGAACATGTATGGTAAAGCTACTTCAATTTCATGAATGGAATAATATTGCTCTACCAGGAAATTGAACTGGTACTCTTTTTTAAAAAACTGTATTCAATATAGATATCTATATTTTTTAAATTAAGCACAAACTCCCCTGTTTTGCTGGACAAAACTTAAGCTTTCAGCACTAGTTCTTTGTGCAAAAGGTACTATCTAGTTGTCCACTCTTTTTAATCAGGTCCTGGCAGTTTAGGGTTTCCTTCCAAGAGAAGGTTTCCAATGATTAAAAGAGGCAAATATTATGCTCATCCTAATTTTTTTTTAACGGCAATTTAACTTTGTATTTGGTCACACTTTGACTGGGAGATTGGACCAGATATATCCAGATGTCCATTTTAACTTAAATTATTTTATGGCTTTATGCCTTGCATCATACTGAACACAGCAAAAAAAGGTCGAAGATATAAAGTTTCTCCAAGACCCAGCAGAATATTAAACTTAGGAGCTGTATACAGTCTCCTAAGCAATTCACTTATCCACTGACAGCTGAGTGAGGCAGCTTCCCACTAGGCTTGCCAGCTACCTAAGCAGTAGCAATTAGTCAAACAGTCCACTAATAAAGCACACTGGCTGCAAGATCAGCACACACATGACTCCAGAGTAGACACAGAATAAGTAATTTCTTGACTAGATGTCAAACTCCACAGGGTAGCTTGAGATATGAAAATGTAGGAGAAATGTTAAATATCTAAGGACATTCTCAATCAACCGCAAGATTTAAAATCAGCTGGCTTCTGTTCTTGTAGAATTTACCAAGGGCAATGATGGTGATTTTATAAATTACTGCAATTATCTTTTTTAAAGGTTATTACTGAGTTACTACCCATTAGCGTCTTGTGGGGACTGTTTACAAAACGGGGCACCAACTCCATGTCCTTTGTGAGCCCCCAGCTTGTGAGCTCCAGCTCTACTTCCTTTATGCTACCTCAAGATGTATATTCAGGGCTCAGAAAGTCAACTGAGAATTTCTTCAACAGAAAAGGATTTTCAGTAGTTATAGAGTCAACGGCGCTTTCCCCATCTCTCTATTTTCCATGAGCAGATGAGGGGGAAGGATGGAGCAGAACTTTGGCATAGCAAGTAACTGCTTGTGTACAGTCCCTCAAAGATATTAGGGACAGAGTTACCTCACGGTTCCTCCTACTTAGTTCAAGAGTGAGGCAACCTGAGGATCAAGCAACCAAAACATGTTTCTTGATTCTTCTTTCTTCCTGCATGTTAGGATTTTTGGAAGAAAAGCAATTTGGCCCACAATATACGTTCGTCTTCCAGAATGCTCAGTAGGAACTAGCTATATTCAAAAAACCTCCTTATTCTACAGAAAGTAGACCAGCTAAATTTCACTATTCCATCAGTCCTATGGCTATACTTTTAAAGACCCATCCTTAAAAACACAAAGCATGGCCTCCTTCCATTTTACTGCAGGCAAGCGCTACTGCAGGAACATATGTGGCACTACAGATGCAATCCCTCAAAACAGCACTGAAAGGTGGCCTCCTGACTTATTCAGCATGCACGAACACACAGAGACGTCCATCATGGGAGCTCTGACACATTCAGACCAGATCCCTTCATGTCACAACCAGAGCACTGCGACTGCTCCAGCCAGTCCCTCTTGTCACTCATTACAGCTGAGTCATAGCAGAAAGAATATAGCTGACATATTTCCTTTGATGTTGCCTGTTCTGGCTGGAAGACAAGACAGGAGCATCCTCCTGCAAGCATGTATCTTATTCCATGTTTCCCCAGACTTGATTTTTGCTCAACTTGATGTTCTAGGCTGGCACTAGATAGCAACAGACAACCTCAGGTCTGTATCTACAATATTTTTGGTCAGTGAATCTATCTCATGTCTGCACTGAAAATAATAATATATAAATGAAACCATAAACAATCGAAATAACCCACAAGTCTAACTTAAAAGCCAGGTCCAAAAGAGGCATAGAAATTAAATTTAAAATATTAAATGGAACAAAAATGCAATTTAAAGTAGTACATTTGAATTAAGGAATAAGTAATGAAAAAAACCCCTCATTATGGCTGATTAGAAGCTTTTACAGAATATTCAAACTTTTTTGCTCTTTCAGGATGTTGTCTTCAGCCAAATGGAACAGTAATTCACAGTGCTCTGCACGTCTAGCCAAGATGTCCTCTGAGTTGTCCTCTCCTGAGACCAATCAAGAAAAATAGACTACCACTCATAATACTTTCCCATTTTTGTATCTCCCTTTCCAATGCCCAATAATAAAAGGTTAAGCCAAACCAACTGAAAATGAGGTAATGATCTTCCTAAGTGCTGTTATAAGCAGCATACATTTACTGCTCCAAAACATGTGACCAAGCAAAAAAAAATTGCAACAGTTAATTAAAAAATACAAACAATCTTCTCTAGTAATGTTTGAAAGAATTTCAGCACCTTTTAAGTGAAAGAGAGGAAAATCTGTTTTCATCAATAAAGCACACAAAGAAATGCCTAACTGTGAATGCCTCTTTGTCTTCAGCAAAAGTTCTTAGGTAGGCATGTAACAGCTCTGTTGAATATGAATGGACTTAAACATGAACATAAGACCATGAACATGAACATTAGTAAAGTTTGGAGAATATGAAATCTTCCTATTGCAGCCAAAATAAACACAGGACTTGGCATTCTCAGTAAACATTTAACTGTATCTCAGCTCACAGACTATTTTCTGTCATTCTTTCTGCCTGTAGATTCTTCATTGTGTAATTCAAATTGCTAATGATCAAATGGCCAAAATCATCACTTTCAAAGAGAAAGAGAGAAGTCCAGCAAAACTTAGTAACAAATGTAGTCATCTTCTTGCCAAAGCATCAGCTGTGTGGCCGGGAGGAGGGAGCACAGTGGATTGGGAGAGAAAGACTTGGGGGAGTCAGAGGGGAGAAGGAGCCACCTGCGATGTCTGATCAAGTGGGGTCTGGGCTCCTGAATTTAGGTGCCTCCACTGACTCTATGTACAATACAATATGCCACTCTAGTCCATTTAAGGTGGGTGTTCATCACATCGAAATGGAAAATCGACAGGAAACACTGCGTTTTGCTTAACAGGTATTGGAGCCTAGGTATTTGGTTACTCCCCAGTGGAGAATTTAACTAGAAAAAGGAGGCTTTGTTCTTCCTGAAAAGGATGGGATGGGAGCAGTGCGGGAAATAAAACCCTCCTTCTTTCTTTCATGTAATAGTCAAAGTAAATCACTTCCTCTGCCAGAAGCTGAGATACCGTAACCAGCAGGAAAGAGGAAACTCATTAGCGTGGGAGGAGGAATAACTGGCTTGCATTGCCTTCACTTTTATTTTTTGATCCAAATGCAACACATGGCCATTCTGAGAAGTTACTTGGCTCTTCAGTAGGTAGGCTGATTCTTAAAATACTACCTGAATTCCACAGTATTACAAAGGTAACTTAATACTACCTGCAATTTTGAATGTTAATTTATACACATTTCATAAAATACAACTTGAAAGCTCTACGTTTGGGGAAAAAGAACATGAAGAGGTGCCTACAACAGAGCCAGCACCTTGGCAGACCTCTTCTCGAATGCTGTTCAGGGTGGCTGAAAGGGGATGATGGCCTTACAGAGGCCACACCGTGGTGGGGACACTGCTTGTCCCCACTTGAGAAGCAGCAGAGAGACAGCTACTGCTGGCAAGTGCTTACAGCACACGTCAACCTCAGTGTTCAGTGAACGCTTTGAAAACCTCACTGATTAGTTTAGGATGTTATGCATACTTTGCCATACACACCATGAACCTTAATACCAGAAAATGTGCAAGGGGGATCATGCGATGGCTGAATTCCACTATACTCACACATTTTTTGACAATATGGTCTAGGAATTTATTGCTACACCAAAACTTTCATTTAGGAGAGATCTACCACTATAATCCTCCAACCAGAATCCATATTTATTATATATTAATTTTAAACCCAACATTCAAAATACATGAATTTTAATTCGTACAAGTTATTTTTACTGCATGGGGATGCTAGAATACAGACTGTAAGAAGGCCACATCTAAGTTTACAACAACTCTTAACTCTGAAAGCTATTCTTTAAATAAAAAGTAACCCTTGAAAGGATGGGAATAACAGAAAGGAATTGCGTAGCAGAAGACCAATTAGTTTGTATTCAAAGCTGAAATGACTTGCATAAGAACATCAGGCGAAACCTAGCATTATTATAGTAAACACAAAAGGTACCAAAGCCAAGGATTAAGAGGAATTTTGTCAACTTTTAGGGGAATTAGCAGCAGAACAACAAACATAATAATAGACAAGTGCCAGAAGTCTGGCAGAGCACAAACTATCAACTCTTGCAGTAACGGATCTAAGTCCTTGTTAGGAGTGTTTAACTCTGTCATAAAACTTGAGAAGGCAATACTTGGCTTGAAATCATATTATCAAGCTTTGTGTCTTGAACATATGTTTTTTGAAGTCTTTCACATTCATCCTTTCCTAATACAACTTTAGCTAAAATAAGGTTCTTCTTGAGACTT
Organism: Ciconia boyciana; assembly: GCF_034638445.1. Taxonomy (NCBI): domain Eukaryota; kingdom Metazoa; phylum Chordata; class Aves; order Ciconiiformes; family Ciconiidae; genus Ciconia; species Ciconia boyciana. The sequence continues at coordinate 25,949,152 of NC_132934.1, read as the reverse complement.
TCTCTAATGTATATGAATGTGTCCTCACACAGAAATCTGGCCTGTAACTATGGGAATATTCCCCCAGAACAGGGCATGTCTGCTCTATTTTTTTTTTTTTTTTTTTTTAAGAAAAGAGCACTGAAGTGTTGGGGAGAAATCAAAAAGAAATATATATTTTTTCAAACAGACGAAGAAATGGATGTACTTCTATTCTGGGTACTTATTAACCTTTTACTGTTTCCCTGTAACATGGATATTTAATCTAATGACAGTATTTGCAACCAATGATTTTCAGAACCAGTATCTATATACAACGAGTTAATCAAACCCATGCAAAAACATGATGGGCTGCCTCACTTTACAAAACCACGATCTAAAATCAATTATCCAAAAGGTTCCCCACTTCTTATTAATTCAGAAGAATCATTAGGTTGTTTAGGGTATTAAACACCATTCATACTATGACAGACCTTGCCAAGTTGATTTTGTAAGTTATCAGGTTTAAGACTGCTACATTTTAATGCACTGGAAAGCGCAACTCACTAACAGTCCATGCTTGGCTCACTCCCAAGAAACAATAATTTCCAAGTAAGAGATCATAAACACCATGCAATCCAAATACAGCTGCACAGAACACTAGCAAGGCCATGCAGAGCTGACATACAGTCAGAAGGTTATTGAAGAATACACACGTGGAGTCATACAAAGAAGTCATCCAGGTTGGTGTAGTAAAGCTAGGTATTTGTGGAAGATTAAGAGGCAAACTTGGAACTTTTGGAAGAGCTACATTAGGAAGACTGTTGGTGATGCTCCTGTGAAGAAATAAACAATGTAGGAATACAATAAAAAATAGAATATTTAGAGGACAACGAGGGAGAACACCTGATTAGACAGAAAGCTATAGGCAGGTGCTTTGTTCAGATCTTGTAGAAAGCACTTACTTGACAGGTTGCCATGACTCTTGTTCAAGACCTCTGTGAATGGACTGGGCAATTGATGATTCCATGAGATCGATGTAGCGGATGACCATGGGAACAAAAATTTCTTGCAAGTGCTTGTGAAACTTTCCATTGCACAAAAATGCTTTAAAAACAAACAAAACACAAATAAAAAATGTCAGGCCTTTCCCTATTTTATTTTGCTATAGGAAAAAGTATCTCTTAAAATGTTTTAGTACACAAAAGCATTTTAAGAACAAGATCCAGCTTGTGTAGGAAATACAGTTCATAAAAGATAAATGAAGTGCTCCATGAGGACACTGCAGTGCATTTTAAACTGTCACTGTTACGAAAACTAGGCACATACTGAAGTTCTTGTTAAACCAGAACACTTTTGTATCTTCTTAAAATTAATAATATACTTTGCTGAATCTAAGCCTTAGCAATTTTGTTCAGTACTTAGACACCAAGACAGAACAAAAAACCCAAACCAAACAAAAGTATTTGAATGTCATTCAATTATTTTTATTCTCCTTATGCTAAGAAGAGCAAAGGTTACTGTAAAACATTCCAGCCTCACTAGGCTATGTGCAAAAACATAGAGGTATACAGCATTTCCTCTAGAATGCTTAATGGAAAAAGCCATATGATGTGACATATGAGTGTTTGGGAGAATAAGAACAGTTTACCCATCTGCTCTGCGTCCTCGGGAGCTGGCAAAGTTCTGAATCACTGCCTATAGCTACCCAGGACATTCAATGAGCTCTTGAATAGAAAATAGGTCTCGGTACGCCTATGCATGTCCATACATAAAAATCTCGAAGGCCAGAGCTCGCCACCAGAATCCTGGCTTGTCCCATCCTGACATGTGTACAAACCTCACCAAGACCCCCACAAACAGAAGTACCTCCCAGCCAGTCTGTGTTCATGTGAAACTCAGCCCCAGCAGCCACACTTGCCTCTCCTCTGCCCTCTCAACTGTCTTGCAAAATTTTAAAGGATGCTAACTCTACACTCCCCTTCTGGAAGTTTGCTAATTCTCTGGTGTGATTATCTCCAACTTTACAGTAATTGTAGTTTTATAACTATTTAAAGGAAGTCCTGAAAACTAGTTGCCTAAAGTGCTTAGGAAAGCTGACAATATGTAACATGCCTAGAGGTGTTCTCTTGCTTTTTGAAAGAAATGGAGTTGACTGGTGAGCATACTATAAGCATGAAACATATTACTCAAGAAAAGTAAAGTAGCTATAAGCAGTAGAAAATTATCTGCTTCACAGATGGGATTTGCTGCATGAAAAACTATACAATATCCAAATTAAGATGCTTAAAACCTGAAAATTAGTTTGCCATCACCACTGCTTGTCCCTGTACTCCCTGAAATGTTCTCTTAGCAAATCCCAACTGTTAGCACACTAATGTCCTGTCCCACCAAGGGAGTATATCAGTTTCATGTTTTGAATGTGTCTGTGTTCACCCATTAATCCAGCACTATTATTAGGACTATAAGAATATTCCCATGTGTACATGGAAATCATACAGGCAAGCTGAGCCATAGAGACAAATTTGCATGATCTTGGTAGCCCTCCTTTTCTCCCACCTATATTCTCTTGTTTTAAATTCTCTTGTAGCTTTCTCCTCCCACCTATTCCTGCATCCAGGCTTCTCATTTGATTTGGATGGGTACCACAACCGTGATTTGAGGAGGCTTCCTCATCTTCCTAAGAAGAAAAGGCTGGATCATGAGGCTCAAAACCCTGGAAACCATCTCATACAATTACAATCCCTCTTGTTCCACTAGTGGTAGAACTCCATGTATAACATATAAAAATAATTTCTGTAACTTCCAGAAACTCCTTTGCCTTCCATTCCTGAATGATGTGCGCCCCAAACTGAACCTGGGAGAGATGGTGACTATGGGGAAAATGTGTCATCAAGTTTCAGTTCCCTATTGCTACTTGTATTTCAAGGAAGTGCCTTTGTTGCTGAATATCTGGACACTAATTTTTTTTTTTCTTGAATACAATGATCTGAAAGCAAGAACTATGTTCTTGAAAACATCCTTGTAGAGTAATGGTAAATTATGTATCAATCGCTTTTACCTAAGGAGACAATACCAATGCGATCAGCTCTCTCTGGTTTTGTTCACCTGCCTCTTTCTTGCTAAGAATTTTGAAACTTTCAGTTAATTTCAACCATGTTACACACAGGGGTGGAGAGATCAAATATATGAAGTCTCACGAAAACAGGCAGCTAGGTAGCAGGCAGAGATTATTAGGGTTTCCACTGAGAAAAAGGCAGCGGCATAGGCTCATCTCTTATTAAACACTTGAGAATCCACCCTTGAGAGCACCTATGAGTCCATTACAAACATGCTCCATTATTTACACTGCTGATAGAACTACTTGTTAACTAGCTAGTTCTGGCATAATTATTCATATATCAAGCACTCAAAACAGTGTTATTTTTCCTTATATTTATATATCTTAAAACTGCAGCATCTGTGATCAGCAATAACAACAACAGAGAAGGATTTGGATATTAACACAAAGGTGTGGAAGCTTGCCCACACACCGTGTGTTTCACCGTAAACAGCTGATGAACATTGCCTTTGAGAAACAAAAGGTGGCAGGTATCAAGCTACATATTAGGCTGATTTTTCAAGGCAACTTTGAGCTTAAAAACAACAACAAGAATACAACTGTGTCAATTATGCCAATTTTGCTGCTTTATAGTGAATCAGTGCAGGACTGGCATTAAACAGGCAATCACAGTTACTTGAAGGGATGAGCTTGTAGTTTACTACGTTCTGAGCATACCACAGAAATGCTCTGCTACAAGCCCTACTCTGGGAATTACAGTAATAAAGCCTCATGGGCAGGAGGGCGACTCTTGTTATTCTGAAGTCAGAACGAAATTTAAAGAAGTCACAGGCAATAAAAGCTGTTCAACTTAAAAAGCTGAATCATTTTCCTGACATGCTGACAGCAGCCTTTGCAGGGAAGTGAAACTTTCCAAAATGATGCCAAGACTCTTAATCTGACTGCACCTCCACAGAGACCCCTCTGTATGTGAGCACACACCAGAGCGCTGTCTCGGATCAACAACTCGGTGAGCATTCTGTTTTCCCAGGGCTGAGGACATGGCAGCTCTGATTTACCCATCTGGAGGTCTCCATCAAGGATTACTGCAGGGCAGGGAAAGAACTGAGAGTGCAGGGGTAAGTGATATAGCTGAGTATTATCAGCAGACTCACGGCACTCTACCCTATGATTAGAATTTATCTTGCCAAAAGGTACCACCTGTGCATCAAAGCAGATGGGAAACAAAGAGATCCTTGAGGAAACGCCACACTTCAAATCCCTCAACTACCACTTGTCTTCAAAGCTATGTAGCTTAATTCTCTATTGTCTTGTCAATATAGACACCCCACACCCTCTTCATATGAGCCATCTCATATTCACACAAACAACAACAAAATGAAAGCCTATGCCAGGGCAAACTAATGCATATACAATACTAATGGAAAACAGATTGCAGGAACAGAAAGAGATCTCCAAATGAAAAATTCTTGAAATACTGAAGTTGAAGATGAAAGTTATTCAACTTTTACATATTAGGTAGCTGAAACTTATTAAAATATGACAAGAAAAGACAAAAGATGAAAGGTACAGTCTAATAACACAGCACTGGAATGAGGTTTCTCCTCTAATAGTAGGCAAAGAATCTACCGTGCTTGTGTACATCAAAAGCTGTGGGGCTTGCTTTGCTTATACTTATATAGACAAAGTTTAGGAGTTTTCCTGGAGTCAGCATGTTAAGCTGTCCTCAAGAGCTTCTGCAGAATCAAAGGAAAGGGAGAATGACACAGGTTAACACAAGTCTCTTCCACTGACAAAATTAGCACTTTGGCAGACAGTCTATAATTATCCTGCTCTCCATAGGATTCTCGGGAAGGCACCACTTGGATTTCCTGGCGTATTTTTAAATCCAAAATAAAACCAGTAAATTTCAAGAAGGAAATTTCCTTGGGCCTCCATATTCTATTCGTAGCAGTTGAAAATAATCCAATAATCTGAAAAAAAAAAGCTTCTATGTCCATTAATTTCCTGTTTATATTACATTCTGCCTCCACAGAGCATTTATTAATCAGTTACTCAAACTGTGGTGAAAATTGCAAGTGTCTCAGCTTATATACAAATTGTTGTATATTTTTACATACAAGACATACTTTAAAAGTGAATTTTAGAAATGCACTATAAGCAAGCAAGCTGAAAATTTATTTAAGAAGTAAAAATTTCCCTCCCTGTCAGAACTTTGGCAATGAAACTGCAAAGAACTTCATCTTTACAAGACAGACTGACACAAAGAGCTTATTGCACAATTTTCTTGTGCCTAAAATGCCCATTCAGTCAAAAAGGTTATTGGATATTCTCGTAAGCAATTATGCAGCTTGAGTTAGCTGTCAGTATCAGTAACCAAAACACGTAGCTCTAAACTGAAGGCAGGTTATTATTTCAAAGCAGCTCCTAATAGGAGCAAAAATCGTAAGTCCCTGATCTAAGAAAAGATTCCCACTACAATTAGTAAGAAGTGTAAGGTTTGATGAAAGGTATCTTTATGTGTGGCTATAAACTTTGCCCTGATTCCTTTAAATCCGAATTGTTTTCTATCTCCACCCTGCAGTTTAAGATGGGGGCTATGATGTTATAAATAAATTCTAGTACAAAAGTGGTACACAGCCTGTAACAAAGCAGGAATGTGATGCTGTCTTTGGTGGTGTTTGCTGCTCCGCTACTACCAGCAACAGCAATACTGGAAAAACCATATCAGAGAATTCCTGTTTGAAATCAATAGCCATGATAACGGCAATGGCTTTCAAGAGGCTAACACTCAACATGCTGGTTTTTCTAAATCAGCTTCATCAGACTGTCTACAGGTGTACCATGGCTGAGTTAGAGCAGGTGCACGGACATTTCACTGAGTAATACTTGATGGAAAATGAAGATTATTAGTTAACTTTATAATACTCCTAGTTTTGACTGATTCGTGCCAATGTAGTAATGCAATAATGCTGAGCAACAGCACAGTACCTAGTGTGAGCAAGTGACACTTGGAAAGAAAACTTGGCAAGGAAAGGAGCAGAATATTGAATATACAATTGAAAAACCTCTAAAATAAGCCAAATATATGGACACTTCAAGTAACTAGGCACATGCCACTAAAAGATATCTCTGACACAGTCTTAAATGAAGAGGAATTAATACAGATCTGTCTTGAGGCACTAAAAAACTGATTAATCTGAATAATTAAACAACTACAGAAAGTAAATTGCCCTCTAGAGCAGGCCCCTTCATAACATAATTTATAGGCTCTGTGGACAAAAAGTAATGTCGTCATTACAGAAAATAAGATACAATCCTGGGACAACCATGTCCTTCTTCCCTCCACGAATACCTAATTCTGGAAAAATTAATTTCACTCTCATAGAGAGATATTTGGTACTGTTATCTCTGTAAAATCTGCAAAGCTCTACACAGTCAGGCATAATTGTACATGAACAATAGAAACTTTGGAGATCATTAAAATGTATACTATAAAAGGAGCTACAATATTTTTTCAAACCTTTACATTTTGAAAAATCGCAACAAATTTAGCTATAATCTATTACTCATCTCCACAGTAAATGTCATTTTTAAAATCACTTTTTGTTATTTGTTAGCTCTTGTCAGAAAAGCTGAAATATTTTCTAGGATAGAAAGGTCATACTCCTCCATCCATTTTTTTTAAGTAGTTCTTCAGTTAGACTTAACAGGAAAGCAATCACTGGTGAACTCACTGATGAACTCTTAATTGTTATGGAGTCAGGTCAGAAAAAATTTGAGAAGCTTAAAGTGACTCAAAATGGAGTCCTTCATAATACAAATGTGAAGCTTCAGTCAGAACTCCCCCTTCCTCCCCCCTTTTTCTTCATGAAAAGTTATACGCTGTATTGGAAAATGCTTTTTTTTTCTCATTGTTAAATGAATATTGTCTTTGAAGTATTTGACTTGAATCTTGTACAATGTTTTGTACGCTATGTAAAATAACACATTTGATATTATTTGAATAGCAAAGACTATGCATTTTCATTATCTCATTGTCTTTCTAATACTATATTTTAGTGACATAGTTATAAAAATAGTATTACATGTAAGTTTTCTTTAATGTTGTAAATGTTAGATTGTTTCTTTATTGTTAGGATTTCACTCATGTCAGGTTTACATGAAAACTGACTCCTGCATCAAAGACTTAGAGCTCATTTAAAGCTCTTGAGATAGAATAACACGCAGGTGTCAGTCCTCCAAATTTCACTGAAGATTAACCTAATATGCAATATGGTGACCTAACAGTTCTTCATTTGAAAGAAATCTGAAAAGTAATCTCTGATATAGCCAGAGAGTGAGAATAACCCAGTGGGATTTCCACCTCTTCATTTCCTAATGAGTTTTTTGATAATGAGAGGTGACTTTGCCAGTCACTGTGGGCTCTATTATGGCTAATTTACTCCACTTCACTCTCCTTGTTAATTATTAACACTAGCCTTTTTATCCTCATGAGACCACATTCCAGTTTTTCCCTTTTTAGATTTTTTTTCTAAATCTATCTTTATGAAGGTGATAGTTTTCAGGAAAAGGTTTTCACTTAGGGTAAAGCCAGAATTATTTATTTCATTTTGGAAGACTGTAAATTTGATTATATAAGCATGGTGAGCTCTTTCTAATGGCTTTAATGCACTTGCAAGGTGAAAAAGCTGTTAATTAAAGAATAAGCACTGAGGTATGTTCCACTTGGGAATCAGTTCTTGGTAGAATGGTCACTTGCCACTTGCTAACATATCCACCGATTAAAAGGTGACTAATTTCCACGGTTGCTTTCCAATAGTTCTGGGAAAAAAAAGTGTATAATTTTCCAGATGGCTTTCACTTGCCAGAAACTGTCATTTACTATATCTATTACCATTAGGGAATTACTGAAATTGGTATACAGGTATGACATTTCATACAGCAGTTGTTTTGTATCCTTCAGTTAAGGTTTTACAATCCTTCTAATAATTGCTTTGACATGAAAGTTTTCATAAAATGTCTTTCCTTTTCCTAACATAAAATGTTTTAATCATTTAGCATTATTATCCATTTAATCTTTTAAGGAAGGAAAAATCAGTAGCCTACCAGCAACCTCTTTGCATGTGAGGACAACCCTTGTTTCTATCACTTCTCTCAGGTTGGAACCAAAGCGCAAAGGAACACAAACGACACAATAACATAGTTAAAACTGATGCCACAAATCCTTCTTGTGAAACTACTGTAAAATACTTCCACGACTTTCAGAAACCAAATAATGTTTTAAGTGCACATAACACCAAAACTAGAGACGTGTTTCCTAAACTGAAAATGTAAGATGGTAGGAAAGACACCTGAATACAGGCTTCAGATTTTTAATCTGGATTTTAGATGATCAGACACCCACTTCAAGTAATCCAGAACCCACCTTGCAGGAGTCTAACTCTTATGAGATCTGCCCCAAGATCAAACAATTCCTACACCCTTCTGAGCAGCCTTCTAAATCAAGCTTAAATTACCATCAGCATGGCAATTTTAATACGTTTCTGTAGTTGCACTTTGTCCAACAAGGGATCCAGACGAAACATTCACAAATATCTTAAAAATAAACTAAGGGAAACAAGAACAAATACATTTTCTTTCACTAGGATAACATGTGAAAAAAGAAATCATCAGGAATATCGCATTTCATGTATTGTTAAATGTCAGAGTATGGAAACAGTTCACGAAAAGAGACCTCTAAGAGTGGCTGTTAATGTTCTTCCACTCTGTCCTAGACCACATCCAATGTGGTGCAGTAACAGTGACTTTCAACAATGCTGTTCAAGATTCAGCTTCAGTTTAGTGGCCCTGTCCATTTGCCCCTTTCCTTCCACGAAGTTTGTAATCCATCATGTTACAGTGAATTGTACATTTGCTAGTTGCTCCATTTCATGATATGGTGCTGTGGCCAACAGGTACTATACTGAGACAACCTATATATTTCAATAAACACTTGGCAGCTAAGGTTAACAATAATACAGTGATAAATAATATAGGTTGCAATATATGTAACCTTGGAGAAAAGCTCTTGAATGCTATTTTCCATTCTTTCAAGCAGTTTCCATACACGGAGCTCAAATTCTTAAAAGCTATTGAACTTCCACAGAAATGAAATGAATTTTCCAGGAAGAGTTAAAAATGAGTTTCTTGTATTTGTAATTAAAAAAATCAAATTTTGGAATAACTTGAATCATTGAATAAAAATAGCATTTCTATCTCCAAAATAATTAAAAAAACCAGTGGGTCATTTTCTCATTTTCTAAAAATAGAATATGAGTAAACATATAAAATATAGCACAAATATTTTTTTCTTTATGATGCCTTAAAATGTTAGGAGAAATTACTTGTCTGCAAAATAAGGTGCAATTCAATGTTTTTAAAATAGCATCTAATCAATTTTTTTTTGTTATTTCCTTAATTCCATTATTAAAATCCCTTTCACATAAAACTGGCCTAGGAGATCACTTAACTATTATTTAAAAAAAAAAGAAAATTAGCTCTTCGAAGATGAATAAAAGCAAGATAACACAGCTATTTCAAATTTTGTTCTCCAACTCAAATAATGATACAACAATACACCGAGTGAAAATAACACTCTGATTTATTTTATATATCTCACCCTATTCACACTAAGCCTACAATATCTTTATAGACATAACTAGTCTGAAAGTAGTTTACATGAAGACTTAGAAGGAAGTATTAACTACAATTTTATTTAAGCAGTACAGATTAAACATGAAATACTAAATAAATATTATGCTGCTTGTACATCATTGATTTAAAACTGAGCAATCTGTGATACTGAATGGTTAAAGGATCACCAGAATAAGGACTGAAATGGCACAAGGACAGAGAGAAACTGTTCAGCTTCCAAGAAATGGAGCACCAGGATATATATCATAAACATGGGCACTGCCGCTTTTAATTTGAGAATTATATTAGTTAGAAATACATTTCTAAGGTGTGGGCACATTGAAAAATCTTATGCACACAATAAGTAAAAAACTTAAGATCTTACTGTCGTTTCTGAGAGCATTATTCAGCAGCTGGAAAAGTGGGAAGCTGTCCCAGGAGTCCTGCGGCTGTGCCTCGAGTGCTGAATCCATATCAACAGAATAGAGAGACAAAAACTTCTCTGCATGCTCAGCCAATAATTCTGGCCACCAAGCAAATGCCTGCAAACATAACAAAATACAATTACTAAACACGAGTCATAAAGCAGAGAGATGTGTTGTATCTATGGCAAAATACATTTGGATATGTCACTTCATGTCCTGCCTCATCTGGGGAGGATGAACAGGCCAAGTGAAAAATGTGAAAATATTTTATAAAACCTTGCATCAAAAATGTAAGAAATCAAATAGATTATGCTAGGCAAGATGATATAATCAGAACAAAAATGTAACACAAAAAATCAAAAAAGGAGTATAAATCCCTGCAACTCTTTTTGCCAGAGAGCAAAGAAAAGAGTGAAGGCCTCAGCCTTGAAAAGATACTGTATATGCTTCTTTTTTCTTTCATTCAATTCTAAGGCTGTAAGTAATCAGACTAACTTCTTTTTCAAATAAATTATTGTGAATACATTTTGCACTCATTTGTTAATCAGAAGGGATGGTTTTAGTGTGAAATTTTGTTCCTTGAAGCCTAAGGGTTTTTTTAATAGATACAGAGCACTTTTTAATACCTATTTTTGCCTTAAAGATGTCAGCTTCTCCTGAGGAAGGCATCCAGTTTTCCTTCCACAAATGCTATAAATACATCTTTAGAAATTCACTAATGTCTATATTAATTTTCAATAACTTAACAACATGTTGGAACACATAGTTTTCTTTGGTAAAAATTTAGATTCTTAGGTAATCTTAGCTTAAAAGAAGAGATCTGTGAAAAATAGCGTGTCAGCAAGTAAAGGCAGCTCCACATTATAGAATACTTCACATAGAACTCTTGTACCTTTTCACTGTCACTTAAATCTAGGCTTTGACAGGTCAGTATTGAAGCTGAGTATTGGATCAGAGGGAGCTCTGTGATCCTGGAGTTAAAGATGAAGGTGAAGTGAGCTTATGAAATAGGATGAATATCACATACTGCTGAGAGTGTTTTGCTCAGAGTTCAGGAAAATACCTGACAGTGAGAAATACCTGCACATACTAGGTAAGAAAATGTCTTTGCTTTCAAACTTGTGCCCCCCATTTTGAATATCTTGTTTGGAATATTTTTTAGTTACCAGCAAGGGACATATGTAGCTTGATCTACACAAGTGCTGAGCTCCCACAACTTCAAATAAAGAAGTTAGAAATCCTCACTTGCATTTCTGAAATGCAGGTCCTAGGTAATGTCGAATTATGTACTCAGGCATCAAATAAAAGAAAACTTCTGAAAAGTGGTCTACAATATGTTTTTGCATCCTGGACTTTCTGATGACTGCCTGTAATTCTTTTTGACATGGGGCAAATGGAGAAAAGATGAATTGTCAAGAGGTTTTAAAGAAATGCTGAGCATCCTCTGCTATCACTGAAAAGTACTTTGTGTGTTGCAGTGTCAGGATTGAAGGATGCTGACTGGCACCGTAGTGAAAAGGACAGATGAGGCTTCAAAAATTTTGGCAAGAGTTTGAAATGGAGTCTTCTTCCTCAACCTGGAAGAAGTTTCTCACTAGTAAACCCTGTTTAAATGGGAACTCATTAAAGGAACAGACTCCTTACCCTAGAAAATAAATAAATGCAAAGAAATACAGAAAGAAGAAAAGAAATGTATATAGGCATTGGCAGGTGTCCCTTTTAGGCAAGCAAAACTCTTTTCAGAAAATATTGCCAAAACCAAAACAAACAAAGCAAAACCAAAACCAGAAAACCAGCACATTTTCCTTCCATCTTCTTCCCCTTTGCAAATGACACTTTGAACCCAGACAAATTCTTCTGACCCTCTCAAGAACTACCCATCATTGCTTAGGCAGCAAGGAAGAAGAATAGAAAAACAAATACTACAGCTAAGATAGTTGTTCAGTCATTATGGATAATATGAAAACAGGCTAAAGGCAATTAGCAATTGGTGACACACATTATAAGAGAACAAAAACACTGACCAGATTAAAGGAAGACTGAAGTTCTTAGATTCTAGAAAGACACACAAATGTGGCAATACAACACCAGAAATCAGCAGAACAATTTATGCTACACATTCAATGCACAGTTCCATGCTATAAATGGTGAAAAATAATGCTTAGTTCATCAGGAATCACGTACCTCTCTTCCCTTTGGGAATCCCAGAAATTTGGAAGTGTTATGAATAAAAAAAAACAAAACAAAGCTACTATTAAAAATGTGATATACTATTTTAGACATTACTGATCCTTTTCATCAACTGCACTATCAAACACTGAATATTCACATAACATTATGATGTGAAGTCACCATACTTAATCTTCAGTTTTGAGTAGGGAATGTATAATTTTGTGATCTTGTTCTCAGATATATTTTAATATTGAAATTCTGCATGCTTTATAAATTTCAGTAAAATTGAACGTTTATTACATGAATGAAGGGGAAAATAATCTTTAAATTCTCTTTATTATTTTCAAGTTGTCTTAGATTAGATTGAAAACTTTTGCTGAATTGATTTTTCTGAAGGCATATGCAATATATTTACCCTTCTGAAAAATACCACATCTCTGACTGCAAATAAGTAGTACGGAAAGTAATCTTTGAACAGAGATGTTTAATCATACATGTATCATTTGATCTGTTTCTTCTGTGTTCTTTTCCACAGAAGTCTAATATTCTTATAGTAATGCAGGGCCTCAAAAGACAAAGACAACAATATATACATTTTATTAAGGAATCACTACAGAGTAACACAGTGGCAACAGTAGTGTAGAACAGGACCTCCAGGGAATTAATTTCAAATCATTGAAACAGCTGTTTCTTCAGTATAAGATAAAACATCTATAACAAGTTCACACATGACAGATGTAAGCTAAAAACTAGATTCCATAGTGTGATATAAAACCAGATGTTTTGAATGATCATATTTATAACTATATATACTAAATCATGTTTATCCCTTTGCATATTTTCCTCAAAAATATTTATTTTTTTGATAACATTTTTAAAACAATTTCCTGAACCTTAGAAAATGATATTTATTAATTAAATGTTAATAATATATACAATTGTGTGTACCTGGTCAAGTTTATTTTTGTAATTCCTTGATATAAAAGGTGTTATAATTCTAAATATTCTAAATATTATGGTTTCTGTATCATGAAGTAAAAGACTGGAGAGTAAGAAACATGAAATTGTTCTATTTTATTTCTTCTACCTTATAATGCCATTTTAAAAAGTACAAGTTTAAAAGCAGTACTTTTCCAATCAACAGAAAAGGAATGCGCATGTGATTATTATACCCATGATTATTTTTAGGTTAAAATCTATAATCTATACAGCAGCTAAGCAATCTAAGATATGTACAGCATGATGAAAACTAGTATTCAATTATATTTTCTTTCTATTTTGAATGAGAGGTGAAAAGTTGGAAGGAACAACTGTATAAGGCTACGAATGTTTTCCATACCATTTCACCACCTCCAGCACAAAGATGCTTTCTCTATTTTATGCTCTTTAGTTTTCATTTCTAAACCTACAGTTCATTCAAGCGAATTCAAGTAGAGTTTTATTTCACTTTTCATAAGCTTCAAGTCTCTTATTCCTCTGTAAATGTGAACTGCCTTAAACATATGTCAGAAAGTAAAGCTAAAATGTTTCTTGACAGAATTGCTTCGCATCAGGGGAGGAAAAAATCTAGAAACAAACCATTCTCTATAGCAAATGCAGTTACGGCCTCACCTCTGAATGATGTTCTTCATTTTGCTGCAATACTTCGATACAGAGTTCGGCAAGGTGAAGAACCTCTTCCAGTTTTCTAGCAGGTGTTGCTTGGTTCATGGTCTCTATAGGAGTATAAAATGCAAATCAAAATTGGTTTAGTTAGAAATAAGATTCAATAGTAAGAGAAAACAATGTCAGAAAGGGATGGGAATGGTGCAAAGTTACAATTTCTTGAAGTATAAGCAATTTCACATCTTAAGGACAAGCCTTTAATACAAGTAAATGCAGCTGAATGTCCAGAACACTAGAAAGAGAAATTATTTAATTCACAAAAGAATCACTGATCATTATAAACATTATCCGATTTAATATGCGAGAAATAACAGGTGCATCAATGTATTAGATGCTCAACTTCTGCAACAAGCAAGTTCTAATTCTCTTCAAGGTCAGATGTACAAAGACAGCAGACACTAAAGACCTTTTTTGTTATTGTACCGTCAGTACAATGCCGTTCTTGCTAGATGACTCACTACTGTCATCAGCAAGATTCACGCATTTTGCAGCAGTCAAAAATTCCAAATGTTTAATCTAAATAAGACACTACATGTTAGGCATATTTAAAAATAAGAAAAGTACAATAATTATTCAAGCAACTAATTCTAATAGCTAATTAATCAAATAACTAATTTTCTACCTGCTGTTCAGCAACAAGAGTGTACCTGCATTCTTTTCAGTACCATAGTTAAAAGTAGCACTATAAAATAAAGAAGTTATAACAGAATTGACACAAAACTACTACAACCCCACATAAAAGAAAACAAGGACAAATGGAAAAGTTACAAATTACATGAAGATCACTCATTCTACAGAGGAGACTTCAAAAAGAAAGCAAACAACAAAGGTAAAACAAATGTAACTAAAACTCTCACAAGGCAATTGAACTCAGTTTAGTTTTCAATAAAAAAAAATTCATAGGGCTAGGTCCCAGGAAGAGTCATGTGAGACAAGGGAAGAGACCAACTGGAATTTTTTACAATCATAGTTTAATCAGTGAAAGTAATTTGCCCAACTACTTAATTAGTATCATTAGGAATAACTTCAGTATTAGCTATCTGAGCTTCTTTATCTAACAAAGCTCTTGTTCCTAAGTGTAAACCATGGGATGGAAATGATGCAGTACAATATAATCATATATAAAGCACGGTCACGTTAACCAGGTTTGCAGTAGACTTATGAAGCTAATAACAAAAGGTGAGTGAGGGTCTAAGGAATCCTATTTTCTCATTTTCTGTGCATATTCATGGATCACATGAATAGCAAATCACATGAATACATGTCTTCATATGCAGAAAATGCTGCTGATATTTCTTTTCCACTTTTTGTATTCATCACGGCATAGAACATTAGCAGATTAAGTAAAAAATTTATTTAATCTCCTTGGTGTCAGTAAGAATATCAAACTGCATGCACTACATATTTTTAACACTTAACATTTCTGGCAAGTCAAAACAACCTTTCAGACATCTTAAAGGCAGGTGACCTTGTCCAGTTCTTCAAGACTAACACACTGATGCATAGTACCTTGATGAAATATAGCTTTAATGCAATTTTTGAAGAGATATTGGATTAGAACCTCCAGCAAACATCTACTTAACGGTGACTACAAAAACACATTATCTTCATGCAAAACACAAAGCAGGCAAATTAGTTACTGAAGCAACCAAAAAGACTTTTCAAATCTTATTAAAATAGACCACATAAGCAGACACATTCAAACAATATGATTTCCAAAACCACAATCTAACTCAAGAAAGAGTTATTGTGTGAACAGGGACCAAGCACAAAACATACACCAGGACACAAAACTACATTCACAATGTCAAGATCATGGTTATTAATACTGTACTGAATTTGCAAATTTGATACTGCAGAACAATTACATGAATATAATGACAACTATATTAATGTACTATGTCAAGTGAGATTAGAAAGGATTGGTCCAGGCACTATTATTTAGGTTATAGTATAACTACTACTGGATTCAGAATTAAACAGTGGTTTCTATGCTTATCCTGGACTGAAACTGCTGTTTCCTCTAGTGGTCAGTGTCCTCCCCTCCCTGAACACACAGCAAGTACTATTCATACAGCTGATACATCACTATTAGTATCACCGATATTAATTAGTCTTAGGAAGAAACCAGTGATATTAATACAGGGTATGACTGGCACATCTGATTTCAGCATAAACAACTCATTTTATTACAAATTCAGCCTGATCTTCATAGACCTTACCACTAACCAAGTAAACAAAATAATTGCATGCATAATTGCATTCATTCCTAATGAAACTAAATAAGCTGTAAACTATTCAAAAATCATATCCTACAAGAGCTCCTCTAAATTAGTGTGAAAGTAATCCTAATAATTATATTGAATCTGATGTTGCATTTTTGCACTGGAGTAGGAGTAAGTTCACTTATTCCACACCTGGAATAAGCTCAAGGTAGCCTAAAAATGCCTATTGAATGGACATCATTATTAGTCAGGAGAGCAGGAGAAAGACCATAGATTTACTAGCTAACTGTAAGATTATCTTGAACCATCACTGTGATGAGATCATGACGAAGAGAAACGTGGTCTCAGGGAAGTATTAATTCCATTGAGCAAGGCACTGAGGAAATGCAGTTCTGGTCATCTGTGTTGAAGTGACGAATTTTGATCAGAAATGGCATTGAAAGGACAAGAATTCTGAATTTCAGTCAGAAATGGCATGGAATGGAGAATCTGGCTTTGTTTGTGTGTGTTTGTTTGTTTCTTTGAAAGGCATAATAAGCCTAATAAAATGAAGGATGAAAGAGGGGATCAGAAGTGTTCCCACAGTGGGAACACTTGGGAAGGAGAAGACCTACTTATGGTCAGGGACGATGCTGGCATAAAAATAAATCAGCCATGATAAATTATTTAAGCCAGAAATTGCAAGGATTTCAGTTACTACGAGACTAATGTTCAGGAATAATTTTTTCAATAGGATTAGTGTGTTTAGGAAGAAAAAGAGGACGAAAACTGTAGATTTCCCTTTGAGGTGAGTATGGTAAGTTTCTGAATGACGTTTCATGGCAGGAATTACTAAAAATGTGGGACAGATTAAGCTCAATGAATTGCAGTGTCAAGTTTCCATGAAATTCCCCATGCTATTTGCTATTTACTAGTTTACTCCAAAAGTATTTTTTACTTGCTAAAAACATGCAAATTACTCTTGATGCTTCATACAGCTTTCAACAATATTTTAAAAATAATTATTTCCCTATAAGATTTATTGATAAAAGGTGGCAGATAATTGCACTCACTCTGCATCCTTGCACAAATCTCTCTAATGTTGTAATCTTTTACTTATTCACAGAATAACTTAATACATGCAATTTCATTCGGATGGTATATGCTTCCCTACATTTCGCTTAGGCTTCATCTAAAGCTTCCATTTCCATCTGTAAGTTAGCACATCAGCTAGTCTTTTTTCTCTGTAACTAATGACCTTTCTCCTTTCAAAATCTAGCAAATATGTGTTATGGATAACCACCATTTACATAGGTGTATAAACAAGGGGCCATGAAGTAATTTGAGAGAAAAAGAACTAAAGATTAACTTTTTTTTACCAAACAAGTAGTATATTTGAAATATGAGTACCAATAAACTGTTACCTGGAAGTTTTAGAACCTCCAAAACATCTGAGCAAAATATTGTGCTTGTCTTTATAAGCTAAAAAAAATTACAGGCATGGAAATCAGTGCTGTCAGTTTTCATTATATTCATGAAGTCTTTCTCCTCACAATTACTAAGGGTTGTTAAGATGTGTTTACACTGCTCAAACTAACAAGTTGCATCAGGAGTCGAGTCAGTAAATATGCTGCTTGACATCTTTTAGAAAATAAACAGAAAAAGCCATCAATCATCTGTTTTCAGCTTCACATTCTGCCGAAATGAAAAAGCAAGCCAGGCTTTGCAAATAATGGATGCCTTCTCAAGTACACATTATCAGTGAGTCACACAGGTACCAAGAAAATATTGTTAAATGAGCTAAGTTAACTGACTAAAACGCTACTGAAATGAAAAGGTGACTGCTTCACGGACCGATAGAGCCTAGGGCCAGAAGGGACTGTCAGATCATCCAGTCTGACCTCCTGTGTCACACAGGTCAGAGAACTTCTCCCCGTTCCTCCTTCCTTGAGCCCATCAGTATGGCTAAAACCTAACTTAAGCTTCCTTTCCAGAAGAGAGTTTATCCTTGAAGACAAATGTACAATTTACCTCTTTCTTTTTCTCCCCAGCATGTAAGCTGTTAAACATGTGTATTTAATTTATCATTGGCATTTGCTGAGCACAGGAATCTGCTGATTAAAGAGGTGATTCTCCTCCTCAGGTACTAGTACAGTGCAGCTGGGAGGTCCCCGTCTCTGGCCTGCCAGCCTTGCCCCTGTGGCACAGCATATATCTCTTACTGTTTTTCCCTATCCAGTATTTCATCCTTCCTCCGTGTCTTCAAACAAACATATCCAGACCAAGACACTCAGGAGAGCCAACCCGTCTCCAGGCCAGAGGATCCCCCACAACCCAATGGCAGGGATACTGGAAAAAAGGCAAGCAGTCGTGTGACACTTGAGAACGGCTGCTCCCTTGGATCACCACGTCCCTCCATGGCCAAGGACCCTGAGAGAGACCCCAGCTTCACAGTCCTGGTGGGCCTACAGGTACCTCCTCATCCAGCCAGCTAGATGGGGCTGGAGACTTCTGCGGTGGTATTGCAGCTTAGGAGATGGTCATTTATGCCAAACTGCAACAGAACATCCAGTTTGCATTTTGATCCTTCATATAAGACAACTGGCATTTCTTTTTAGTTTTCATCAGCGCTGTTGCACTGGTCGCTGGCAGCACTCACCTGCTGTGCTATGTAACATCAATGCTACCAGCGTTCAAGCCTGGAGAAAGTGCAAGTTGTCTACAAATGGAGGTGTCTGACCATCAACTAATTCGTTTCTATGCATGTGCCAGAATTAGACCCGCAGGAGGGCAGGTAATGTGATGACTACTGGCTCTAAAACTCCTTCCAGGATGCGCTGCACACGCAGCAGCACATGGCCTGAGCAAGTTTTGGAGTTTCTGAAGGAATATTGCCTGTTTGGATATTGTGCAGAGGGACATAAATCTTATGTGCTTCTTTCCAAATCCAATTGTAGTGCATGGAGCCTAAACGAGCTACTGTTTATTCTATACCAGCTCTCTTGCCAAGGAATTGCACTGATTCACTCCAAATAGGAGCCTGGGAGTGAACTTGTATTGATGCAGAGGGGATGACAGGGAAGCCCTGCAGTAAAACAGGCCATAATATAATTTGATAATATTAAATACATCATAAGTTGAGCTGTATGGAGCCAACTCTGCTCCAGTAGGGCCCATTAATTTGGACTTCTTGACGTGTGAAACCCGTAAGATTGCTTCTAGACTTGTATCAAAAGCAGTACAAACATCAATAAACTGGAGCTAATATGTTACTAGACCTGAACTGACTCTCCAGAGTTAATCCGCAACTGGGATAATCCACCCACAGATAATTTCAATTTGACTTGGTGGATTTTCTTGCAAATTCTCACAGAATTAATTCTGCCTGAAAAAGTAGGCAGTGGACATCTGGAAGGACATCCTATATTCTTCTGATTAAAAAAAAATTCTAGCCTTATATAAATAATGGAATTTAGCTTTAGTTATGAAGTTGAAACCAGTCTTTCCGTAATTGCTTGGTAAGAATTCCACACCATTTTAAATTCTAGAGACAAAAAAAATTTAAAAATTAATTACCATTATCACTTATGTACAGAGATATTATGAGATATGTAGAAAGTTAGAGTTTACATCTCCTAGTCTATAACCTATCATTTTATAAAGTGGGTCACACTACAATGTTTTCAATTTTTTAAAATTGATCATAGTATTCAATGGAATTACCTTCATGGGACAATCACAGATTTTTTTTTTTAAAAAGGGAATCTTTTGGCTCATGTGAAGCTGGAGAAAAATGAAACAACAAATTTGAAGAAGTAAAAGCAAAATAAAAAAGGCAGAGATAAAAGGGAATCTCAATTTTTAATTACTCATCAATGGCACCTAATTTATGATTCTTTGTATTCTAGTTTTGGCAACACAGGTAAGGAGGAGGGAAAAGTGATGTTGACAATTGTTAATTTTAAAACTAATTTTGAAGAAATGACTAACTGAGGACATAAAATGAACAAAAACCAGAATAAAATGTAACACATTTGCAAAGGTAGGTCGCACTAGACTTGTGCAGTAGCTTTCTTGATAGAATATTTTATTAGAAAAGAAATTCAGTAGATCTTATCTATTCTGACTTTACTAAAGTGTTTGAAACTGTGCCTCATGGGAAAACTACTAGTTAACCTGAAGAAAATGAGGATTCAAAAAGGAACTATATGTTGGATAAAGAAGCTGCCTCAAGAGAAAGGCAACGGGTAGCATTGAGAAAGAGCAAAGAAAGGTTTCTTGAGGAATCCTTGAAGACCCATCTTAGGGCTGAGCTTCCTTAGTATTTTCACCAATGACTTCAGAATAAATATTAGGAGTGCACTGATGACAATATTGTAAAACACTGGCAATAGACAGCAGGGTCAAAATGCAGTAACAAGAATTAGATAATTCCAAAGAATGAGAGAGAGAAACAAAATCTAATATTTTAAGAGGGAGGGCAATATATTTTGACACATGAACAGCAATAAACATTTGCTATAAACCGGGAACTCGTCAGCTGGAAATGATCAAAACTCTGAAGACTGGGTTGAATTAACTTTTCGCAGAATGGTTGTGTGCCACAAGCATGATATAGACATGAAAAGACAAGTGTTCCTTGAGTATATTAGATTAAGCATTTCTGGTATAATAGTACAACTAGTACTGCGTAAGGCATCTCATGGGCATAACTGCACAGTTCTGGCCACCAGTGTTCAAGAAGGCGGAATTCAAAGTTTAATAGAAAAGGCTCCTAAGATGATATAAATGAACAGGATGCTAAAACTCTGAGACAAGGTGATGAAAGCCTATGTAGTATAAAACAATTGTCTAAAAATGCATCATAGGGTAAGGAGGAATTGGAGATGATGGAATGCTAATGAAGGAGGGAACTATCCCTCCCTTAGGGATACAGGACAAAGTTAGCATGCTAAGAACTAGGAACTAATTTGACTGTAAGGTGATTCCTACACCTATAAAGCAAACAGGACTTGAAATGGCCTTCACGTGGGGGAAGCAGGGGGCAGAAAAGGGGAAGAGTAGTGACAAAGACTGACTCAGCCCAGCTGTTAAGAGAGGATGTGGGCATGTTTTCGAAGCAGGTATCAGGACGTGGACCTAACAATCCAGGGGTTCTTTTCCAGACCCCTGCTCCAAAATTGAAATCAGGGATATTTGCCCATATCCTCTTCTTTCCATTTAGTTGCACAACAGAGACCAAGAAGGTGCTATGCTGCTACACAACTCATTCGTTTTTGTTCAGTGAAATGAACATGCATGGAGAGCTTTAATAAGTCCTCTACAGGTACAATGACTCTCTCCACTTGCCTTCTCAATTTCAATAATGTTTGTAGTGTTCTTCTTTTTAAGTCAGATAGATCCTTCTGAGCCTTGAGGGCATTTACATACTACCCTTCCTTCAGAAACTTGTACGTAATGAGTATGTTAACGATTGATGTCCTTTAAAAACCAGCAAACTGTTGAGTTGCTCCTGACCTTCTATTGTATGGAGTTAACAGTTATTCAGCCTTTGGCAGTCTGTCTGATAGAAAGAAATATTGGGATGACAACTATGATTTGTCTTTGAGCAATTGCACACTACACAGTAACTATTTGCTCTGATTTTAATCGAATTTATTCTCATTCCTTTTATTAAAAGTGATTGGCAGAAGGAGCCCAGTATATTCAGCTACTACCGACTTTTAAAAATAATGAGTTAAAAGATAACTACCTAATAATTCAAATCTTTACAATCTGTCTCTTGCTTCAGAAATTAATATCTACGGACAATGACAGATACTGCCCTGTTCGCTTCACAGCCATTTACCACTTTAATCCCTAACCCAGTCCCTTTTTTCCTCCACAGCAAGGTAATGCCCTTGTGCTGAAAAATGTATTTACATCTAAGTTTCTATCACTTCTCTTAGGCAATGACAGCAGCACTGGCAGAGTCCATTACTCTTCAGCCATTCAGATTTCAAATAAATTTAAATGGAGAAGACCATTAATTTCTGAGAAGGAATAAATAAAGTATTTTATTACTCTCTGTGTCTGTTAATGGGTTTGTATAAAATATAAGTAGAAAATATGAACTCTGGATAATAAGGCCATCTTTTTTGAAGGAGAGAAAACAGGTGAGGGAGGCATGCAAATTTCTATAAGCTGTTCATTGGAAGCCATACAAAACACATCTGAAGAATGTTATTTGTCTCTGGCCTCAGCATCTAGCAGGTCCAGTTGTGTTCAACATTATATATAGGAAGAGTTAACTCAAGTTAAATACCAAATAGACAGGAAAATATGCCATACACAAAATGATCTAAAAAGTACTTTCAGGTAGTGAAGTCTGAAAGGCAGCATGTGCTGAAATGAAAATGATTTATACATAAAAAGAGATTTTCACATATTGATGCTGTGATCATCTCAATTATAAACCCTTACTGCAAACTACAAGGGCATTATATGAGAGTTCTTAGACATAGTTCAAAATTATAATAGTAGGTTTACTACTGTTCTCCCCATAATGGCAATTATACTGACTGAACAGATTAGCTACTCCATGAGAATTTCAGCTGTACATGTCGTAAGCAATAACATGCTGAACCCTGTATAATTGTCATTGCAAATGTAATTTTTATTGAAAAAAGCTGTTCTATATTCATAATAGTACAACGACATGGGAGTGCTAAATAAAATGTCATCCTGACTGCAAACAAATCCTGTTGATGCAAGTGCTGCTTATACCACTGTGTCTGCCATTAAGAAAGTAACCACCGTCTTCTGGGAAAGCATTCAGAGCCTCGTTCAATTGAGACTGTGAAAATGAGAGCACTTGGGGAATAGACCTGGGAACCTGGCAACCACACTGCTGAGAAAGGATTCTCGCAACAAAAAGAATTTGCATGTTCACCTCTGTATTACCTAACAAGGACACTCCTGCAATTCAAGATTGTCTATACAGTATCTAGTGCACAAGTTAAAGGGTAAATAATAGTTATCAAGAAATAGCTTCTCCTTGTTTTCCATGACAATGCAATATATGGTATTAGGGCTAAGCATACTGTACATCAAGTTCACAATGAAATCTGTAGGAGTTTAACTAGAGACACCAACAGGAGCAGGATTCGGCCCTGTTAGCCAGGCTGAAATACAATTTTATGTGGCTTCCTTTCAGCTGCTTCATCTTTTGCATCAGAGAAATGGGTTCAACAGGATGCAAAATTCTGGTAGAACACAGTCTATTTACTCCTTTCAATAAAAGTAATTTTTCTGAGTTGTCTGATTAATTTTCAGCTGCATTTTTAGTCAGAAGCAGAATTTAATTAAGCTATTAAATTATAAACACAGACTATAAACCTCTAGCTTCACCTAACTCACACAGTGAATTTCCATTTACTCGCTGTATGTGACAGGCTTTCCTCTCATCCATTCTCTAATATAGTTATTTGCCAGGTCACTTAAGGGACAGCTTTACTATCCTATCTTAAGAACATGGCAATAGTTTCTTTCAAAGCGTGCATAAACCTAATGTAAAATGACTGAAATCAAGTACAGTCTTATTTTTTTTCTGTGCTTGTAACTCTACGTCATCTGTGCTTAATGGTCTATATTTCTGACATAATGAGCCTGAGAAAAAATAAGAATAGCAAGCATGTGGCACAAAGAAGATTTGTACTTGAGGTGATGCACATTATATAAAAGTGTACAGCTGAGGTTTTAGAGCACAAAGGTCAAAGGACACAAACTCTAAAATTAGTTTTCTCATTTCACAAATTAATTTTGACATTTTTCTAAATTTCTAATTTGAAGAGATATTTCCTTCAATACCTACAGGCATAAAAATATTAAACGGAATATTTGTGCTATCTAGTTTTAGGTATCTTACCTAGCAGGGAAACTTTCTTAGGGTGTATTTGTATTTGATGGTGTGAGATAGGTCCTTTCACAGAGAAATTGTAGACGGAGCCTCCAAGCGCTCTGAATCACCTGCTTAACGAACCTCTCCCTGTTGATCAGAGGGGGTCGGGAGATTACCTGATCAATGTGAGCTTGTATCAACTCATTCTAACAGGCTGTCGCATGAATGCCCATACCACCACCGCATCGTCTGCTCTCTTTTTAAACAATTCCAAACAGAGCTCTTCTATTTCCAGGGCATTTAAAGCTTTCACATGAAAACCAGTGGAAGTCTTGGGAACCAATGGAAGTTTTTGAATCTTCAGTTATGAACACTGACTTTAAAAAAAGTAGTTTTTATAATTCGCTTGTTTACTGGCTAAAGAAGCTGTTCCTCCAAAAATGGACCATCTTTCTCCCTTCAAGCCCCTCATTGGCAAGGAGCTCCATTTTGAACTACTTTCATGCAGCCTTTGAAGTCATCACCCCAATCTGTCTTTCCAGATGGAAAATGATTCCATCCTGAGAAAGCTACCAACTCAATGCCCCTTCCCATAACTGTGGTTGATATTTGTGGAAACCCCACAAAGCATCATGATCAGGCTTCCATTGGGTCTGTGTGTACGTCTTTAAAAAAGGTAAGTCAAAGTATATATATGCACAATCCCTCATACTTCTATGCAGCCAATACTACTCAGCCACAAATACTACTTCACTATGCTCTTTTTATGATCACTCTGTGAAATATTTGGATATAAGCACTCAAAAAAACCTCTCTGCACTATTGGAGAACACACAACATATCAGCTTCATGAAATTAGGAACACAAAGAACTACCATCCTCCCAAAACTCTGCTGTAACTAGAAACATAAACATATCACTAAATAAAGCCATCTAGGAGAAATGTAAAACCAGCTTTATGAAACTAGTTCTCCGATCAAGACCTTAATCAATAAATCCAGTGGTCCCATGAAAAAATGGATACCATTTTTGCTGATGACTATGAAATTACATTTCTCTAAATACACAAACTGATTTTGAATTTAACAGCCAAACTTTTCTGCATCACTTAGTTACACCTCTTTCACAGAAACTACAATTGCATCATATTCCAAATGATAAAACTATCTAAATTGCTAATAAATATGCACATCACAGTTAAGTATCAGTGTAAATGAAGAATGCATGGACTATACTACATCAATATTAATTTTAATGTTCACACCTGTTCTGGTCAATATTTTGGTATTGTTGAAATCAACAAAAATAATAAAACAACAGACACAACACACTACATCTGTACTACATGCAGACATGCACACAAATAGTAATCACCTGAGTCCTTTTCTGCTGTTGCTAAATATAAAACAAACAAAAAAGAGAGAAGAAAAACATCATTACAGAAATGTAACTATTTTAATTTCATTAGAGTAGATTAAATACCAGATAAGGAGTTAAAATCTTGAGCATAGCAGTGAGAGTCCTGACAGTTAGCTCATCCAAGTGATGGGTTTTGTCAGCTGAGAGACAAATGGTGTATGTGTTTAGGTAGTACATTTTTATTTACTAGTTCTATATAGTCTCTATTTCAGGCTCACTGGCCGAGTCTGCATCCATACTGTGCTTGGGAATTTAGAAACATGAGTAACAGTAAAAGAATATAAGAATGTAAGAATATAAGAATATTATTTTTGTTAGAGCCCTCTCTGCATCTCTACTTTTTAGGTAGTTACTATTGGCCTATAGCTGATGTTATCATGCAGTAGTTGCATTTTGACTGACTGACATAATGTTGTTCACTGAAGCAATATTCAAAGAATAGGACAAAATCCCAAAAATGTATGACAGCTACATTTGAGGACATCAGTAATGTTATAAAGATAATGACTATATGATTTCTGTATGCAATTTGAGGAGTGAGCAATTAATGCAAACACTAACATGAATGACTTTCAAGACAAGAACATAATTTCAGTGCACGGATACAATAATGCTCCCATAAACCTAACGAAGCAGAATGGAACCTACTGCTGAAAACTATTACATTTATATTGCTAACAATGTAGGACATTTGTAATGACCAGAATATAGAAAGAGACCAGTACAGGTCTCATGGTTACTGAAAACCAATGTGTTTAATTTTCTGATGTTCTGATGCTGGAGCCCTTCACTTTCAAATAGTACTCTATCCTCAGAAAAGTACTCAACCTATTTCTCGTTGAGGTACTAGACTTCTCTATGCAATTATCTATCGTGCTTTGGGTTTACAATTACATGAGTGTAAAACTACTTACAGAAATCTAGTTGTGGTTCAATCAAAAGACAATAAATCCAAAATTAAATTTGCAAGTCAAAATATGCCATGGGATGGATGGCAGTTTTATGTGCTGTTTCAGCTTACTGCAGTGTTAACAGTGTGCATATTTTAAAGTGCAAAATTTGCTACTTGCAGTGGAACTGTCACAACTCTCTAGGATATAGTTAAAAATCCTGGGCAAAGGTGTATTTACATCACTGTAAAAAACTTTTCCAATCCAATTTAGTGTCAGTGAGTTTAGGTATCTTTTGCATGCTTTTGTCATCTTTTAAAAATGTTTCTATTTTTATACCCATTATCTCAACAGGTTTGCTAAAAGACTGAAATACTGAACACTAAAAAATCCCCTTTATGAATACAGAAAGATAAAAACTAAGGAAAACAGTTACTTTTGCTTTTTTGTTTTCCAGAATAGATTTAATATTCATCCTTCTTTCTTTAACACAACATGATATCATAATTAATTATGATAAATTGGTTACTAAGATGGTTTCATGTTGTTACTCCCATGATATAATACTGGTTGCTATAGTGATGAGATGGGTTTTTTGTTAATCACTTGTGAGATTGGTTAACTCTTGTTTTTCAGAGAATTTGAGCAGAAATGGAAAAAGGAAAAAAGGTGGCTTTATAATATTGCTAAACATATGAGGCTTCTTCATTTTGTTGCTGTGATAACTCTATTTCTTCTAGTGTATTTCTAGAAGTACTATGCATAAAAATGGGATTTTTTAAAAGCAGAATTCATCCTTCATGTATTTTCCCATTAATTGACTCTGCCTCCAAAAGAACAGTTATATAGATGCACACACGCTGTTTTCTACTCCTGAATATATCTGTACAGGTATATCTCAAGCTTTCTGCACTTTATGGAGAATAACAGATGAGTCTGGACAAGGCATTTGATTATTACGACTTCCTTTTTGTTCTACATAGGGTTTACAAATATTAAAATGACATGTGTATCCTAGCCAATTTTTTTGAGCAAAATCTTAGTTAATTTAATGGTATACGTTCTAGAAACATATAAATTCCAGAAAAAATGCTGTTTACCGTCAGATCTAGTATTTTGTCCTGTTAGTTCATTCAGGAAATGAGGATGTAATTAAGGTTTTAATCATCAGATTATTATTATACCTCTGACAACACAATAGCAAAAATAAATAACACTTATCTATCTGTCTGCCTTATACATACATCAGAAAGGCATCTATACCCAGAGTTTTCAAGTTTCCAGGTACTGTTACTGCTGATAATGAAAGGATTTCCTGTCAGTAGTTTAATTACTAAAAATAGTTAGAGAAATAAAAAATAACCCATAAACAACCTTTTAGATTTATGGAGAACTCAAAAGTAAGAACAAAGGGCAACTTAAATCAAGAAGTCCTAGTCTTCCATTCAAACAGGGTCCCAGGAGGCATATTAAAGCAATGAATAGGAAAAAGCTCCATAGTTCACCAGCTGAGATTTTAATGAGACATTTCCCCTTGCTGTGGTAGGGGTTTGTTCAGGAAAGGGAAAAGGCTGCTCACAGAATATTCAGTTAATAGGCATTGTTGGCTTTTACAGCCACTTTGGCAGTTGATTGCTGTACTAACCTTCTATTTTGGCATATTCTGTAAGTCGAGTGTAATTGATCAAGGCAGCCTTCTCCAGACATTTTCTAACCACTTTCTTCACCTCTTCTGCTGGTATGGGAGTGGCAATATCTTTCATTAAAACCTGTGTCAGAGACAATTATACCTCTTGGTTACACTCGTTACCCAAAACCCAAGGGAAAAGGATGAAAGTATCCTAAAGTTACTACAGATCTGATAATGATTAAAGGCAGAAATCAAAAAGGAACTATTTCAGCTGGTGGAACTAGGTATTTGTCTTTGAAGGTTTCTGTTCAACCCTGGTTTGACTGCCTATATGGTATTTCTATACGATACCCCTAGTGTTTGGCATCTTGCAGCATGCCACTCAGTCTTCGTTTGGGTGATGCCAAGATCAGTATAACAAGAGCATTCCGTGGATGGGCTGGATCATAGTGCCCACTAAAGATGTGGATATGGAAATTTGCTTGGTTCTTGCCTGTGGAGCAGCTTCCACCATTGCATAACCATTGACTCTTCAACAGTGTAAAGGAGAAACTGTGAACACCACCATCAGAGCTAGCTAATACCGACTTGCTTTTCTTCCTTCATAAAGTTATTCAAATTCAGCATGTTCTTGCTCTGAAAAACAGTCATCTACAGGAGGCAGGGAAAACATTGAACTTCTGATGGAATATTTTATTATGCACAAGTAGAAGAACAGATCATATGAAGCTTATCAAAACTTGTCAGTTTTTAAAACCTATTCATTTTAAAAATATAGGACTTTGATAAAATGGACCACCTGTTGCAAGTGAGGTACACTGAGAATATATACCTCTTTATATGAATGCAACATTACATACTCTGGATTACTATTAAAAAATTGAATAAATACTGTTAATAATTCATTTGCATTTTTACTTTAATTCTATAGTCCATTAACTTTCAGCAAGTAGGTGTAAACAAAACTCAATATGTTTTTACCACATTTTAATGTAAATTTTATTATTTATCAGATAACTCACAACCTTTCAAAAATGCTTCTCCAATATATCCCCAGACAAGCTTATAAAACATATCTAAAAATTACTGTTAAAGGGAGGGAGCAAGAAATATGGTCTGAGGAAGGATATGGTAGAAAAGAAACAGGTTCAGCAACAGAGAAGCTATTATGAAGGTGTTGCAAAGCAGACTTCTTCCATTACTTGCACACACATATGACATATCTACCTTTGTTAACTCGCTTCTTTCTAATGAATAACTTCTGGGTTATCAACAAGTGAAAATACAGTATTCAAAAACTTTTATTCTGGAACCAATTTTTTTTCAAAATTTTCAAAGACAGGTAAAATAAAATGTTTCTAACCCATTCTGCATCCACAAGTATAGGCACACACATTTATTCCCAGTCAAGACTGACAACGGTGTTGCTTGAGCACCAGAGAGAGTACCATTACCACTTGTAACAGCAGGAACAGTGAAAGGAAATGGCTGTTTCATATAACACAAAGGAACCTACACAGCACTACAGTCACTGAGATTGTAAGTGAAAGAAAACATATGTACCCAGACTCTCTATGTGTTTTTGAACAGGGCAGAGGTTTTCTAAGACAGAATCTCTATCCATGAAGTGTTCTGCAGTGCAGAACAACTGACACTCCCTGGGACCAGACCTCTCAGATTTTGGCAAAGCTACACAGACTGGGATCTAAGCTTTTTTTTGAATTCATACCTTCATTGGGCTGCTGCTGCTACAATTCCTCTGGAATCTCTGCTGGAATTTAAAGTTCTCTTTCCTCAGAGATGACTGAGATGCTTTTACCATTATGAGGTCTTCTCCCTTCCAGTCAATACAAGAGGATTTGCTGGGCAGGAGTTTACATTTATAGCTGCCCATGTCAGTTTTGCTGCATATAGCTTTTTCTTCTTAAATTGACTGAGATTATGGATTTATGGAAGATTATTTGGATTATATAGAAGCTTTTAAATGTTACATATCAGTACAGACATCAGCAGCATAGAAGACATAGAAAGCAGAAAAGGGGGGCGTAGAGTAGACTTGTACTACTTTAGAGGTAATGCTGGGTAATTGTTAAATTATAAAGAAACAGAGTCACTACAGTGGCTTGAAGTGAAAGTCCAATAAATAAGTCCTACAGAAAAGTGCTGTTTGCCTGTGTGGAAGACGTTGAGGAAAAAACCTCCCAGTGAACAATTAAAACCAGTAGTAAAATACCTGAGCAGACATGAGTCTGCTTTCAGTAGCCTGAATGCAAGAGAAAAATGCAGGCTTAGTACTCAAGCAGAATTTAAAATACGTTCTCAAACTTACCCTTTCAAGTAATGAAAGTGTGGCTTTTAAAGCTCCTTCAGGACGTCCAAAAGGGAAACAGTATCTTAAAAAGCAAAAACAAAAGAAAAAGAAAAAAGAGGAAGAGAAAATGATCAGAATTATAATAACTAAGTTCAGAATTTACTTTGAGACATAAATGTACACAACTTGCATTAAATTATGTTAGCAGAAGACTCCCATACATGAAGTACCAATGAAAGCAGAAGGCCTCTTCAGTAGTCTACCATGGAGCATATACATAGTACAGCAGTATCAGCCCACCAGCAGCTCAGGCCTAAATACAGAAAAAATACAAAAGGCAAAAAGCATCACTTCCACTTTCTCAACTATGAAGGGTATTTAATGGTCTTTGATGAGCTTAATTGTCATCTTCCTGGAAAGAGGTACTATTTCTCATGTAGCCATGCCAGCTACTGGAGCTGGGAAGTAGCACTCTGTATATTATATCTTGTTTTAATATTGGATTAAGATAAGGATAAAATGTCCGATATTAACGTTTCTAGAGATGTATGGGAATAAAAATGCCTCCAGATACTCCATAATTTTTCCTATTATATTATAAATAGCTTGAAAAAGCATTTTATGTTATCTTAAATTTTATCAGCTACAACTTAAACCATACCTACTCTGTCTCGATACTTCTAAAATTATGAAAATTAAAAAGTGATCACATTCATAGCTTTGTTTTTCATTTTTGTCTACTGAATGATCCAATATATCAGTTCAATGAGACTACAATGCTCAGGCAACTGTAACCTCCCTTAATCCTGTCTATAAAATCTTGCTGGGATATCCCCAATTGGAAAAAGGATTTTTTACTTTGCTGAGATTATGTTTTTCTTATTATTACTCACTGAGAATGGTAGCCTCATATTCTAATGTTTTCCAATAGTAAAATCTTTTCTAATGATAAAAGGATTCAGACCAGTGAATTTTAGATATACATTTTGGTCAGCCAAAATACAGCCCTGCAAATGAGGTCAAGAAAGGATTTCCTTCAGTGAGAATTCCAGTATTTGCTTTGCCTCATTTTGTTTCTTTTTTACTGTAGTGCTAACAATTTTTGGGTACAGGTTAACAAATTAGCAAAGCAGACTTAATGACGTTTAGGCATTACGTCATCTTAAAACAGAACACATCTTTAGGTGTTTTGTCTCCTCCTCCCTTTTCAGTATATTTCTACAATCCTTGACTTGTCTTTCCCACTGTTTATTCCTGTCAACCTCTAATGGTAATGTGCTGGTTTTGGCTGGGATAGAGTTAATTTTCTTCACAGTAGCTAGCATGGGGCTCTGTTTTGGATTTGTGCTGAAAACAGGGTTGATAATACAGGGATGTTTTAGTTATTGCTGAGCAGTGCTTACACAGAGTCAAGGCCTTTTCTGCCTCTCACCCCACCCCACCAGCGAGCAGGCTGGGGGGGCACAAGAGGTTGGGAGGGGACACGGCTGGGACAGCTGACCCCAGCTGACCAAAGGGACATTCCATACCATATGGCGTCATGCTCAGCATATAAAGCTGGGGGAAGAAGAAGGAAGGGGAGGACGTTCGGAGTGATGGTGTTTGTCTTCCCAAGTCACCATTACGTGTGATGGAGCCCCGCGTTCCTGGAGATGGCTGAACACCTGCCTGCCCATGGGAAGGAGTGAATGAATTCCTTGCTTTGCTCTGCTTGCGTGTGTGGCTTTTGCTTTCCCTATTAAATTGTCTTTATCTCAACCCACGAGTTTTCTCACTTTTACTCTTCCAATTCTCTCCCCCATCCCACCGGTGGGGGGGAGTGAGCGAGCGGCTGTGTGGTGCTTAGTTGCTAGGTTAAACCACGACAGGTAGTTTTTGAATAAATGTCACTCATTTCTTGATTATACTTAATATTTCAAATCAAAGACTTCCTTCCAGGTATGTTCTGCAATGTAAATAACGTAACAAGCTTCCAAAACCCAACCAGTTTTAAGTTTGTGATGCAGACAGAAGTCCCACATTAAAATAGGCGTTACACAGTTTATTCCAGAGACAATATGGATGAGCACAACATGGGCAGCAAGCTTATGTGTGCAATTGGTGCAAGGAGCTTCTGACAGAGAAGAGTTGTTTTCTTGAGATAAGAAGCTTAAAGAAAAGGAAATGTTCACGGTAGAGGCCTAAAGGGACACTCAGCAGTCCCGCTTCTGTGCTGCTGAGGAGGCAGGGAAGCAGCATCTTGCTGGCAAGGAGAAATTCAATCTCTTGGATAAAACTCCCATGGCTGCTGATTTCACACTGTCCAGCTGTGGAAAGGATGCTCCCACAGCTGAGGGGATCTTTAAGGATAGCGAGACATAGATGGTGACAGTGGTCAGTTCAATTATTAGACCTATGGACAATTGGGTCTGTGACATCCCAGAGGACCAAGCAGTAAGCTAGTTGCTGAGTACAAAGGTAGTGGACCTCAGGAGATGTTTATATAAGTTACCTAGGGGAGAATAGAGAAGGAGCAGCACTCATGGTCCACATTAGTACCAGCAACATATGGAAGTGTGGGAGGAACACTCCAGAGATAAAATTCACACAGCCAGGCAAGAGGTTAAAGTCCAAGACCCTCACGGCAGCTTTCTCTGAAATATTGGCTCTTCCACATTTGATGCCTGAGAGGCAGGCAGACATCTGGAGTCTCAGTGGGTAGGTAAGATGACAGAGAGGAAAGGTTTAAGTACCTTAAGAACTGGGAAATACTTTAGATGAGAGCCACCAGCACAGGATGGGCAGACTGCATCTTAATCATAATGGAGCCAGGCTGACAGCAATGAAAATTAAAATTAAAAAGGCCATAGGGGAATATTAAAACTGGAAGCAGCCGCTTAGCTGACAGGCATGGGAGAGCATCTTGAAAAAGATGGGTGTGACCTAGTGACCTAGATGGACATAGCAAATGTCCAGTGCACCTCTGAGAAGGCAGGAAGAGAAATACACTCTTCCGTTAAACTGTCCACAATGACAGCTGACCAGTGCACGCAATGCTAAGCAATGGAGCAAGGGCAAAGCTTAGAAAAGTTCTGACAGATTACGGAAAAAAAAAGTCCTCCTTTCAAGGTGATCCTTGAAAGTCTGTACCACTGACCCCCTAATTAGGATGATGAGAGTGATTAGGAAATGTTAAGTGAGATCAGAGGAGCTGCAAATTGATGATAAATAGTAATAGTAAGAGATTTCAACTATACACATGTACACTTGGTCAATATCTCATTAGGATGACATATAATGATAATATTTTGGGACACAGTTTTGAATTGCTTCCTCAGACAGCTAATTTAGGACCTCCAAGAAAAGATGCTATTCTGGATTTGGTCTCAGATGTGAACAGGACATAGTTTGAGATGTGCAGAGCAGGAAAGGTGCTCTGTAGTAGTGATCATAAAACAATAAAATTTAATAATGTAGCAAAAGAGAACAGGCCAAAAAAAATTAGTACATGTACATTCAGTACATGTACATTCAATTTCAAGAATGGGAACTATGAAAAATCGAAGAACTTGAAAAACAAAAGCCAAAACCTTAAAAGAGCAATCAAAAAAGCAAGAAACCTACAAGCAGCCTGAGGGAAAATTCAAAAAGTAGGAGCCCAAGTCAAATGCATGCCACAATTAGAAAAGAAGTGGTCAAAAAAACAAACAAAAACCCCTCTATGTGACTCCATGAGAAAGAAAGAGGTTATTGTAGAGAATCTGGCATTTTAGAACAGCAAAACCTATCCGAACAAGGAGCACATGAAAGCCTCTAAAATATTCTAGGGCATGTGTATACAGCACGGATACTCAAACTGACAGTAGAAAGAAGAGTGGAACCAGAAAGTCAGCTTGGGAGACGGTGGGACTGCCCGGTGACAAGGAATACAGGGCACTCAGGGACAGTAAGGCCAAAGCAGAGAAACTCAGTGCATCCTTTGCATCAGTCTTTACTGCTGAATGTATTTTTCAAAATATTCAGCATTTCACAATTATCACAACAATTCTGATGGATTGAAATATAGAGTGGTTTTAATACCATGTTTTCTTAAGAAAGCAATCTCACAGCCAAGGTTATTCTGTGTTAATTAATGATGCAGGTGATCTTTTTACATTATTTGAGCCTAGGTTTTCTTTTAAAGTCTAATGCCAATTCTTTATCAGGATGTCCTATACTGTAACTCTATATGCTTTATAAATTCAGATTCCAGGGCACTATTGATTCTTCCTTCTACCGGTATTATGCTAGTATCCTCATTTAAATCCAGACATTCCACTTATTTTTTTTTTTTTTTTATTTCTAACATTTGCTCAGAGGAAGATATAATAATTGCTTTTCACCTGGCAGAGTACTGTTTGTCTATCTTGATTAAACAGGATTTTAAGGCAAACCTTAGAGTCCTCTGAAGGATGGAGGCATTAATCTTTGAATGACACATTTAATTGCTCTCAGGGAGGAGTTTCTAGGATTGTTTGAATTCCCTCAAAACCCACCAAGACTGAGGCAGACAGATCCTATGGTCACTGACACAGCCCAAGCTCATCAACATATTCTAGTGTGTAGGTAAGCAGACGTGATGGCTTTTACCTTTATTTGTTCCAACTCAAATAATTATTTAGACGTTATTATGTATTTTTAATTAGTCTCATGCACCTGAAGGCTTGAAGGTGAACAAAATTATTCTGAAGATGCCTAGCCTCTCTTCTTGTTCCCCCATCTCCCTCCTCTCTCTGCACATATTCAGAAGGCTTCTGCTGCTTCAATATTTTCTGGGCCACAGTTACTCTCACTGAGCTCACCATTGTGTATGAGTAAAAGTACTTATATTCATTGGAAATTACAGCAATTGCGTTTCTACCATAAACTTGACAGGATATGGTCATAAGTGTGCCAATCACAGGCCAGAGGTCTTCTCCCAGCTCCAATACCCCTTCATTTTTTTTTGTAGCAAGCATGAGACGATTGTCACAGAAACAAGTTTTTCTTCTCCCTGCAGATGATGTTCTTTGTCACTACTCCTCCTGCCTTTCCAAGACCTGGGTAGGAAGCACTCTGTCCTATGCTGCTCTCTATTGCTTCTCTGGCAAGAGCTATGTAATCCCATGGAAGACAGGAAACAGGAAATGTGTCAGGGAAGAATCTTTAAAGGAAATGAAAGAAGGGAGCATCATTTATTCCCAAAAGGAATACCCTCCAAGGAGAATCCTAGCTCTCTTTAGTTTAATACAGAGATGAAGTCCCAAGTGAAAGACTGCTACGTCCGCTATGCTCAAAAAATCCCCAACAACCTACTTATGAACGTGACAGATACCAGTGAATACTAGAACTTACCTCATCAAACCAGAGTGGCATCCAACAAATTATAGCCAACCTTGCCAAACAAAAGCAAGCTGTTTCACACAGCACTATTTGAACTGTGAACTGTTTGTCATAAGGTGATAGAGATAAAAAAATTCTATACATATATTCTAAAAAAGGATTAGATTGACAGAATGATGGCAGATAGGTTGGCTTAGTGCAATAAACTAACAGATTTGGTGGTCTACATGCCATTTTTATGCTAAGCTTCATAAATCATCAATTGCTAGAAAATAGAAGGAAATACCACCCCAAGTTTGCTCTGTTTCTTGTACTCCTTTCCTAAACATCTTCTACTGGTATTGACAGTCCTTACATATCACAAACTCTTTATGGAGGATGATGGACCTTAGCTGATTTAGGAAAGATAAGTATATCATGAAACCAAGAAAATGACATTAGACATCTAGAAAAGTTTTAGCTGCCATCTACCAAAGATGTTCTCTACCAATATGATTTTGCTGATCAGTACTAATCCAGAAATTGCTATGGCTCAGTCATTTTCATTCAGACAATTTTCTTAGTTAGAGTTATGGAACGCTTAAAGTTTAAAAGGATCAGCAAAAATCAGGCCTATATTCTTGCACAATCTTTTCTACCATAGAAAAATACAACTCACATGATATACAAATAAATTCTAAGCACAATCACTTCTGTAAATAAATTATTCCATATTGAATATATTCAAAAATTCTTTGCAGGTAGACTATTTTATTTGTTCGAGACCAGTTCAAGACTTGTTCAAGACCAAAATTGAACACCATGAGAAAATTCTTCCAGAAAAAAACTTAGTATTCATTGAATAAATTATACACTCACCTGAAATGGCTTATTTGGTTTTCTAAAAGGGAGGAAAGTCTGTCCTTAATTTCCTCAAACCTTTCTTTCTCTTCAACAGATACTGTTCCAATTCCATCTGGCCTGTAATATTAAATATTTAATAATTGTTGATATCTCTTCACGCTGATTCCTCTTTGAACAGGATATTTTTTATTTAAGGCTTTATTTTTAAATTTTTCATTTAAAATTTTATTTTTAAAGCTTTCAGTTAACATGTGTGCTAACTCTCCTTTCCCCTTTCCCATTGCCTTGAAGGATAAACAGTAACTTGTGAATATAGTTAAAGAACAGACTGCAACTAGACAAACAATTTAACTTTTGAGCCGAACTTTTAAATTTAAGTCCTAAGTTTCTACCTCATCCCAATATGAACACAAGGTAGCACATATTTCTCCCAAATCATTCCCAAAGATATATAACATCCTTTCTCAAGAAAATTAGTACTATTGGCACAATAGAGGGGCCTACTCAGCTCTTGTTGAATTTCAACTTCTTTAATCTTCCAGATATTTTCCCAGAGGCACAATACGGCTGAAAGTGATTTTAAAATAAAGGTGGGAGGCAAACTACAGTGAGAAAAGCCAGAGCAGGCAACACCTAGGAATCTCCCTGCTTAGAGTGAGCACAGATTTTTGATCGCCCATCCCATATTGACAAATAGCAGCATGTAAACAAGACTTCCATATAAATATAGCATAAAGGATGCAACAAACAAATAGCCTTTAAAAAGCAGTGGCATTTTTTTAAACATCAAATTAAGTCCCAATAATTAATAATAAGGCTTGCATTAAGTACGTTAAGCACACACTTAGAGTCTTAGCCTGAAGGTGTTATTAATGTATTTACATTAAAATAATGACAAAATTAAAGAAATTTAAATACACATTTCCCAAATAGTATTTTTGCCATGCAGTCACAACTTCCCCACATACAGCATACTTTAAAAAGAAGTATCTGAAAACTTCCTGTTACTGTCTTAACTTCCAGCACCAGGGTAACAAAACAGCTACTGCTTCCCACCTGAGTTTACTACCCTGACACTAAGTGTGGATCCAACCTGTACTTCCTCCAGAGCCTCCAAAACTGCATCTCAATGTTTCTAGAACTGAGAAGATGGTAGTAAAACAACATGAAGAAAGACAACATCATTTTACTAAATTGTTACTTTAAGTTTCTCCACTATACTTAAATCTAGGAGGGATAAGTTGCTACCTGGTCATGACATAAACAATTCTCTCACCCCTTAAATCACTTATATTTGTGATCTGTCAAGTCAAGGTGGAAAGAATGCCTGACGTCCTTAAATTATTGTGAAGACAACAATAAAAATCAGATATGGTGGAGATATGAGTAACCAGGCACATCAATATATTATTGTATAAATTTGATGTGAAAGAGCAAATAACTTATCTTCTCTCTTTTGATGGATGCCAGGATACTTTACCTCAGCCTTCTGACAGATGGAACGGGTTCAAATTTAAGTAAATTGCACTGTCTGATTTCATTGTCAGGAGAGATCGTGCTCTGGAGTGATAAAGCAAATAGTTCTGTCATATTAAACCTCGCTGAGGCATGTCATATATATGACAGAAAAGACCTAGGGGTCCAGATAACAGTAAGTGAAAAAGGTGAGCCAGTAGGATGTCATATCTGTCAACCTGCACTAAGGCTAGGATCACTGTGTACCAGGGACCTGTCACTTCACTGAGTTTGTTGTCATAAAGAACCTCGCTGACAACACCTAAAATTTTCAGAACTGTTAAATATATTTTCAGTGGATGTTTGGATAGAAGCAAATGTCCCAGAAGAAAAAGAAAGCGTATACAAAAAGGTGTTAGAAAAATGTACCATCTATAGCAGTGAAAAACTCGTCTCTTGAAAACATACTTTTAGAAAACAGCACAAACTCTGAGTCATTCTTTTGTTTCTTCCTGTTAGCCTTATTGCAACAAGTAGAATATAAAAATGCATTTTCGCAACACAGTTCTGAGACAAATATTGTGCTGGTGATAATTTTTTGCTACTCTTGGGAATGTCTATCTACGACTGAGATAAAAGAATCCACAGAAAAAAAGAATCTGACTCTGAGATGAGCTGAGATAGAAAAAATAGGTAAATAGTTTCAAAACTCCCACTCATTTTGTTTTCTAGATCTTTTTCTTTAATTGCTTTAAAGACAGAATAAAATAAAATAGCACTGTTTTGAGCTGGTTATTTTTATTTACAAATTACTGTGCCTGCCAAGAAAATCAGACTCAAGCAGTCATTTGGTTTTCAAAGATTTAAGTTATCCATAAACTATGCAAAAACTATTCTGCAACTAAAACCAACAAATGCGCCTTTCCTACTATCCCAAATGTTATGGATAGTGGTTTGGACTTGATTTTTTCAGTTCAAAACCAGTATTCAGCTTTCTTATTGCAGCCTGAGACCTCTCTTTCAAAGAACTCAGCCAAGAAAAGTGACGGACTGTCTTAAGAGTTTTCATTTTAACATTAACTTCTCAAGAAGGTAAAGGGAGAGTGAATTTTCCTTTCCTCCACATTCTTTTCCTCCTTATTCTTCACAACTGCTTTTGGGATTAGAGAACTAGGTGAAACAGTGAACACTCAAAACCTGAGTAGCCTCCTCTCTCTCACTTTTACTAGTTTTCCATTTTTTGAGAACTCTGTCAATTGGATTTAGATTGGTCTGTCTTGTCTGCTTAGATCACAGTCTAACTGGCATAGATGTAATGTTGTCTCTGGTCATATCTCAAATTGTTTAATTCACTCAGACTTAAATATCGAAAGAGATTTGAAATAAATACCTCATGAACTAGAGCTAGTAAATTCAAGTGGGAAGTAGCTGTTTGACCGTAAGACACTTAAATAATGACACCAAAAATACAGGTTGACCAGGATTTTTAAAGAAACTTTTACTGAGACAATCTTGCAAGATTGCTGTCCTGATGGCAGTTACTCTAGGGAAGCTGATTGATTAGGTGGTGGATTTAGGTTTTCCTCTGGGAATGGACTGTTTTTCCTCACTTGATATAATCCTTTAAGGCTTGGAGTACCCTCTAGAAATATTTTGATGTCTAGAGGTCTTAAAACCTGTAATAATTTGCAGAGGCCAATTGATGCATTGTAGGATTAAGATTCTTGTGAATAGCTATGGCATGTGAGATAAAAATGGTTTCCAGTTCCAATGGGAATTAGATATGAAGGGCACTGGGTTGACTGTAGATTGTTTCTAGCCCTCAACTTTGGAAACAGCTTCTCCTAGTGGCCTCTCAGAGAGTGAACTGTTCTCTTAAGCAAGACTGTTTTGTTGAGACAGCCTTGCAAAATACTAACTGAACATGACTGACTTTTCTTTTTTCCTCTGGAACATCATTGGTACTGGTGCTTTTTACATATTTGTATATTTTACAAATGTTTAAAATCTTTTCAATAAGCTTTCCTCATTAAAAACATAGACCATCACTTTGGCCTGTCATGAAAAAAAAGATTATGAGGAGAGGAATACACAGATTGATATTCTAACGTACACACACACGCACACATAGATGAGAACAGTAAGGCTGACCAAAAGAATCTGCCAGAGAAAGATGAGAAATTATGATGAAAAACAAAATACAAGAAAAATACTTCAGCTAAGGTCTTACTTCAAGACTTTTATATAATAAACTACATTTCAAGGGCGTAGGAAAAACAAAACCAAAACTTAAATGTCATCTTGGCTGCTAGAAACAAATTGTTTCAGAAGACTTCAGTGCTTTCTAAGAGCACTTGTTTTTAAATTCAGCAGGATGCACAATAAAATGAAAGAACAGTGACAATTTTCAAATTAGCAAGATAAAAGTTCAACTTCTTGTTTCTTAGTAAACAGAAGATCAAATTGTGTAGAATTTTAATGTAGAAGTTTTATGATCTATTTATAGGACTTTAATATCCAAAGACTTTAATACATAAATTTTCCTTTAAAACACAATTGTATTAATTAAGGCTTTTGTAGAGTCCGTGGTTTATGTTAGACAAGTCTAAGAAAAGCAATGATTTACATTATCAGCTTAGAAGCAGGCAGAGCAGACATCTTTTTATTAACAGAAAATAAAGAGAGCAAATTATCACATGGCATTTAAATATAGCTTTAACCAGCAGGCACTTGAAGACCGAGCATTTTGTTGTTTATATTAACTATTCTTCAAACATTCTGACAAAAAAAATGGCACAATAGAGCCTTCTGCTGTATGCATCTCTCAGGCTGATCCTACATCTGCTTACAGGTCATACCCTCTTTTTCACAAGTGAATGAAAAAGACCAATTCTGAAGGCCACTAAGACAGATTAAGATGATAAATCAGGTTAATTTTAATGATCTTTTATGCAGTTATATTTTAGGTGGGATTCATTAATGCCCTTCTACTGAAAAGCTAAGCATGTGCTAATATATCATTTTACCCAAAGTATAAGGGTATGTATAGGCATTAATTTGTTGAAATTAATGACAAAACAATGTATGATGTTTAGGGAAGGTGAGAGTATGTAATAGCATTAGCTGCTCCTTCATTGCCTAAGATGGCAAGTATGACCTTAAATACGCAGAACTTTTTTCTAATATTTCTTAATAATTTGTGAATTGTCATTAATTTTCTATCGACAATTTCTCTGAGGCTTTTCAGAAGCAGATTTGTTTTTATATGTTGAAAAATGTACCTCTGTTAATATTGTAGTGAGGACACATTTTATTACAACATTATTATAGTCATTAGCACTTTCCAACACAGGACAGTATCCTTCCTTAAACCAAAGGTGAGGTCAACATGGCTTCACTTCACCTGCAACAGGGTGAAGAACTTTGTTTTTAGCTTTGAACACAGGAAAACTCTATTGATAACTTTCTGTGGCTATTTACAACAGTAATATATAGAAAGCTCTGTCACTAATTGAACAACATTAATCAAAAAACCCCCAAACATAACTATTTAGAGAGGCCTCACATCAGAGGCTTGGGGGTATGATGCTCATAAGTGAACCACTTAAAAAGGAGAATACAAATTAAATTAAAGAAGGTTTACCTTCCTTTGTGCTCCATATACCTTGGAGATGATCAGCTTCCAAAAATGAAGGATGAACTGGATGATGCAAGACGCTTGGCACAGGACAGTACATAAAACTGAAAGACCTAGTGAAAAAGTTCTATTCTCACCTTTGCCCAACAAGCCTCAGAAAAGAAGAAGATTACATTCACTTGAAGAAAAGGGATATCAATGTCCAAGAATCAACTAGTTTTTCCAGTTTTTCCAGTTTTCCTCTCTCTCTAGATGAGAGAACACAGCTTCTCATCTAGAAGCACAAACTCACATAGCATATCAATCCGAAAAGGTATATTTTCTCATTCCATTATTCTGGGGAAATGGTGACTGATAATAAATGACTTCTGAATAAAAACACGCTTTCGAGTATGAGAAATCCACTCTCACCATTTCCATTACAGAGGACTGACAGAAAAATAAGACAAATTACAAAACCAAAAGACTCCTGTTAAGTTTCGAGATGCTGTATCAAACATGAAAGAGAATTTATATAAGATGCTGATAGACCAATGGAATATAACTTCTGATGGAACACACTTCCCTAAAGATCCTACACTGTAAGGGATCTCAGGCTCCTTCCTCCAGCTGTTGGACAGCCTTGGAACAGATCTAAGATTAAAGCAGAAGGCTCGATCGCCAATAAAAAACAGTGAAAGAAGACCTTTCACCTGCTATCATTACAGCATAGACAGAATATGTGGGGTTGAGAGTGAATAAGAAGCCCAGCAGAAAAAGGAAGCATTTTCAACTGTTTAAAACTGAAAGGTTCCACAAAATCCTGCTAGCAATGGTTTCTTGGGAAAACCATCTAAGAAGAAGTCTACATGCTATTCAAATATTTTTATTTTTATATACAAAATTCTACATATAAAAACATAACACTTCTGGGAAGACATCAACTGGACAAAACCTTTCATGTCAGATGGTGACCATGTGCAGATAAATGGTGAAACTACTGACTTAAGTTCTGGAATTTTAGATTAAATCTTATTAGATATTGTTTATGAGATACAAAATGAAGGAGAAACCAGCAAGATACAGACACCCTTACTTTAACTCTAGCGTTAACTTAGTCAGAAGAGAAGGAAATATCTATTCAGAATCTCCACAAAAAATGATTGGAAGAGACAGAGCAATGTAATGATATTATTTTCCTTATTTTTACAAAGTTCCTTGTCCCAGATTTGAAAGGGATGATTTATCTGGACATTCTTTTATCACTTGACACAAAGTGTAAAATTGCAATAAATGGTTCTTATCACAAAACATCGAAAAAATGAAAAGAAATATATGAATGCACAGCACTCTCTGAAGTTTCCATAGTTTCATTTCTCTTATGTGTTCATTTACTCCACTTTAAGATATTTCCTCCAAGCAAATGGGAGCAAGAAGCCTATCAGAGAGTCTACAGTGCCAAATGATAGCAAGGATCTAAAAGGAGCTCTCAGATAGGGCAAGGCTATTGCAGAGACATGGAACGAATTCTTTGCACTGGTGTTTATTATGAAGGAAACTAAGAAGATTATGCTGGAACCCTTCTTTGTTCACAGCAAAAAAAAAAAAAAAAAAAAAAAATCTTTATTTTCAGCACAGAATCTGTCCAAAATTAAAGCAACTGAGAAAAAGCTTATGGAACAAATTAGAAAATAAACATTAGTAAGTTGCCAGGGCCAGAACTGAATTACCTATGGTTGTGTGAAAGTGCTCACTGAGAACTGCCTTACTCCTGAGGAATGTGACATCAATTTAAAATCAGATGAAGTTTCCAGGGGAGGTAGGGGGAACTACAGGCCAGTAAGCTTTACATACATCCCAGAAAATTAGAAGGAACGATAATAT
This sequence comes from Ciconia boyciana, assembly GCF_034638445.1. Taxonomy (NCBI): domain Eukaryota; kingdom Metazoa; phylum Chordata; class Aves; order Ciconiiformes; family Ciconiidae; genus Ciconia; species Ciconia boyciana. Next base: position 25,905,725 of record NC_132934.1, on the reverse strand, counting down.
AAGGATATTTAAGATAAAAATAAAGAACATTGGGTAAATATTATCTATTGTGAAGAAGTCTGTATGGCTTTGAAGCCATAAGGCAGAGAAATCTTACTTTCTGATCTTCTTGAAGTTCTCTAAAGGGATCAGAACCAGGTGGATGAGCGTGACCTGACTTATACGATGTACCTGGATTTCCAAAAATATTTTGTCAAAGTCACTAACCAAAAGCTTTTAAGGCAACTAAGCAGCCACCAAGTAAGAGTGAATGTCCTTACATTTACAGTGACAAAAGAGAGTAAGAATACATGGTGAGTACCTGCAGTGGAGGTAAGTTATCAGTAGAGTTCTGCAGGGATCTGTGCTGAGACCCGTATTATTTTACAGTATTCAAAAATGACCTGGCAAACAGCTAGGAACTGAGATGATAGTAAATGTAATTGTAATGATAGTTATGTGGCATAGTGTGTAATTCCAGAAGGACCTTATGAAATCAAGTAGCAATAAAACAGCAAATAATGATCAAGGTAGATAAATATAAGGAAAAATCGGTTGTTATCCAGGACAGAGATCTTGGTGTTATGATGGATAATTCCATGAAACCGTCCCTGTTCAGTAGCAGTCAAAGAAGGAAATCAACATTGGGAATTACTAGAAAAGGATAAGGAATTAGCAGAAAACATCCATCCAGTGTAATAAATGCAGGGTTCACTCATACTTCTTGAATCTTAAATAGCAAAGAGACAACAGAGAAGGATTTTTTTTTTGTCTCTCCTCCATCTCTTCCAATAGCAACAGAGAATTAAATGAGACATGTAGCAGTCAAGTTCCAAGCAAGAGTTCTTCAAGCAAGAGGAGGCTAAGTTGTGGAACTTGCTGCCAAAGGTGTTGAGGGTGCAAAGGTTCAGGGGTGCAATGGACAAGTACTTGAAACAGAGACTCACTCCAGGTTACCGAACAGGCATATTCTGAGCTGCAAAGAGTTGGAAACTGAAAGAGCACTAAGAGGAAACATGGCATATGCTTGTCATTCTCTTACTCCAAGCAGGTCAATGCCGCCTTACAAGAACCCTGACTCAATATGACTGTTCTTCTATGCAAACAGACATGCGCTGAAGATTTCAAAATGAAGGCAGAAACTATTTATCTTAGGTTATAAACTGATTTTTGTAGCACTACTTTCACCTTCACTTCTCATACATGAACTTCCAATAAATCAGCTTGCTTTCTGAATAGAAAAAGGTATAACCAGGGAATATGCTTGAATTTTGAATTTTTCAATTCAGTCTGTAACTCAGCAGGTGGAAAGAAGTCACTTTGCACTTCATGTGATACCCACCAGCATCCATTTCAGACAAGAGGGACTGAATAGAAGTCACAGCATGAAAAGTAGACAAAAGTGAACGTGATGGGGAAGAAAACAATAGCTCCTACCTGGACTGTTTAGACTGAAATGTCAGCATTCAGGAATACCCTATAGTTCCTTGTTCTGCCCATTTCACTTTCACCAGAGATACACAAGTGTATGCATAACTGCAGTGAGAAAAGTTCCCATGTGAACTAATGACTTTGATGGGGACCATATAGTGGAACATTTCAGAAAAAAAACATTGTGAAGAGGAGCCAAAGGAGTTGCTATTGTAAAGTTACACAGCACCAGAAGCACAGCCAACAGAAGCTGATTTTATTTACTAGAGGAAAAGGAATCAGTTGATTCAGAAACAAGGATGTGTTTTTGTTTAAACACTCAGCAAGGCTACTCTTTTACTAAAATATTTTGCTTTTTGGCTATTTAGGAAGAGTATGTCTTAAGAATGAAATCCACAAAAGGAGAAATACCTTTTCTACATAAGCAGTTTGTTAGCCCAGTTGTAATGCTCTTCCCAGCAGGAAAAGAAAGGCACAAATGAGGCTTGAATTCCTCAGTCTAGGACTCAGCAAGTTGTGGTCGACCCTACATAAACATTTCTGTTCCCACACCAACAACATTGGCATAAGAGGTATGCTAAGTGCCAGTATGCTTGATAACTCTGTCAGAACTTGTTACCTATACCTTTGTCTCAGGAAAGAAAACAGTTGGGAACTGTTCTCTGGTCCTGAGACCAGATGGCAAGGTCTGCTGCATGCAGCCTACACCAGAGCTCAGTTCAGGTGTCCTCTGTGCTCCACAATGTCCCTGAAGCTCTAGGACAACAATTCACTTCTATGTGTTTATTCCAGGTGTTTTGAAATAAAACCATGGCTACTATGCTACAGCCTGCAAGAGCATTACAGCCTGCAGCATGAAACAGAGTTCATATTTCAAGTCCTAGGGTGCAGCAAAAGAGCATAGGGGATACCTGAGGGTTCAAAATCTGCCGGAAGAGTTCTGGAGATATATGAAGGGTGAAAAGAGCCCAAGCTAATTCAGCTTTGTTCATAGTGTTTACTGGGAGCAGTATTCAGTACACGCAATCCCACAATCATGCCTGGGATCTTAGAGAGTGCCTGTGACTAATGGATAGTTGGGGTCCATTGTATGAGACTGCTTCCTCACCAGTTTTATTTAGCAAATTAGATGTAGCCATTGGTGTGCTCAGCATATGTCCTGGTATGGCCCTGGAATTTTTGAGATTTGCTCTGATTTGTGCTTGAGTTTCTCCTCACCAGACTACCAGAAATGAAGGCAAGTGACACCTTTATCTGATCATTTGACTGATGTCACTAGATTGCCTGCTACTCTAAAATTCATACCTAAAAGAAACTGATAATTTGAACTACAGATACAGCTGCATTTCTATGTGTTCCTCCATCACCTGACTTCAAGATCATTTTTGATGATCTTTCTCAGGCTAGTGGAAGGTCTAAGATCCCTCTGTGAAGCAAAGGTGAAATATAAATCGAATACATCATGCCCAGAGTATAAAGCTCTTTGTCTTTGTTCTGTGGTCTTTCTAATTCTCAGCCTGACTTATAAAACGAAGATGTATAATGCCAGGGATCAGCCTAGAACTTTGGCCTGTCATGCATTGTCTGTGAAATTCTTTTTTCCCTTTTACTATTTCTTACTGCTGCGGCAGATGAATGAGTGGATGTATTATGTGCGTATATGTGTGTCTGTCATCCTCAGTGAGTGTGTCTGCTTCTGTCCTTGACTTACTTTTCTTCTTTCTTCATGTTTCTTTTTTCTTCCTTATTACAATATCTCAGTTCTAGTCAGACCCTCTCTGTTCAACACTTCTTTTATTCCTAAAACACTCATAATGCTATTCAGAGAATATCTGTACAGAAGGAATAGACAGAATACAAACAGAGTGCTTACCACTGTGTAAATGATGTGCTCCCTGAGGTATTTTCATGCACTGCACGCACTGTTGTCCTTCACTTAAATTATGAAATAAAAAGAAATGTATCTACCTTTCTTTTGAATTCTTGAAATAAGTTTGAGCAATTATCACTGTGTATTTGTCTTGTTAGGTTGAAACCAGTAATAAAAAGGCTAGAAACAACAAAGACTTAGACTCAATAGGAAATACGAATGTGTCAGGTTCTTCAGGAACTGACAAAGAAGCATGCTTTTATGGAGAATAGGTTACCAAGTAAAAGCCAGAAAATCTCCTAACTTACCAGTATGAACGTTAAGATTCTTGAGAGTATTTCAGGCACACTCAAAAACATTTTAATTTTGGATATTATTATCAAGGATTACATGTTAATCCCCCACTACCAGATCACTCAGGTCACAAATGCCCAGCTCCTGTTCTCACAGATGAGACTTTGTCTGAGCCAATGAAGGAAACGATATCCTTTTTAAGGATTGTCCCTTCTTCACTGGCTTGAGGACAAGTAAAATGGCCTCTGAGACTGACTGGTTGCAAGGCAACATAAACATACATGTTGGGAAGAAAACCTCTCTCTCTCCTGATCCCTACCAGGATTCAGTTTTGGGGATTTACTGACAGCATCACAGTAATCGCTTTTGGGGACTGTGAGTAGGTTTTCCCCTGGTGGCAGGATTGGATCAGTTGAGAGGGAGAGATCTATTGGGTTTTCTCTTATTTTTGAACTTTTAAAACATACTTCCTACGGCGGTCTACAAATCTAGTGTGCACAGTAGGGTATAAATGTATGTTATCCTATAATTTGATTGCCTGCCCCACTCCCCACTCCAGTACAAGGAAGACATGGATAAACTGGAGCAAGTTCAGTGGATGGAACCGTGACAGTCAGAGGCTAGAGAACTTGCTCTGAGGGGAGGCTGAGGGAGCTGGGCTTGTTCAGCCTGGAGAATAGGCGGTGTCTAGGGGGACTGAATGGCAGCCCCCCAGCTGCTACTGGGAGGTTGACAAGAGACAACGGATATAACTACACTGAAATAAGACAGGTTCAAACTGGGTAAACACCTGACTGGATAAAGCCCTGAGCAACCTGGTCTGACCTCACAACTGACCCTGCGTTGAGCAGGAGGTTGGTCTAGAGACCTCCTGAGGTCCCTTCCAACCTGAGCTATCCAATGATCCTATCTCCAACACCTGCTGTTCAACAGCAGAGCTAGTTCCCTCACAATTTGGAATAAGAGAGATGAAGCAAAAGCTTCTTTTAAAGAGCGTGCTCAGCACAGCAAAGCAACAACTTAATTTTTTCCAAGTCTTTCACTTGCAGGTGGAAGGAAGACATCATCCCTAGAGCATCGCTGTGACCAACAACTCCTGAAGCAGCCTACCCTTTTAGTGGAAAGAATTCCAGAAGTGCTCTACCTCTTCCTGGCTGGGGGTCACACCACATTCCCCATATATGTTATTTCTCCCTGTGGTAGCACAGACAGAAGAACTCAGTATAGTATGATCAATTGCCAAGCTGCAGACTGTAGAAAAAGAGTCAAAGCTTCCCTTAAACTGCAAAATTATTCAAAATGTTCACTGGAAGCACCACTCACTAACACAACACAATGCAAACTGCAGAAGACTACCTTTTTAACAGGGTGATACCCTTTAGCTTTGAATCAGCCTGTCTATACAATGCCCAAGAAAACACACTGCATTAAGACAGTACAAACTGAAAGGACATTTTTTTTTTATAGTAATCTATAGAACCTCCAATACCCCTGAAGAAACTTTCTTGAACTGATTTCTGTTGTGTGCAACTTCCCTACCTGGTAAATGCAAGAGCCTATAAATACTTTTGCTTCATCCTAAGGCTATGAATTTAAAAATATACCATTAAATTACCTGTTACCATGAACATGAGAAGCACAAAATGCAAAACTGTAGTGAAGCAAGGTTGGATCAATGACAGAACCATTTTCTGAATGTTCAATCAATTCATTGAGATAGCAAAGATGGCGGTGACAGCCTCTCACTCCGTAGCGAGCACAGTATTCGTCCAATACGAAGACTTGACCTGGGCTAAACCAACCCTGAAAGAGAAAGGCAAAAAAACCCACAACATTTTCTTTTCCCACTCACAGCTTTTAAATCAAACAAAGAACAGAAGCGTATCTTTTTATGTGCATTATGTAAATTTTTTAAACTAGAATGATTTATATCTGGCTAATGCTGACGGCACTGGAAGCTAGATCCAACAATAGCCCTCTTGCTGAAAGGAGTAAATGTCAGGAAACTATTTGCAGTTCCAAGTGACCACTACTATGAAATATATGGTTTACAAAAACATGCTAATACATCCAAAGTCTGGTCCAGATTCAATTATATCAAAACCTAATATAAAATAACACTTCAAAATAATTAATTTTGTTAAAGTCATTAATTGTAAGCTACAAGAGAACATTTGGGTAATGGTGAGGGACGTTAACATGGACAGTCAAAACACAGTTTCTGGACGGTCAGTTGTGAGAAAAACACAATTTAACCATTTACTCTCTTTCTTATGTAACATGCACGCACTTTTAACAACTTTTTAACAACTTATACTTGTAAAGAGATACAAAGCTAGGTAGTTTGTTAAAAGCCACCTGAATAAGATGAGTATGATTTGACCTTAAATAATAATTACATATTCTGGGGCATACTGAGGGCTTACTTGGGCAGAAACTTGATGAGACCAGAACGGTGTAAACCTGACACAGATGTGAACAAAGTAGAGACTCCTCCCCACCACAAAAACAGTTCTTGAGTGAATCCAGAGTGTAAAAAAAAAAAAATTGATTCTTGATGTAGAAATGTAAAACAGAAGAGCCTTGATTGCTTTGCCTCCCAATATGAAAAACAGATAGCACACTGAGCTTCCAAAAAGCAGCAGGGAGAAAAACATAAACCTTGGAAAACCACAGCTACTGCATAGATGTTCTAAATAAGCATTTTTCTTTGTTCTTTTCTTAATAGTGGTGATATTTCCCTCTCATCATCCCTGCCAAATGGTTAAGAGAGATTGAGGAACACTTGAACTCAAATATAGAAATAACTTGGATAAACAAAATGATTTTGCAAGTCATGAATTTATAACATCTGACTAGCAGCTGAAGACCAATATTTCCCTACTGCTTGCGAATACCTCTGCAAGCTCAGATGTTTAATATTTATTAAAAATATCAGCAAATATACTATTAAACAATACTTAAAAATATATTCACATCAGGTTTAACTCATCTGTGTTTTAACTTTACCAAAAGACTTGCATGAGACAGGAATTTAAATTTTATATTCTCCCTCAACTCTTGAATTTAACATATTAATTGCGAACAAGAGCACCTCAAAGTTATTTCATACATTTATTTGCTCCTGATTAATTTCTTTGAAGTCAATGTTTCCACTACCTTTAAAGAGCTTCAGCTGTTTCTAGAGAACACTTAGCTTTATTACAGCACCCAGAACAGTACTCAGTGTTTTAAACTAATATACAGTCATGTTGCAATGGCTCATGTAGTTTGCAGAGTGTTTGCTAGCAAATATGGTATTCCATTGGCAGAGGAAAGAAAAGGGATTGTAACAGAATATCTGCAATAATATATATCCTATCCCTAGATATAATAAACAGTGGTTATTGTGATTGATATTCTGCCAATACGTCGTCATTGTCACTGATCCCTCTCTACGTTTTTAAGGAAAACATGACAAAATGCTGCATGTCAACGCCCAGCAGTACAAAAGGAAACAATTATTAAAATTTCTGTACATTCTCATAGGAGAAAATGGTGACAAGACTTCAAATTTTAAAGAACTCATTACTTGAACTTCAGTCGCTGTAAGAGATCTGTTTTAGTGTGGTCATTTTCATATAAGTATGTGCCTTCCTTGCCCTTGTTCAATGCCATACCATGCATAAGTCTCACAAACACATAACAACTATATGCTACAGAGTATTAGATAATTGCATATTTTTTATTGTATAATTGGGGGGGGGGGGGGGGGAAACCAAAAAAAAAGAAGCTCCCCAATACCGAGAAGAATGTAAAATTAAAGAAGTTTAGGTCATATAGTAATTTAATACAGAACTGTGCTTAATATTAATTCTTAGACATTTTTGTTTTTCTTTTTACAAGTTGTGTGTGTGGTTACTCTATATTTATTGAAATAAAGGGATGCATTGTTTCTAAAAATGATAGAAAATGAGCTGTTCAGGAAAAAAAAATCACTCTTGTATGTTCATGTGTTCTATTGCTACCTTGACATTCCCAATTTTTTTAATTAAAAAATATAGTCAAATATGAAATTTAACAAAAAAATGATCACCCATTCTACCTATTAAAAGCTGAATTTTAAAAAGAATAATAAGAAATGCATCTGCTTTATGGTTGCTATAGCACTGTGTATTTCACCTAACCTCTTCTAAAAGTTCCTGATTTCAAGGTTATATTAAGTGTCTTACTATATTATTATTATAAAAAAAGATTTTGACCCCAATGCACTGTTAGAAAGCTAACCATTTTCTCTTTGAGTGGCAATTACTTTGTACAGATGTTCCTTCGGGCCTCTTCTTTGATTCAGTGTGCAACCCACAGACAGAAAATGAGTCCTTTAACTTTTTCTATACATACTTATCTGGTAGTATTTTAAAAAGGAAGCAACTGTCATCAAATAATAATTTGTTTTTTCTTTTTTACACTTGCAAACAAACCTAAAAACCCCGTCATTATCTTTGTATTACATGACTAGTCAGATCAATGTAAAAAAGAAGTAAAAAAAAGTTATCCTTTTTTGTTGCTGGTGGGATAGTAAAGTGAAAAAAATTATGTGCTATGAGGCGTTTTAGGTCCTTAGTGAGAGATCACTATTTTAGACAGGATACCAGGTGAAAAATAAAGCCTCAGGAAGTTATGAGGTCTGACCCACACAAACCTGTTTAACAAGTGTGTATAATCTGACAGACTTCCACAAGGTTGTTGCTGGTTTTCCCTACTGAAAACAAACCCAGAAGCAGTCCCATCCTCAACTCCTGGCCCCACGAAGCATAGAATAGAAAGAGTTAGGTAAGAAAGGGAAACTGCAGCTACAAATACGGAAGCATGTTATGCCAATATCTTATCTTTTACAGCTGTCTTTGAATGTGAAAAACATTCATTTTGATACAGAGATCACACTTTACTTGTTTTTGTTTAATAATTATACTCCCTTTTTTTTTTGTAATTCAGGTAATACATATATGCCCATATATCTATACTACCTGTGGTTCTGCTTCCTTTCTTTTGGTGTTTTTCCTTCTTCACACGCCAGTGGAATGAAGAATTATAAGATAGTTGAAAATGTCTGACATGAGGCAACTGCATTTGTACCTTAAAATGCCTGTACAGGTGTCAGTAAATCCTACCACAGGAGCTCTTACCATTATCAAAACCTTCTGTTTTTATTCAAACCTCCATAAAGGACATGATAAATTTCAGCTGATAAAATCAGAGACAGTTTGGGTCTCTCTGCTTTCTATTGAGTGTCACAGCAGCAGCTTGCAAGTGTATAATTTTCAAATTTGAAACCAATCGATTGGACCCTTTATTCCAACTACAACCACAGCTATTGAATGAACTAGGAAGAAAGGACTACTTTGTAACAACTATTTCTCACTTCTTTATATCTATCTTCCAGCCAGTACTCACCAAACAAGAATAGGAGTCATTCAATCTGTGATCCAAGGTCTGCCTCTGAAGCAGTCTAAAGAGGGAAGCATGGTCAAATTTGCAGGGATTAGCAGAAATAAACTCATCCATGCCATGTTTCTGACCACGGTCTGTATCTGTTCATACAAAGGAAAAATGTGCAGAACAATACACATGAGTGTGCGTGCAGATTTACAAACACAAGCGTACACAGGGCATATAAGCCTCAATATATCAACTTTCTTGAAAATATTTTAAAGAAACTTTAAATATCTTTATCTTTTAAAATATTTAAAATATATTTTAAAATATTTAAATATCTTTAAATATTTTAAAGAATATTTAAAGAAAGTTACATAAGTAGATGCTTGCAGGTGACATTACAGAATATTGGTTTTTAATCTGTAAATAATATTATTGAATTATTTTTCTATTGATTCAATCTATGGAGTGTAACAGTGAAAAAAATACAGTTTCTACCCACTGACAGATTAAACAAAACAATTTAGAAAGGCTACCTGAAAATACAACATAGGGCATTAAAATAATTCTTAAAGCATGGTTTTCTAGTGCAGCTCTTCAAATGTTACAATTTACAGAACAATGTTATGAGAATGAAAAAAATGTGTTCTGTAATTTCCTGGGTTTGTGTGGCGCTCTTTCTAATTTTAGCAAAATAACCAAATAAATACCCTTCCCTCCATTGCAAAAAAGAAAAGGTTTATGCATTTATTTTTTCAGGTAAGAAAGAGCATCTTTACTGCAGATCAAAGTACCACTCATAGAAATATTCATCATGGCTTGAAGCCTACTTCTCAAATGGCAAACTGGAGCAGAAATGAACACACTGGCTCGAGCTAGGTCATTTCCAGCCTTCTTTTTGTGCTCAGCTTTTAATGAGACAAACCTTAATGTAGTAATGGCAAAGAGCTCCTTCAACCTTCCAGCAAAGAGTAGTGAAAAAGGGAGCAGCATTTTTGTGTAAATACATCGAGAAAACATACCATCCCAAATGGCACTTCAATCAAAGGCCCAAATTTATTGTTCTTCACAGACTGCATCTTTCAACGCCTTTAAACCCCGCGGGTTTATCAGAAGAGAAGCTCTAGTGATTGCTTTCATTAATGCTATGTTTTGTCGAAGTCCTCAATGTGAATTATCTATCAAGTATGGACAGAAAAAGCCTTACAGTGCCCAAAAGGACTAGTTATGTATTAGCACATTAGCTGTCTTGGATTCTATAGACTGTACTGGGGTGAACAGTCCTATCAACTTAAAAATTGACTTCCCCTTTCAATAGGGTCTTAGCTCTTTGTTCCTTTAAATTCAGACCTAGGTCTTTTTATATTCGTTACTAGAAAAGTATAGATCTAAGTGTATCCTAAATGCAATTTTGAAAACCTGCAGAGTACAAACCTAAAATTTCTAAAGAAAAGGAGACAAAAGTTTATTGATTAAACCCAATTATAGAGTCAGGTTCATAATAAAACTCAATATTGATCTGTGGGCATGATGCTAACATAATCAGTCACATTTAGAAATTTAGCCCCAGATCATATTGATCCATGTCAAGTCCAACTTTCAGCTGTATTTGTGGATGGGAGAATTATTTAATTCAAGCTGAAGGATCTGCAGCATCACATCCTGGAAAGATGCAGAAACTAATTCATATCACTTGGCTTTGCATTGTCAAAGCAAGAGTCACATCCATGTGACAGATTTCACCAAGGTGGATGTAGCAAATAAACAGTATGACAATACATCGATGGTGTAAGGTATGAGACCATCATCCCAGAGAAACAGCAGCATATATTTTTAATGGTTTAAGGATCAGTAGCATATGTGATTACACAGATTAACAATATTTCCATGAGCATTAGACTAGCCTATCGTTAATGACAAACTTAGCTCATATTTTGGACATAGGTACATGAAATGCTCTCTCTTAAATATTTTTAAACACATGAATTCAAAGATAAACAACTGATACCAACACAACTACATAACTGAAACTACTAAACTACAATGTGAAGTTATCTATAGTTTCCAAAATGATCCACACACAGATAAAAGTTTTCCACACCCAATCTGTTCAATGTGTCACTGGTTTCTACATTTCTTGTGAGTTTTCCTTCTTGTATGGATATCTGATTTATTGAGTCAGTATTTAAAGTAAGACAGATTACAGAAAAGAAAAAGGATTAATATTTCTTTCTGTCATTGGTCTCAGGTACAAATTATACACAGCTGAATCTTTCTTAATTTAACTGGCTTGATTTTTTTCTCTGGTTAACTACACAAATAGAAAAGATTCTCCTTTTTTAAAAGAAAATCTGTGTAAGTATTGACAAGTAATTAAGTATTTTGAAATCAGGAAACTGGATGTTGCAAAGGAAACAGATTCAACATTCTGATAGAGTCATCTAGATGATCACAATGTGTAAGGTGACCTATTGAATACAACGTGGCTTGTGAAAGCAGAATCTGCTATTACATAATTTGGGCAAAATAAGCACAAATATTATTTAAAAATATACATACTTCCTAGATCTAATTCTACAGAAAGATCCATGACTGATCACCGTCTTTTTAAGTGAATCGAACAGTACAAATAACATTGTCAAATAGTAACAGAAGATCTGCTACCAAATATATTCTAACAACAGAAAAACAGTTAAAAACTTACCTTTGCCAGCTGTAGGCAAGCAGGAAATAATAGAAAAATAGATCTAGTGTAATGCATTACATTTTATTTTACTGTTATGATATATATACAAGATAACTGGTAAATCTTTTTGAAACAAAATTGATTTAAAAATATGTAAGAACTTGATCAAAGGTTATGAGGAATTCATAAAAGTTATATGACTGTGATTTAAAAATTATTTACCACCCTACTTTTAAAAATTGTTAGAATGATTGTACTTTTCAAATTCCTATACAAATCAGCTTTAGATGTCCTGTTCAAGCTACATGCAAATGCAAGACATAAAGAGTGCTCTATTGTGATATACAGTTAGGAAAAAATACAATTCCATTTTATTCTCTACACTTTCTCAATCTTGGGAAATATTGGGAAGATATTTGGGGAGAACTCTGAAGCAGTAATACTTCTCCTGCTTTTTCACAATTAATTTTCTTCCCTTCTTAATGGAATTTGTTGTCCTGCTTTCAAGTTGCCTCTAACTCAAATTCATTGTTTTGGCTGCTATTTCCATGTTACTTGGCCTGTTTCAGGTTGTGTATTTATTTAATCTTTTGGAAACTGTTAGCCAAAAAACTACCCATTTTTTTTGATCAAGGCAGGACAAATATATATATTTTAAAATCACGGTAAAAACTTACAAAAGCTATTGCAGGAGTTTTAGCAAAGTCTTTGGGTTTTCTTTTAGACAAGGATATTCATTTTGTCAGAATAGCATCCTGAATATGCCTTTTGCCATCTTTGCAAGAAACTTCCAATTTTAGCCCAGCTGCAATTTTAGCCCAGTCCTCAGTGACTCACTACAGTTGAGTGAATTACGACTACCATGAATTCCATGTTTATGGGACATGCTGGAGTGGTTCCTAGTGATAACCAAACCGCTAGGCATCATCTCTGCCCCGTTCCAGCCCAGAAGCAAATACATGTTTTCTGTAGCATTTGCTCTGTGCTAGTGTGAACTACAGAAACTGGACTTGTAAAGTAGTGACCTCCTCCCTTTTGTGGCTCTCAGTGACATCCCTGCTTGAGTTTAAGCATCGTGGAAGCAACTTGAACTAACTCAGGCAGGCAGAAAAGAAGAGCAGGTAGAGACAAGAAATCCAGTGTTGTAGGGATTAAAAAGATTTAGAGACTGGGAGTAGTAGGGTAAGAACTATGACTCTGATACAGAAGAGGCTGGAACTGGCTGGACGAAGATGAAGGTGCATGTGCTCTTTGCAAGAGACAGTGGCAAGACAAGCATTACATTTCTTCAAGTACCACTCCATACAGATAGTGACAGCTTACATCGGGAACATTTCAACTCCTGATCATTGACCAGGACTCCAAAGTGCTACATGCTTAGAAACATAGGCCAAAGAGACAATCTATGCCCCCAGAACCTTATCATTTAAATATCAGATAATGAAATAACAGATGGAGAGAAAGTGGCAGAATATGAGAAAGCAACTGGCCCATATGGCCCGACCGTCGGGCTGGGGATAGCATACTGATGGACTGCCAGTATTTTGTGCCGAAGAACAGGTTTGAAAAGGATATTAGTTTTTGCATGTTTCTGAGTAGCACGGGAGAGAGCATGAAGGTGACTTACTGACTGCCTAAGGTGGTGGAGGCCAGCGTTAACCTTTTCTTTCTGAAAGGGAGATGGGGGTAGTTGGAGGCAAGCAGGAATGGGACATGAAGAGAAATGGGGGAACACCCAGGGAGGGTGGAGTTACTCTACTCTTCCAGGTGGCAAAGTGTATGATGGATATAAAGTTGCCAAACCTGCTGAGAAAACTCTGGCAAATGAAAAAATATCTTTTATTTCTGTTTGTTTCTAAAAGATTTAATTAATTGAACATACAGATACAAACATCTCAGACCTATCTTAAAAGAACTGCTTTACAAGAACATTATCAATTATTCCAAAACTGAGCAATGCCACCATAAGGTTAAGCAGTGGCATTTCCTGTGTGTATGTATTATGACACTAGTACCTTAATACTAATCATATTCTGGGTTTCCTATGGAGTCTCTGATGTAGCCAGTTCAAAGATTGGGAGTGATACAAATAACATTTAAAAGAAATACAAAATTCATAATTTATTCCCATACCATTAAACTATGATAGGGAGAGAAATTTTATAGCACTTATCATCAGTATATCCAAATAGATTAAACATGTTAATGTTGTATTTTCATGACTAATCCCAAAGCATTTCTTTAATTTGGCAAGTTGCCTGCACTTTCTTCTTGATTACACAACACTGACTGCTCCACTCAGATGATTTAAATGTCCACACAAGCTTCCTCGGTGATGCTCTTTTGGTCAGATGGATGTTTCATTTGGAAATGTCTTCAACTTTGCTGTCATTGGATTGATATCTTGTAATAACAATGTATGGCCTATGTATTTGACTCCCTTTGCTGCTCCCTTGCTACTTAATAAACAGGATTTGATGTTTTGCACATGGGCTCTAAACAGCATTTTTATGACAACTGTTATAATTGGTCTCTGCAAAATCTCAAATTATTTTCCTTTTGTGAGCTGTTTTGATAAGTGACATCATTCCAAAAGAGAGATGAGGAAAACTATACATCTCAGATCAAATGATTCCTAACCTCACTTGGTTTTCCAGTATCTGTCTCTCTCCTTTATCTGCAGATATTTTCAAAAATAGACCATCTCTGAACTCATGGTGGTGTAGGACCAGAATGATGTTTGGCTTTGTGTTGCTTCATTAAGACAGGACAATCCCCTCATGTGCTGCTGTTACTCCTTTGTTATTACCAAGTTATTAACAGTGGTCATCACTTCAGCAGCCTTTCTAACTGTATGAATAGATCTCCTAATACAACGCTCGTTAAGAAAGGGATCGCCTCCTGCACCTTTGTGTGACTCGGATGAATCTATTTTTAATTGGTGCTTTCCCCGAAACACTCATGTCCTTGGAAAACTTCTGGCTTTTCTACAATCATGCATCCTTAAATACTCTGTTCTTTGCATCACAGCATGCTTATTCAGAATAGTGGAACTGAAGTGCAGTCTCTTTCTTGATCATTGCTGACATTAGCCCATCTTCACTTTAATTTTGGAGCCACCTAATACTATCAAAGTGCAGTACCAAGCTCTTTTACTGAGAAATGAAGAAATTGGCTAGTATTCATTTTAGAAGTTGGACAGGTACAATACAGGACAGGCACCACTGATTCCAGTGCCACACTTAAATGTGTATTTGCCTCATTGGTAGTACAGAATATCAAATTTCTTATAAATTACATGAATGATCCTGAAGTGCCACACAGCATCAACAAGAAGAGACTGCACATTCAGATCAGTTAGAGATCTGTAGGTTGGCCTTTTGGAGTGCTGCTGCTGTGCACATGCAAGAGCAACATTTCCATTTTCTGCATTTGTGATAATTGCTGTAAAGATTAGTCAGACCCTGGGTGTCTTATTATAATCACATGTCTAGTTTCTGTTCAGGAGTTCCTGATGTGTTTGTTTTGATCCAGCTCTGAGGTGGTTGGATCTTGTTCATGCCATTTTAAGCACTCTTTTGTACAAGGAATTATCTTATGTGGAACAAGGCACCAATAACTGCAAAAAATACGGTCTTTTTTATACAAAAGGAGTCTCTTACTCCTTCCTTTCAACTACTTTCTTTTATACAAAAGGAGTTCATGGTATAGATCACAGGAATAATTCTACCACAGCTTACAAAAACTCTTAAAGAGTTTTGAGAATACAGAAAACAATAGAGGCTGTGAAAACAAAGTATCATTTATTGTCATTTACACATATCACTTGATTAAAAATGTTAAATGTTTAATGAAATGCTTGCACTTTGACAAGTTGGCATTTTCAGCTAATAATGTAACATTAACTTTGGAAGGTATAATTTTGTCTACAAGGCAATGGAAAATGGAAATGTTAGTATTTATTACTAGCAAAAAATTAACCTTGCTACAGCTAGGTATATGGCATAGTAATCATCATCTGATGTTTTAATTTCTTTAATGACAACTTTCAGTTGCTTTTCTTATCTATCAAGAGAATTTCAGGATTACAGAAGATATTTTATAAACACAATATATAAAAACGTTGAAACATGTCTCCTTAAGTTGATTTTTCTCTACATCCAGCAGTTTAACAATATTTAAATATTTCAAGCTATTGAAAGTTATTTTTGCACATTTTATCAGGATGAGTGCGTTGCATTTCTTATCTTCCTAGAGCATGAGGAAGATGGGAACAGAATTTCAAGGCCTGAATGTTATTAAAGGACATTTGTTTTGCAAAGCCCTAGCTGGTTTTCTGCTTTCTGTATGTGGAGGGGGAATTGTATGATACACTTTAAAAACTACAACAATGTGATCTTGTATTGGCTGGAAATGTTTACATGATGCATTAATTAAAAAATAAGATACATAATAAAGTAGTTGACAAATTCTCTGGTCATAACTGTATTTACTAACACTAAAAATGTATCATAGTAAAGAAGAAAAAAATTGAAATGAATTTAACTTAATATATAGACTAGCTCTCAAGTACTCGGGGTTATATCTTGATCAAAAATAAAATACTCTTATTTTCATGCAAACATTTTTCTAGGGGGAAACAAAATGAACTTCTTAGGAAACTGAACATATTTACATCTGACAAAAGGTCAGCTATAGATTCTTCTTACGAGTAAAATTGTGTCCCCAGAAAATAAGCACAGTATATGTAAATGAAGTAGGAATCTTAGAAAATTATTTAAGGTTATATCTGTAAACCCTAGTTCTTGCAGTTTCTTAAAAACTGATTAATTTGATTCTGCCCATTTCTACCTCAAGTACAAAAGACAGAATAATAGAATTTTCCTCACGTAGGCAGAACTGGAGGTATTACAGAAATCAGTCAAACATTGATTCTTTTTAAGACTAAACCTCACATTAAGTTAAATTTCACAAGTTACTCTATTGCAAAGAATTCTATGAATTAATTACAAAATGCAAACATTGAAGTGTGTTAAAACCAAAGGCAAATAATAATTTAACCACGGATTTTTGGTTTATATACAGTTCAGTCATATCAGTTTGTGCGAGTTGATACATAAGCATGACAGAAAAATACATTATATTTTGAGGCTTTCGAACTTCCCTTAAACTGTCTTTAAAATAAACCTTATTTTTCCTATGGTTTCCACCTAAGAACAGTAGTCACCCTAACTGTCTAAGACAATATCAAGACGTGTCAATCTTGTTTTTTAATTGTTTACCACTATCGGTAATTTTATCTCTGAAAACATAATTTCAGTATATGCAAACTTGCAATTGTTCTTTGTACCTTTTTCTTTCTATAACTTTCCCTGCCCTGTGGTCAGCGTTTTCTAGTTGCTTTCACTTCCATGTAAACCCTATGTCCAAGAAGAGCAATTCCTTCGCTACTATTGACTATGGTTACTTCTTTCGTACTTTCTAACTGATGCACATGAAGTAGAAACATTAGGAGGGGAACACAGAGAACTCCCAGTACCCACCCCAGACCAAGGTAACTGGGAGGAGGTGAGCAGAAGCACTCCTCGGCTGTTGCCCCACCTTTGCTTTTGCAGTGTTACTTACCTACTACAAAATACTTCACCTTAACACCCGCCGTGATGAATGGCTACTTCACCCTTCCAAATTGTTTCAGATTAAAAATTCAATAGATGTCTGTGCTTTTGTGAGATTAAACTATGTTTTTTTCAATGTTCTTGACAGCCCAGTCAGGATTTTAGATAATTATTACTGAGTTTAATGAGCACATTTTACTGTCTTCTAATAGCAAAATGATAAAAGGTTACAGGATGAATGGAAGGCCGTGAGATCGAGTGATAGCAGGACTGACAGAGAACAGTTTTGGGTCAACCTGCTATAGACTTCAGACATTAAACCAAGTTGAGTTTAAAACATCTATCTCCCTTCTATCACTCTACATATACAGATATACGATAATGAAGAAGGATTATTGTATACAGCCATATGATGTTGTAAAAATCTGATGGCTATTACAAAAATCCTTGGATTGCACTCAGCCTCCAGAGCAACCAAAAAGATCATATATGCTTCCTATGTGCAGATATCTACATGACAGAATACTTTCAAAGAGATTGTATGAAAATTTCAAGATATGGTTAATGTATGCTATCTACCTTGATTTTCTCTGAAACAGTATTTTCCTCAGAGAAAGATGAGGAAAACTTAAACCTGATTTTTTTGGAAAATGTTTTATATGTAGTTTAATATTACACTGAAGGGTACAAAAATCCAGCAGCCCATCTAGTGCCTTTCAGCTCACAATGTACTGTCTGCATAGCAATGTTTAGATAACTAATTTATACGATGTATGATAAAGCTGACCTAAATCTATAAAATTCTGAGAATAGATTGATGCTTTTCTATTCAACAGTACACTGGCTTGCTACTGAAAAACACAATGTAAACCAAACACCATCTCCATGGTAATATGTGGGTCAACTGCAATGAATATGAAGCTAATTGTCATATTTTCATGGATTATAATAAAAATAATGACCTGCAAGTCAGGATTTCCCTCGCTGGTAATAATAATCTGAGTTAAAGAGCTTCTGGCTAACAACAAACTGCTAGGCACATTGCCCTAGTGAATGAGTTCTGCTTAATTAAACTTCATTGAGGGAACTGCTACATAGTTTACCAACTAAAACCAAAACCAAAGCCACAAAAGAAAAAGAAAGCCAACTTACAAAGTAGGGATATACCTGTGTTGACATTTACTCCTTTAGGATTCACCTTCTGAGCTTGACTTGCAGGAACAGGCTTATACGATTGACCTGTGGCTCTGTACATGGCTTGAACCCAGAGTATTCTATCCTGCTCATCGTCACTGGCAAATATCACGGTATCGCCTTCTTTAACAGCATTGAAAAACATTCGACCACCCTGAAGACCTGGAGCAGGAAATAGGAAGGTAATCTCAATAAATATAAGTTACTCCTAAATCACCATCAATGTTTATCACATTATTGGTTTTCCTCTGTGTGTGTGCGTACGGGGGTGGGTGTTAAAACATTTTCTAGGTATTTATGACCTAGAAATATGATAGAATCTAGAGCTATAAGGATCAAATGGTAATACATGGAAGCAACATATAAGTAGAATAAATATAGAAGTCACAGGAGAAAATATTTCCATAATTCCATTTCCAATTCAATTCCAATTTATTTCTTATTTATCTTCTCCATGTCATATGCTGTTTTGCATTTCTCTAACATATCCTCCTTCTAGGCATCATTTTCTTAGCTGGAAGTCCCCGTAAACTTTATCTCTTCTTGAACCTCTTACCAGTGTTGCTGCTCCTTCCTTGGTACCTTTTTCTCATTCCAGTGTTTGTTCTGAGAGCACAAAACCAGTACAGCACACACCAGTCAACATGGCTGCACCGGGGATTTTTTTATGACAACATTGTTTTGGCTTTCCAAACACCTTCTGAGCATTGTTTGCCTTCTCAATTATTCTAAACATTGAGCCAATGTTTCCAAAGATCAATCTTCAATATCTTAGAAGTCTCTTAAATTCATAATCCTCCACTGCGTAGGTAGAGTAGAATTGTTTTTCTCTACATGTATAACTTTGATTTCCCTCTGCCATTTTAATACTAACTTGTGTAGATTTTTCTGATATTTTCAAATTTATTTTTGATTACTCTGAGTAATTTGTCTATGGCAAGCGCTGTCATCGTTCACCTTCTTTTCTAAATCCTTTATGAATATAGTGCACAGTACACTGCCACATGACTCCACCATGAAAAACAGAGAGAAAAGGGAAAGACTGACTAGAATTCATAATTTTTTCCTTGTATCATATGTGGTCTTACAATGTTTCAGGCAACCTGAGTGTAAGTTTATTGTTCATTGTTCTTAAAACAAACTTCATTCTAAAAGCATGAATTTTCACACTAGAAAATCCTAGTGGAATAATTGCAAAACCTTCAGATGCTGAAAACAAGAACGTTGGGGTTTCCTGCTGCTAGATCAAAATGAACAAATTGAATCAGCTGTTTTACACAAACATATCGTATTTCAAAATAATGAAAAGTACCTGTATGAGGAGCTGTATAATCCACAGTGTATCCTTCGAGTTGCATCAGTTCCTGAGGCTCAGATTTCTTTTCTCTGTAACTGCACATTGCAAATGTGTATTGGCTAACCTGAATAAGAAAGGACTTCTTAATTGCTGAATTCCATTCTAGAATTGTGTAACACATGTACCCCTGTTTAAATTAGCTTTCAGTTGTGCTGAAGAAATAAACCCCATTTTTTTCCAGAAATATTTACAGTGTAAAACTTTGCGTTCTTTCCCCTTCCTGCCAAAAGGAAGGAAAAAAAAAAGCCATAAACACATCTCTCTGCAGTTTTCTGAAATACAATGTATTTTGGGCTGTTGCTTTATGAAAAATTGAAAGGAAGCAAATTAGGTTCTGGTAGGGACAATACTTGGTATCGTGGTACTGACCAAACTGCTCGGTCTACTGTGTGAGAAAAAACAGTCCTGTATTCCAAGAAGCTGGAAAAAAAGGACTTTTATGTATAAAAGTACTGTTTGCCTAAGGAGTGCCACAATAACCATGCAGCTGAAAAGACGAACATATAATCTGGCCAATTCTAGTTAAAGATGGTAAGTACCAGAACCTTCAGTTCGATTTTATAATTGAATTTCTGCATCTTTTGCACCTATGTTCACACCCATCTCCAGGTTGCTTGGCTCACTGGATACAGTACTGCGTAGGCCAAGCAGCTTGCAGCTGGCATGAACAACATCAGTCACTTCTCATCAAGTACAATTATTAAAAAAATAATAAAGCAATTAGAAGAGAATCTGTCATCACATGGTTTAAGACTCCCTAGACAGAATAGAAAGTGATAAGGAGAGCTGAGGAAAAAGTAACTGGAAAGATAAAGAAAGAAATGCAACAGCTCGGAGAGGAAAAGCAATCACTGAAACAAAACTGAGATGTTCCCAGCCTTAAATGAAGAGCTGGAAAGACTATAAAAGGTGACCAGAAGAAAGAGCTTGTGAACCTGTTGAACACTTGAAACTTAAGGGAACTGAATTTACATGGGCCTCTCAAACTCTCGTCTCCAAAGACTGTAGGATACTTGGCCAACTGACTTGTTTTGAACTATAATATAATTTCTTAGATCTGTAAAATTATGCAAGGATCTAAGGATAGGGAAGGAGCCTGTCCGATAGACAACGCACCATCTTTATCTCAGTTGCTAACTGCTCAGCTGTTACCTAGGTTTATTGCTTTGGCTACAACATCAGGAATGATCCTTTTTGAAATAAAATTTTGACAGCTGATTTCAGCCTCATGCATACATTCACTGGTGCTGTACCTGCACACCACCACCTCAAAGTCCAGGGACTTCAACTGCTACTGACAAAAGATTTTTGACTCTCTGTAAAAGATTGGTATTTTTGGAAAATAAGGATAGAAGGTGTGATTATTATCTGCATAATAATCTCCCCAGCCCCAGGCATCTCCCTGGGCACAGGCCAAGGCTGGGCCGGGATGTGGGCCTGCGGGTGGGCCTGGCTCGGTGGGGCCCATTGCTGGGCAGGGCAAGGCTGTGGGGAGCTGGAGACCAGCCCTGCCGTGGCATCGCTGGGGCAGGGGATGATGGCCCCGGGAGGCTGCAATGGGGTCCTGAGCTGTGGGCAGGCTGGGGAGGCCCTGGAGGGGCTGGGCAGGGACAGTCAGGGCCAGTGGTCCCCTCAGGGCCCTGACACAGGGCTCAGCCCCTATGCCATGCATCTGCTCTAGGCCCAGCAGCAATATCACCGCTGTTACTGCTTGGTATTTCCCTGTTTATATTGCCAAGAACCATATTTGCCCTCATGCACAAGCATGGAGGGAGCTGCTGGTTAGTCACACGCCTCTAAATCCTTTGCAATTATCACTGTATTTAATGAGAGCTCCCTCCTCTCCTTTTCTTGTAAACTGAACCTATAGACACCTGGCACTGAACTAAAAACATTTTTCAAATTATTCAACTTTGTTGAATGAAATAACCTGACAGGCACCCACATCACTCATTTTCATGTCAACAACTCTGTATAACCACACTGTACAGACAAACTTAACCATCAAAAAGGAAGCTAGCAGTAACTGATTCTGGAAATGCATAGAATGCCCAGCTTTTTCAGATTTCTTCAGCCACTCTATGGTTTTGAAGATCACCTTGTGGAAGAGCTGGGCTATGTGTCTTTGTCCATTTTTAACCTTACCCCTATAATAAGACAGAGATTCTAATGCTGTTGATTTTATTTTTTTCAAACAAATTTCAAATGCATTCTCTTATTTTAAAGGAACAATTTATTAAAAGATATTCATGTCAAAATCAGTCTTACACTTCATCTTTTTGTTGAAAATTAGACATTTTAAACTCTCTCCGCCCAAGAAAGAAATAGAAAAACTCCAGAAAACTTTGTGTGTGTGGGGGGGAGTCTCAACAAAACAAAGAAATACAGAACTTGCTTTGTTTGTTTACATTCGCAATCTCTTAAAGCCTTTTCCTTATTATCGGTGGCTGCTATCAGTTACTATATAGAAAACCACCAGCACAATCTGAAATTACACTTTTTTATATAGATCTATGCCTGGGTTTAAGTGTATTTTTAGTAGTTAATGGAGCTGTAGGCAGTTTTTCCTTAGAATTCAGCAAATTAGTATCAATACTTCATGGAATAATGGTACTCGGAAGTCAGGATTATGTACAACACATTCTCAGACAAAACCAGAGTCAAGCACCTTCTTAAATAGTAATGCTTAACAGGAGAAAAGGGAACCTCCTTCCTGTAACTGCATTTGCCTGGATTTCATAATGTTACCCGACTAGCAGCTGTTCTACCTACTTTGTAACAAAGTGGAAAACCAACAACCTGTACATGCATGACAGACAGATATGCTCAGAAATGTGGACATGACTTATGAGCAGTGTCACTAGGGGATGTCCCCATGGGGCAGAAAGACCCCACGTTCAGTGTGCCGGGAGGAACTGTTACTGCAAACCTGGAGGCTGACTCTGTGGTCCCTGCTACAGGGCATCACTGGGCAGCCTGCTTCAGGAGTTCAGCAGCAAGAACTAGCCTGCATAGCTGCGGTGTTTAGAAAAAAATTATCCATGAAACAAATGACTGACTTTTCAAACATTAGAACAGATGAAATTAAAATGACAGAAGTGAAACTGTATTCAGATTCCTGGCAGAAGATATTTTCAGACAGTAAACGAAGTAAAACAGCATGTCCAGCTGAGGCTTTTTACCTAACATGTTATGTCCCTGTCTTTTTCTAGTTTGAAATGAATAACCTTTTAGAGAAGTGACTGGATTGTAAAAGGAAGAAAAGCAAACATAATGAGGAGGTTAAAATCTCCAGGCTCTGTAACCTTCCTATAACATTGAGCTGTTCTTTCCCAAACCACTAACAACTTCTAATATGTTTAGCAATAACGAAGATGCACACTACTCACATCATGGTCCTGAAAAATCAACATTATTCATCTAATTTCACACCTGAGTTAAATTTCCAAAGCATGTGTAAATCATGCTTTGGATTATCTGATTATCTCTGTCTTACAACTGAATTTCAAGGCCTTAATATTTTACTAACGTAAGCTAAAAGCTAATCTATAGAGGAAGACTCATCAAAATGTCAATAATATATCAATGTAACACACTGATATTCACTACTGAATGCTTATTTCACATGTATTGACTTCAGCTTATAGTCACTGTACATATCACAGCTGGACTATATAAATGAGCCAGAGCTGTCTGGACAGTAAATATTGATTTACACAGTGTTTTTTATGTAGCCTTATGAGTTGATAGCTGCCATAAAATGAAATAGATGTCTAAATCCCATCACAGTTGGAAAATTCCTGTAATATTCTCCTCCAGTATTTCAATTTCAGCATAGAAAGCAGAAGATAGTTAAAATTAACTTGGCTGGAATAAACTGGTCTCCCAGGTGGCTCCATATCACATACACAGAAACACTATGTGTCTCTTAGGTGTGCACTTTAAAACTCAGATGACGCCTGTGGCTTAGAGGAAGAGAACAAGGTCTTTCTTTTTATGAAGGGGGGGGTGTAAAGTAGGAGGAGTGTTAAAGAAAAGCATGAAGGACAAGGGAGCATCTAGCCTTTTTTTTTTTTCCCTGTAACTTTAAGTTATTTTCCCTTCACATCCATGCCTTGACAGCTATCCTATATAGAGATCTTCCCAACCTTTACAATCTTAATAAAGTCACAAAAAGTCCTAATCTCTTCACAGAGGACCTTGGTAAAAATCCCAACCCACATGAATTCAGTAGACTTTCCAGAAGATCCTGTTCAACCTTATAACCGTTACTCACTGATGATCAATATGCAAGGCAATCCCTATTGAAGCCAGGGAGAACACTACTGACATCAAACTTAGCAAGAATAATATGCAGATACTCTCAGCTTTTAACTTTACTTTATTAAAGACCTTGTTCAGGATTGTTTTTTTACATCCTTACAATTTTCATCATTTAGGAGTAGGAGGAGACCAGGTGAGTGTGACTGACAGAGTGGTAGAGAAAGGAATCAGGCTTTCTGTAAAGTAGTTTTAGAAGCCTTCATTCTTAAAAAAGCCTCATTAACAGGCTTCATCCTTTGTATGACATTTATGGAGACTCACACTTTAACAGTTTTCTGTCAACAAAACAAAGGACACAGAAGAACAGTGTTCTCTGAACTGACTCAGAACATCATCAAATTTGTAACTGCAATTTGAAGACAAGCACAAACAGAAAACAATGATTTTTCCAAAGACTCACAAAAATAATTAATTTCTCAGTTTTGACCACTCAAAATCTACTTTTCTATTCCTATTCAATTAATCTCATGTTAATGTCACCATTCACTAGCATGTAAAAACATTTACAGTTCTAGGTTTGGACAAAAAGTTAAGAAATATCAGCCCAGCACTTTTTTGTGGCCAAGAACAATTGCTACACTAGATTTTCTGTAACAACGACATAATTTTACCCCATTTAATATTGCAAGAAAGAACAAAAAATAGCATTATTCAAAAAATATTTATGAAAATGTTCTTAATGGTAACTATTGTTGCTTTTATTTAATTTTAAAGGCAGGAAATCTTTGTTGAGATAGAATAAATGAAACAGTAAGTACAATCCACTTTGTGAAATATAACTTTATTTTAAATTGAGTGCTGCTAGAAAGCTGTCAGTGGAATGTTTCAAGGTCACAACAATTTAATTCAGAAACTTCTAGGTTTCAGTTGAAGCATTGCTCAGTGTAGGGACTCATTTATGTATATGTAAAACTCAGTGACATTTCTGTCTACTACATATGTAAATTAAAAAAAAAATATCCTGGATGTCTCTATGCTGGAAGAAGCTTTGAGTAGTGCTGCATACGTTGCCTTAAGATAGTGATTTACTGATGGCTCCAGAAACCATACATAAGAAAATGGATAGTCCAAGACTTTTTAATGAAATGTCATGGCAGGCTACTAACCTGAACAAGAACAAAGTAGCGTTTTTTCCACCGCTTCCAAACCTTCTGTCCTAGTGCATACAAATATCTGCAAAGGAAATAATAAAGGGAATGTTTTTCCATTAATAAGAAGCATGATATTGGGAGGACCCAGTACAAATGAGTGTATTCATTTGCTCTACCTACTGAGCTGCTTTTTCAGTGTTGTCACATCTAAGAAGTGATTTTTTCTTCTATTTACTCAGATCATAAAAATGCAGACATATTCCTTTTCACTCAAAATAAGATAAAAAGCAGAAACAAAAGATCTCATGTTTGAGAAGACTAACCTGCTTATTGCTTATATTTCACCAATTGCTTCTGAAAATAGAAAAAATAGCTTAAAGTAGAACACTTCTGACTACACAGAAATACTGAACGTTAGAAAAGTTAAACTCCCCAACACTCTTTTTTCCATTTGGTTTTCATAGATTAGCTAGTGTTTCTCTAGTCTGTGAGAAGTCAGTCACAGTGTCAGTTTGGGAAAATGTTCAAATAACAAAATGCCAGCAGACAGACAAGATTAAATTTATTTTCAGAGTAAACTAGAATCTAATTTCCCAAACAGGAGCACTTCACTATAAAGACTCTTAGATTACAAAAAGTCCTTGTCACCATGGCAATTTCCAGGCTTTGAATCAGACGATGCAACCAGGAGTATGAACCAGTGAGATGACAAAACCACAGATGTTGATACTGTTTGGTGGTAGAGGAAGCACCCTCATTACCCAAGAAGTTGCAGCAAGCGTTATGGCATTATAGTGACACTTTTTTCTGTCACTGTGGTCATGTTGCACTGTTGTTAACAAAGACAGCAAGAGGAAAAGGATGAGCTGTGGGACTGTAAGCAAGACCCTACGTGTGGTAAGGATCTGCTGCTTAAAACCTGACAGGAGAGCAAAACATTACCTATGAGGTGTCCCTTCTGGCTGGCCAGCTTCTGTCAAGGACGTCTAGTACCAACTAGGTGGGTCAAAGGCAGAACGAAGATCCGAATTGTTCAGACCAATGAATGCTGGCTTCACAGGGCACTCGCCAGAGGATGCTGGCACATATATTATGGAGAAGTTATAATAACTAGGATCAGAGGTGGTTGGTTGGCTGGTTGGTAGATGGATAGGTGCCTTTGTGGTAAGAGGATAAGGTCTGCTGCCCTCTACTTTCTGATCACTTCTGGGGCTTTGCTGCCTGGCAGTTTTTAACTCAGTCGAAAAACAGAGCAATGAACCAACACCTCATGTGAAACAGGCAAGTAAGATACAGACAAAACATTTTCCAGCTGTCCTGGGCATACACTCAAGCACACTCCTTCCTGCTTTAGGTATCACAAAGGACACATTTTTGTCTAACGTGAATGTTCAGCGTAATGCTTATTAACCGTGGTGGTTTGTCAGATTACGTAGCAGCTCCCTCATTACTATGACACCAATACCTTGCTGCTCTTCAACTCCTGCTACACCTGTGTTGAAGCTCTGCCTTGCTTGGCTACTCTGCTTTTTATTCGTGTGAGAGAGAGGACAATTGGCTTTGTGTATAGGATTACCATGTGATCTGTCTTTCTTTGAATAGTCCAGATCCTGCCACACTCTTTTTAACTTCTTAATTCTGTGATTATTATAAATTCAATAAAAAGAAAGGAGAGGAGTAAGGGTTATGTCAGAAAAGGTATCAAAAAAGGGCCTACTAGGGTTTATTTGAAAGCTAAAATGTTTTGCAACTAAGGAAGCATTTACCTCACAGAGTGACGGGGCATATTCCCCACAAAATACGAACTGTTTTGCATTTCATATATATTTCAAAAGAGCCAGGCACGTTCCCCTAAATCAGGGCATTTACTTTCCCCAAAGCATACCATATTGCTATTGCACCGTTAATCTCTTTACTATTGCCATAGGGTGGAGGGGGAATGACTGATGAACTTCACTCAGCCTTGAAGATTAATGACGCCGGGGGAGAAAAGTAAAAGGGTCCACAGGTGGCCTTTGGGCTCTCTCAGTCCTCAGCCTGCCCTGTTCTTCACAGTGATTCTGCCACCGCATCCCTCAGAATATCCTGTAGGTTTCTCTGACGCACATCGGAAGACAACTGCCTCATGGACTGTGAAGACCAACTGAGAATACACAGTCCTCAAATGCTACAGTACAAAGATATCCTGACCATGTTCCCACCCTCTTGGCACGTCTTAAATGACTGTAAAGGAGCCACAGACTAACAGAGGATTCTTCTTGCTCGAGAGAAATCCTGTATCATCAGTGGCAGTGACCTTACGTTCTAACAGGAACATAACAGAAAATGAGTAACCCAACCCTAGAAACACCAGGTTTAATTAATTCTTTTTCATTATTAACTGAGCCTGGTATAGAAAGGTGCTTTTAAAATAAGAGATCTTAAAAGAACGTTTGCTATCAGAGAAAAGGTTGGCTGCTTTTTAAATTACTTTTCATGTAAGATAAACCACATATGGTCCTGCAGTACAGGCAGACCTGTCACGAGTTACAGTAAATTCAAAATTATAAAATAAGAAAGCATACAAAAAAGACATTAAATAGCAATGTGCACTTTTTATTCCTCCTATAAATCAATTCCAACTAAGGTGTTAAATAAGAGCTTCCTTGGGAAACAAAGGAATGGAACATTAACTACCTAACTTTAAAATCTGCTGGTCTTAGATAAGATTAGATAACCAAGAAAATAGCATTCATGACTGTTGTGGTTTAACCCCAGCCAGCAACTAAGCCCCACACAGCCGCTTGCCCACTCCCCCCCCAGTGAGATGAGGGATAGAATTGGAAGAGCAAAAGTGAGAAAACTTGTGGGTTGAGATAAGGACAGTTTAACAGGTAAAGCAAAAGCCGTGCGCACAAGCAAAGCAAAGCAAGGAATTCATTCACTCCTTCCCATGGGCAGGCAGGTGTTCAACCATCTCCAGGAACACGGGGCTCCATCACACGTAACGGTCACTTGGGAAGACAAACGCCATCACTCCGAACGTCCCCCCCTTCCTTCTTCTTCCCCAGCTTTATATGCTGAGCATGACGCCATATGGTATGGAATGTCCATTTGGTCAGCTGGGGTCAGCTGTCCCAGCTGTGTCCCCTCCCAACCTCTTGTGCCCCCCCAGCCTACTCGCTTGGTGGGGTGGGGCGAGGGGCAGAAAAGGCCTTGACTCTGTGTAAGCACTGCTCAGCAATAACTAAAACATCCCTGTATTATCAACATTATTCTCATACCAAATCCAAAACACAGCACTATACCAGCTACTGTGAAGAAAATTAACTCTACCGCAGCCCAAACCAGCACAATGACACAAAGCAAGGATTTAGTATAGAAGTGCAAAGCCTCATGTTACTTGGTTTTACAAATCACTATAAACACACAGTTATAATCTTATGTTATTAATTCCTCTTCCAGTGCATTCTCTAATGGTGACAGGTTTTTTCTAATGCAGAAAGTTTCAGCCATTTACAAGCGATATATCCTGTGCTCACCTTAAGTGCGCATGCTCCTGAAACATGAGATTAATTCTTACTCAAGAGCCTAACATTTATACCCAGAAGGAGCCAAACATCCTAGACTCCCAGAATCCTGTTTGACCTTCTCTTTCCCATTTATTTTCCATTGAAAATTTGGACAGTAATATCTAGGATTTGTAGAAACTGCAGTTGATGTCTAGAACAGAAAACTCTACAAAAGCCAGTTTCCAGAATTAAATGACACTTGGGTTTCACAACTAGGAGCAGAAAATTAAGAGGTTCAAAGTTTCGGAAGTGAACTAAGTCTTAGAGCTAAGTTGAAGAACGTTTTATTTTTAAGATGGGGAATGGCATCATTTTTCACGGGTCTCAGGTAAATGTCAGTAACAGAAAGGAGAGCAGGCCCTCATAGTCACCAACTCACAGAGCTGCAGCCTGCTATTTCTCTACCCATATGTATACCTGTATTCACCTACAAGCCTTGCTCATTCTCTCCATCCAAAAAAATGTGCACAAGATGCATAGCGTTAATTCTTCACGCCGTTTTAAAACCCCTCAGCAGTAACAAGAAACACACAGCAGCCATTCCTTCAGATACTGTACCTTTCTTTAGGTAAAATATTCTGTGCAATACAAAGAAGAAACTGATATTCAGAAGTAGCCAATTCCATATTTCTAAAAATTAACCACACCATTTGCTACTGTTTTTCTCACTCTAACTTGGGTTCCAGAGTTGGGATAATCTAAAATAATTATTGAATTATTACAGTTCAGCCATACACTGAGAAGGAAGATACTGAAATAGTTCCCCTGTATCTGACCACTGAAATAATAATAATTGCTTATTGATAAATAGATTTATTTTGACTTCTCTTTAAGACCATGTTTTGAGAGTGTTTAATGAGTAGACTGAGAAGAAGTTAGGAAAGATTGGTTTTCTGATGTACACAGAAACAGATAGAGATGGCAGACTTTTATTCTGTAAAAAATATATTAATATAATAAATAAGATGTGCATACATAACATCTATCTCTGTACATGTGCACATTAGAAAGCATATTTATAGTTAGGATGTATACGCTTGGTTGCCTTCTTCAGTCTTTTTATATTACATAATTTCCAGTCACTTAAGACTAATACACCTGCTTTTATACAGCACATAGAAAATAGGACCTTGATCAAACATGTTGAGTCATTAAGTGCTACCCCACTGTAAAGATTTTCTAACACAGTCTTGTAGTAATATGAAAACGCAACCAAACGTACAAACATGCAATCACTTTACTGAGACTTTTGCTCTTAAAAACAGTTCTACAATTTTCTTTTCTTCAACATTATTTAATACTGCTTTCTTTCTCTTCACTCACTCCCAAATTAAAAAGTAAAAATCCGATTTGTATGAAGTCACAGATTTACCTGATTATACCTCACAATGCTTACAATATGGTAGAAAAATAAACATTTAATATTCAAAGTTCATTTTCCTGGTAAACAAAAATACAAGAAATTACATTTCCACTACAAAACACAGAAACACCTGGATAAAAATGTTTTATGTATCATCTTGTCTCAGTCAGTATCATTTTTTCCTCTGGAAACTGAACAACCATTTTCTTTATAAAGGCTGAGCATCACTGTATTTTAAATATATAAAGGTTGAATATTTTTTGAAGTGCATTTCCTTATGTTACAAAAATGCAAAACCATATTGCTAAATATTATAGTTCAGTTTCAATTATGTGATGGCATACACAGGAAAGAAGATGGCAGCTTATTTTCTCTAAGTCTGCGCTGCGAGAGTGCAGGGTTCTACTTTTTGATGAAAAAATCAGCACTAATAAATAGCTGAAAAACATAATTGAGTGTGGAATACCGGAGCTATTCACTGCTGGAGAAATGAGAAAGGACTTACTACTTCTACAGAGATCATTTTTAGACCGGCTTTTTTATTCTAAGGAGTGAAGCAATCTATCTACATCTTGAATGATAAATTCTCTACTCATAAAAGGCTTCATTTATCACAAACAATGAAAAAAATACAGAAAGAAAAATCAATACGTGTAGCAGTTTAGTCCAGCAAAGGACTTTCTTAAAGAGAAACCTCAGTCAAGGTTGAAAGAGCAATTAATGCAGTCTCAAAAATCTGGGCCACTCTGATAGAGTTCGGTTAACATGTGGCAGAAGTAATCATCCACTTGTGAAAATGATTTTCAGTTCATTCTCAAACACCTTTCAGACACTCATGATCCCATTTAACTGACAACAATACAGGCTATCTGTGGGCATCATTGCATTCGCTGTGAGAGCCAATGGGGACCAAATGCCCACAGGCACTTTCAGTCATCCCTGCTCGCTTGCATAAAAGGAATCTTCCTTGCACCACATTCCTCCTTTTATTTAACCCTGCAAGATTAAGCCATTTTTTTGTCTTCAGCAGAGAAAACTGATTCAAGACAACAATATGACCTGGGTCATAAGAAACCTAGCTGTAAACATTCTCGGATTCATTTTAGTACTTTCTGTGCTCTTGAGAAAGAGAACTAAATAAGCCTTCAACAGATGGAATGAAAAAAATCAGCCTAAACTTCTACTGTAATTATGCCTGCTCAGGCTAAAGAAATATTGAAGAACGTCAAATAATACAAACACCACAGCCACAGAAAACAGTTCCATTTATTCCAATGATCAAGATACTCATAATATGAACAGGAAAACGTGTGGGGTTTTTTCCACCCTAAACAACTTTTCACTTACAGTATAAATGGTTATTGGTATGCTGGAAGATCAGATATCCCTAGATTCTTTAACAGTGATATCTTACTGCACTCCAGAGCGCTTCAACATTTGTGAATATGCATGCCAGTACTTATGGAACCTGTGAAGTAACTGCAATGGCAACTTGAGATTTATTAATCCAATTTATGTCATATCATGAAACCTATTTGGTATGTAAAGTGGGAGCGTTTGTCAAGACAGAAAAACATCCTTTAGCCCTGAGAGAATTCCAGGCAACAAAAGAATGAAATCCTTCAGATGCAACATAAATGTAGAAAGTGCTCCGATCCTAATGTAATCTAATCGTAATGTAAACAGGTAATGCAGCACAACTGCAAAACAGCTGGTGCTGAGCAGCAGTCATCCACTCTCTGTGCTTTTTGATGCAGCTGACTTTGGACTAGCTCTAGTCTGAACCCATGGACCAAATAGCTACCAGTGGTTGCAGCATATATGGGTGCACTGCTGGAGCTCATCTGTTGGTTTAATTTCACCTAAAAGGATAACAGTCTGTGAACACAAACTGTTCCATGATGTGAAACAAAGCACAGTAAGCAGTAAGAAATTGGTTTTAAAAGTGAAAATCTGGATTTAAATGCTAATGTTGATATAGTAGAAAAAGTTTCAATTGAACTGCTCTCCCCTGAGCATCCAGTTTGGCTGTGGAAACAGTTCTTTACATTGCCAGACCTTAAATCAACTCAGAAGCATCCTGAGCACCCAGAAGCATCCGGGCATCCAGCCTAGACATCTCTCCATGTCACTGGAAGCACATGACACTGCAATGAGATAGAAAAACTGGTGACCCCTCTTCTAGCCAGGCAGTGATATTATTTGTGATCTAGAAGGCCTAAATGGCCCAGGACCTGTTAATATGGAAAATCTACTTTTGTTTCTAGGTCATACACTGCCACTGATGGAATCAGTCAAAACACCCTGCTCAGTGTCACACTGGTATAAAACAAATCAATGAACTAAGCTGCCAACTGAAGCAGCTCCAATTCTGGAGTCCCAGTGTTCAAAATAGCCCACTTTTGGGAAGAGTGGCAGAGGCTACTAAGAGCAGTGAACTCTTTTAGGGATGATACTTGGCTTTGGTTATCTCTGGCTGGTTATGTATTTCTTTTCACTGTCTATAAAGCTACTTTTGAATTGATATAACTTTAATTTTGTAAAGAATACAGACCTCAGCAGAGCTAATTTTGTATTTTTTTTGGTAATAAAACATATAAGCAGAACAAGATGCATACATTTCCATCCTAAAGATTGTCAGTTCTAAGTGCTTTCATAGCATTTGTTGTCATCATCACTAGCAGGTATTTTAAAGTCCTTATGAATTAGCATGAAGAGGTACATCTGACCTAGCAAAGGCATGAGGAAATATGTTACACCTGGTATCCCTATTTGTGATTTGAAACAAAGCCCAGAAATTACGATAATGAATTAGTCTAGCACCTTACTTCAATTTGTGCACACAAAAGATGTTTATTCAGAATGTTATGATGTTTTAAAACTATTTTTTAAAAATTCTTGAGAGCTGGATTCTTTTAAAAATCCCTAAAATAATTCAATTAAAAACACTATTTTCAAATATCACCAAAGTTTTGAAACAAATCAGTTTAACAAGTCCTAACTTACCTATCATTATTTTCTTAATAGGAACATTGCTTGACACTTGAGTAGCGCTTTATAAACTTCAGGTAATTACTCCTCACAACATGGCCAGTGAGGGAGCTCAGCATTATTACCTTAGCTTCTGTGGGAGAGAAACCGAAGCAGAGAAAAGCGAACTGTTCAGAACCTGAGGTCCTAGCGCAGCAGAAGAAACATTCAGGAAAGCCTCACACTAGCCCTTATCTTTCAGACTTTGGAAAATGCATTTCAGAAGCCTGTAAAGCTGTTCAGCCTTTTCACTCCATGTGTCAAAACATGCAAATTGTTCATGAATTAAAAAAAATAGAAAAGAAAATGTTCCAAAGGGAAACAGCAAATTAAGTATGTTTGTCTTTGCAACTCCACTATGCCACTTTCAGTGACCATGTTTCCCTTGTACTTTGTATGGCTCTGGTGTAAACTACTCGGGGCATATTTCATCTTCAGAGCTTCGCAAATTACCCTTTGGAAGCGCCCTTCTGTCTCCATTGGCTATACCAGATCCCTACAGTGCCAAGACTCCAAACTTAGGCACTGCAGTTAGTTGCCTGAAAACAGATGAAATGGAGGAGGCTTTCTGTACCTAGGCATCATGAAAAGTAGATAATGTGACATTCACGGAAAATGTTTGTTATCTGCAGTCTGACAAAAGTACTCATTCTAAAGCACCATTCAGAATAATATATATGGTTGCTCTTTTCAGTCAGTGCTATGAGGTAAAGCTTTTGTGGATGCCATGACTGAACTTAGCTGATAAGGGAGCAGAGACTACGTTGACTGTAAAGACTTCAAAATGCTTGCTACACTTGGTAGAAAAAAAATTCTTTTTAGTTGTGCTACCACAGAGCAGTCCAGAATGAAAAGTGCTAGAGTACAATTTAAGCAACAGTGAGGAAAATGCAGTTACCTTCTTGGAATTCATATACAATCTTTGAAATAGCAGTCTCTCCCCACGGTGCAGAAATAAAAAGCTTTTTATTGGGAACTATGTGATCTTCTTCTGGATTAAAATTTTGACACTTCATGCTCTCATACACTGCAAAACTCCCTTTTAATCTACGAGACTTCACGTAAACGTTGGAACCAATGAATACCACTTCTCTTTCCATCCAACATCCAACAGCACAAAAACACATGATGCTGCCTGTATCAGTGGTGCAGACTGGCTCCGTTGCACCTCTAGCACCTCTAAGGAATCCAGGAACACTGCCAGACATTAATTTACATTCTCACACAGCAAAGCAACTGTTATGGCTTGTTTCCATGAACTCAAATTAGTTACATTTCATTGTGCATTTTAGGCATTCCTGGACAGGTTTGTGAAAGAGAAATTCAATTGCATTGAATGTTAGTATACGCAAAGAACCGTATCTGGCTCCGAAAGTCCTTGCTCTGCAGACAGGTGGAGTCTGCAAGAGTACTGAGACTTCTTTTATAAACTTTCCCAGTCATCTGCTGCTGGTCAGAGTGGGAGACATGATACCGGCTTAGATGAACATTTGGTCCAAGACAATAAGGCTAATCTAACATTCTGATAGAGACATTCTGCCTTGGAAAAAACCTACCAGTGCAGAACAACAACTGTAGGTAATGCTTTCATCAAAAGTTAGAGTTAAAAAAGTACTCTTATACTCCTGGCTGCCTTTTCATGACAATACAGGAGTAAGAACAAGGAAGAAATCTTTCATAGTATGACCCAGCCCATCAGTTCTCTTAAAATACCCATTTTAAGAAACTTTCCTATACAGAATACATGTAGAATCTTAAAGATGCCAAAGAAACAAAAAGACTTCTGACTCCATGTCACTTCGGCTCTTTTGAAGAAACTTTCTCTATAAAAGAACACAGAAGTGGCCACCCAAAAGCACATTCAGGCCTGTGCCTTGTTCCCAACAGGATGCGGACGGAAGCAGCAACTGGATGGAAGCATGCAGTTATACATCCCCAGAATTTTCTCCTATACTTGTGCTATTACTAGCTCTGAGATTTTCTTTATCTAGAAATGGTGTCTCTGTATTTACTACTTGTTAATGGATTTTTGTTCCAATGAATTTCCATAATGGTTTTGTCAACCCTTTTAAATTTTCCAAATCTACACCTAGTAGCACAGTTCCACATGTCAACTACTTGTGCCTAAAAGCAGCTCTTTTGGTTCGCTCTGAAGCTGCCACCTACTAGTATTATTTAGCGATTGTCTTGTGGCACTGGAAGAGATAGCTTCCAGTGTACAATAATTTGCATTAGAACCGTTAACATGATTGGATGTTTATCCTTAAAAATGCCACACAGAAGCAAACAATCTAAACCCGAATGCTGCAGGAGTTATTCTAGGAAACAGTAGAAATGCATCACTGAGAAATATATCCCCTTTGAGAAACTTACTTTAGCATCCCTTTACGGAATTCAGGATTTTTAAAATGGATTAACACAATTAGGAAAAAAAAATTCCTAAAGAAATGTTAGTATCTTGAAAATGGTTTTGTTTTGGGTCGTGGTTAGACAAAAACAAAAGTATGATATACAAGAAAGATATAAGTCTATAAAAACAGCATGGATTTGCTCTTTGTCAAAAGTTCTTTACCGTAACAAATATGTAGAAAATAAAAACATTCAAATGCACTGTCCCTGCAGTAGAGTAATTAACCTGGAGCTGATTCGTGTTTGGAGCTGTAGAAGCAGGACTTCAGGAATACAGAATTTACCACCTCTGAGGGAGAATCAGAGCCACCTACTGGGGTCAGCCCATTCCTGCTGCACAGGATTGCTCTGACAAGCAACTGTCTCCCCAAAATAGTATTACTAAAGTGATATTCAACCGTAAAACTGCTGTTACATAAAAATAATAATAAAAAATCCATAAAATCTAAGAGAAAATATAAGTTGTAACACTGATGAGTTGGATATGAGGGGAGGTTTGAATGGTTTCTCCTCACTTGAAGTTTTAGAAATACTTTTTAAAAAATAGCATTTATTTGTATAAAACACAAAGGGTAAAATGCCTTCTAAGAGTGTTTTGGTGATGAATTTAAATGGAACAAAAATTATAATTAATCTTTTTAGTATCAGTCATTGATTATTGTTCAAATCTGAGATTGAGATTTTTCAATCTCTTTCCCCAAACTGAACTTTACGTGTATGTGTGTCTATATATACATATATAGACACACATATATAAAAGGACTAATTTCCTACTATAACTCAGTCAAGAGTTAGAGAGCAAGTAGTTCCAGCATCCTGTAAACCTACTGGAGTAGCTCCGCTCTCCAAATATTTGATTTACCAAAATACTATAACAGATTTTATTGGAATTTGCAGAGCTAAATTTCCAACTAGGCTTTACTAACTCCCACATTAAATATTTTAAAACCTTCTTCTAAAATAGACTGTACCTATACAGAGAAAAACTTCACGTTTATAGCTATTGAGAAGCTACACTTGGGAACTTCTAAAATTAACATGCAATTGCTTTGTCTGCATTGGCTAGGAAAATATGCACTCTTCTAAATTATAAAAGCTTTCACAAAACAATATAAACAATCAAAAGTGAGATTCATTTAGCTGCATTATAATCATATTCCCATCTTCTCCCTTAATTTAACCATGCTGCCCTCCTGTGGATGTCAGGATATGTATAATGCAATGGCCCAGACTAAGAAAATCTAGTTCAAATTGATCCCTGCTACCTGTTTGTGACTGACTTGAAGAGGAAAGGAAATGCCACTGTGTAACCACAAAAAGTGGCTAAATTAAACTTCAGGGCAAGGACTGTGAAACTTGTATTTGAAATAGTTTTAAAATTAATATTTTAAATAAGTAGAATGTCTTATTATTCCACAAATCATGTATATATGGGACCACAGAGTCATACATATTAATAATACATTTATTCTCAAATTAGGGGGAGAACATTCATTGCATAATGACAAGTTACTTCATCCGTTGAAGTGCCAACACAGTTGAACACATATATTATAAAGATTATCCAACAACTCAAAATGCAAGGAAGTCATTTGCAAAAGTATCAGTATTCGGTAAACTGAAAAAGTGCCAATTGGTGAAACTGTAATCTTTTTTTCCTGGTACAGAGATACCAAATACATCTTGAGGAATTACTTAGTCAAAAATATATTATGTCTTTAAAGAAAAATATCAAAAATGGCTTGGAATAGAAGAATCTAAAATTAAGGAGAGGTGTAATCAATTATTTGAAGAAATTAACTCACACAGAAAAAAGACCTTTTCTGATCAATTACATTTCCATAAAATCTCTGTTCTAATAAACTCTGTTATTATTTAACTGAAAATTAATTTTAGGCACTAAAGCATTTATATTTGAGCTCATCTGTACTCTATTAGAGTTGGTTTAAAACAGATCAGTATGGAATAGATAGCAAAACCACTAAAGTACAATAGCTGGAGTGACACAACGCTGCTGTTTTTCTTCTAGACTAAATTTGTAAATGCTGACAAATTATGCTTCAAGTCTTAATGATAAAAAAATCCTTAAAAATACACTCTTCTTTCCGAAGAAAGACTAAAATTTCTAAAAGCTACAAAAGGTAGAGTGATACTTTCTGATTCTAAAACTTAATGTTAGAAAGTAAACAGTTTTTCTGTAGAACCTTTTTTGTATTTAACTGAGAAATAAAAATGAAAAGTGAAATGCTAAATTTTAAATCAAGCCACTCCCTGACAAAATATTTTATATATTATTGAAAAGACTGTGAAATAAGAAGTCCCAGGAAAGCGAAAAATGGTAAGAAATAATTTTGGACAAGACAAGACATTTAGCATAGTCACATGCTATTTTGAGCCAATTAGAGAAGTTGCTAACATGCCATATCAATAAAGAACAATTGACCTAAGTAGTGGGGCTAATTAAATGAAATAAGATAATTAAATGCTTCTCAATACATAATAAAAAATTATGGCTGAAAATGTTCCATAATGTTGTCTTTTTGTTTTCCTATTATCTGCTTTTCTGCTGAGTTTTAATCAGTGTATCTATATGCATAAAAGATACTGTCCAGATGTTAATGTGTTAGTGGCAGGAATCAGGTGTTCAATTAAAATTTATTGAGCGTGCAAGGAAAAAACCCAAGCCTTCCATTAAGTAGAATACATACAGCTCAATTAAAAATGAATGTAGCATTTGTGATTAAATTGAACACTCACATTCTATAATGGCAATAAAATTTTACATGGCATATGATTCCTTTATTAACTCAATCTTAATCATACAATACTAATCTAGGGATCAGAGTTATCTGCTGTTTGAAAATGGATCCATTGCTTCTCAATATACAAAATAACAGTAAAGCTGCATTTACATGAATTGTTGGTTCCTCTCCTCTGACGCATTTTTTTGGCACAGGTAGTGAATGAAAGAAAAGCAACTGTAACATTTTGGGAGATCTTAGCCTAGCACACGTTCTCAGCTACCAGCAATATTTGTTGTATTTAATACCAGCCCCGGTTGTGTTGCTTGCATAACAACTCCAAGTTTGTCTGAATGCATTCATTACTCAGAATGTGTTTCTAAATGGCTTGACTGAAAGATCCTTAAAATGACATCTCATGCCCATGTAACGTGGTATTGGTTCCCAGCCTACGTCCCTTAACCTAAAAGGAATCATTCTGTAGTCTACATGTTCAGACCCTTGCTTCAGATTTCAGCTTGCCCTTCAAAGCTAAGACTTACAGACAGATGAAAAAGGGCTAGAGAGCCATAAACACCCAGTTTTAGAAAAGAGACTGGCTCTCAGGAGTCCGGCTGGGAGGGGAGCACATTCTCAGGTAGACTTCGCCATGCCAGCACTACTACGAACCAAGCCAAGTTTCTTTTTCTCTTCTCCTTGGTCAATGGCACAGTGCAGTCCACTTAAAACTTTGAACTTAAAATGGTTTCAAAATTTAAATAAGCTTAAAATGTCAGTGGTCAAAATCAGAAATGGAGGAACACATAATAAAAATAATAACGGCTAAGCCACTGATTCACTGAACAAGGGTTCCTAGTTTTGTATTTAGGAATCTGTTCTCTCACCAGAACCATATAGCTTTTCATCTTTGGAATAAACTTTGAAGAAAAGCAGATGGCAGTTTTGGGCTGGCAATCTTCTAACGTTATCAGAGGAGCTCTCCATCTGGTAAAGCACGGGAATTTGGTCTGACCCCGATGGAGACTTAGCAGTGGAGCTCAAACCTATACCTACCACAACACTTCCCCTGCCAATTTGTCCCCGGTTTACTCCATAAAAGCAGCATGTAAGATAATCAAACAGGTCTTTTCTGTCTCTGTTGCTCCAAAGACAAACCATGGACAGGATTTGACATACCATTTCATATGCATTTTTCACCTACCTGATCTCTTTCATCATTTATGCATAACGTGAAAAAAAAATTCCCACACATTACAAAAAGACAAAGCAATACTACATCATCGAGCAGACACAAAGTTAATTTAGGATGGGATTAAATTAAAACAGGTTTGTGACTAAGCACACTAAAAAGATTATTTGTAGTGCAGGGTGAACTCTTCATTACAGTTTTTATTTAAATAAAAAGACAGAGTGAGGTCATCGTGCAGAACGCTGTACTAAAGCACTGCTACACCAGTGACATTGCAGAAACCACCAGCCTACCTTGAGATGTACTCGAGGACCCTGACAAAATGGTACGGTGTGGAACTGCCAACACAATTGCCTTGACATTTAACAGGACGTGGACTATTTAAGGGACCTGGCTGTGATGAGTATACTATTTGGGCAAAACAACAGTAGTGCAGGGCCATGGGGACTCTGTTGTCATGTCAAAATTAAATGCAGCACTGCAATCATTGAAACTATACTACTGTGGAGGAAAAAAAGCCACTAAATTGAATTTATAAAATGTTGCCTCTGCCTTTACATCCAGTGTTGTGTTAAAATTATTTTTGCCCATACAGAATAGTGTATTATGAATTGAAATCCACCTTCAGACACAGTATAGTGCAAATGACCCGACAGTATCGAACTGAGCCAGCATTCTGGCACATACAGAGGATCCGATTGGTTACATACAGTTAGCATTTAAAATTAATTCTGCTGTCGTAAGTGCCTTTGATTTTGTAAGGGTTTATATTCCAAAAGACAAAAATTAGGTGAATTTTACCTTCCTACAAGTAACAGATGGACAGCGCAAGTGACAGTAGGACACAACAGGCAGGTGGCATCCCCTGTCCTTGCAGTTAATAGTACTGGCACTCTCTGTATAGAAATAATGCCAGGCCATGCCAGACCATATGCAATGGCAATGTATGTCAGGTGGAAATAACTCTTTCTTAAATGCTATGTCTCAGATTAGTGTATGGTACCAAGAAACAAGTCCTGCATGTTTCACCTGCATGATATGTGTGCTATGCTGATTTGTAGTAGAATAAAGCAATATAAACAAAATCTAAAATGATTATTTCAATGATGTTTGGTCCTGCAGTCTGAGAAAATGAGAATAT
Source organism: Ciconia boyciana (assembly GCF_034638445.1). Lineage (NCBI taxonomy): Eukaryota > Metazoa > Chordata > Aves > Ciconiiformes > Ciconiidae > Ciconia > Ciconia boyciana. The sequence continues at coordinate 25,865,046 of NC_132934.1, read as the reverse complement.
CTTAGGTGACTATGTACAGTAATAATGTTATGAATATCACAATCAGTTACATCTTCATTACTACAGACTCATGCACATAAGGGAAGTTTCCAGACAACTTTCAAAAGGAACTTAGATAGAAAAAAGGTTAAAAATTATAATAAAAAATAAATAAAAATACAATAATTAAAAATATATATTCTACTATATATAATTCTGGAATAGGTTATAAAGCAGGGATACTAGCGTGCAATTTCATTCTAAAGACACTGTCAGCAATATTTTGGGTGTATTTACACAGTAGTAATTTTTTTCTCAAGTTTTAGGCAAAACTAAAAGTCAGATGTTCTGAATGATACTTTTCCAAAGCTGTGGGAACTGCATAACAATAGCATAAAGAAATTTAAGCTAAAGAAGCCAACCTGAACATTCCAGTGAGACCAGAGTCTCCCCAGTTAGAGTGCAGTTACTGGGACGTTCCCATTCCCACTACTCTGAACTTATTACTGCAAATTTTAGAACACCTCTGATGTGATAAACATTTTTTAACTGTTCATGATTTATCATAGTAAAAATAAGCAGCCTACTCTATGCTCTCATTTTAGTAAGACAAATGATGCCTAGGGGAAAAAAATGATCTGCCTATATTTCACTTCAGGTAGTGACTAAACTGCTCAGATCATGATCTTCCATGTGAGGACCGAATAAGACACATATTTTGCTACAACATAACAACATTTATTTTTTTAATACTACCTTCAATCCACGTAGCACTGAATGGTCAACCCATCTATTCTTCTTATCTTGTATATCGAAAACACTTACACATAAATTAAACTTAAACCAAAGTTATTACTTAGTGGTTTAGAACAAAAGCCAGTTAAAAATCACACTAGACTTTAGATTTTCTCAATTCCTCACCTACAATTTCATGAACTTAACGTCTATTTTCAGTTCGATATTAGTTCATCATTTGGCCTTCTAAGTTACCACCAGCTTTGTTATTTTTAATGAAAATATAGAAAAATTCCTTTTTACACATTAATAGCTTTCTGAAGTTGTGATTTGAGCATTTCCAATAACAGACAAGACTCCGTTAAGATTTTATTCTTTATATTTTGTAAAAATCCAATAAAGCAAACATTTACAAGCACAAATGTAAGGTTTCACAGGAGCATGTATTTCATGTATTTTCAGGACTGAACCCTTGACATGGGCATCAATAGAAGCTGTTGCCCAGTTTTGCCCAGCTACTTTTAGGTACTTCAATGAAGTACCTAAACAAAAAAGGATGCATCTACATTGGTAACTTAGGTCTGAGTAAGGAGTGTGCTTTTGAAAAGAATCTCTCCATCGCCCCCAGTTGCAGCACTTTGCTTACATTGTAGAACTGATTCAGAGCATGTGAATTAGACTCCTCTTGCACAGAATGAAATCAGATGTGGTGCTCAGCTAGTGCATCTCACATATTCCAGCCACAAAAGGGTAGTCAGTCTAGGACAAGACCAGGCAGAGACCGAACTAAATCCCCAGAAATGCATATAAGGTGATTACCAGGTCCTCAGCAAATGCTGAGTCACTTTACAGATCTGTTTGGGCACACTTCACACTTGGCTCCCTTAGTAGTCAAGGAGGCACATGCCAAGCACCATTCAGGTCTTCCAGATTTCCATCTCTTTGTACTGGGTAGCATAATTTTGGTAGCCATCAGTGGCTAAAAATCCTTCATAGGTGCCTCAGTTAGACAAGTCCGGGTTACTGCTCTTTGCACCATTCACCCTTTAATTCTCTCTCCATGGCAGGATCATCACATGCAATCTGCCACCTGTGCATAGGGCTTAATCTCATCCCACTGCTGCAACAAGTGGCTGTTGCTAGAAGGTACTCAGTCAACCAGTCTCTCTCGCACAGTGATGCTGCATTCAAATTTGCTCAAGTGGAGCAGCCACGAATTAGGAGTAAGTCACATAAACTATGATGACAAGTCCTCAGTGATGCTGCAGCACAGCTCATCACCATCTTTATGGTCTGAAAGGGACCTCTTCTCTAACGTGATAAACTGAAAATTGCTGCCAAGGTTTTTTTCACTTCTTTTTTCACTCACACATGCACACAAAGACCAGGAAGTTTAGATGGGGAGAGATTTAAAGTTGAGAATTGCAGACAGAAATTTCCTAGTATAGACTAGAAAAGTCTCCCTAGCTGTTCTATGGGTCACTGAGATGCTCGGTTATAGGTTCCAAGATCTCACACAATATGAAGAAAAAATTGGCATTTACATCTGAATGCAAGGCACCATTAAGGTAAACCATAAGAGATAATCTATGCCGAAAGAATAAGAGTTTAGGACCCAGTGAGACTGCAACATAACTGCATTAAAGAATGCTGAGGAGAGAACAAGGTACCAAAACCAGTACGCAGGAAACGGACCGGTGCCAACAGGACCAGCTCACTCCAATTGATTATTTTGTGAGGCTGAATAAAGATTTTAGCAAAGATGAACCAAAGAAAGATTTGACACACATGCAGTACTGATTACGGGGATTCTCCATACCTAATCAATTATGCATACTCAATCCTAGTGAAGGCAGGAAGATATTGAACAAACGTTATTAAAGTTATGATCTAAAGACAATACATTTACAACTGAACTTGCATCATTTTGCTAATCACAGAGCTGAAGAAAACCCACCTTAACATTTTCAGAAGCATGTAGCTTTTCAGTGAAATATAAGAAAAAGGAACAACCTATATAAACAGTTTTAATGATTTTTTTTTAATGAGAGCGGAATCACAATTTAAATATAAATTACATATTCATGAGAATAGACTCTTAAATATATTCTCAATTCTTTTACTTCATGTTTTAAAAAGTTATGAGTAAAAACAAAGCAAAATTTTTTTAAGACAAAATCTATCTTTTAAGTTTTCTGACTGTTAACCTTGTTTAACCCATAGATCTTTTTCACATAAAGTCTGTTGTGGTTAAGCGAAGTGAGTTTGGATCTAAATTTATATCTCAGCTTTTACAAATATTTCAGATTAATTACTATGGAATGAATGAAGAATGACACCTTAATTAGTAATGCTTCTCTTGGCAATTAAGATTCTCTTGGCTTCTCTTAGCAATTAAAGTGGCAGTGGCATATCATTAAGGTCTTCAAGATTCCCCATGTCTCCTTAGAAGCAATTACTGTGGGAAGCACTGAAAATCAGGCTCATAGCTATAATCTGTTCTCTAAGGATCTAGCAGCAGGATAAACACTTTTGCTTCTTCCTTCCATAGTAATTTTGCATTAACCCATCATCATTATCCAATTAATCATTAATGTAATTTTAATGTGTCATTTTTCATGAAGTTCAATTTTAATTTTTAAAAAGTAACTGATTACAGTCAATTGATTTTGCAAAAGTGTATAATATTAAAATCATTTAAATAAAGACAGTTAACACATTAGCACTTTTCTCCATGGCAAAATGCTAGCATTCGTTTATCATAATTTAAACTAGTGTAACAGAAAATACTCCTATGAGACACCTCGGAATAATAATAGTAAGGCATCCATACATCACTAGAAGTGAATTAAAAATTAAGCCAACTTAAAACAAAAATTAAACAAAAATTAAAACAACTGAGATAGCCTCAGGAAATAGGAGCATTTTTGGTTATATGGTTAGTGAATCAAGACTCAGGTGAAGACCGAGGCTTTCCTTCATGGCAGGCACCCTTTACCCACACATGAGGAACGAGTGGCAGAGGATTATTTTTTCATCAATGGCACAAAGGTAGTTTAATAACCTCCCATTTATATATGGATTACAGGTCATCTCAAAATACTAGAAGGTCTGATGTTGCAAATGGCAGCGGGCAATCTCTGTCAGGTATTTGTAGAAAAATTTACCTCTTAAATGTATTTGAGACTAATTAGGAGTAATTGTAATAGAAATGATAAGGAGCACTGATACACTCCACCCATATTTCTTACAACTCTGTTGTTCTTATGATAGTATCAGAAAATGCTTTGAACAAAACCGCGGATGTTAAAAATACAAATCAAGCATGTCTGCTGCCAAATAGAACAAGGGATATGTGTCAGAGGACATCACAAACCCTAAACTACCACCAGTGCAAACAAAAAATCCTCACAGGAATTAACTGAAGTGACATTTATTTCATATAAAATATCTATTTAATTTCATTAATCTTCATAAGAGTATATACACAGACACTATTTTATCTATAAAGATCAATATTTATAACTAGTAAGAAAACCAAGAAATATCAGTAGAAGTGAAGATATTTCTCCTCACTGCATGGTTACTTGAAGTAAAATTCTCTTACTATCTATCAAAGTAGCCTGAGTTTCATTTAAAATAAAAGGAGACTTAGCTTTTAAAAATCACTTAGGCAGCTATGCATAGTTTATCTCTGACCTGAATTTAGATTTGAGAAACTGTAAATTAGGCAGAACAAAAAAGATGACATGACTGAAGCCCACCTCTTGCTCTGGTAATTCATCTTTCCAAAGCTTTGTTGTCTGGTGATTAGGCATTTATTTTAATTTAGTAGATAATCTGTACTTCTTCTGAATGCAGTAGGTATATAGAAAAGTTTACTTTACCAACTCCAGTGTACCCTTCCTTTTTTTTACATAGCCAATGTCTTAGCATTGATAAACCAACCTGTCAAGGTATTCCTCCCTACATAGTGGCTTTGAGAAAACTCAGAGAATTCTGACATAGCCTAAATACCTAAATTTTTGGGCTGCTATAGTGAGGCCATATGGCTAAAAGATCAGAAAAGGATTCCAAACTATCTGATGTTATGTAAAGTTTGCAAAATTCAAACAAACTCAACAGTTTCTTCCATCTGACTTTCCTTATGCTTCCCAGTCTTAACGTTCACAAACTGGAAAATAAGCCTTCTACCAAAGGACAGCAAGAACACTGCTCTTTGAAGCCGCAGCTGGAGTCAGTGCTCTGCTACCCTTTTTTAAGTGCAATAGCAACAAACAGAAAGCTAGATGGTGCTAATATACTGACTTTAGGGTTACAACGAGATGTGCTGTGCACAAACTTGGAAAGACAAATCAAATGTTATAAAGAGATACAGAACAGTTTACTTATGTAGATGAAGGAATGCTATAATTAGGTAAGTATCTACTTATCTTAACATTCGGTTCAGACAATTACGTAGTGTTGATAAGAAATGAAAAAGAACAACAGGAATCTCTCAGCCCCCTCTCCCTTTCATAAGAGAAAAATGTTACTGTCTTCACTAATGAGAAAAGTATTATCAGTAACTGTTGAAAAGTAATCTAGAAAGTTATTGGTTTTATCTCACGGAAAATAATACTAATTGAAGAAGTCTATGCTACATATTACCATATCATAACAAGTATTAGTAAGGATTTTCTAAGATGTTGGATACATACAGGTTTCTAACACTTTTCTTCACTTTGAAGCAACTGTATACCTACTCGTTCTAAGAGAAACTAAACCTGACATTTTAGCTTAGCCAAAATTTTGTTTCTATTTCACCTTTAGTGTTGGTAAAACAAATGATTTAGAATTATTCTGACATATCTATGTGTCTCGGCTTAGAGAAAAAACACAGTTTCAAATTCATTATATGCAACACAAAGGCCTATCTGTGACAGGGAGCATGCAGCACTTGCTAAGAGAAGTGTGATTGTATTCCCGACATCTAACTTTATCTGTAAAAGTAACCCAGAATTGAAATAGAGTCATTTCGGTCTGGTCACCTTGCACATTTCTCTGAAATAACGATACTGGGAGCAGATCTCATCTTCAGATCAGCCTTCAGATTACACATCTTGAAGTTATAAACCTAATTCTGTGTCTCCTCCTGCCCTTCTTTGCTAGGTGACCATGGACAAGCAGCACATAAGAGCTGGCACCACCATTGTTCTGGCTAACTTCAGGGTCCCCATGGCTCTTAGCTGACTTATGAGCTCAGTAGTAGCTATGACAACGGTTTATCCAGGTGACAGTCACACATTACAGCCCTACCCACTGAGAAGCCAGCAGATCCCAGTGCTACCCTCAGCTTGGTCACTGAATTGCCTGTGACCTTGGGTGATCTCTGTTCAGTCCTGTGCTTCATTTCACTCATCTGTGAAACAGAGATAATGATACTCACCTTCCTCTCCAATGAAGTCTTTTATCAATGGGTGACAAGTGTCATAAAAATGAGAGGGGAAAATTACTTATCCTCTAATTCTCCATCTTGGAAGACTGCTAACCAGGGCATTCGTATCATAGATTTCCTTTAGCTCTAAAACCACAGCAGCAGAGGAGAAATGTGATACTTCAGTCACATACAGGAACCAGTCGCTATATTGTTTATAAATGCTCTCCTAAGAACATTTCAGTCAATTCCAAGTGCACAAGAGAAAAAAATTTAAAAGGTTAGCAAATTCATGGTGATCTTTATATTCTGAAAATACACCCATAAAATACTACTACTAATAAAAAAGAAGTTGTGAGAGAAAAATGATTTCACACAGATTCCTTACAATTTTGGAGAGTACAAGTTCAAAAAAGTCACCAAAATAATTGCTTCACAGATGAGAGGCAGGGAGAAAATCTGGGCATGTACATACTCCAGTGCTTGTAGAATGCATATTCCAAACACAAAAGTTTAAGAAATTAAAGATATAATGTTTCTATATGCAACATGTCATAGCGGAAAGCAGAAAAGAACTTACAAGAATGAATTTTGCCTTTCAAATCTTGGAAAAAGTTATGGACAAGAGCTATCCTGAAATGTTTTACTTCGGAAGTCAAACCCAAATAATACTACTTTGTAATATTGTCCTGTTCAGGCTGTTCAATTTGTAAGAATTTCATTTTACATTATTATGTATCTTCCTTTTTTCGGTATGACCATTAAGCATTACTAATCCTTTTAAAGGAAGCTATTTGAAAAAATCTCAGTATTCCTTTTTTATTTCTAGATTGGAAGCAGTAGAATAATACCCTTTAGTAACCACTAGGCTATGCTAACAGACAACTTAACTGACACAAAAGCTACTTTCAAAAATAATGCATCCTTTAAATGCATGCAGATGTGCAAAGGCACATTAAAAAAACCCCACGCATTAGAAAAGGTATTCACAGTAACCCACATAACTTGAGTGGATTAACCTGTCCTGCTTGAGTTTTCAACCCTAATGTAATTATGAGTTAAGGAGAGCCAAGTGAGCCTTCCTGAAGCAAACAGTACCTCCCTAACGCTGCTATTCTAACTCGACGAAATAAACAGGCTTTTAGCATTTTATATAGGAAGTTTTTAGGTCATATTTTGCTTATTTCCTCTGATGGTATGTTTTAGACTCAAGATTGCAACAGAATAAATTAATAGAAATGTGAAAAAACCTCCTTTTGCATGGATGTTGGCTTTACTACCTTAATGAAGAAGATTTAAAAAATATCTTGTATGTGTTCTGCATATTAGACAAGGAAAAGGTTACCACATTCTATGAGAAGACGACAAATACATTACAAATTATGAGAAAGGAATCTGAAATATCACGAATTGCCAATAATTGGAACTGTTCTACAAATCCCCATTAATGAGTGACATTTACCTTGTTATTACTAAGAATTTCTAGCTGTGCATGCTTCCCCTTGTGATCTATTGACAGGGTTTAAATAGAAAAGGATAGTTATATATCCTTCGGGTTGTTTCATACTTTGAGAGCCTTTAATGCAAGAATAAAAAAAATTATCTAAAATAAATAATAGGATTATGTTTACTGTAAGATTTATATGAGTATTCCTTATTTTTTAAGCATATAACAGAATACATAGAAAAATCACGGAGTGTTTCCTTGATCAAGTGTTTTTTTAAAAATCACATTAGTGGAGTAACACTAGATTAACTGTATGAATGTGTCAACATAAACACTAATGTAAAAGTAACGTGGTTAGCAAAGCTAACCTTCGCAGAGGTACAAATGAACTGCAATTGAGATTCATAGTAGTGATGAGTCATAAGGATTTTTATTTCTTGCTCTTAGAAAGGTTACAATTTATAATGAAATGAACCCCAAGTTTATAATTTTATTTGAAATATAATTATTTGTTATGACTGTGGAAACCCAAAGAGGGAACACGATTTGAAGGTACTGCAGTCCAGAATACTATTTGTGAATTAAAAATCTCAGTTTAAGTACAAGACAGTATAATTGGTAAAAGTGAATATTCTTGGAGCATAAATGCAAGACAGGTTTTGAAGTCTTTCAGCATATCCCCTGTGTCAATAAGTACAGTCAGTCTTAAATAGGAGAAACTTTTCTGAAGGAGTAAAACTGTAGACCCACAATTAGCTTGGGCCTGTGGGTTTTGCTGACCCTGCAGAAACAGAAATATTTGAGCATAGCTCCCATATCTAAAAAAATGGTCTCTTATTACCATTATTATTTTTTTAATCATGATACAGCATTAACCTAATAAACTCCTTCTTTCTGCAATTGGCTGTGGGGTAAAATTTTAATTCAACTTTGAATAAATTTTGAGATTATCAGCTGAAAGGCATTATCTAATGCCAACAGGTTGCCTTTTTCTCCTATGAGACAAATATGACTTTTGTATGTTAGCTTGTTAACTCAGAAAATGTAAGTTGTCTAGTTCAAAGATTGGGCAAAGATAAAGCATGAGATGTTTCTGAAAAATAAACTGAAGAATTAGAACTTAACTGGGATAATCAAACTACATTAGAAGTCTGTTATTAAGGTTGTAACATTCAACTTGCTAACAGGATGAAATTCCAGCAGCAAGGTTGAACACAGTCTTTCACCATTCCCCCCCCCCCTTTTGTGTACTCTTATGACACTGTGCTTAAATATCTGACCACATACTAAAACCAAAATAAAATAAAATAAAATGAAACAAAATAAAACAAAACAAAATAACCCCAAATAAAATAAAATAAACAAAAACCTCCCAGCCCTTTTCACTATTCAGGATAGCAGCAGCTGCCTCCCAGCTCCTCAAGGCTTTATTTTCTCCTATGGCCTGTTTCATTGCATGTTACGCAAACACTGCTTTACAGAGAGAATTGAGTTATTTGCTTTTCTACTTCATCTAGGTTCACCAGGGAGCTGCAGAGCCTGGCACTGCAATAAGACTGCCCGGCAGAGCATAAGCTTTTGGCCATGTGCTAAAGGAGCGACCATGCCCAACTTCCCCCAGCTTGTGAGGCGTGCAGGAACCTTTTCTACTAGTTGCTTCCCAAGATTTACCTTCAAATGTCTATGACACTGAGAGGTGGTATTATTCTCACTTCATAACAGGAGAACTGAAGTACTAAAACCTTTAGGCTTCAGATATTAAGATGAAGATCTAGTTTTTAGGATATTTGGACTCTAACAGCACAATGGATATTTACAGCCCAGTTTCCACTCATTTCAGCTAGTAGCTGTGAGTGTTGGGCACCTCTGTGAAATCAGATTCCAGTTCATCAAACTGGGCACAGGAAACAAATAACATACTACCAGTTACTATAGGTGGAAATGTTTCAGTCTCTTACAGCAGGTCCTTCTGTGTAGCATAAATGGGGATAAAAGCCAGTTCTTCCAGGCATCCCTTAACTACCTTAACCGCAAAATATTCCTTTGCCTTCCTGTAATACTGTCCATCATCCACCCCACGTTTCCAGCCTCTTCACAAATGAGGATTTATCTGATAACACAAAATCAGTTCAGAACCAGAATAGCCTTAATCTGTGTCTTGAAGCAGGTGGGAATCCCTCTTGAAAAAATAGCAAATAACCACTTAATACTTATACACACCCAGGAAGTCAAGAGAAGGCTGCAGAGAGTGTCTGGAGGATGGCTTTTCATAACATTAATGGTTCCTGACTGTACACATTAATAATTCTTCTAGCAGGTGTTTTTTTCCCTCCAAACAAACACCCTCTTCCTTCCTCTCACTGCAATTCCAGTGCCATCAGACAGTATTTCATCAACCTTTTCAACAGTTACTGGAGGAATTATTAACCTTTTATTTCATTTCACATATATTTATGGTGGAGGAGTCCATACAGCCCTCCCTCGGTGCCCTAACTTTTCTAGACAAATGTGTAGGTAATAATTATAGCTAATGGCTACAAAGAAAGGGAAACGATGACTGACCTTGAGCATTTCTGGTGGGAAGAACAACAATATTTGCCTGGAAAATAGTGACAGCAGTGACCCTGAAGTAAAATGAAGAAGTAAACAACTGTGCCAGGAGATTAGGATTCAAAATCAACGTGAGGAAGTAACCAGCAGCAGCAGATGAAAGGGATAATGATTTAATTAAATTATTGAAAATAATATTTGACTGGGCAATCCATTTAATGCTCAGACAAGAAGACTAGTGACATAAACCCATATGGAAAAGCAAACTGGGGGGTTAGGAAGACCCCAGAAGAACAGCTCCCAGCCAAGAAAGCCTCTGGGGAAACCCAGGAGCACGACGGGAGGAAGCATTGGAGCCTTGTCCTTGTTTCTGGACCCAGGTCAAAATCAGTTGCATGTTATACCCTAACTGGGGTTGTAGACAGCACAACCCCAACATTATCAGTCACCTGATCAAAAATGGGGACTTCTCCCAGTCACCTGTTGAGATAGGTGCATGGGAGCACAAAATCCCTGATGTAGCTGTAGTGTGGAGTATGCAGCTGAACCAGGTCACATGCAAGTTAGATGCATCTGTTCTGTATTACTCATTACTGATGTTGTTCAAGTCATCCCATCCCCATCTCTGCATTTTGAAAAACCATTGAAGAATGCAGGCAGCACCATGCCACCCCTGCAGCATTCACTACTTCAACTGGCTGAATACCTTCCAGCAGCAGCAGACCGAAACCATGCTAGTGGACTGAATCTAGACAAGGATGTGCCACAATTACCAAACCGTTTCAGAGGTGTTTGGTGAGTGCAAATGAATAGGGCAGGAGGTGGGGACTGACAGGAGAGCATCATGCTTTAGTACAGACAAGCACTTTTCTCTCCTCCCTAGGTCCTCTCCACTCCAACTTACTCATGTCACCCCAGTCTTCCTGCTCTCTCCTGCCACATTATCCCATTTCCCTTATTCATGTATTTGCAGCCCTACTCTAAGTCTTCTCATCTCAGTCCCAGTCTCCAAGCGCAGTAGCTCCAGTTCCCCTGTTGGCTCCACGATTGGTTTCCCTCTCTTTCCTCCCAGCTCCTGGTCACCAGCCACAGGTCTCCAGCCAGCAAGTCTCATTGTTACAGTCCTGAGCATTTGTGTCTAAGTTTCCCCAAACTAAAATGAGGGCTGAGGCTGATACCTGGAAAATTTCAGCCCAACCAATTACAGCTTTGCCAAAACTTAAGTAAGTTGGGTTTGTTGTTTGTTTTTTTTTAAAGTACTGAATATAGGAAATTTTGGCAATTGCTGTCTGTATACAATGAGCAGAATATTAACAGGAGGAGACTAAAACCAAATCTAAATAGTACGGCCACTACATTAATTCTACATTAACATGTTGAAGAGCCCTCTTTTTTTGAAATTTACTTCTACCTAATTCAGAAGAAGTTAAAAGGATGGAAAACAGCCCTGGTAATTGCTTTATAACAACAGATACAGCCTTGCTAACTGTCAGCAACACTACCTGTTTTTGCAGTTGGGATGAGGAACAGCAGTGGCAGTTGGCTAGGGGAGCTGTCTTTATGAATAATGTATTCCATATAGTTTCAGTGTTAGACAGAAAAAACATCCTTAAACTGGTATTCGTACATAAATTCCTTTCAAGAGAAATACCATACAGCAGAGAGAGAAAGAAAAGGGGAGACTATGTTGCAAGTACCATCACATTCAGGTATATAATTAATCCTATTTTAATGGAAAAATATGTTTCTACTAAAGAGCAACTTTTTTTCCAAATTGCTATAAATTGTAACATTCAAAACCAGTTTCTAAATGACACTGTACTCTTAGTTCTGCATTTCAGAGTTAGCTCATCATGTGTCTTTATGCATCACTGAACATCTGAAATGAATGTTATTCCTGACTATTCCAAACTTTATGTATAAAACGAGGATATAACACAATGCCATATTATAAGAACTGTTATACACATTTATAACATTTTACAAACTTTATGTTTTTAGCTACATATGCTTAAACACAGGCACAATGAGGCAAAATAATAAATACAGACAGCCAGAAAATGGACACTTACCCACAGTGCTTCATGTGAGGTGGTTTATCCATTCTCACTGCCAGTTTAATTTTCAAGTCACTGTCCTGGCTGTTTTTGGGGACTATCATTTTATGCAGATCAGGTGACTTTGGGCTATTGGATGTGGGATACAACACTACCTGCAAGTCATAAAATAAAAACTTCAATGAGTTGATGCAAAAAAAATCTGCTAGTCTTTAATGGAAATTTCTAAGCAGTGAAGATTCTCGTTGCATCTCCTCCAATCTGAAAGATGACTAAAAAAGGTTTCATAAATCTAATAAACCAGTTGACTTAATCTTATTGTAATAGATGAATTTCAAAAATTAACTCATTCATTTTCTTACAAATGGGAATTTTCATATTATGAGTTAATAAAATTTCCTCTTCTGTTAGTCCATTCTGAGTTAACAGTTTTAAACAAAAAGGAACAGCTGACACTTGAAAATGGTCATGTACAACTAAACAAGAACCTCAAGTTTTACATTACTCGGTGCTTTGCTGGAAACATCCTGTTGAAACAATTTGCTGTGGCATTATGCAACAGATCGCCCCTCCAGCAGTGACATTGCTTGAGTGAAGAAAACCAAAATACGCTCTTTCTTACTAACTCAATTTTTTGATCATTAGCATTAATAAAAGTCAATTATATTAAAAAACACAGAAATTGGAGACTAATTCCAAAGCATCTTCGCTGCAAATGGAGTATAATAAACATAAGATACTATCTCCAGTTCACATGTGATATGACACAACCCTTTTGTTTAATCTACAGTGGTAGATGTATAAAAAATAAAAATACACTGAATTTTAAATATTTAATTGCTAAAACATTTATATAAATTTCTTGAGAGATTTACTAGCTAACCATTAATTTTAGATTAATATTAGTCACGAGCTGTTAAATATTTATTTATGTACCGTCCAGAAAGTTCATCCATTTAGTCAGTACAATTAAATATTACTGCTTCATGAAATCCTTACCCACAGTCACAAGTTTAGCAGTTAAATGCTGCTGAAACATAATTTCCTTTCATTCTTATTATAAGCACTACTTTTGAATCAATTTAGACTCTAAAATATTCTAAACACGCTGTTTGGGAGACTTTCATAACATTCAGTGAGTTCTGAATTACCATCATCATGAAGCAGTATTTCAAAAGTAACAACGCTCTAAAAAGCAGCGTTCTTCACATCTTTTATTTCTTGAAAACTAAAATTAATCATAACATTAACCATCAAGTTATTTTGTTATACATAGTCCTTGTGCCTTGTGTCACATATATAAAACACAATAAATTCTCCTCTGTGTTATTAGGAAAGTTAAATCAAGGATTTGAGTAAGAATCTCCAAGCAAGCATAAATCTAACGGATATTATTAAGCCAAAAATATTACAATAGTGTCACTCAGATCTAATCATCTGAAAGATGACGTAAGCAGAAGGCCTTCAGCTTCTCATCTCAGTATTTTGCAGAAACACGTTCCTGCATCCCGTTAATATCAGGAACTCTAGCGAAGCAGAGAAATATGATGCATCACGTCTAATCAAGTGTGCAACCTTTATAACACCAGTGGGAGAAATAACCTGTCAGAACAATTGAGTACGTTCAGTACCTTTTAAAGAGATAGGAAAAGAAAAAGTATATTCTGGTTTTAATAAATCAGGAGGCTACTTTTTTTTCTTTTTGCAAATGCATAGCAAACACTATTTATAACAGAGCTTATTCCTTCTTTCCCAAGAAACAAGTTGATTTTCATTTTGAGTAAAAGCCATCCCTTAAAAAAAAATTAAAAGCATTATGAGTATGGCAACCTTTGAGTTCTGAAGCATCAAACAGAAAATGATTTTTAGTTTGTTTATCTTTTTAAATGCAAGATTATATAAACAGAATTATTACTCATTCCTTGCATTTAATCACTTGACATTCACATAGGACTGTAGGTGATGTTATGAATTTTTCCTTTTCTACAGGCTGCTGTTCCTGTTGTTCTGTAACAGCTTACTACAGCTCATGCATCTCAAGCGACACCTTTCTCCTGTCAACTTCTTGAGTTTTTAGAATGCTGATGAAAATATAAGCAGACAAGTGTATAATTAATTCATAACTTCAGTACTGACAATTCCTTTTTTTAATTTTTAAAGAAGTATTTTTGAGCTTCGTTTTCAAACCTCTCACAATGAGTAAGTATCTGGCAGAATATGTAAGTATGCACCATGTCGTGTTTTTATTACACTTTGTCATGCCTTCCAGCTTTAGACAATGAGAGCTAAAAGAATTTTTTCATCAAACTTTTTATCATTACACACAAACACACATACACACATGCACACAAAGCATTCAACAGGCATTAATTATCTTCACAATAACCTTCATACTAACATTGACCTTAAGGGCAATACTAACCATTGTGTACCGTATCATCAGGTGGCACAAACTGTAAGCTCCCATGAAATTACTGAAACCAAAACACTGGGCAAATGTTCCTTGATAGGAAAAGTAAAAAGCTGCTGAAATTTGTATTAAAAGAATTCTGCATTGCCAATGGCAATGCAATGTCATTGCCACTGGCCATGGAGAAACTTTCTAGGCTATTCTGTCTGCTATTCTGTCTCAGATTTCTGTTCAGCACTGCTTAAGGGATTTTAATCTTCTAGTTGTTGTTCTATAATCTACTTTAAAAAATAAAATGGTATCAACTCATATATCTTCTCTGGAGGATATAACACTCACCTACAGGATACTCTTTCACTGTGTCTAAAACTTCTAAAAGTTTCATAAAATTCCTACTACATCATACATTTCTGAATTAATTTTTATTTTATTTTGTTTTAATGTATCTTATTTTATTGTTCTTATACCTCTAAATATCACCATAGCAGATTATTCAGCAGCAGCACAGAGAACTATGAGTTGTTAGTCTAGGACTGTGTTTACAGTAAGTAAACTAACAGGTAATCTGCATTAAAAAGTATAATGAACTATTAATGACAAGAATGCTACACACCAAACATAGCTGCTGTACATTGCATTGCTTCAGCTGATTTAAGGCAAATTAATAGTATCAGAGCAGTGTGGGTTGAGATAATTCAGTAAATTCAATCATTTCATGATCATTAAAAATACTTGACCACATGGTCCAATTATATCTAGTATTACATTTCCTCAGACCACACTGTAACTGAAAAAGTGGCAAGTTCACTTTATGCCTCTCCTCATTCGGATGTAAAATAAACACCGAAATCTTAAGTATTATAGAGCAACACATTTATGGATTTATGCAAGGTGATATTCTCAAAACACTGTTTCTTAATTGTGAATAACTGAAAATGTTTCTTTCCTGGACTTAAAATACGACAGGTTGAAAGATATGAAGCGAACATCATTCGATGACTTAACTAACCATCATTTATTGTGATTGCGTATTTAAGTCCCCAGCTGGACGACAATAGAAGTTATTTGAAGTACTCCTGAGACAGTCAATCCAGCCAAGCAACTATTAACCCTCCTCTATCTTTGGCACATTGATCATATCTTCCTTTAACAGTATGAAAGAAAAGTTGCGTTGTCCAAAACACTCTGAAGGCTTGAACAAGCCAAACTTGGGACAATCTTGCTTTCTCAGAGCACATAAGCAAGCAGAAGGTTCAGAGTCAAAAGCGCTGTGCAGAAATACCTCCTATTGGTATTCCCATGTTGAGATAAAGCTCTCAAGCTAACCACCCCTGGCTGCAGTTGTTCTGTTGTCAAAAGAAAATGCAGCCTTCAAAAGGGACCAATGAAGCTAAGAGGGAACAACTGGCAAGCCATAAGCGCATTCGAGAAAAATCAAGAGTCAAGATAATCTCTACTTTTTCCCCTATCCCACACTTGTGGCTGAGTTCACTTTCAGCCTAGTCGTGTCCTCATGTCCTGGCTGCTCCCCCTCCCCATCCCCTGCTTCCACCCAAAAACATGATATTCAAGAGCTGAACTCAAGCACTGGAGCTACCCATTCTTTTGACTCAAGTATTTGAAATAAGATTGATTTTACAGGTTGGGGTTGTCTAAGACACATTTTGAGATCTCAGACCCTGGGCACCAGACCTTGGTAATCATGGTAATCCTGAGCAGACTATGCTGAGTTTTGGCTCACTGTCACAAGCAAAAAAGATGAAAGTGAAGAAGATCTGCAGCTGCTCCTTAATGTCCTGGCTGAGAGGCAAATGACACTTAACATGCTATTACAGAAAACCCTTATCTTGCCTTCAGTACAGCTCACACCATGCAACCTTAAAGAAAATAAAGATGCAGCCCATCAGCAGTCTCTTCTTCATAACACAGCCTGGGCCATCTTCAAAAAGCAGACCAAACCCTCAACCTGGCCCCATCCCCAGGGAGGGGGGTTGCCCTGGTGTCCATGCCTGGGGCTGCCCTGGTGTCCCCCATCCTGCCCTGCTCCCTGCCAACTCAGGGAGCCCCTACTGCTTCTGGCACCTAGCTTCCTGTCCTTTCTTCAAACTGCATGGTCCCCAACAGGAAAATCAGAAGATTTTGAGACAAAAGAAGTTCCCATGTCTAATGTGCTCTTCCAGAGCACAAATGGTGCTACAAATGATTGCTTTTTGCTGTTGACCAAACCCACATTTTCTTTTTATCTTATTCCATACCTAGGATGAAAAATTTTAGCCTCAACACTTAAGGTCTGGCTAAGTTACAAGCAATTGAGAAGTGAATTATGTCATGTGGCCTTAATCATAATCAGCATTGCGAGCTCTGTTGAGAATAATCACTACAGTCGTGGTCATGCAAGAGACCCCACAACGAACTGGAGAAACCAAGTTCTCTAACTCCTGTGCTCTACCAGGGACACTTCTAACTCAATTTGTAATTATTTAAAACAATGAAAACCAGTGAGTGCTCGACACATAAGATCATACGCTCCCTCAACTGCATTTGTTGAAGCTTTCATCATGCAGCAGGACTAATTCATTCTATGGAAGATTTTTTCTTTCATGTTTTAAAATGTACTTATTTGAGAAGATACCAGTGCAAGCAGAGAGGACAGGCACATTTTATGTTATGAAATCAGCACCCACTATTATTTGGCACATGCAAATTTATGCTGCTGGTCATTGTCTGAGCAAAGATCACAGGAAAATATCCTAGTTAAATACATATACATATATATAAAACCAAATATTTGAAAATAGAGTTATAGACCAAAAATTATTGAAGCTGATTTGGGATAGGAAAGAGATGACTAGTAACAGTATAGAGACCCTTTAATGTTATGTGGTTTGTGTAACTCTGGCCCCAGCCTTACTTAAGGGACACTTACCTGTTTTTGATAGAAGTGTCTACTGACTCTTCTCAAGTCACCTTCTCCCCTAACATGAAAGTTTGGAGCGGTTCTGAGTTATGTCAGCCCCTTGCCCAAAGACAGGTTAATGTCAGAAAGCCAGAAGCTGCTGTCAGTGTGACAAGAAGTGAAGTTCCCTGGAACGCCCCAGCAGCAGCCCGTCAAGCACAGCACCGCACTCGTGTCCTCTGAGCGTTAAGTCATGATGCACTGCTGCCAGGAGGATGAAGCAAAAGAAGCTCAAGGCAACGGACGAGGCTGGAGGTAGAAGTGGCAAAAGGAGATGGCTCTCTTGAAAGTAACTCCCGTAGAGAAGTTCTCACCTAGGGAACCCCTAAAGAAAGGGTTAATAAGAGCTTGATCCCCAAGACAGCTTATGAGTATTTTACACAAGCTCCGTCATCTCACCTATTGAGCGATCTCTCGCTTTTCAGGTATGATTCTATTATAGCTGAAACACTGAGATAAGGCTTTGGGTAACAGGTGGTTAAAAAGAAATAAAAATCAAACAGAAAAACTGAACAGTGAACGCACGGTGAAAGAGCTATCTAAAATACTGTTGTTGACAAAGAACTGGGAAGACTTTGCAATTTATGCAATCAATGGACCTCTGCCGATGCTGCCAGCTGAATGATTACCTTAATAGATCTCAGCAATTGATAAAAGTTGTCTTTAAGTCCTTCCCAAAGAGCCCGTCCCCCAAACGTAAGAGAGAGAATGCCTGAATGAAAAATATCTCAAGAATTTCTGACAAGAGGCATTCTCAGAGAAGCTGCTGAGAAAACCCATTAGCGTGGAAACAATAGCACTCAGCCAGACGTAGCAGGGTCCTGACAGACAGACTGCTCAGGCAGCAAGAAAAAAAGGAGGAGTGGAAGCAACCTCTTATCATTTTCCAAACTTAAAAAAAAAGTCAGAGGAGCTCAGACCTGCGAAACCTCAGTCATTTCAAAATGTGATGGAGAAACATTCCCTAGGGTGGCAGGCCTTAAATTTACATAGTCACAGTACAAAATAATCTCTGCTCAGCGGCCCTTCGAACGCAGCACAGAAGATAACCAACATGCCCGGTGCAGTTGTCATTCAGAAATTAGGCAATCATGCAAGTCTGGGTACCTAGCCAGTAGAGCTATTTTATAATGTCTTTAAATGAAACCCAGAGTAACAGCACCAATGAAAAAAAACATAACTGCACAGCTAATTATTGCTGGCGGCATCTGACTGTGACAAGCAGGTTGTGAGACAATAGTTCCCTTTTAATTGAATAGTCAGAGCGACAAGGCTGAAATATTCTTATATTCAAAAAGTATCAGCAATCAAACACCACCTGCTGTTCTCACATTGTATTCACATGTGTGCTAAGCAAGCACAATGGCTGTCACTTTGAATTACTAGGTTTGAACATCTTCATACGTAAAGTACTGAACAAGGAAAAGTGGTGTCAGATCCCTGAGTTTCAGAAACCACCAGGCTGATTTTTCAGACGTATTTACTCCAAACTCTGAAGGCTTCTTCACGCTTCCTCAGTTGTTGCATGTACAAATGCAAACATCAATTCTGCCTTCTGTATGCCCATACAAAAATCATTGAAGCAGCCAGATCAGTGTCAGTCACATAAAAACTGTGCCACACATTTCGAAGATATTTGAATAAAGTAAGTTCTTAACATTTCCTCATTAGAAGAAACTTAGCTTCAAAGATGCAGCCTGCCTCACTTTCTAGAAGTTAAATTCAGTGGTTCACTGTATGCGGAGGTCTGCACAACCGCAGACACAGACTGCGACTCCAGAAGTTCATGTTCTGCAGAACCCAAATCCAAATAACATCCTTTCTCCGCCTGTGCAGCACATGTCTCCATTTTTTCTTTCAGTGGAAAACTGGGTTTCTCCAACTGTCCTCCAGTTTGAGTAGAACAGAGAATAAAGGTTAAGATTTGTTTTTTGTCTGAAAACACTTAAAGCTGTCAGCAGGGACCCAGAAGAAAAATCCCCCAGCAAGCAAAATCTTCTCTCGGCATTCGCGACTGAATTTATTTTGGTTTTTTTTAGACGGAGAGAGCAATGTCAGACAAGCGACATAATAAGTACTCCTTCCTGATGGTTAAGCACATCTTAAATGCCTTGAAGGGAGAAGATGTTAAGTACAGACAACAACCCTTCTGTTGCTTGGTGCTCACCTGGTGACTTCTGCAGCAGAGGCTGAGCAGCTCCCAGCCTCTGCTTCCCAACAGGGAGTATGTAAAGCTGTAAGTATGGTCCTCTCTACTGAAAGCACGAGCCTGCATCCCTGCTGCTCTGCCATGAGCTAGTTACTTCTGGAAATCAGCAGTGTCTCCTCCTGAAACCAAGGTGCTGGAGTGCCATCATACTGAGATGAGGGCCTACATCTTAAGTTCGTGAGTGTGAGAGAGTGCCATGCGCTGATGGGGTCAATGGAAACGCCTTCTCCTCTGCAGCTCTGGGGAAACCTTTGCTGGCTCCACATTTCACACCTTAGATCTGTTTTCATAAAAAGCTGATCCCTTGGTGGCAGAAGAAACCCTTTGGTATATGATGGAAGTTCAAAATTCAAATGAGGTAGTTTGATGCCACCTTCTATTTCTAATTCTAGATTAAACAGAACAAAACCTTCACAATAACCACAGGGCATGGGAAATGCATGCTTCAATAATGTAGAAAAGTGGTCAAGATACATGCTTTGACGGAAGTACTTGACAGATCAGAATTAACATCCACAGCAAGCCTACCTCAGAAGGGGCAGGTCTGAGTTGAAATTTTAAGTACAGAAAAAATACCAGTAGAAGTATCTTCAGGCCTTTTCAGAGCATAAAAAACTGAGCTGAATCAGCTGCACTCCTGCATGTCACGGCAGTGGACTGACCAGACATAAAGTTGCCAAACTTTATTAGAATTAAACTTATCCAGTGGGATCCTGCATCTTTTCAAAGGCTACCTGAATTTAAATCTCTCAAACCTGAAAACAAAGACGTTGACAACAAAACGAGACTTTGAAAGCTAAAACATATACCATGAGCATACACAGTACCTTAAAATTATTTTGTAAAAATTCTGTCAAATATTCTCCCTATCTCCCATGAAGCTAGCAACCAGCACTCTCAATATTCTGGTTAAACCCGAGAGGTAAGCTGGCAGATTCCCCCTTCTCCTGAGTTGCGCGTCTACCACCA
Organism: Ciconia boyciana; assembly: GCF_034638445.1. Taxonomy (NCBI): domain Eukaryota; kingdom Metazoa; phylum Chordata; class Aves; order Ciconiiformes; family Ciconiidae; genus Ciconia; species Ciconia boyciana. The sequence continues at coordinate 25,844,318 of NC_132934.1, read as the reverse complement.
CCAGCTGGAACGTGTCTGTCAGCAACCCCGGCTATTGCCAGACCTGGGAGGCACAGGAGGACAGACCAGACGCCCAAACAGGCTGATGCACAGCCAACATGCCCTTTTTCATGTTCTTTTCCACTGCTAAGGACCATCCGCTGTACATAAGGTCATTGTGAGAGGTTTATCTTTTACTGACATCTTTTACAGAAGGTTTTTTTTGGGCAAGGATGGGGGATGAACACTTTTGGTAAATCAGGAATGGATTATAAAATGTAAAATCAGTATCCAAGCATCTCTCAGGTACTTCTGTTTGCTACACCCAATCTCAGCACAGCCTTTAACACAAGGGGACAAAAGGTGATGGCCTTTGTCCTTTGTGACAGAGGGGAAAAAACCCAGCAAAAAGCATTGATTTTAATAGCCTCATTCTGGTACAAACTGCCAAACCTCAGAGCATCCGATAAGAGCATGCAGACAGTCTGCCAAAGAACAACAGGAGACTAAGAATTGGCAACAGAAACAGAAGATTGCTCTTTCCTCCCTCACCTTTTATGCATCTTCCTTTGACTCTGGGAAAGCTGGGTCAGACTCCATCCAACACCAGCCCAGTGAGCTCAGCCCTAGTCCCTCTCAACTACCTATTTTTATTTTCTCTCTCTACCCTCACCAATCCCAACCAAGAAAGAAAAGTTATTACCTTCTTTAAACTGATTTGGCCAGCTGACAAATACACATGTGTCAGAAGGCAGCCAGGAGTGGGAAGGGAGAGGAGGCAGGGAAAAAAACACAAAACAAACCACCTGGGGCCACAGGATACAGTTAAAGCAAAAGCTATATTTGATATTTTACATTTGAAATGTTTCCATTCTTGAAAATAATTTAAAATCTTTTTAACCTCCTGTCCTAGAAACTCAGACAAGCTGCAGCGTAAGAAAGCAGACCAAGCTTACACCTGAAGTTTGGCTATTTACGGTTGCAGAGCAAGAGGATCCCGTTAACACTTGTAATTCTTAGCCCCTTTATTCTGTTAATGTTTCTTTTCTTCTCTGACTCCTTGGCAATGACTATGCTGGCTACTGTCCACAACGGCCGCAGTCCCTTCTCCACTGCCCTGCACCCTTGCATTGACTTTCCTTTTGCTGCTTTGAAAGGACTGAGCAAGCAGGGACAGAGAAGAAACTTCTCTACGTTTAATAGCACTGTGCAGCTCCTGTAAGTCCACCCTTTCAGTGTCTCTTTTCGTTGTTTTGAATCCAGATATTGCTGACTCTGGTCTGCTCAGCTGTACCCCTGTGGCGCCTCTGTATCTGCCACGACGCCTGTCCAGTTCCTGCCCGTGTGTTACCCCTACTGGAAACCTTCCCCACGCAGATCCCACCTTCACCTCAGACATCCTTGACTAAGTGACCTTGAAGGCCTCCTAGAAGGACATGAGAGGACGCAAGAAGAAGTAATACTGGGGATACAGTCCTGACCTTAACAAGGGACCCAATGTGTGGGAAAATCTGTCTTTGTGCAGCCACCTGCACGTGGAGGACACAAAGTGGGGAACAGCCCTGCTCTTTCCAACAAGCTGTCCTCGCTTGAATGGGAAACAGCCATGACTCTGGATGCAGAACTGAGCATTAAAACGTGAGCTATTCTCCATGCATTTCATGTCAGAGGGGAGAATTTCAACAGGAAATGGGGGGGTGAGACCCTCTCTGCTTCGTTCACACTACCCTCCTCTTTCTATGATACACTGCACTCTCTAGCCCCTGATTTTGGTCTAAGAAGGATAAATGATCCTGTCAAAATAGGGAAAACATAAAAGGGAAGGGAAGCTCATACAGCACAAGAGTGAGAACTCTTATTTTAGTCTGACATATTATCTCCAATCAGTCCTTCCCCCCGCATTCTTCCACCACTTATGTCCTTTCTTCCCTTTCCCCAGTTGTTTGCTGTATTTATTACATGCCAAGTCTTCTCTCTCTCCTCTTCACTCCTCATTTGAATAGCTACAAGCATTGGTAGGTCACCTAGGAATTAAAAAATGTTTTAAACAAGACAAAGAGAACCATCATGGATCCCTGATGCAAGTTTCTGAAAGGTAATCCAAGTCAACATATCATGTTTTGAACACTGGGAAAAGTCACCCTTAAAAGAAAAAGCAGTTTGGTACAGCTGCAGCAGAGCAGGTGCCGTACTGAGTACCTTATACCGTTTTATGGCATGTTTTATCAACACTCGCATTTCTACACATCATTACTCACATATTTCTTGTTTCTACACATAATACTCACTCTTCCCAGTTCTTTATCTTCAAGTGCCAACACCCCGGTGCTTTCTGTAAAGAGTTTTACTTTGACAACAGGCCGAGGGTGAGTAGTGGTGAAATCCCCTTGAGTTCCCCATCTGCAATAAATAAAAGAACAGAATTTAACTGGGGCAGAGGACAGGCCTGAGAGTGATGCGACTGTAATCTTTTGTAGACAATATTTATTAATGCACTCCTAGAACTTAATTTCCAAACTTTTGAGGGGAGAGGGCATGGAAATACATTTTTGAGCATCCAAGATTAAATATCTACATGGGAAAACTGGCTTTTCTCTGCAATAAGACAAATCAGGGGTTTTCTATATGACTTTTGTCATCAAAAATCAGTAATAAATTTTTTAATGGCAAAACCCAAAGGACTGAAATTATATCCTCATAGGGGAAAATAGAACCAAGCAAGAAAGCAAAGGAGGAGGAGGAAGGGGGAAAGGGAGAAAAGGGGAAAGGGAAGAGAAATATTTTTTCTATTAAATGTATTATTGGGTTCACCATCTTGTGCATACAAGCCAAATTAATTCAGTACAGAATCACAGAATCATAGAACGATTTGGGTTGGAAGGGACCTTAAAGATGATCTAGTTCCAACCCCTCTGCCATGGGCAGGGACATCTTCCACTAGACCAGGTCGCTCAAAGCTCCATCCAACCTGGCCTTGAACACTTCCAGGGACGGGGCAATGTCTCAATTCGAAACAAAAATACTTATATGTTTAACTTTAGTGAACGAACTATACAGAAAGTTAAGAGACTTGAACAGAGAAAACTTTATGTTTCATGAGATGTTATAACTTCGTATAAGCATGTAGGAAAAATATAAACATAAATGCAAAAACTGGAAAAAAATGTTATTTATCAGAGTGACTATAGCTCTGCAAGATAATTACTGCCACAGGGCTTCATGCTTTTGGAGAAGCTAAATTAGGCAGACAAACTTCTAGCTCTTAATCTGTTATCTCAGTTAAGACACTTGGTTTGTCAGCATTTTCCCCCCACCATGTGCCAGTGGTACAAAAAAAGGAGTTATATGAATTAGATTGCAACTTCCTTCAACAAGCTATTCCATTTTCCTAAACAATTGCATGGTACTCATTGCATTGACGATACTGATTCTGATTATGCTACTAGGCACAAACAAAATGCAAAAAGTAAGCATAGCTCCAGTTTCTCTTCATTTTTTCCCCTACTTGAGATATTATGATTAGCAGAAACTAAAGAAATAAAGAAAATAGGTGACCTTAAGAGTATGCTCTATAAAAGGATGTATTACACAAGCTAAAATTTAAGAGGGCCTCATTTACAAAAAGCAGTATTTTCATTTTATGTTCAAGAATAATTTACTTGGACTCTCCATTGTTGGAAAATGAACATACAGTAGTAATCCTCCAGCAAAGGGATCTAATAGGTAAAAGAAAATCCTTCAACTAACATGAGCTACAGACTTCAAGACAAAGTCTAGAAAGTAATATGCAAGCAAAACCAAAAAGTTTTAAGAAAGCAGTGGTCCTGTATAAACCAGTCCTACAGGTGGCTGAACACGTGCCAGACAACGAAAGTGAGGCTCACTGAAAATTAACCAAATCTTACATTACATTCTGTCTTCTTTGCTTTGTCTGGATTAGATAGATGAGCTTGCTCTCTGTCTGTGGTGGACATAGCCTTAGCCTCACCTAAACTGGTAACTGAAACAGGGACTCTGACAAGAAATTACCTTCCTGAGAGGGAGAAAACCTGTTTTGTGATCTGATGATAGATGCTGCAGTCACAGGACAAGACAATGCCTAGCACTGATGCTCTTCCCAGCAGTGCTCCCAGGCATAGGTTTTGTCACAATACAGAAATGAGATTTCCAAGGCGAAACCATCTTCATAAAAGATGAGACAGTCGTATCTTCAGTCTCCCCCCCCCGGATCCCACTATACAGGAAGAATGCTGCCTTGCAATCACAAACACAATCTAAGCACTTTGTTAGTTGTACTCTCTCTCTCCCGAGCACCAGCATAATTTGTCCCTGAGCTTCCAGAAGCCTTGAACTGTGCACATCGCAATGGATAGGACCACCCAAATAATCAAGAGAAACTCCTATTGAAATAACAAAACAAAACAAAAGCCTCTGTACAAAGATCTAGTGCCAGCATTAACTCACAGACAGAAGAAAAGAAATCAGAAGTCATGCTGACTAAAGGGAAGAGGAGAGTCCCAGCCTGTTCAGCAAAACCAGCATCACCGGCGGAGGCTCAGCTTCTGCAAGCTGAGCAGCAGGTATGCGCTGCGGCATGTGCTGGGGTCTGGGCACCCCAGCATCTGGCTCCAGGACCTCCCCAGAAAGCGGTGCAGCTTACTCCGGAGACACATACCCAGGCTCCATTTCTGCAGGACACAGCAGGGAGGGGTGGGGCACATGCGAGCCTTGCCCAGGGAGCCTGGCAGCGTTTGCTTCTTCTCTAATTTACATGCACCATGAGAGACTGACATAGATGGGACTAACACTGGGTTGTCCACCTGTTGTTGACACTAATGTAGTACTGGAAATCATCTTTAACATCAGATCTGATCACTGTCCTTGACTGACATCTTTCTCCCACCCCTTTTTCCACCTGCAGCAGTAAGTGAAAATCCTGGCCTGAAAAGCAACTGTCTGAATCTATTCCTAAAGCTTAATGTTCATGGTGAAAACATTTCACACATTGATCTTCACACTCCTTGCTGATCAGGACTTCAGCTAACTCTCATAGCCTCTCAAGACCATGTCTTTGGAAGTGAATTATCTGGTAGAGCAGATGGTCACAGATCTCATTGCCTAGACTTTAACATCATTCCTCATGAAAGAGCACGTGAGGAATCATGTTCTGTTAGAAAAGGCAAATCCACGATTGTATTCTTTAGCATTACACTTACTTGCGGGTATCTGATATTCCTGCCAGCTGCCAATATCACAGCAAACTACACAAGGCTCGCAGCTCATCTTCCTTATTATTCCTTGTGGATTACTAGAACACAAGCCCTCTTTTTTTGCGCTTTGTGTTGTTGCCGAAGTATCCTTCCTCCTACCATTTGAAATCAGAAGTTGGGAGAAAGCAGCCAAAATAGAAATGGTATCATGTTCATTTTAGTTTGCTTCTTCCAAGAATGAGCATGGGTATGAGAGACCCAATAATCCAGACAGAAATTGAGTTTATCTATATGCTGTACACTTAAAAGCACATTATTACGTTATTATGTTTGCTATTAATGAATCAGGCATTAACTGAAGTGGAAGTGGAAATTACAGCGTAACCAAAATGTATAATATTGAACTCCCAGCTGTAGGCTAACCCATATGAACATTGCTGCTAATAACAATTTGCAATTTGCATTTTTCTCTTTTGTCAGTATAAAATGAAGTGCAGTAATAAGAATGGCCTTACTGACTGTATTTTGCACTGTCAGCACCCACTAATAAACTTTTGTCTTGTTAAAAATAAAATTCTGAGCTGTAAAGATTGTGCCACGGATACAACAAGATACCAGGCACTCAACATTTATTAAGGGTGATCCAAAACAAGGGATAGACTGAGTAAAGCATGCAGGTGTACATAAGCTAGCCTATTTTGAAATACACTTTACTGTTCTGAAATCAAATTATATTGGTGCTCAAGATCTGATAGGTTTCAACTTTTTTTTTTTCCTGGCTATTTCTTTTATGACACCTGGTCATACTCTATTCCACAAATTAACTATTTGTTTATTCTTCCTGTTTATGAATAATATTTCATTTTAACCAAATTCCATTGACATGGATATCACACTTTCAGCTTCTATATCTGAGAGGATAAAAAGAGATAACAGGTTTTCAGTGTACAGATCATCTTAAAATTACCTACAACGTAATTGAAAACAATAACTTTGGAGTAGCTACTGTCCCATCATCACCTGTGACTAAGAACTGTGGAAGTAAATTGCATCAATCCCATATATAATGCCAAGATCATAAATATAGCCTTTCTAGCCAATAAATATGAATTTACTGAATCAGTTGTTATTTCCACTGTAAAATTCTGTCAACTTTCTCCATGCTTTTGGCTATTTACTCTATAACTGTATGTCTGTTCAAGGAGCTGTTAAGTTTAATGGTGAAAAATAGGTTAGGAGGATACCTAATAATTCATGGAACCAATACCCAAACAGTAATTATCATGATGCAAATCTTGATCACCATTACTGTAATTTCTTATTTCAATTTAGAGATTTTAAGTGCTAATATAATTATATCCACTTGGTTTCTCAAAAATGTAACATTCTTCTTCCAAAACACATTTGTCTTCTGTCAAATGCATTTATTAATACCTATTGAAATGCTAAAATATTTCCTGTTCTCACTTCTGCTTAATCTCATTGGAGCAGCTGTAGTGGAACATTTCCTTTACATTTAAAAGCTAAGCAGCTAGGTATAGGCCAGACAAATTTGTATTTTTCTTTTCAGGTTGAGGTTGCACCTTGATATATTTCTGGAGAAAACACAGTACTTCTCAGAAATGTCTTTCTGATCCACAGATTAAAAAAAGTGAAACACCATACAAAGGATTGTGCGTATTATTCGTAAGATGGAATAACTTTCTAGTTGTTTAATTGAACAACTTTTTGAATGTTTTAAAATAAGGACTAACAACGTGGCCTCCAGAATTTGATCACTGAATGACGAAAAGTTCCTTTTCTTTATATTTTAACTTTCAACAGCCACAACAGTGAAATATTTTCTGCAAGAAAAATCCTACAGCTGACTTATACTTTTCATACAGGGGAGCAGGTGAACCTGAAGGTTGTAACTTGGTTTTCTGTGAAAACAGAAGGAAATCATGTGCGCCATTTTGATCTCATTTGAGTCAAAGTATGTTGCAGATCATTTATTTCAAGCTTGCTCTGCTATGGATATACTGAACTGTGGAAGGAAGAGTGAGAAGGAAGAGCAGGCAAATTAATTCACCTAATTTCTGAAATTGCTATTTACAAAAAGTATATATTTAATAACTCTTAGCATAATAGAAAAATTTAATGCTTTATATTTGTAATAGCATATGTTTTAACTACCAAATATATGTAAGCAATGGAAACAGCAAATCAGCCACTTCCACACATTCGGAGGAGCCACTGATTTATGAATATCTGTCCAATGATTTTTGCTAATGCGAACAATTTTGGTGCTGAATGTGTCTAGATGGGAATTGCAAAATTTTTGTCAAAACAACTGTGGATCTCATACAGTATTCATATTAAGTTAAAAAATTCCCATTATTGTCTTTTTTTCTTTTAAATCTTGCTAGAAAAGTAGTTAAAAGTAACAATTTCAGTGCTAAATGCTGCAATGTCTCTCGCTGCACTGCCAGCTGCAGCCCATGTGGCATACTTGCGAGCTCTAAAACCACCAACTTTAAGCCTAAAAAAAAATATTAAGAAATCGTGCCTCTTTAGGGTCTCATTTTGCCACATTATTTTCCTTTGTGGCAAATACATAATTTTTGTGCTTTCACCTACTCATTCTCTTTACTATAGAAATGGCAATGATTTGATGTTTGATCATCATCAACCATAAGACCCAGTCTTTTCACCATATTTACACTGCTGTCAGAGGTACATGGGCTGATACCGGCATTAGTGACACAGTCCTTTGCCAAAGTTGATTTCCTGTCACTGCAAAAGTACCCACTGCCAGCAAGGAGGTGGATGTTTATTTCAGGTGAAGATTTATCACTGTGTCACAGAACCCCCTCTAAGCAAATTTATTTTTCTACTTCATTTTGGGACACATTTCATATACTGGAAACAGCAGCAAATTTCTCTCGGGTTTTCCACTCTAATCATGGTCTCTGTTAGTCAAAAGTTTTCTTTACGAGCTCTTAAATCTCCAGTCTTACATGGGAGTGAATGTTATAAAATTTATTATTCTAAGCAAACATCTAGAAATTTTATTTTAGCACTATTTATTGCAACATTTTCTTTCTGACAAAATATCAAGTCTACAGAACTTTGCACCATCAGGACTTGATTTCCCTCAGCAATTAGGAAATCTTCTCCTTTTTGTCTTTTTGAAACCACTACCAGAGTGTATTGGTCTCCTTGGTGCCTCCTTTTGCACCCTTCCAGGTTTGATTCTTGGTTTAAATCTACTACATAAATCTACCTCAATAGATTTCTTAATTCTTCATTAGATTTCTTCATTTTCTTAATTTCTTCATTCTTCTTTGTTATTCCTTATCCATACGGGGATGTGCTACAGAGCTGGAATGAGCAGGAAGATCTACCAAAACCAGTTTGTTAGGCAGCTGACTGCTCCACAGGACTGAGAGATTTACCAGCACTTCATCTTTCCACATTTCGGAACTGGATTGGAAAATACCATGTTCAGGTCTCCGTAACATCTCCATGTCTCAACTGTTTCAAGAATCCATATCAACTTGGTTGTTTGGTTTAGAAACTGTAGAAAACTAGGTATCTATAATCCTCAGGTTAGAAATCATACTCACAGTGCAAGTCGTGAGATGAAAGGCCAGGAAACAAAAAGACAGATGAGACTCACAGCACCTCCCTGACACATCTGACTACATCGATACTTTAATCTAGTTCAAAACACCTTAAATCCAGGTCTGACAAACGTTCTGTGGTTAGTGAAGTATTGTGTGAATGTGGAATTTATGAAGTGTTGCATATGACTAACTACAACTGCATATATACAGACAGAGAGAGAGAAAATGCGAGAGAGCAAGCAGGCCGCTGTACCAGCAATGCAAGTTACCCCACAGTGATCTGACAATAAATCTTTAATTTGACAAGGAGGCTCCATTCAGCTAAACAAAAATAGAGTTAAATCCATACTTATCTGATTTTGGCTTTTTTACTGAGACTCCCAAAGAGACTATTAGTTGGTACTAATTGCTGCTAGTTCTTCTCCACTAATAACTGGACAACTATCGTAAGCATTTCCTTTTCTCTTATGGTCACAGACACACCCATCCATTTGGCAATGACTGACACGAGGACACCACACTAGAAATCATGGCCTTCATGCTAACAGTTGTCTCATACAACCCAAAGGCATGTCTATTTTCTGTCTTTTGTACACCTTACAAAATAATATGAATACTCCAGCCTCTCCCACTAATGAAAGTTTTTGCAAAAGGATGTTGAAATGTTACTGCACAACCAACAGAAGTTTATTATGCAGCATCAAGGATCTAATAGGGTAACGATTATTCCTTATATGCAACATTACAACCACTATTTTATTCAATATATATTTATGTATATATTCTCAATTACATCAGTGGGATCTGGAATTCAAGTTTGAAACCACAAGGGAAAGAGTTTGTATGTTTGTACCTCTCTATAATGCTTATAATGTGGTTTAGGTTGCAAATATTTTTATTGGGGGAAAAAAAAATCTACATTTTCTTATTTCTCTATTTGAAAACTATTCATTTATTTTGATGGAAGTACAAGGAGTATAATTTCCTCCATCAGAGCAAGCACATTAAATTGCAGCTGAAAGGCAATTTCATAAAGAAGGTTCTAAGCAAATCATAATGTCCTTTTACAGCAGAAGCACAGACAAGCCCCGTGCTCAGGCAAATGAAACCGTGAGCTTGGCCAAGTACCTTGGCCTTTCATCACTAACCTCATCTAATCTTTTCTATGTCTTGACTATGTTATTCCCTGTGTTACTGTGATTCCACTATTTTATGCAGCAATTGTGCTGAGAACTACAGATCCCTACTACAGAAACAGCGATATTTTGCATAAATTCTTTCAGGGCTCCCAGCTACTGAAGGAGCATTGTGGTAGTAATGGTTTTAACCCTGAGGTTCCCATAAAAATCTTCCTAAAACTACGAAGTACAGATATAAGAAAGATAATTTGTTCTACAGAGACAGATGACAGTAGGAAGGAGGAGTACAGAAAAAAGGGAAATTTTGGTATAAGGATGGAAAGTCATACAATTGCTTTTAAGTGTCACATTTGATTCCACCTAAGCAGGGTCTACACTACTGTCCCTTACTTTTTTTCCCTTTTTTTTTCCCTTTTTACCATTTTTCATTTATTTCCACCTATATGAGAACTTTTGACTCGGCACACTAGTGGTTTGAAATGCAGACTAACAAGCCATCTCTTCAGTGCTTCCCTTAGAGAAAAGTTGGGCGTTCAGCACATGCTGCATACACTAAGTGGCCTGGCATTCAAGTTCTGAATACATTGTTGAGTCACTATCTAGTATAGTCACTCAGAAAGAGTGAATGTTTTGGGTTTTTTTTCTGTGGATTCAGCAGCAAAATCAAAGGCAAAAGCCTTTGCTGGCTTTTGTAACAGGCTGGCTGCTACAAAACATTGGCAATCTCTTCTTGGAACTCTGCTCTGAAGAACTGAAAGCTCCGAATTGGATCCTTACTTCGGCAACAGCAAGGATACAGTGTTTTGATGGATATGCTATATTGTAAAGCCCCTTTACACAAATAGACTAATATGTAAGGGACAAAAGAATAATCTGATCATATGGTGGTTTTTTCAGGGTTTGCTTTTTTGTAAAAATAATAACTGTTTTAAACAAAGGAATTAACAGAGCTCAAAATTACTAACCATTTATCACAGAGCTAATAATGAGCTAGACACAATCACATAACTTCCTTTTAAACATAAAACATTACAAATCTCTGAAAAAAATTACTTGTAAAAAAAAGACAAAATTGTGGATAGTTTTTCTTTAAAATAAAAAAGTGTCTAATACAAACCAGAGAGGAAAACCAGAAGAGGGGTTCAATGCATAATAAGCAACTAAGTAAAAACACTCATTTAGGCTTTCTACACTGAAAATGAGAAAAGTGCACTCTAACACTATGGAATGCTATTATGACAAGTATTGTCACCACAAACATAAAACAGTACAAATAAATAATTACTTAGTCTTGCTTTCCCATCTCACTTTCAATACAGGCAACCAAGACAAGTCAGGGTGAAGATTTTCAAGGGTATGTAACAAGACTGACATACTGCCAGGCGCTGGGAACCATTGCTACATATTGTGTGAAGAATTAATGAGAAACATTAACTCCTGTTTCCCTCCAAGTTTCAAATCCAGCTAGGGGCTGGCAATGGACACAAAGGCAAGACATGGTCATTTATAGTCTCAAAATTTTTATATGCATATTTACTTCACTTTTGCCTTGAAAAAGATAATTATGAATCCATCACAACATTATTAAAAGTTGAAATCCTTATTTCATGTTATTTATTATTTGTGTGACACTTTAAACCTTCAAAATGTTGTACAAATGTTGATAAACTGACAGTACTTTGATGAAGCAGATAGATGTTGTCATCTCAGTCTAAAGATGTGGGAAAACAAATGACAAAATAGCCTGACCTATCTGAGCCTGCACAGTCTATCAGGGAAGACCCAGGAATCAAATCAGAAAATGTCAGTATTCCATCTGGCATCACACCACTTCTCTTTTATTCTGAAACCCTTTTTACTCCTCTTTCTGACTCCTACTGTTCTTATCAGCTGATCCACAATATTCTGCCTTTGTTTCTGCTGTCCTCCTACTCTCAATCTGCTGGTATTGCTTTCAAGTAGGCACATTAACCTGTAGACTCATACCTTATATGCTACGTAGTTATTAAGAAATTTCAAGATCTATAAATTTTGTTCTTCATCTGTTCAGTGGACTATTCTGTAGTCTAAAAGTACTGGACCTCTTGACACCTCTGAGGATCAATGCACGTACTAACACAGCGACAGCAAAGAAGAGTCTGCCCGTGATGGGGTGAAAAAGTTTTCTGAGTGTCATGAGCATCTGAGAAGTAAAAAGTATTCTTAGCCTGAACAGGACTCAAAAGCAAAAACTTCTTCCTTTTAAACCCTTTCTCCCAACCTTTCTTTTCACCCAAAACAACAAACCAAAACTAAATAAAACCATAAAATTTGTTCCAATTCCAATGCTGTATCTAGTCAAATGTTTAGCAATTATTTCTAATGTACCTGTATTATATTGCTTACAACAAATATAAGCAAATTTTTGAAAGGTCTCTTCAAACCAAGATACAAGAACGGTGTATTTTGAATATGTAAAATGGGACATTCTGATCATATCAAAATTTAAGAGAAATCCAAAGGAATTGTTTTCACATCAACTATTGCCCACAAACAATAATTCAATTTTCCAAAGATGAGGCAGGTGCAGACCACTTTGAATGACAAGTTTCAAATTCACTCTACCAGAGTATTTCAGAAGGAGACTGGAGGTAATATTTGAGGTAATCCTTCCCAACCCCATATTTTTTGACAGACCACCATCCCCCTACATGATACTTTACAGGCTGCCTTTGCCTTCACTTTGACCCAGCCAGAGACCATGTAGCTATATGAGTACGAGGCTTGACTTGATCCAAAACATTTTTCTTCTAAGCAGGATTTAATTGGCTTTGGCTCAACACCACACTATTCATAGCCAAATACCTTCCAGTTTGAAGCTGGATCACACATGTATAGATGCTTTAGTGCAATGTTAGTGAGCTTAACGTACGTCTGCAAAATATCAGTCACATTTGCTGTGGATCAGGTGGGAATGAGAATGGAAACAGATATATTATGTACATTAGTCAGCGTGTAAATAGTCTTTCTCCAAGCCCTGATTGTTATAGTGAAAGGGTAACAGTGGGACATGCACCTTCAAGCCCCAAGGCTTCCAAAATGCACTATGAACTAAAATTGGTATCAGTCTTGCAAGACACATGCAATGTCATTATACATTTTAAAAGACGACAGTCACCCAAAACAGCTATTCTTTCCAGCAGTGACACTAGATGAGGAGAGTTAATATCCTGACTCTGAACAGAGACCCTCTTAATCATAAAGCCCTCATCCCACCGGCTTTCTGCCTGGGGTCTCAGAGCTGCAGCAGAAGGCAGTGCACTAAAGCCGCAGGCTTCAGAAGTGCAAACATCACACCAGGGCAGAAATCCTGGTTGCTTTCAGTCAATTATTAGCGTGCTGAGCACACAGGAGCAAGGAGAACAACCAGGATTTAGCCAGAACAATCAAAAAGATTAAGGTGAAGAAAATTAAAAAAAGATATGCCCTGGTGGCAGAAGGATTATGTTTATTGCTAACTATCCAAATACAGTAGAGATTTCAACCAACTTTAATTATCTCCTTCCTCCTCTCATCCCAATTTCTTCCATGCCACACTTGTCTTGATCTGACAAGTGAATATTCCCTTCTATCAGTGGTGGTTTTCACAAGTCCCTTAGGAAGATAGACTTATGAGAGAATATTTTGGGAGTTAATCATAGAATCACCATAAAATTTAGGCTGGAGGGAACTTCTGGAGGTCATCTAGTTCAAACCCTGCTCAGAGCAAGGCCAGTTAAAATCAGGTTGCTCAGGTTATTATCCAGTCGAGTTTCAAATTTCTTTTAATATTAAGAGCCTGTATGTAATTCATATTTCTCTGCAATAAGAGAGGTGAAAAATCTCTTAGACAATATAAAATAGTAATCAATGACAGAACATAGCATAGAAACTTACTTATTTTAGAAATCCCATATCTTTTTCTTGTGCATATCATATTGCTCTTTATATGTGAGCTGATTAGGTATTATTTCCTTTCTTTAAAGAAGCAAGCAATTGATCAGGCATCAAGAATAACTGAATAAAATTTTCGTGAAAATTTTCAGCTGAATCCATACTCCTTTTGTGAAACTCTTCCATCATTAATCCAGAAAACAGACTGGGATAAATGTGTATTTTTTTTCTTCTCTGTCTTTTCCTTTGCAGAACCAAGAAAACATCAGATAATTTCCCACTGGCAATTTCTTTTTTCCTCTTCACAGCTGGATACTAGACCGACATATATGGTATTTGCTCATAGCATCTAATTTTTTGAAAGGTAATTTCTTCCACCCTATTCTGTGAATTGCTCCAATCATGACAATCCAAAAAAAGAAAGACTTACTGACGTATGACAAGATCAAAGCCATAATGGAATTTATCCTTTAAAGACACAAAGATGAATCTTAGAGCAAGTTATAATAATCATTACGCTACTCAATCAAACCTAGTTTATGAAAGCAGACACACTTTGTTTCCTGTCATGATCCTTACCCCACTGGCTTCCCTAAAATTCCAAAATACTTATTAAAGGATCACACTCACCTTCACCAAGTTTTCAACATTGTCCACATCAACATAATTATCTCTCTCAGGCTTTAGCCTTTGAAATGATCTTACTAATGATATGCACCTCTAACATACAACCTCACTTTTGTAAATGTTGCATAAAATGTATTTATGTTTCAAAGAAAATAAGTCTGGATGCCAAAAGTGGGCTGAACAATTCTACTTTGTTATCCTCTGTAAGATCAACGCTGGATTTCACTGCACTGATCTGTAAGTAAAAATTTCCAGAGGTAGTAGTCAGAAGAACAGGCAAAATCCATCAAGTAAAAGACTGTTCAAGAAGCTAAATCCTGAAGAGGATTTGTCCTCAGAAGATATAATAGGAAGTATATGAACAACAAGCTAAGCATCGTTAGATCAGGTACTATGAAACTGCGGTTTCATTATCCCTCTGTAAAAATCCCATGTGCCAATATACTCATTTCAACAAAAAACCACACAGACAAACAACAGAAAAAAACCCTACACCCTAAGGAGAGTTGGTCAGCTTCCCAGCACTAGACCAGTTTGATTACTGCTAATCAATCTGCAATCAATCAATCTTATCAGTAATCAATCTGCAGATTACTGCAGATCAGCAAACACTCGCGTTTCTGTCCCTCGTTTCTTCCTATGTTTGGTCTCTAGTTTTATACTCAAGACTCGAACCAATACGAGGCAGGGACAACTTTTTCATTCTACTTTTTCTCCTGTGCAAGAGCAATAACATGGATTCCTACACATGTAAACAATATAAGAAATGATTACTGAAAACTAACAGTATAATTGAAGTATTACTGACCAAAATTAGTCTCATTTATGCAGATGTATCAGACACAGAGCAGGAGCAGATGATTAAAAAAAAAAAAAAAAGAGTAGGTGTGCCTTCTCTTTCCTTAGATATTATACATCCGTGACGTGCCACCACAAGTTAGATGACAGTTGTAGGTATGATAATCTTTGTTTCTCTTTATAAAAAAAAATAAATTAGAAAGTTGCAGGGACTATTATGAAGAAATAAAACTAGCCAATGCTTGGAACATGATTGTCACAGGTTATAAATGTTGTCTATCCTTTTTCCCTTCAGAAATGTGATGTTAGGCCATATCCTCAAAACATTCTATTTAAAAAGTATTATTTTTTTCATAAGCAACCATGTCATTTAAGAAAGTTCTAAATTTTAGAAATTAAACCTTTTTTTCTTTATTTTTTAAACTGTTCTATAGAATTTTTGCTAAGTAATCTTTAATTATGTATCCACAACTACTCATACTTCAAATACTTTATGAAATTAACAATGGTAGACTATTGCATAAAAATAATGTGAGCAGCATTTACTTTATTTGTGCAGTCTTGACCAAGGTTCCCTTCCTCCTCTGGTCAGATATTTAATGATGCATTCGTCACATACTTCAAATACATAATAGCCCTTTTTATAAGGTTATGCAATCACTGGCAGCAAAATATGATCATCTTATTTGTCTTGTTTACATGAAGAATATCCTGGCTCCATTAAAATTTTCTTATCATGCAAGATATGATCTTTTTCTATTGCATAAATATGTGACAACAGAATGTTACTTGTAGTGATAAAAGACAACATATTCCCATCTTTTATCTTTAGGCATGATTATACATACCCAAAAGATGACACTTTCAAGAAACCACATTATTTAATATTCAGAATGACTAAAAATCAATGATAAGAAAACGTGTGGACACCAGACTCCACAAGACTGAAAACTAAGCCACATCAGTAGCATTTGAAAAATGAAATTAGCACTGGATTTTGCAAGATGACCCCCTGTGGCATCAGAGCAACAAAGTTATGCAAAGCTTCATACAACTGAAGGGGTCCTCTGAAGGCTCTGCTTACTGATCTCTGGCAGAAAAGGTCACAGGCTACGTTTGAGGGATTTTCAGCAGGGCTAAAAGGCAGGAAACAGTTGGAAGGAATGAAGAAATATTTCACAGGCAGTAATAAAAATTTTATAGGGTTTGCATGTGAAGCAAGCTGTATAACTGATCTGTTTGTAAAACTGTCCAAGACTTACGCTCAGTCAAACTATATTGTTCTATAGCATTTGCATTTTAGAATGACCATTAGCTACTCAGTAACATACATAGAAACAGTGCTTTATTTAGCTTGTTAAAGAAGGAAACGAAGCACTTCAATATAAACTCACAAAGCTGTTATTCAAAGAGAGAGAAAGCAGACAGGGGTTAAAATTAGTAAGAAACGAGAAAATATTTCTTAGTGATAAACTGTCAGGATAAAACTGTGCTCTCCTCTCTGGGACCCTAATTAGGTCTTTCCCCTTTAAGAAAGAACATTGTTTCTAATTTCCTTATTACTCTTATGGACGCATTCAGGGATTCAGAGGAATACTTAAATACATATTCATAAAAATAATTGAGAAAATATTCAGCATTTTGGAATAGTGGATAAGTCCTGAGTTAAGTCTCCACTTGACTCACGCTTCCATTAATCTGCACTCTAAGGTCACACTGGCTTGCACTCCAGTTTGAAGCATTCATCTGAGTATCTCGTTTTCTCCTTTTCACTGTCAAAGCTTTCGAAACTTCTGACTGAGTAGCAGCATTGCACTGCCTACACTGATGTTTCGCAGATGAAAAAAATAGGCATAAATAATTCTTTATACTGCTTCTTTTCACAAATGTAGCTACCAGTTCAAAACGATAAACCAACTACAGAAAATGTGTGTGACAACCACATGATTTGGAGCTCTTGCCAGCAGTCTCCCACAGCAGGCTGGTGGTAATCATTCACTTTTCATCACTGTCTCATTCTACGCTTAGTATGAGAGCTTTGCTACCCTTTTCTAGCTGCACGTCCTATATAAAATCTGAAGTTATGTTCTCATTTATCTGGGATTTGTCAGTGCAAATATGTTACTGCTAGTGATTTGACGAATTGAGCTGAACTTCAGTTCTCGATTCTTTTTTTTTTTTTTTTTTTGCAATGAGTTTTGTGTTTTCTCCTCCAGCCTCACTGATTATTTTCTTTCATATCAGAATGACGGTACTGAAAATTATCCCAGTAAGGAGCCAGCTCCAGCAGCAGGCAAAGTAGGCAGTAGCCTAGGGCAGCCGACAGCTTGTTTTTTCTGTATCAGAGAAGAGATGGACTGACTGTGCTTGCCCAGCTGGTGACTGGCCTCTACTTACATGACTTTGCCCATTGCTGCCAAAGGACCGAGGGGAAAAGGAGGCATCCCTCTTCCCAGTAGTAGTACCATTACTAACATCAACAGGAGCAGCAAGTCACTTCTGTTTCCACCTCTTCTCACATCTCCTCTTTGCAGGAGAACATCCAACCCTTCACCCAGTGAGTGGCCCTCCCCATCACCCTTGCAGGTCCCTATCCGACAAACAGTGATGAGTGCTGGAAGAAGCAGGGGGGCAAGAGGAGGCGGGTGACTGCATGGGGCAAGGGACGTGTTGGTCATAAAAGTAAGAAAGATCTTAGAAGGAGTGGGCACAGGCTGAGATAGAAGAGAGAAAAGAGACACACCTTAAGACTTCTGAAACTTGGGGACTCCTCCCTGCCTATAGCAGTATTTTCTAGGCTCTCTTCCACCAGCACAATTTTCTGGTTAAACTCTGCCAATTCCTCTTAGTTCCCTCTGCCATCAACCAAAAAAAAAGCAATATTGCTAGTGTCAAGAAAACCTGATTTGGTTCTAACAGAAAAATTAAACTGTGGAATAAAGGATCTCCCATTCCATAGGCAGCTTCCTCCATCTTCTTTACTGTTTGCCCATAATTTTCTAATTTCATGCTTGTCTAATTTAATATCCTCCTCCGTTGCCTCAAACTACTTCTCTATATATGCTCACAAACTGCATGTCTCTATATGCTCATAATCATACTGTATGCCAATGTCTCATAATTACTCTTGCCAGAAATGCAAAACTGTACGACTCAGAAGAGCAGAAGAACTAGATAGATTTTAGAGCACTATCAGCCGTGCCCCTTCAAGTGACACCGTTTTGCAGGACAGCAGGTCAACAGTACCAGTAACTCCCATTCCTGCCCTTCCACGACAATGGTTCAGGGCATCTCTCAATCATCCACTTCCTAAAGATGCATAATTTTTTCCATACAAATCCATATGAATTTGGTTCACACATCACCACTTATATGGAATAGCTTATAACCTGTCTTTCTCCCATGTGCAATCAACTCATACCTATTGAGCCTGAAATCCACTAAATCAGTTTATAAGCTCAAAGCAGGTCCTAACATTACCCCTTTTCCTAGAAACACTCCAGTTGTTCTCCTATTGACTCCACCTATTCTGGAACTTACTTTTCACAAAGTTTCTACTTTGACAGGTAGGAAAGTCAACTAATCTGTTATTAACTTTTACTGGATGTATTGATACACAATGTATACCTGCTGATTGGTTTTACAATCTTTACCTTAACCTGCAGCCCTCAGTATGTAATAAAGTAAACCATGAACTGACCATGAACCATCCCTACCATGTTTTGTCCACCATATCTGGAAACAGCTGGAGAGAAACAAAACCCTTACATCTACAAACTGTTTTCTGGAAGGAGAATGACTGTGTCCAAGATTCAAGAATTTGTGTATTCTAGCTGATTTAGGGAGATTTGAAGACCCATACCAATGACATCAGGGGTTAATCGAGCATTTAAAACAGAAGCTAACAAGTTCAAGGGTGAAGAAAAAGAAAGACACACCATTAGAAGAAAGGGGAACCTTGACTGTGACAGTAGGCAAAGGCTGGAGACACTTGTTGCAGGGAACAGTATGACAGCAACTCCGAGTTTGAAAAGAAAGCACAGCTTGGAGATGTGCCCTCCACGAGAAAGACTTGCAACTCTCATGGGACCCCAAGCCACCAAAGAACGCCCCAACAGGTCCACAAATGAGCAGGGGATGTTGCATACCCACTTATGACCTTGCTTCAATGTGTATATCTGTGTGTCTTTCACACTATCGTTGCTTTTAGAAGTTCCTGATGTACTACATGCAAATGGTAAGACTGACCATTCCTATGCCCTGGAGAAGGAACACAGACAGGGACTGTGACAAGTGAATTTTACATCTTGTCCCACATACTTAGAGCTCTGCAAAGCTGTCTAAATACATTACTGGAGTAGGCTGCTAGCTACTTACTTGCCAATGAAATTTGCTGCAACTAGGAGAAAGTCTACCAAATTAGATCTCCTCCTCCTCCCAATCCCAGAAGAGGCAGATAAAACTCTGTGCTTATAATTTCGCCTAACAGAAGTCCATATTTGTGGTCTGAATGGAATAGAAACTACCATCCCAACTCTGTTGAAGATGTTTTCTCAGATGCTGTAACAACTGCAATTTTTAAATCATCTTTCACAAGGCACACTATGGTGCCAGTAAAACCCCAACACGCTGTCTGGAAAGTTATCTACAAAAGATTTCAAATGACATTTTAACAGAGAGAAAAGTGTCTGAAGTCAGTGTGTAAGGTCAAACAAATCAACCAAAACCCACACTTAATTTTCTTCCTCTCTGCCACTCTGACTGGTTCAACTACAGATGGCATGATGTTATCCCCCTCCAAGTCAGTTTGCTCACTGCCTCCCTCAAAAATTAATTGAAAGAAGTGGATCCTATAATTTAAAATTAAATAGTCTCAGCAGGTGAGTAAGCTTTGTCAAGATTGATTACTGAGTATTGATTTTCTACCAATTGTACAAGTTACACTCCACAAGGCCAACTGCACATTAACCTGCACATTAACCATAAAATCACCTCGGGCTAACATCTATCAAGAGGTTTGTATTTTCAGAGGATGCAGGTAAGAACACAATGCTGCAGCCTCTAGCTCTTTTCCTCGCACACAAATTCGATGGTATTTATTTGGACAGCATTCACACTTTGTACTCACTTCACCATAAATAACTATTATTTGTATTTTCATTTTTCAGAAAGAATTTAAGATAACTACCCAGGAAAAAAATTCATATAACCTAGCACTAACTTAATTGTAAAACCTGTAAAGATACTCATAACTTTAAAGTTAGGTTCTCCCATGATATGAAGGACAGAGATGCTGGATGCAGTGACAGCAGAGCGGCTTACTGTGGCCTGGAAGCTTCTGCTTGGTCCGTCTGAAGCTTCTCGCCCCCTTCCACTTCCATGGTGCAGTAGACAATTCGATTGGGAGCGACTGACTTTAAACCTTGTACCTCCATTATAACAATCTGAGGAAAAGAAAGCAAATAGTTTATCCTTCAGAAAACATTACCTAGCACAGCTGTTGCAGTACTAAGCTCCACGCAGGTAAAAAAAAAACAAAAGAAAAAAAATCCCCAGACTCCACTCACTCAAATCTTCACAGACAGAGAAGAGTTTTAATTTTGCCTTCTTTTTCCACTTCAACAATATATAGTAGGAATTGAAATTTTTGCTCTGTTTCTACTTGGACAACGACCAAAACCTCACTCCAATCATAATTTAAATGCTAGTAGTTGAATTTGAGACTAATGTCTAAATATCATTCTAAATCTTAATACATGAGAAAATGTATCTTTTAAACAGCCATCTAAATAAGTATTTATAGAACGAATAGGTTACTAAGTCAGACTGTAACCAAGACAAGTAAGTACACTGATCACATCTTGAAAGGTTAATCGTGGTGCTGTGACACTGGAGGTTGCAGCCCTTGAATCTCAGAAGCCATTTGGTGTTGTGCTGAGCACGAGGCAGGTCAGAGCATCGCTCTCTGCTGCTGAGATTTTTTTCCCCCACTACCTACCCCTTTTCCTTCTCCCAGCTCAGTACGTGCAGTCAGGTTCAGCATGCATGTGGGGATGGGGGGGAAGAGAAAGGGAAAAAAGCCACCTCTACCAGCTGCACCCTGAGAAATCTCCTGACCAGGGAAATTCTGAGCTTGGCAGATCCCACAGTTTTTCAGCTCCTCTAACTACTCAGTTACAGCTCAGAAGAGTCAAATGCAGTCCTACTTCAAATGTTCTCTGCCTTTTATAAGCCTTACGGTTTGTCACAGTGTGAAATTATTGGAATTTTTACACTTCAGATGTTTCTAATTCAGAGAAGATTTGAGAAGAAAGTCAGGTTTCCCTGCTTGCTTTGGAAAAGCTGCTTTCCTTTCCAGCCCCATTTGGGCCTATGAGAAGAAACTGGATAAAACATAGTCCATCTAATCAGCAGAGAAGCTGTCCTCAACTGAACTATACAGGAAAACCAATATTTGTTTGATTGTTTTAAAGGTGACAAAAGTAATGACTACTTTTGGTCTCATTAGAAGCAATTGGTTTCTTAGGTCAGCAAGCAACTACTAAAATATTTTGCTATTAAACTGTTTGCATATTTGCCAATTTGTTTCAAATCAAGTATGTTAAGCCAGACTTCAGCGCTAGCTGTAAAATCCTTTGTGTTTTAAAACTCCCAGAACCTCACTAGTAGTTACATGTCTTGTAAAATTGCTAGTTTGGTAATATTACAGGGAGGTGACAGTCATTGATCATTTAGAACATTTTTACATTACTCATAAATTATCAACACTGCCTATTACACTTTATAAATAATAACAGCAATTCAGGGAGAATGAATCACCTCTCTCTTCCATCTTTTGTAGTCCAGGAATTCAAGTAGTTATCAAAGTGATCAATGATCACTGAGAGACTGCACTAGAGATCCTTCTAGGTAACACTGCCTATACGGTCTTTCCACATGCCAAATGTATGTCCTTGTTGAATGCAGACTTCGTGTTTATTAATTTTTATGTTGATACTTCTTTTCCTTGAGTTTCCAATTTAATTGCACAGTACATTTGTCTTTTGTAGTAATTCTGGATTCCAGCAATGGAAAAAAGTTGCATTTCATTAGGAAGGAAGCTGTCACTAGCTGATTTACTAGCTCATTAGCTGATAAACAGCTTCCCAAATATTGCTTGTCTATTTCTGAAACTGTCCAACAGCTGAAGAACATAAGTGATTAAGTCTTCTCCTACTACTTTGACATTTTATTTATTTATTTTACAAATTTCTGCAAACAGGCTATTTGAGGAAACACCCAACTTGCCAAAACAGTCACTGCTGCTTGTAGTGATGCACAGGGGTGTCTCTTACCTTAGCCAGCGAGGTCCATTCCCACCAGAACATTATAAATGTTACTAACATCTTTTGCTGTTCTGTCTTAATAACAACATGCATGAACCCCAGCCACTTCCCCCCCCCCCCAAATTTTCATCGCGTTCTTATACTCTGTCCTAATGTTTAGACATGTTATAGATTTCCTGTTCATTCCTGTGCTGGTGCAGCAGCCCTCAGTGGGGATTTTGCTGGTTATCCTACAATTTAGTTAAGTCACACCACAAAAGACATGACATGGATATGTTTACGTGTTATTCAAGAAATGTGAAGTTGTGCACATATTCCAAAAATTTTCCAAAAATAAAGTGTTCTGTCTCCAAGGAAATGCAATCAGCTTTTCTTATTTGCCCATTTGCATAGAAAAAGAGCAGATCTTCCATGTTTCAGTCTAAATGAACATCAGTTCAGCTGTTTCCTTTTGCCCTTATATCCTCTGAGATTCAGCTTCCCAAGAGTAAGATATGCACATACTTGTCCAGCAAGAAACTCAACTTATGTGGCTAATACCATGTTTAAAATGAAAATTTGCCCTACTAAAAACTGCTGCATGTGGAGTAACACTTTAATTCTTTGTCTTGCACAGGATGAACTGTAGATTACTAACCTTGCAGAACATCTGAGTGTTTTCTTTATCAGTGATGGGGGGTGGGAAGAAAGCTAAATTCATCAGACCTAATAGTCTACATTTCTGGTATGAGAGCGGAAGGGCTGTAAACAAAGCAAAACTGTACCAAATTTACCAGAAATTATATCTCCTGTCATTTTTCATTTCATGATTGTTTCAATCTTTTACTGTGCTTTTCCCCCAAATATCACATCAGTTTTAGTACATAATATTTCTCTATAGAGGCACAGAGAAAGCTTTTCTTCTTCTTACATCCCTTGCCAAGCAAACTTTCTTGAAGAGAGAAAACATTACTGACAAACTTTTTCAGGTACTTTTTAGGTGCTTCAGAACTACTCTTTACTATTGCTATTTATGGATCATTCCTGGCTTAGTATTCCACTTGAGGCAGACACAGCACACGTGATGGAGACACACAGGATTCAGCACAGCAGTTATAAAACTACTTTATCATTTCATATACTTCAGTACTAAGGCCTGCACTCCAGTTTTATGTGCTTGATGAACTAATATTTTTAGGCATATAGAATGATGGAGATTACTCCTCTTTGAAAGCTGATGTTGGGCTTCTACATTATTAGCTAGTAATATCAAAATTGCATGCAGTGGGATAAGTAATTTCTCTGTTCATGATAACAACAGGTTTCCATTATTACGTTCAAAAGTATACTTAGGTATTTAATGTATACTGGAATTCATTTAAAGTTACATTTGTGTGGGAGATCAAACGCCAATGCAACCCAAATGCAACCACTGCTGCAAGAAGATGATGCATCATAGAGCTGTACTCTGACTCCTAATTATCAAAGCGACAGAGAATAATTTACTTCTTTAACATAACATTTTAAAATTACCAAGGAAGGACTAATAACAAAAAAGTATCAAGACACAGATATTCTAGTAATTTAATCTGTCAACAAGTTTTCTGTGGAATATGTAATTACCTCTAATGTGAAGGAGAGGACCACATCAGACTTCGAGAGCTGAACCTCATTTTCATCTCCTATGTCCAAGAACGCAGAATTCTGTGATCGCTTTAACTTCTGCAGTTTAAATTCCGGCCCACCTTTAGACACTGGAAGACTTTCCAAATTTGCCATCAGCAGATTCACCGAAGACCTCAACTCTTCTATGTACATGTTCTCCATTTCTCTTGTTACAAATTTTGGGAATTTTCTTTCCTTGGAAGATATATTTTAAAAGTTAGGGAAGAAAAAAAATCATCCCACATTATATGTCATGTTAATTTACTGATTTGCTCTCAGTTAAGAGATATTTAATAAAAATAGAAATCTTAATTCTAGTGTCTATCTATTTTTATATCTTCAAAACAGTAATGGGAAGGCTAATCCCATAAATATAGTTAAGTTTGACAAGTAGAAATGTAATTTGAATTGAGAATTCCATCATATTCCTCAAACAAAATATCTCTTTGAACATGTCAAAAAAAATAAAGTAAGGGGCATTTGTAAAAATGGAATCTCTTGCACCCCCCAAATCATTTAACCATAAACCCAGGTTGAATATGTACACATTAGATATTTCTAATACATGTGTTTTAAGCGTATGAATTGACAATATACCTTTAATATTACCTTCAAATATTTTAGGAATTAATAAAATGAACTGTCCACTCATAATTTTGTAACTTCATCCACTTCCCATGCTACCAAAAATAAGTCAATCAATCACATCTGTGGTTCTAACATAAAGCTGTTAAACTAAAACCATGACACAAAATTACCCTCATTGTTTATTTCTATTTTTAATAATAGATCATTCATTTTGAAAGTAATGCTGAATTATTACACATGGGATAATTTTAAACATAAGTGTTAGAGAGAACATAAAAGTCACTTTTTTCCACTGTAGGAGTTAGATAATAGTGTTTAAATATTGTGTGTATAACAAAGAGGGAACAAATAAACATATATAATGCATATATGAACATGTACAGAGGCAATTTTATGCACAGTTTCTCCCCTGATATTGAATATAGGGCAGCTTGGGAGAATATGTCACTCAAGATTAAACAAAAATGTAAATTATTCTAAAATATGTGTTTTACATATAAATGAGAAACAAACACTGCTTCCCACGTATTGTCTGCAAAGGTAGGCACCTTGCTCCTAAACCAGCCAATTTTTATCGTTACCTGTTATAAGAAGTATCATAAATGTTTTACATTAAAACCTTTACAGTTGATTTTGTTTCAATAACGAAGACCAAGCAAGTTGACTATGACCCAAAACACCTGCAGCAAGTCCAGGTCTGGCTCATTACAGCATTACAGAGCCAGTATATTACAGATTGAAAAAGAAAAAAAAGTTATTTATAGTTAGAAACTAAAAACACAGGGTAAGGTTCAGGGTACTCTAGCCAAAGAAAAGCCCACTTTAGAGTGTTTTTCAAACTGTACCTTATCCTGTGCGGATCACTCAAATAATAATATGCCAACACAGAAGACAGAAAAGACAGACTGTTATTATGCTGGTAAAAGATCTGTCCTCTTATTAAGGTGCTTTTTCCACCTCAATGTAAAAATCGAGGAAACTTTTTACAATGCCTTTTGCTGTATATTTTTTATGACTATAATCTTCCATGATTTAAGACAGCACTATCAGAATATATGGAGGCCTTTATTTCTGTAAAACCTAAATGTTTGTAGCCACTTCTC
This sequence comes from Ciconia boyciana, assembly GCF_034638445.1. NCBI lineage: Eukaryota > Metazoa > Chordata > Aves > Ciconiiformes > Ciconiidae > Ciconia > Ciconia boyciana. The sequence continues at coordinate 25,818,385 of NC_132934.1, read as the reverse complement.
TCCCTCACAAAACAAGGGTGAGGATCCTCCATAAAGACTCTGAGGTCTACAGATTTCACCCCTCCCACCCACCCCTCCCTCTTATTTGCTTTTTTAAGACAGTGAATTTGTAACAAAATTGCTATAGAACATAATATTTAAAATAATTTAGAGACACAACAAGAATAGTGGGTTTTTTCCACTATTTTTAGTGCATATGCACAGGAATGTAATTACGTTGATATGAAAAGCCCAGATCATCTGAAGAACACATCCCCCTGCACAACACTGGAATTTTAGGAACTCTGATTGCAATATATTGGAATACATCCTGAAACAAAGACCCTGGGGACAGATGCAAGACACTGATCAGGCTGATGTACACACAAGCTTTTAGGCCTGGGTTCTGAGAGTGATAAAATGGATTTTCAGGATGCATTTCTCAAGGAGAAAAGACACTGGGTAGTCTCTTCATAGGATCACATAGAAGTTTATCTTAGAAAAGCATAGCAACAGTTACAATAGGTAGAAAATCCCATTAGGTCATACACACTGATTTCAACTACTTTAAATTTAGTCATATGAACAACAGATGGGCAAACAGATGCACAAATTCCCCATTGATTTTATTCTGTCATAGATGAACATATTTCCAAGGTTCTTGCCTCCATGAGATAGGCTAAATTATCTTTTCTGCTGAAATAAACTTCTCATTTATAATTAACAACTTGTAAAATCAGTAAGTAATGTATTATAGGAACCAGGAATGAGACCTCAACAACAAAAAAGCTATATGCAGAGATTCCTCTTGAGCTGTGCTGATCTTTTGAGACTGCAGTTTAATAATTCTCTTACAGGCAGGTAATCACTGAAAACCCTTTTCTTTACCAACAAAGATGCTAGAATACATAATCCAGTATCAAAACACTTTTTACCTTGTTTTTGAGCTCTGAGAATAAAGTTCATATTTTGCAGCATTTGATTGCTTAGGCTTAAATAATCTTAATAATTCTCACAGCTGCTAGAATTAGGACTAGCTCTCAAAGTCCCCCACAAAAAATTCCACATTTTAAGTAGTTTAAAAGAGATGTATGAAAACTCCGATTTCTGACTTGGATGTACCATGTAGGGCATGGAGTTCCTTATTCTGTGCAAAACTGTGCAGCTGACACTGCGGCAATCACGAGAATTTTCAAGTAATGGTTCAGGTAACAAATGGATAAATAAATTTTTCTTTAAAAAATCTACAGATGCCCAGTGTATGCACAATAGAGACAGAATGAACAAGATTTATGTGGTTTAAATAGTGCTCATAATTTTCACTTGCTTTAAAATGAATTTGAAACTTTTATGGACAGCATTTTGCTTTTTAGGAAGATTACACCTCCAAGTTGTTACTTATGAACTTCATGGACCTAAATTATAATTTCTTCCTTTTAAAGAAACAAGCAAATCTTAACTGCTTTACAATTAATATCATATTAATAGAATATACTTTTTTTCTGCACACACACAGTATAATATACATATTTCCAATATTTTGTAACTTTTGGAGAGAAAGGCAAGAAGGCAACAGAGCAAACATAGGATTATTGGACAACTTTGATTATAAGCCCAGGCTTCACAGAACATTGAAGAGACTTGAGATTGCCTTTCTGTGAAAAAGGAGTCTTTCTCCAAAATTTAATAAGATATGGCCAGGGACAACACCAATCCCACCTGTGATATTTAATGCAGAGGGGCATAATCCTGTCCACTGAAATAAAATACAAGCTATAGGAGAGAAGAATAGGCTTGGCATTCTAAAATTTACAAAAAGAATTTATAATTTACCCAATCACCACTAATTTGACCTATAAGACTCACTCATAGTTTGTTACTTGCAATACTAATATAACCATTATGAACTTAGACTTAATCTATAAATGTAAACTATATTATATAAACTTAAAAAGTATATCACATATAACCTGTAGTAAGACATAAACATAATGGTAATACCCTAAGCACAGCATAATGCACTTCTGTATGTGAAAGATGACTTATTGTAGTTCCAAAATACATAATCCCAAATGTGCAAATAATATACCCTTTGTTTCACCACTGGACTTGCCAATGAAGGAAAGGTAGGATCACACAGCATATGACTTTCCAAAAACAAGTTTTGCTTTCTCCCTACCCCTGTTGACACAGATACTCCAGAGCAGAAAGAAATGCATCTGCCAGACTGTTTTCAGATGGTCTTCTGCTTAATTTTCAAATCAGAAACTGGAAACACACGCTATGTATCATCCCACTCAATCTCATATGAAGATATGTTTCTGGTACATGAAAGCAACCACTTACCCTTGCCATTTGTTCTGCCAATTGTAGTCGTCCATCTAGTTCACGTCTGATCTGGGCTGCTTGCTCATCTCCATTATCCAACTTGGACAGAGAACAAAAATAAAGTTAACTGTAAGAAACACACACTATATTTTAACTTTATAGCAAGCAATGTAGTTAAAAACAAAACAGAAATGAATTGCATCCTTTTCATCTTAAAATCAGTGAAACACTAAGCAAATACATGACTGTCAGTCTTACCAAGAGGAAAGAAATGTAATGGCCATCAGTTACCCATGGCAGTCGGGGTCTCTGAAGGGTAGACAGCATTCCCTTGAGTTTTTAATACTCAGGCTAAACAGAAGAAGCATTATTTCCGTATGAAAATAGCTGAAAACATTTCTCCATGAAGCAGAAAACTGGACTGACAGACTGGCTTAGAAAATGTTTACAAGGAAATCTGCTCTTTGGTGCCATGAGTTCCTGTATAGGAATATATAGGTATAGGGAAAGAAAACTGTGTGGCTATGCCTTTTAAGTATGGTATTATTTCAGTCACATAGCTCTTTTCCTCAAATATTGGCCAACTGCTCACATCAAGGCATATCCAATTTTTGAGTCTCCAATATTTTCATACCTAGGGAATAGTCATGACTAAACGTCTGACTTCAATCAGGGAGGTAAAGGGGAAGGACACATCTCTTCACCTCAACAGAACAGCTGGGTCCCAACAGAAAAGTCTCCCCAACTCATTTTTCACCTGTTTACTTGTTAAGGGTGGTGGTGGGGAATGTAGGCAAAGTGAGGCTTCACCTCAATGCACTGACCTGCACGGCTGGTTAAGAGGAAGAAGCATGATGCATCTGGAAAAGATCAGGTACAACTTGCCTTCTTACCCGAATAAATGCCAAACAAGGACAGAGTCCCAGTGGAGGGCTCGCTCTGTCCCTAGGGCTAACCACAGCCACGATGACACATGCTGATACGACCGTAGTGCATTTAGTATGTCGCTAAGGTTTAAGGATATGTGAATTGCTCTTCACTGAATAAAACTTAAATCGATTAGGGATGTAAACTGGCAAAAATTGGTTCTCTAATTAAATGACATCTTCAGCTAAAGAATGCACAATCAGTTTGGTAAATGACTGATTACATTAAACTAAGCTTTTTAAGTAAGACCACTATTCAGTGCATCAGGCCAAATACATAACACCATCTCTTTTGCAACGCTCCTCAGCTAAATCCAGTAGATCTTATTGAACCAAGCCACTCTTAAAAATTAGGCATTTTTTCTTTCAAAATCCATTTTAAAAAAAGGAATAATTAAAAATACACTATCCAGCGCTTACAGGTCAATTACAGCATTACGTATAACGCAAATCTGACCACATTTAGCAACAGGATGAAAAGTTTTCCACTGCTAGTATGGAAGCGATGACAGAACATGCAATCTGTCACCTGTGCAATCTGGCGTCTCGCAAGATCCTTGTAGGAACTGATCCGGACTACCAGAAAGCAAGAGAACAAAACCTGATGGCATCCCTAGAAGAGGCTCAAATTTAAACTAGAGAGTAGAAGATGGATCATGTTCCAGACTGGAAGGGTCCTCCCACTAAGTGTGTCTGTAAATCTGCTCCTAGTTTGGCTGTGAGCATAAATGGCAGGAGCATTCTCAGTGAAAGCAAATATTTTAGGTTTTCAGAATACAATTACAGTATTTCAAATAAATTCTCAAATTTGTATTCTTCCATTTCTTAACAGAGCAAGAGACTGCTTATTGAACTTGTCACCAAGAATATTTCTAACTTCTATTTTCTTTTGTATTATAACCACATAATTTTTGCAATTATTTTTGTTTAATCAGTATGAAAGTCGGTCTAATATGAAAAACAATTTTTTTTTCCTTTTGGGCTAAGAGAAGGTCAACATTATTTTAATAATATATCCCATGACAGGCAATTGCTTGGAAAAATATCTGCTTGAAGGTAATTTTGATGACTGAATTTTGATTTCTGCAAAAAGGAGGGTGTGGGAGAGCAGAACAAATCTAAAACTTTTTCCTCTGTCAAGGCATAACTTAAATGACTGCCTCTATTATTACTCATTTGAAGAGGCAAAAGCTTTTGTTTAAAGACTGATATTTAGTTATTTTTCCATTTTAAAAACACATGAAATGATCATTTAAGTTAATGAAGGTATAACCTGGTTTTGTAAATCTTAACATTTTTTCCTTAACTATGCATTGCTTCCCATTACCTTTTTGTACTTGAGTACTTAAAAATGTGCTGATTTCCCTACTTACTTATTTTTAAACTTCCGTTTTCTTCCTGAAATACTTATACATTTTAATGGTTTTGTTAATGTATGTATGTAATGATGTTTTGTAAGGTATGGAAAGAAGCTGAAGAGGTGAAACACTGAAGAACGCTGCTTTACTTATAGAAAAGAGCCAAGGTAAGAATGACTGGTAGGTCATTCACAGCTGTCCTAATAAAAAGTAAAGTTGTTGATATTAGCATTTTTGCAGTATGCAAAATGAAGTGACAATAAGAAAACCAGTAACTTTGATATCAAGTTCCATGCAAGGTCATTCTACTTGTTTTTCATGCGTTTTGTTGAATTTAGAATAAAAACAACTTTGCAAGCAAAGCAGTCAGCGATTATGAATGTGTAATCAATCACACTTTATATATCTACTGAATCTGAAGTGACAACAACAGTAAGACTGAGTAGATTCTGAAACTGCAGGTGGCATTTGGAATTTGAGAGTTGTGTCCACTTTTTTACGTAGGAAAGACACTTGATACAATCCACCGTATGGGTGGGAAGCAGTGACAAGGGTTAACATTAAGTGTACCCTTTTCCTTAATTCCTTATTCATGGATCACACCCGTACCCAAGACATCTGTGGAATACAACAATTATGACAACCATTGCAGTAATTTTCAAACTGTTAAATAAAAACCGGAAAAGCACATGACATTATGCACAGAAATGAATATAAATGTAACATTGCAGAAGAACAACTCAGATTCTTCTCAGTATTGCAACAGAAATTTGGTTAAAAAAATCAATAATTGGTAATCAAAATCAAAAATTCAAGCAAAGGGGTTTTTTTTTTTTTTTTTAAAAAGAATAATTGGCATTTACATTGCATCACATAATGCTTCCCACCTTTAAATATGAAGGCATGTTTTTTAAAAAAAGTATAACCTTAGAGATTATTTTAAAAGAGCATACATATAAATTCTATTTAATAAAAACATTTCAGCTTTCTGCAATGGTAGTAATTATACACCATAGCTATTTACTGACTGCACCAACACTAGAGATGTTCCTCATGTTGCTTAAACCTCACATAACCAATTAGACAGTATTTTAGCAGCAGGGGACCTCACTACAGAAGACTCTACAGACACGACAGACCTCTTTTCAATATAGAATACACCAGAAGTCCTGACCAAACAAACCAATGTTTCCCCTAAATGCCATATATCTGGCCCCCAAACTTGTAAAACCTAGGCAAAGACACTGAATCCCCTTTTGAGGGCAAGTTAATTCATTAGGAAAATTCCCAACTGAGGAAGAGTATGAATAAGACAGCTGTGTCACTTGCGCCCTTTCTTTTTGCAAAGATAATTATATGGATTTTAAAAGCTTCTTCAGAAAAATCAGTAGTTATGAATGACTACGCTTGGGTGAATAAGAAACTACTTTTTATTCAAAGAAAAAGTGGTAGCTCATCATCTTTTTTTTCCCAATGGTGTTATATAAAAACAGCTTTCTAAAATAAACCTGCCACCGTTAGACATAAAGCTATTCATTCAAAAATGTTTTTATTCATTAACGCTTGAAGTTGCCTTTATTTTTTCTCACTCTGAAAAGGGCAATCATTTTTATTACAAATGTCTTTATTAGTAGAGATGGAGTGGGAACGTCCACAATATGCAAGTTGCCCAACAGTTCTTATTAGAGGATGTTTTCAGTTGCTTATATAAGTGTCGACTTCTAAAAGACAGGCTGAAGTTTTCTACTCGAAATTTCTGCTTTAACGATTTCAACCAAAACATTCCATTGCTTCTGAAGAGGCCAGGGAAGACAATACACTGCTTTATCCATAATAAGAAAAATGGTGACCATCTTGTCAAAGAGCTCTAGCACCATCTTGCTTTGAAGTAAGGATCTCAAATTTAGCAGGGCTGCATCTGTGAAAATCAGCTCAGCTCTCGTGAAGTTACGAACCTTTGAAAAATGAAGTTTGCAGCAGTCAGGCTGCAAACAGCCACTACCAGAGGCTAAATCAGATTCAGCGTTCAGACTCATCTTCAGGTTGTGCTGCTCTCTGTCTTGAATATGCATGGAGTCTATGCTCCTCAGACTATTTGCTCATTTAAGAAAGACTGTAAGCTTATCGGAGTTAAAAATCACTATTTGGATCAACAGCATGATACCTTGCTTGACAAAGTGTTAATTTGTGTGCCTAACAGCACAGAACACAAATATATCTGAATGAATTAATGGTTACATATTTTAAAAAGTTGGAAAAGACTGCATACTTTTTGATTCCTATGTAAATAACAACTTTAAAAAAAATATTATTTAAAAGGCTGTAAAATATTTGTGTATTTTGGTGTGAAAGAAAAATGGTACACTGGTAAAAAATCTGGTTAATGTGCAAGAGCAACTTAAAGTAAAAAATGTACTAATGCTACCAAGAGGTACTGCGCTAAAGCCCATGGCACTCATTAGCATTCCTCTACATACGGAGTAAGTCAGATATCCTTTGCCCAAGAAACAAGACCAGTTTCAGTATGGATGAGTACTGACCTGCTGCAACTTATTGTTCTTTACATTCACAAGTGCTCAAACTAACTGATAGTTCCTCCAAGTGACTATTTTATTAATGATCAGTTAGCTTCCCTGCAGCTTTGTAATTCACAGTAACATCAATGTGAAATTACATTTATGTGCTGGGTTTGGCTAGGACAGAGTTAATTTTCTTCACAGTAGCTAGTATGAGGCTATGTTTTGGATATGTGCTGGAAACAGTGTTGATAATATAGGGATGTTTTAGTTATTGCTGAGCAGTGCTTACACAGGGTCAAGGCCTTTTCTGCCTCTCACCCCACCCCACCAGCGAGCAGGCTGGGGGGGGCACAAGAAGCTGGGAGGGGACACGGCTGGGACAGCTGACCCCAACTGACCAAAGGGATATTCCATACCATATGGCGTCGTGCTCAGCATATAAAGCTGGGAAAAGAAGAAGGAAGGGGGGGACGTTCGGAGTGATGGTGTTTGTCTTTCCAAGTAACCACTACGCGTGATGGAGCCCTGCTTTCCTGGAGATGGCTGAACACCTGCCTGCCCATGGGAAGTAGTGAATGAATTCCTTGGTTTGCTTTGCTTGTGTGCATGGCTTTTGCTTTCCCTATTAAACTATCTTTATCTCCAGCCACGAGTTTTCTCACTTTTCTGATTCTTTCCCCCTTCCCACCGGTGGGGGGGAGTGAGTGAGCGGCTGCGTGGTGCTTAGCTGTCGACTGGGGTTAAACCACGACAATTTACCTGCCCATGGCAATATAAATTTCTCTACATTTAATGACTAAATTGACAGTTCACATATCTTAGGACTTGCTCTTTTCTGCAACACAAAATCCAAAGTCTTTTCACTCTGTGTGACATAACGGTCATTTTTTCTTTATAGCCACGTTTTGCCACACATAACCAAGTCTGGGCCCTGCTGAGCTGTCAGGTTATTTGTGGATGCCCACATGAGGTAACCTGCAGGGTCCACCCCTGACTACTGTCTGACAGCCAAGGCAAAAACTGTCAACATACACCAAATGGAGTAAAGAGCTTGGATTAAAAGTGTGATTACATAATGCTGAAAAAAAATTGATTTCTGGAAGTATCTAATGGCATCCAGCAGCAAGGCTGGAAGACAAAGCGAACACCAGAGAAGCCCTAGTGCTCAATTTTGGTTGTCAATCGAGCAAGCAGCAAGCAGGCAGTAGGTGTTGCAGATACAAATACCGATGTTTTTCAGACCGTTGTCCTTGCTACTCTTCTCTCTGACTCTAAAAAAAGGAGTTTTGCTTCAGACAGACCTGCTGTCTCTAAGACCCACAGGATTTGTTCCCGTTCGTATCTTTACACAGGTGGAGTTGCTCTAAAGGAACAGACTGGGAAGAGATTAAAGGTGTCTGCAACTCCCGGAAGTGTTAAGGAGCTGCCATGCGCTGAACACAAACAGCCTCCGGAGATTCCCAGTTTCCCAAGCTTGTGAACCAAGATTAGCAGCTACATGTGTAAAATTAGGAGGATCAACAGCTTCCAAATCAGGCCAAAAACAGAGCGCCCACCTCCAGTCTATGCCAGCAGATGCTTTTGGTCATTAATTCAACTGGACTTAACTTCTGAAGAACAAAGTCGTGACAGAAGGAAATTGCTTACACTTCCTATAGGAGGAAAAAAACAGATTTGATTAAAGGGCAGGACATGTGAATCTTTCTAAATGGCTTCTACTGGACCTTTTCATAAACCTTCTGCCTCCTCTTTCACAGCAAGAAAGACACAGGTGTACAAAGAAAGAAAATATAGTCACTCCTCTATTTCAGAGACGGCTATGCTGTTCAACTTCAATTTTAAAATCTTTTCTCTTCCTTATGTATAGATTGTATAGTGGATTAATTCAGATTCATAAAACAGATTAATAAAATGGTATTTAAAGACTCTCACGCTCTCTGCACCCTGCAAAATCCCTGTCATGTATGACACAAATGGCTATGCTGATGGCTGACCCTGCCTGTGTGATTATGAAATCCTGTGGACTTCCCACAGAACTCTGCAAAGGAAAAACTTTAAAAACTCAGTTCCTAAATCCTCCTCTCCCCTCTTCCCAACTCACTCCTTTTCCCAGTCACCACACCCGAACAACAAAAAATTGCTAGATTGGGCAAATAAACTCAGAGATGGGCAAATAAACTTTGCTTGTATGCTGCACGTGCTAAGTGAAACATAAGAGGAAGAACATGAGAGAGAAAATCTGTTAATGGTTAAAATAAAGGGGAGAAAAAAACACCTATTTTTGAAACTGTTTCTCTTGTGGAATACCAGTATACACATTTTCAGATAATTCTAAGTCAAAAGACAAACTCAGCAACCACTGAAAGCATTTCTACTTTCCATCTGTCTGCAGCAAGTAGACTTGTAAAAGCTTACAGCTCCAAAGCCCATATGAGGTGTTCTAACAACTTTTCACAATGCACCATCAGGCCTCACAGCCTCTTCTTATCGATTTTGCTCTAATAGAGCACAACAAGATTGCCTTTCAGACAAGCGGCCAAGCTGATCACTCAGTTTTCCTGCAACACAGTGCCAGCAAAAAGCTCAAACATCAGTTTGAATTAACTGTTTTCATAGAAATTCCTATTGATGACTATAATTTTTTTTCTCTTTTTTTTGGGGGGAGGGGGGGGAGTAACAGTTTTACAATAATTTAAACGCCAAAATTAGGATGGAGAGGGTACAGATGAACAGAGCAAGCAATTAACATATCACTTTCTCTGTAGCCAATGTTGTTAGCAACAAGTAATAACGCAGATAAAGAGCAAAGCCAGTCAACAGTCAAATATTCTACAGTGGCTTCAGTTGGATAAAAAAATAACAAATAGAATAAAATAAATGTTTTCAAAAGCTGTGCCTGAGTACCTTCAAGGAGTCCATTAGATATAAAACCTCACTCAAGATTTTCTTACAAGCTCTATACAACCCCAGAAACTCAAAATATTCATGCAAAATCTCAGATGGTGAGAGGTTTCGGTCTCTGAAGTATTTTTATAAAGTTTTGGACCTGCTTATGTAATTTCAATGTTGACTTGTATATGTATGACTGATTAAGGTGGCAGAAGTTATCATTTATACTAATTGTTTGCACTAATTAATTATACTGATTATATATTGATTTGTAAAAAATGGTTATAATAAAAATATTTCAAACAACCCAAAACAAAGTCAAGATTACTTTAATTAATTCAATGAAATAAAACAATTTCAAAGTTCACAAAAACAAAAGTGAAAACTACACAATTTTGAAATCTTGGACTTTTTTTTCAATCTGCCATTGGATGGCTTTCCAGTCACTTTGGCAGTTTCCAAGATAATCAAAGCTGAGACTTTGATATGGCATTTCCTTACATTCAAGCTTTGAAAACATTAGAAGGGCAGATTCGAGAGTTTCAGTACCAGCTGAAAAGTTCTCTCACAAATAGATTTCCCTTTATTCAGGGACTACCAATACCAAAAACCCCAGGAAAACCTTCAACGAGACTTAAAAATAAATAGGAAAGTACACACATATAGTATTCGAGCCAATCAGAATACATGTAAAGGGAATAGTGAAAAAAGCATATTAAGCCCACTCAAAACTTAACATAAAGTATATGTTCATAGGTCAAACTTTCACTGTACTTCGCCAACTCAGTAAGTGAGAAGGCATTTGAAGAATTAAATACACACCATGTATTACTGAGAAAATCTCTAGCAAGAAACAGTTTATTTTACACTGCGATGTGCAGATGTACAATGCAACGTTATTCACTGACCGTTTCCCTAACAATCATCTTTCATATTTGACTGCTATTAACCTTTTAGAGAAACTGTAACAAGTTAAATGCCTTTTATCAACAGCTTGATTAAACTCACCAGACAACCTTAGTTAAAATGGTATGTCCCAAATGGGAAGGAATAATTTAATCTCTAAAAAGACGAGCTTCAAAGGATTCTTCAAATACAACATATATCCTCTGTTTAATATTAGCTTTACTGAAGAAAATCGAAAAATAAATTAATGGTTCAAAATTTGTCCTAGCCCAAATTAAAATGTAGTCCTCCATATTTTATTGCATATTTTCATCTACTGACTGGAACTGATACTTTGTGAACAGGACACTTGGAAAAGTAGCACAAATGTCTTTGTATAATAAAGAATGAGGTTTTTGTTTGCCTATTTGGATTTGAACAGACCCCAGCACTCTGTTTATCTGCATGGGCTGAGGAGAGAATAGGGCTTCCCAGCCAGGATTTTCACTAATTTATATGGATGGTCTTTTCCACAACACACTGTCATATCATTGTTCTGCATCAATTGCCCAAATTAAACATTTTTCCATTTTATTTTAGATCACTGATCTGAAATTAAAATTGGTGGTCTGCTAACCTAAATTCCAAGAGTTAAAAGATCTGTTTCACTTCTTGGCCAAATCTTGACATGTGGTTTGTAAATAAATAAAATTAAATAATGCATACAAATCACCTTTTTGCCTAGATATTTGGATGATGACATTTGAAGAAAGTCTGCTAAGCCCTCATATTTACAGAGCAAATCACTCTGTCACAATGCTAAGTCTACTACCAGTTTTTCCTCTGATTTAATGCAGAGAAAAAAAGTTGAAGCTTTATTTGTTTCACAGAGGCTGTTAATTATGCAATGTGGTGGTTTTAGTGAAAAAGATACACTGACCTAGATACAAATATTTTAAATATTTATTTATGCACAGCAGTCTGTTTAGGCATCAAGGAGAGAAAAATCAGACAGCAGGTACTTCGTTAATGATTTGTCTTTAGCTAGTGTTTCTTGGATTGTATTTTCATGATAGCAGTTCTCTAAGTATTAGAGACTCTTTGCATAGCCTTAGAATTATTATATTACTTGGACCTTACTATCAGCAGATTCTGAGAGAGAAAAACCCATTAAAAATAAAATTTAAAAAGAAAACTCCAACATTAAAAAAACCCAGAATTTTATTTTATTCACTATATTAATGGTTTTTCATTTCATATCAGTGTTGATACACTGTCACAAGCTAGTCCATAAATGCCATGATTCTGGTGCTCTTCTGACTTTCTCCGCAGTGAAGAGAATCAAGACATATCAATTTTATGAATTGTATAAACACAGATGTTGTTGTGGTTTAACCCCAGCCGGCGACTAAGCCGCACACAGCCGCTCGCTCACTCCCCCGTGGTGGGATGGGGGAGAAAATTGGAAGAGCAAAAGTGAGAGAACTCCTGGGTTGAGATAAAGACAGTTTAATAGGGAAAGCAAAAGTCAGGCATGCAAGCAAAGCAAAGCAAGGAATTCATTCACTCCTTCCCATGGGCAGGCAGGTGTTCAGCCATCTCCAAGGAATGCAGGGCTCCATCACACGTAACGGTTCCTTGGGAAGACGAATGCCATCACTCTGAACGTCCCCTCTTCCTTCTTCTTCCCCAGCTTTATATGCTGAGCATGACGCCATATGGTATGGAATGTCCCTTTGGTCCGCTGGGGTCAGCTGTCCCAGCCATGTCCCCTCCCAACCTCTTGTGCCCCCCCAGCCTGCTCGCTGGTGGGGTGGGGTGAGAGGCAGAAAAGGCCTTGACTCTGTGTAAGCACTGCTCAGCAATAACTAAAACATCCCTGTGTTATCAACATTATTCTCATACCAAATCCAAAACAGAGCCCCATACCAGCTACTAGGAAGAAAATTAACTCTATCCCAGCCAAAACCATCACAGATGTATATGTACACTCGTTAGAATATTGACCAAGAACAGTTTCATTACATTGATGCATTTTTCTGCAATAACAGGCTCTTCAATCTTGCTTAGTTTCCTTGAACATTCACTTCAAATTATTTTTGTAACAGAGGCTCTATTCTATAAAGCAGAATCCCAGAATTGCAAACCATGCCTCTTTCTCCAGTTATGTTTTGGTCTTGGCTGTAGTTCCATTTGTCTTCATAATGCAACTACAACCCACTTGTTACATAAATGGTGGCCCCTACTAAAAGAGACTAGATAAAAAAGGCGGGAAATTTAAGTATCCCTCTAGTTGTACGTATCTAGTCGCCACCGTGAACAGTGAAAATAGTACACATGTAATCCTTTCATGATTCTTGCTTGTTTGTTGTCAAAGAGTGGTTCATATCCCACAGCACTTATTCTGATGCATGCTTAAAAGTAATATGGCTGTTGCTTTCATGAGCACTATGTTCATGCGCTTTCCACTAGGCAAACCATCAAGGTTTAAATAATACAACTAAAAGCAGTTCAACTAGTTTATCCTATTTTTACCTATATTGCAGCTATAAATTGTTCAAAAAAAACTCCAAGAAGCTATTTACTTTAAGCTTAATGCAAGCCAAGACCCTTGGCTTTCCCAAGGAAATGACGTGTCGAGATGCAATAAATCCTCCATAAAACAAGACAGATTATTTGTTTTAAAGCTTAAAAGCATATACAGACAATTGAAAGAAACTGAGACTAGCATACTGGTAGAACATTTAGTTTACAGAAGCCATTCCACTTCTACAAATCAGTGCTATAAGAATTTAAAAAAAGAAAGAATGATAAATCATGCTTTATTCTGAATTTGTCATTTTACAAACTACTGGTTTACATCCTTTTTTGGCATTTTGGGCAATCTCATACAACGATACTACTCTTCAAATAATAAAATATATAATTATATGTATGTATAAGTCCTGTTTCATCCCCCAAATTTTAAAGGAAATACCTTCCTATTTTCTCTCTGGATTATAAAACCATCTTGCATGCAACAGACATAAGAAACATCCTGTTAGATCAGACAAATAGTCCATCCAGCCCAGAATCGTGTGTGTGACAATGACAGCTGCCAAGGTTATTTAGGGAAAATGCTAGATCTTGGTTGTTCTCTGAAGTGCATTATTCTAATGATAGTTGTGGAGCCCGAGGAAGTGAGAGGGATGTTAGAGGGCACATCCAGGCCTAGCCCTATTAGCATCGATTTATGGACCTGTTCTCCAGGAACTTGTCCAAAGCCTTTTGAACCTTCTGCTGCTGTCTGCCCTCATTGCTCCGCGTGACAAAATGTTCCGCAGTTCTCCAAAACCCAGATAAGGAAGCATTGCATCCATTTTAAATCTACAAACTTCCTTGAGTGTCCCAGTTTCTAGTGGTGTGGCATTTGGTGAGTGAAGGTACACATTCACCTTGGCCACTGCCTTCATAACTTTGTAAACCTCAACCATACTCCTCCCCGTCAACCTTCTCACCTCCAGACTGAAGAGCTTCAGCCCTTCAGTCTCTCCTCGAAAGACAGCTGTTCCATGATTTTCAATGCCACCCTCCAGTCCTCATTGACCTTCCCTATATCCCCTGAGATGGGGAGGACCAAAGCTGCACATGATACTCAACGTATGGGTATAAGGTCATATACAGCAGGAAAACGATGCTACTGTTGCACACAGAACTAGCGATTTCACTACAGGGAAACCCAAAGTGTCTTTCTCTGCCCATGCTCAGTTCAGTATCCTGTGGGCATGCACTAGTTTATTTCTCCTCTGATGTACTACCTTATGTTTAGCTACATCAGATCTTATCTGTCATGCTTTTGCCCATGCAGTTTTGTGAGGTCCTTCTGGAGTTCCCTGCAACTAGAGCAACATTAGAGTACCCAAAACAGTTTAGTATCATCTGTAAACTCTGAGATTTCCCTTACACTGCCTTCTCCAGGATATTCATGAAGATGCTGAATAAAGATGCAACACTTCTCCTAAATAGATTGAATCAGATAGAAACCACAAGTAAACTCTCTAGGAATCAATCAAAAGGAAAACAAAAGAAACCTTACTCCAAACCTCCTTCTAAAATATCAAGACTGCACCATAAAAACACTACCATCAGGCCTTGGATATTTACTACAGAACTGGTCATTCAGAAAAAGAAGTGTCATGGGCTGTTGACAAGTCAGCCCATTGGCTGTTTAAGAACAGCACTGTTTTTAAATCAACAAGTATTAATATTAAACTCCAGAAGCCACATAAGGATGATTAGAATCACATTAGGATCCACATTAGTGGCTCAGCAGCGGACTATAGAAGAGAAAAAAATGTTAGCACAGCTCAAAAGTGTCACTACAAGCAATGGAAATTTCTGCCTCTTGTTCTCTTGGCATTTGTGACAATTGCACAGATCAATACCGAAAACCCAGGTTTGCCCTTCTTTCTGGTCGAGGCTACAATATTCAACCATCTCTGTTGGACAGGACGAAAACCCAAGGAAAGCATGTTGTGCTGAGAGAGAAGGAAGGAGAATAATGGCAGGTTCTTATTATTTACAGATCTAATCACTCTAAATATTAAGAAGGTAAATCAAGGACGTGGATGCAAAGCATCATTCTTTTATTAACAGGAATGGAAAAATTAAGATCTGTAATATGTCATACTGTAAACATATTTTATCCAACTGTATCTTGTTTTTCACATCCAGATATTGGAGTTCAGGGGTGCCGTCTACTCTACACACAGCTGTACAGACTCTATACACTCATCACAGCACTGTGTCTTCCACAATGTAAAAGTCAAATTCTTCAGTTGTTGCTAACTATGCAAAATACCTTCCACCCCAACTCTGCAATCACAAAATTATAAATATCCACACACAAAAGAGTTTAACTTTTATTTCTTTTCCACTCAAGTCTTTGCCTTGTTATTTGTATGGGCGTTCTTCCTACAGCTAGGCAGCGAAAAAAGCTTCAGAGCTATGCATAAAGCCTGTTGCACCATCCAAATAAAGTAACTTTTAAGTCAGAAACCTAGGGTCCCTAGGTAATCAATGGAGTGACAGAGAAGCCTCCAGAGAGTTATTAAAAGCACTTAAGCAGTTATCTACACGCCTACCATAAATACTGTGGAGGTCCCAACTGCACTGGTAATCTCTGATAAGATGATCAAAGAAATGGGTGTTCTTATTCTCCCCCTCACCTTCCCCCGGATCCTGCCGAAATAGATGTTGGCTGTCTCCTTCAATACAAGTTGCTTTCAGGTTCTGGTCAGGGAATACCCTCCCACATCCACCCTAACCAGGAAGGGTGGGCCTTAAAAGAGCTATGACTCATGCCCTGATCCTCCTTAGAAAAACCCTTCCGCCCTCCTCCTCTCCCACCACCTGCACAGAGATTACCATATCTGAGACAACCCAAGGATTAGCATGCAAACCTTGATGGTATATGCATATTTATGTCCTAAAATACTAAATGGGCTCACAGTGTTTTATATTTTCCTAAAATTATCCTTGCTTCAGAAGGAAATCCCCTCTCCTTTTGCTTACCCTCCTCACTCTTCAAAAATATCATGCAGAATGTTTTCTTGCCTTATTAATCACTGATTAGATTTTCTTCGGAATGTTGAAACCAAAGGGAATATATGCAATTAGGGCAATAAATGTTAATGAGCATTGCATTAAGTAAGCAAAAACACCTTGAATGTCATGCCAATATTTTCCCCCAAATAATTATATGTGGCTGACTTAACTAGATAGAAAACTTAAAATTCAGGCTGACAACTCACAATTGAAGCACTGATTTACCACAGATTTTCAAAAAACTGTATATGATGTTGCTTTCAAACTGCACCATGAAAAAGAAACCACCCCAGACGAAAACACTCAGTTGCATATAAACAGTTCTTCTTTCAAATAGGCAAGATGTTTCTATTTAGTTGAAAGTCTGCATTTGTATTTAAGTGTATACAATGTCTGAGCATATTTTTTAAAAACAGCTAATAATTTCTTCAAGAAAAACTATTTAAGAAAATCACTGGATAGAAAGATATACTACTGAAGCTGTTTGTAAATATGATGGAGAGAAGCTAGAAGATGACAGAAACGGAATCCCATTTTCTCCCTTTCTGTTCAATACTGTAGCATCAGCTGGAGAATGTTCTGTATCGCTACCTTTTTCTAGAAGTCAGCGGTATTAGTGATGTGTACATACCTATCCATAAAAATCCCAAATAGTTGAGTAAGGGCTAAAAATAGATGTAATCTAGAGGTTAACGTATAAGGTGGCAAGCTTCATCTACAGACTTGTGTTGCATCATGAAAAACTGACTTCCATATATATGTAGGTTCTGTTTGAATATCCTCCCATGGTCAGGGCATGTAGAAAGCTCTCTTTCCATGTGTATACTCTAGATGCACAATAAGATATGACCAGCTGTTCTCCTTGATGGAGAACCGTAACCTGCTACTTTGATCAAGCAACCTGTTTACACAGTACTCCAAGAAACATTTCTAAGTTCTTTTCTTACATCAAATTTCTTTCAAGTCAGCAGATAGGTCGAAAAATTGCTAAGGTGACCACAGCCAGATCTTCACCAACTGTCTGTTACATTCACTCCCAAAAGTGAGGATTTCTGTGGACTGTATTAATCAAAATGTTTTAATTTTCCTACTATTCTTCATGCTCAGGACTAATAATGAGTACAACGGGATTCTTGGCTGCAAGTTGAGAGTAAGAAAGAGCTCATGTTTGGAGTGAAGTCCAAAAGAAAACATATTATAGATCTTCAGTCTATATTCTGTTTACTTAATGACCAGGAAAAAGACCTTAACAAGGAAAATGAAAAAATACTGCTTAAGATCATGTAACTAGTAAGTCCTTAACATGGGGAATTTTTTTTTTTTTGTGATGAAAGATAAGAGCTAACATGTTTTACATTACAATCAACTGTTACTCTTCTGGAAGAAGACTTTGTAATCAGAAAATTCGCATGTTTACAAACTCCACTGGTAACACTTATCTTAGAAAACAGGTCAGAGAACACCTCATACATCAGTTATCCCAAAAGAAGGATGAACCCTATTTAGCGCAGCCTACAAACATGTTTCTCCAACTTACTAGGAAATACCTCTAGTGACAAAGATTCCATATGCTCTCTAAGCAGCCAACTCTAGTTAAACACTAGTCCAGTATTTAAGAAGCCTCATACAGAGTTCAGCTGAATAGCAAGCAAGGGTCCACTTGATAGTACTCTCTAGGTTCCATTGCTTGGCTAGATCTCCACTGACTATAACAAGGGTTTGATATTTAGCAAACATATAAACAGTAATATTTAAGTGTTTGTATCAAGAACTGCATACCATTGTCAGCACCTCCTATCAACATTCTCTTAATTTTTGTTCTAAGTATGAGACACAGCACTATAATAACATTGGTTAGATAGACAATTTTGAAGTTATTAAGTCCAGCCTCCTACTCCATAACAGTAGATGAGTCAGCTCTGGCTATGTCAAGCCAAGTTCTGAAAACCTCCAAGGTGGAGATTCCACAGGTTCTCTGGCTGACCTGTTCCTTTGCTTCACTACCTTCATACTGAAGTTTTCCTCTAATGATCATTCTGAACCTCCTAAGTCACAGCTTGTGACAGTTAACTCTTGTTATACCATCTGCGGCTACACAGTAATACCTCCATCATCTTTGTCTTTGAAATGTCCCTCCAAGTTGCTTGTGGTAGGCTGCTATTAGACCACCCATTAGACTCCTCTTTGCCAGGCTACACAAGTCTAGTTCCCTCACCACTGCTAGGCAGAGGGGAAAAACAACTCCTTCGGTCTCCTACCTACGCTTCTTCTAATGTAGCCCAGCATTATCTCATCTGCAATTAAAGGACATTGTTGGCTCTTACTCAACCCAGCATCGGTCCTGCACACCCCCGACTTCCCATGCCATGCCATCCTTTTCAGCAGGGCTGCAACTCAACCAGTTGGTTCTTAGCCCATAAACATGCCCAATTACCCTGCCCAAGGTGCAAAACCTTCCTTGATGAACTTCATGAGGTTTCTGTTAGCTTAAAGCTTAAGATCACCCTTAACCATTCAGCATGCCAGCTGCATCACCCTCCCCTTCAGTTTAGTACTGTCCCCAAATTTGCTGAAGAGACATTTTGCCTCATCATCCAAGCTGTCAATAAAAATACTTAACAATACTAAACTCTGGAGTACTGTGTTTCCAGCTACCAACTGAGCTTTTAAACTACTGCCTACCACCCTTTCAGCATAGCAACCTAGCCAATTTTCAAGCCCTCTAATAGAGGACTTGTCCAGACCATACTTCCTGAACTTGCAAATGTGAATGAGGTGGACGATTATGTTAAAAGCCCTTCTGAAGTCAAGTTACATCACCATCCACTGCTCTCCTCATTAACATAGTCATTTCATGAAAGAAAACAGTCAGGTTGGTCAGGCATGATTTGCTCTTGGTATCCATGTAAACTAACAATGATTACCTTTATGCATGTGAAAATGGATTGCAGGAGGTTGTGCTCCAGTCTTTCCAGGGATCAAGGTAATACCTATAATTCTCAAACTTTCTGTACAACAGTATGGTTTGTTCCTGAGCTCTTAATATGTTTTCTTAAGAAATCAGCCAACTCCTGGGCTCTCCTTTTCCTGACATGGCAGCTTCTCAAGGGTCTCTGCATAGCAATTCTTTAAATAGAGGGTAAGTTCACAGCTTACCTTCTCAGCCTTCCTCCAAGTCCTGAACTGTCAACTGGTGATTTCTGCAGCCCAGCTGCTACCTGTGGTCATCTTCACCCGCAACTCTTCCCTGTTTGTGAGCAGCAGGTCAAATAGAGCGCTAATTCCAAGAGCTCCTTTTGCATTTGTGTTCCGAAATTATCACAAACACAGTCTAGAAACTTCCTCGATTGCTTGCATAATGCCATGTTACCCTCCCAGCAATTTGGTGGCAGGTGTCTGAAATCCACCAAGAGAATCAAGGTCTGGCATTGGAGACTTCTATTAATTGTTTGTAGATAGCCTCATCCTCTTGTTCAGGTGGTCAATAACTGACCCTTACTACATCATTACCAATATTACTTTCCCTTCTGGTATTGACCCAGAGACTGGACTTCTTGTTTGTTGCCCAAATAGTGTAGAGACTATAGTGTAGGCATTAGCATAGACAGATTTATGAATGCTCTCCTTTCTGAGAAGGAATGTTATTGTCTCCCTTGTAGCCTTCCACCATACATATCTTCTCCACATGCATTGCTTTCTTATTTAACCCTGAGATTAGCTCCCTATCTTCTAACAAACCTAGTTTAAAATCCTCCATGTTAGGTTAGCAATCCTGTCCACAAACATGTCCCTGCTTTCTTGTCAGATTCATTCTATCACTTCTTACTAGTTCTTCTCAAAACAAGGTGCCACAACCAAAGGTCAAAGCCTCACTGATGACATCAATTATGCAGGCTGGATGTGTCACCCTGGGCCATCTTTGCTCTCAGAGTCTTACAGTCATCTTTGATCTCCTCAAGGTCATGTCACTGATGCTCGCACAGACAAGCAGCAATGGGCAGTAGCTGGAAGGCTAGATAGGTCTCAGCAATCTCTGCAACATCACAGATCTGTAGCAGAAAACTAAAATGAAGATAATCTACCTACCTATAGAGAGACCTATAGAGAGAGAAACAGGCACTTCCTTGTAAACATGTTGGAAGTTTGAAATGGTGAACATCTAATCACAAAGCAGACAGCCTCACCAGATGGAATCTGGATGGTATGAACAACTATCTTTGAGCCTTGTAAAATAAAATATGGGAATAAATGACAGGCCAAGGAGCACCTCCCTGCATGATGGCTCTTCTGTTGAGAATCAATCTTCTTTTGGGGTGAGAGGGTGTCTGGGGTGGACAGCCTGGAAGATTAGAGATTGAGAGTTTAGATCCTAGAGATTACGAGAGCCTCAGCAGAGGAGATAGCTGAAAACGTGACCTGAGAGTTCTCTCAATTTTAGGACAGCCACAAAAACACCTTCCTAGAGGATAAAAGATAAGCACACAAATTATAGGATATTCAAAGAGAGCTGCAGATCTCTCAGCCATTTCACATACACAATTATTCTTGCATAGGACAGTCTATCCCCTATGATGGCTGTGCTTTGGTATTTCTGTTTAAAATATGTATCTACCATATATATTAGCCAGCTTATTTCCAAATTTACCTGCATCTTTCCCTTTGGAGTGATTGGGGTGTGGGAACCCATATGAACCTCGTCCAGGCTCCCAGCTGCAAAGAAACTTCCTCTCAAGAAGGGAGAGCTAAGAGGGTTCTCCCTTAAAAATTTCAAAAATGGGGGAAAAAAGCAGCTAAGCTTCTGAACAAGACATTCAGTACCAGTGAGAGAGGGGGATATGGCAACATAGGCTCATTCTTTTCCTGTGTCTTTTTCAGCTGTTTCTGCTGGCTTCACACTGGCTGCTGAAGACACCTCACAGGATGAAAAACCCTGCAGAGGAACCAACCTAAATAATCAAATTGATCCTTGGGATGGAAGTGATTGCTCTCAGCAAAATTGCTTTACTTTGAATTGATAAAGAAGGAATACAGAATACTACCATGTCTTAAGCAGAACAGGTGACAAATTCATGCTAAGGGTCATTAACTTATTCAGCTTGCTCACAAGCATTCATTCAAATGCACATATAAGCTAGGAATCAGACACATTAAGAAACTTAATCATCAGCCTGGAAATGTGGCTGTAAAAATTATTTGTTTTGTGTTTATTTACCTGAAGTCACAGAATATCTCCTTAAAAACAAAATATATTTTAAAAATATATTAATACTACAGCCTTTGGGAGAAAAGATTTATTTTTACTGCTTAATACCAAACTAGAGGAACTTTATCCTCACCTGGTAATATTAAACATGATGAGTCAAATGCACTGGTGATGTTAATACAAGTGCAAGTTAAATGCTGGATATATTTGGTTTCAAGTGTTGAGGCAGCTTAACTCCCTTGGATCTGGAACTCAAGACAATGTCAAAACAGCATTAATTACTTCATGAAGGCTCTAAAATAATATTTTAGGGGAAGAAACACAGGGAAACGTAAAAAATCAGAAGCAGCTTAAAAGGATCTGCTTTAACAAAGCAAAAAACAACTTCCTTTTTCTTTTTATGCTACGATGCCCATTCTGCTGCCATTTTCCTGCACTCACTGAATGCCAAAGACAGTCTCAGAAAGCAAAACAGCTTGAAAGAAAGATCTGCAGCCAAAATCCCAACGCTGATGATTTCAGTCCTCAGAGGAGGCACAAGACAGAGTAGGGGAGATGGGTAATTCTCAGTTTCTCTCTGCTGATTCTCAGTCAAGCCTGGCTTACCTCTTGTGACCAGAAAGGTGATACACAGAACAGGCCTAGAAGGATGCCAACTTAGAAAACACAAGTAAATCCACTAGTCTGTGCGTGCTGGTAGTCTCTCAAGCTACTAGAGACCATACATGTGCAACTCCTTCATGTAGGTGGAAAACAAAACACAACAAGAACAGAAGCCACATATGCACAGAGAGCTCCATAACAGAAAAATCTACAAGTAAATTTTGTCTTAGAAGTGATTAAAAGTGAAAAACTATCCCTCAATGTTTTTTCTTAACACATACTGAACAAGTAAATCTTTGAATATTTTCATGGTTTTCAGATGTCCCACTCAAGTCTTCCTTTTAAATGCAGATGTCAAAGCCAATTTTTCTCACCTGATAGCTGAATATAAGAAGGATACTGCAATACCTCAAGTACTGAAAATGCATTACTATTGCCAACACACCATTTCTCTCTGGTATTTCTCAGTGTTCCTTCAACTACAAACATAACTATTTCAAAGTACTTCTCCATTATGTAACTTGCAAGGCTTTTAAATGTGGTTCAGAGTCAGATATTTAAACATGCTAAAAAAGTAACTTGCTTCTCTGAGGATGCTTTAATTCTTTCCATCATTCTTCTATCATTAGACTAAATGAGAACAAGTCAACACCCTTTGGGGCAATCAGAGACTTTTTTCCAAAGTAAACTCTGCTATTATGGAAAAAACATTTGTTTACAGGAGCTAAAACTTTTTTTCTTTTTAAACATCATCAGTATATGTTAACAGAACTGAATCACTTGGGGGTTCCAAGACTTCCTTTTTCACCAGAACTCACATTATTAAGCTGCAACTCCAAGCTGGCCTGACCTACACTGTTCAGCTTATCTCTGGGTTTCTCACAGTCCCATTACAGAAGTAATCTCAGGAGGAATATTTCATGTTGCAGCACTATTTTCCAAAGCACTGAAACTTTTGTCTTGAGCAAGACCTCTCGAATGGAGGTAAAAGACAAATGAAGCAGCTCAGCAAAAAAAACATTTAAAAAAGGTAACTGTTGAAATAACTTCACATTAAACTCCTATGTGCATATAATCAAGAGTGATGCCTCATGAAGAAGAGACAACATCTAAAATCCTGTGAGATATGACAATTTATTTCTCCATTGAAATTTGGTTTGAATTATTCTGCTCTCGCTCAAGAAAAGACAGTGGCAGATCTTTTTTCCCCTTGAAGCACAGGGAAAAATCAATCAGGAAGCAGATTTTTTTTGTGAGGAGGAGGGCATGGGAGAAGATACAGTTTTGTATTTACAGGTACTAGAAACCAATAGAGTTGATGTGTGAACAAGCCTGAAGTGTGAACATTTGAACGTTTCTGTTATCAAAGGCTGACAGACACATAGGACAATTTCAAAGCACTGACCTGTTCTGTAAGGAAGCATATCGTTATTGCATCATGACTGTCTGCAGAAACTTTCTTGACTCATATTTATCATATAAAAATGCGGTCAACACCTGAACACTAACTATAAACTCTATAGCCGCCCACAGCCCCACAAAATTATTGCTTGTCCGCTCCCAAGAGATCTCCCATACCACTGCAGTCCTTTCTGCCCACTGAGAGTCCGGACAGCTTCTCCCCACACTCCTGTCCTGCCTCCCCTCTACTCTGCAGCCACTGCAAAACTGCCTTGTATCTAGACACCAAATAAATCCTGGCCCATGCCAGGGGCCTGCACTGGCTTCCCAGCAGTAACCTCTTACCAGGTAAGGCCTGAAGGTAGTAGATCTCCTGTATAAAGCAGGTGATCAGCACGAGGGGTTTTTGTTTGTTTGTTTTTTAAGTAGGGGAGTAGGAATATCTCAGGCCAGGTAAAAGCACATTTTCGTCCCAGAGGGATGTTTAAGACATCAGTGGATATCTTATCTAACCTGATGCTACCTCAAAAATACAGCAATGGACCTTGCCAACATTTTTCAGAGGTTACTTTATTGTATCAGGTATAATGTATCATGAAATAAGCAATGATAGTCATTGGTGACCATTGGAAAGATACTGGCTTAGGTGAAGCCCTGGTCACATTATAACATCTCATGGAGCCAGTATCTTTCCTTTTGACTAAAAAGACTCAGATATAGAACACATACTGTTATGCAATATGTATAATATAGAGCCCAAGCCAATTTTTTCCTGTGCCTTGCCTCAACTTAAAAAAATTAATTAATCTGTTTAAGTTTTGGTCTATATACTAAAGGGAATCTTAACACTTGTTTAATTACTTCAAGAAGAAGATTATCAGCTCCACACTGAAACTTTCTGTACAAAGATATCGTTATTCTTTACGCTTCATAAAGTCGCATTTGTCCCTATAACTCACACAGAGTATGAAAGCTTTTAAGAAAAATATCGAGATGTACGGGAAATTCCGTGATCCATGACATAACTGCACTACTTTTCATTATTTTACTGAGCAAAGGATCAGAACTACAAACATTCAAAAGTCATGAAGGCCTTGTTGCAAATTAAATTGCCCTTAATTTGACTTATTTCCAAAACTGCATAATTAACTGGACTTCAGTGAAGTGCTGGGTGAAACAATCCAATTGTATTGAGCACCATAAGCAGACTTCAGTTCAGGACAAATTCTTGACAGGAAATATTCGCATAACTAAAAATACAAAAATTTGTTATGGAAAATACAATATAGTCCATCATTCTCAATATTACACACTTATACAAAGAGTTAAATCTTGAAAAAGCTAAAGATAAAAAGGATGTGAACCAGACGCAATACAAGGCTTTTTAAACAGAAAATTATATCTTGCAGCAAAGTACCATCTAAAGCTATTTCCAGAAGAATTAGTTTGTGGTTGATTCCCCAAAAGTCGTCAGTAGAAGACTTAGCAAATAATTATTCTTAAAAACTGTTACATTATTCTCAAAATTATTTACTACCTGCCAGAAAAGAGACTGTGACTTGCAAGAATTCTTTCATTATGAAAATCAGTGTTGTTCTCTCCTCCCTGCACCCAAGACAAGGGGTTTAGATCAGCCAAAAAAAGTCAACCTTATAAAGGTACTTTCAAAATAAAATAAACTCTGTGTGGACTGAAGATTTACCTGACACAGAAATTCTGGTACTGGGGAAGTGGTGTAATAATAGTGCATGACCACACATCACTTTGAGTTTGACTTTCAGTTTGACTTTCTGCATCAAAGTTATTCTCTATATCAGTGAATAATTAAAAAAACAGAAAAAAGACTATATCATGTTTGATGTCTATAAATCAAAGAAATCGTTACAACACAGTGTGGCCAGACATCTCAAAAGTAAGTCAAGGAGCTCATTAAGCCCCAGAAAACTGGCAATCATTTCTTTATCATAAAGCAGAGCTCAAGGCAACACAATGTAAATAAAAATCAGGTGAAAGTGTCAGCACTTACCAAATTAAATCTTTTAATCACAAAGAGATATAAGTGGTTGGCAGCAGTTTCTGGCCTTGCTCTAAGTTGTAAATTTGAAGACAAGATCATAGAAGTCGTCTTTGACATCCTAATGTGAATGTCCTGTTAATGTTCACTACCTAAAGACAAGCTTAGGCATTTAGTATATATTAAAAGATTGTGACAATAAGTTGTTCTTCAAAGAAAAATGCATAAAATTCTCATAGCTATGTGGACCGTGTTTGACAATGTCAGAGAGCTGGTCTATTACTATTCACTTTATTTTTGATTAAGTTCTTGGGCTGAGTGAACGAACGCTGTTTCTCACTGCTATCACACAAAGGATGGAGACTGGCAACCTGTGTGGACCCACAGTAACCCACACCCTAGCAGAATTGTCTGATGAGCTGCTGCTGCAAGATACCCAAGGCTTTAAGAGTTGAAGGGAATGCTCCATTTAGAACAGGCTCGGGAGCAAAAGCTGCTGAAAACCAGTAAAAAGTTTCTAAATGTAGAGAAAGTCACAAGGAGGAGGCTGACAGACAATACCTCCTACTGTTACAAAAAGCATCCTTGTCTGCTTAACAGCCCTGTAGGTGCAGGATAATTTACTCTTATCATTGACATTGCAAGACATTTTTCTGTTTCCTATTTCTAAAGGGCTGGAAGGAACAAAAAAAAAGGGAAGAAAAACCCCCAGAGTTTTCTGCAAAAATTATAACTGTACAGATTTGCTGTTAAGGGCAGCTGTTTCTCAGAGCTGCAAAATATACAGAATTTCATATATCTGATTCTCTGCTAGAAGCACAGGCTAGAAGCCAACTCATCAAAACCTCTATCAAAAATACAATTTTAACATCTGTTTGGACTTTCACTTATCTCACTGCTCCCAGACACTATTGATTATCATTATCTGCAAGTCTCTACTATTCTAAACAGCAGCGGCAAAGGGAAATGAAAGTGAGCATTTTCATACAAAGACAGATAGAGGCTTCTAGGGCAGAATGAAAACTGCTGGTGCTGACTGAAATTCGAGTCTAACTTCATCTCATCTTCTATAAATACACTGTCAATAGAAAGGAATAAGATACAGCTTAAACTAAAATATTTATTAAAACTATAATGAGAAATGAGGGATTTTGCCAGAGGAGAAAAGGCATTACACTGTCAGACACTGGTTGCTGTCTGCAATACACTTCCTGGGAAGGCTATGGTGGTTGTCTTTTTCTTTGCAACAGACTTCTCCTCATACCTTTGGTGTATTATGTGCTTAACGGGACCACAGGAACAGGATATAAAATGTAGGGATGGTGGCAACTCTGTTGGGGTACATAATGAAAGTTTTTGCTTTAGCAAAGTAATCTCATCCTTGCCTTGGAAAACTAAAATCTGCGGAAAGCTAGAACCCCAAACAAGAAGGGTATAGGCTTGAAGCCTTTCCCTCTCCATTCTTCCCAGCTTGAAATATGTAGGTGCTCCTATATCTGCTCCTAAAGAGGTAAGTATCTCTTTCTTCTTATCCTCCAATATTTATATGAATCCAGGGTAAACAACGTGTACTTTGGAGACCTGTACAGGAGATTTTACAACCTTCAGTGCTCAAAATCAGGAAGAGCAAGAGAATAGTCTTCTCTTATTCCCATTGAGTCATCTTTGCACACATCAGCATGATCAGTCTTTCTCCCTTCCTACCTACCACAAGGCTAATTCCTCTTTAATTTGCAATTAAAAAAAAAAACAAAACAGAAAAGACCATCACCCCATGCTCAAACTTCTACCATGGTAGAGGACAAAAAAGAGTCACTGCGATGTTTCAGTCTCTCTGTAGGTTATGGACCAAGAACAGACAGAAATTCGTTCATGTTTACCAACCAGCTTTGTTCCCTCAACATTCCTATGATTAAGAACCAAAACAAAGAAGCCTTCAACTACACAAACACAAGAACCTCCTGGACTGTATCATCAGAACCACTTTCAGACTAAAGAAACAATTTTTTTTCTTGTTTAATTGTTCAAAGCTCTACAATCACATTTGTTTGTGTTGCTCTAGCACAACACAGACTAACAGGGGATTTTGACTGTTCACAGTGACGTATAAAGTAAGATTCAGCAATCATCAGACACAAGAGGAGGGAGGAATCCATACAGAATTTCTACTATAAGTAATGGGTTATCTACTTTTGGGGAAAAAAATAGTTATTTTTTTATGTTTTCAGGTATTGGAACAGGTTGCCCAGAGAGTTTGTGCAAACTTGGAAATTTTAAGACCTGACTGGATAAAGTCCTCAGTAACCTGGTCTGTCCTCACAGTTGACCCTGCTTTCAGCAGGATGTTGGACTGAATGACCTCCTGAGGTCTTTTCCAAACTGAATTCTCCTATGCTTCTGTGTTCTATTATAGAAAAAAACCCAAATAAGCAGGATTATCCCCCAAGATTTCAGTGCTTCATCTTGTTACCAACCTGCATATCCCAGAGGTTAGCTTCATGACATAGATGTATGTGAATTAAGAGGCAAAAGGAAAAAGATAGGACAAACAGGAAAAAAAGAATATTTTCTATCTCTTTCCATTTAAAACACTGCTCATTCAGAAGTCTCTTTCCACCCTGTCAGTAAACAGCTCACAGTGAAAACAGAAGCCCTCATAATTTGATGCAGAATAAAATATTACACTTTCTTATTATGAAAGTTGGTTCTATGACCCTGAGAAGGATTAAACACCACAGATGTTTCAATCGTAGAACAGTTATATGATTTCATACCACACTACTCCATAAATGAAGTAGGCAACAATGTCTAAGATTCCTCATTTGCTCCCATATTAAGATGGCCCATAACTACAAGCCAGCCTTCAGCATAATACATGAAAAACAGTTTAGCTGTAGTCTGGTGTACTATTTTATAGACAGAGTAGAAAGCTGTGTGAGCTCAGTTTAAATGCCACATCCATGCTGGCTGGTTGCGAGACTTTCAAAAATACCTTTCTTTTTTCAGGCTTTTTCTCCCTAAGTAATTGCTAATTTATAGTTGCATCGCTATGAAGACTGGCCAGATAAAACATTTTTACATACCATTTACACTACTGATTAGCAATAGATTATACATATAAATCCAAGTATGATTGCTGAATAGACCATTTGCTTGGCCTCAGTAATTTATGGGGAATATCACTCTTATCCAACAGAACATCAAAGTAAAAATGTGCAAATTAGCTTCGTAGGTGGTGTTTGAAATGAAGCACATTGAGTTCTAACATACCAAACTTCTAGACACTGGATGGCTAAGACCATCCTGAATTCAACCACCTGTCACCTATCTATTTATGGCAGAAAATTTATTTTAAAGATGTTGTCATGGTTTAACCCCAGTCGGCAACTAAGCACCACGCTATAACTCTATCCCAGCCGAAACCAGGACAGATGTATACACGTACACACAAATGTATGTACAAACATACATATGTAATTTATATGAGGCTATGCAGGTATATAGACCGTAGAACATTCTGCAGAATCTCCCAAATCACTGGAGCTGTGACATGGTAAGAGATGTCAGGAGATCCCTGTAGCACAAGTACCATATACTCTGGCATACCCTTTTTCCAAGTGCTCTCCAGCAACCAAATGATGCAAAGATTCCTTCCTGAGGGGTCTCATCTCCTTGGACTGTGGAGATGTACTTAAAACTGAAGACTTCTACACACAGGGAGGAAGCACTTGACCTGTTGGCAGGGGGGAGATATTTTGAACACAACAGAAATGAGTGACACCAATACTTACTTGGCAGGCATTATAAATCAACTGGTGTTCCAATTTTTTGATCCCTAGAATCTGCTGAAACATTTCATAAAGCTGTTCCTTGCTCAGAATCAGCTCCGATACAGCACTTAAGGCCATTCTATTCGGCTGTTTGCAAAAGTCCTCTTCTCCCCTGTATATGGCATCATATTTGGCTAGCCAAGAACTTAACACTGTCTCTTTGCTTAATCCGTCGATTTCCGGCAAACTTCGGACTCTCTTTTCTATGTTTTTCTTAAAAACGTCTCTAAAGTCATTTGCAGAACATCCTCCACTGTGGACCATTCTTGCAACCCGGTCACTCTTGAGAAATACCTTTTAAAATAAAATAAGAGGAAAAAAAAGAAACAGAAGAAGTTAGTCATGGACACAAACACGAAATCCCTTATAAAGGGATTACAAGCTAATATTTTGCTTCTATGTAAGATGACTTTACAAGGAAGAGTTATAAAGGCCAAGTTTGCTATATTTTTCATACAGAAACAAGTGACCATGTTGAAAAAGTAAGTTTCTGCATTGAACAAGTACTTAAAGTAAGTAGCTTTTAAAGTATTTATGCATGAATTTACAATAGCTAAACTAAAATGAAGTTTGAATTAACAGCAGTTAATTGAAAACTTACCTATAAGATTTAATTATCTTTCCTCCATTAAAACCACAGAAGTCTAAAGTTACTTGAACGTAACTCACGGATAAGCTACAGTGTCTCAAAACTCAGGAGTATGAGTTAAAATATGATCTTTAAGACAGCCAAGAATCTCACGGAAGGTGAGACAGAAATCCAGGAAAAAAAAAAATACTAGAGAAATACTACAATCAATATTAACAATAGAGAAAAGAAAGACTCAAAGATACAGAACTGGTTCTACTACTGCAGATAGAATACTGGAGACACAATATAGGATTCTCTGTGTAAAAAAAACCCCCCAAAAAACAACACAAAAACCTGCTTCCAAATACACACATTCTAAGATATGACAAGGCAAATTACAACAACAAACCAATTAAATCAGCATCAGCATTCTCTAAGAGCTTTTCAGTGTTCAAGGTCGGTTGCATTAATCTCTTCTTCTAACTCAGGCCTTGGCAAGGTTGATCCTTCCAGCCACTGTGCGTGGCCAGATCATTTCTAGGAGCAAGTCTCATGAAATGTCCTCTACACAATGCAGCCAACAAAAAGATGACCACTGCAGCATGATCACCCATGGAAACAACTGACGTCTGCCTTGGACAAGGGATAAACTGCATCATGACACTGAACGTGTAACTCGGGGAGAACCACTTGGCTTCCCACAGCAAAGGGAGATGGGTCGAGGCGCTCTGCCCTGCAAGGCTTGGCTGCTGGGGGACTGCTGGGATGCCACACCAACACCCCAAGCACAGCTGAAATGCAAAGAACAGATGTGATACCACGTAGTCTAAACAGATTTCCTATCCATCACCTTTCTGACTGTTCGCTATCTTCAATCAGATGCTATGAAGTGGAAGATGAGTTAACTATGCATTTTCAGATAATAATTTTAGTCACCAGGAGCTATGAAAATGCAATGAATGGAGATGACAGCACAGTAGAGCTCTGACTCCATATGCTTTCACATGTTGGAAGATGGTGCACCTAACAACAAACCTAAAGTATTACTGTGCTTCATTTGTAAAATACAACACAGCAGTAGGAGAGGAGCTAAAAAGCTGAGCAGAGAGAAGTGCACAGGTGGAAACAGATCAAGAAAAACATATTCTAAAAGTTCCGGTGTTTGTTGATGCATGTTTCCCTGTAGAATATTTTAAAATGCAGTTACTTACAAAATACGTCTTTCAACAGATACCCTAACTGATATTGTACAGGAGGCTGCAGATTAAGGCTAAAAGTACTTGCCCAAACAGATTATTCAAAAAAACCATCACCAATATCTGCTAATCATATTTTATGCTCTAACTGTACCATGATAGATTTCCTTTTTTGGAAACTTAAGTATCTAAAGTTAAATTCTTATTCATAAAGGGACCTGATATGGTTACTGTCAATTAATGCTGGTATTAATTTCCTAAAAATGCTACACAAATATTGAATCTCATTTCAAAACAGATAATAATCAGAAATTCCACTCAGCAACAAAACTTATCAGCACAAACAGGTACAAGGATAGTAAGCCTTTCCTTGTTTTAACAGTCTGCAATTACAATTGATTCATTCCTCCAACAGCTTCACTGGAAAGCAAATAGAAAAAAAAATATTTGAAAAAAAAATGACTTCAAACTAACTTCAGCTACTTTGTATTGTTCATAAACAGCATTAAATCTTCCATCACATTACTTTGCATAGCCAATGAGAGAAAGCAGAAGCAGAAGTATGAATGAAATTAAGAATGTTTATAGGCTCTTCCTCCCCAAAATCTCATGCTTATCCAAGATTACACAACTCTATGTATTGCTAATATAACTGGATCAGTGTAATAAATACAAAAAAAAAATCTGCAAAACAAACACTGTAAGATCATCAGACTATCATTCACCTTTCATTACCTTCTTTTAGTCATATTATTCAAAACCATTGATCTAGAATGCAGGGGCTGAAAAGCTTCTAGCAATTCCCTTGACTTATGAACCCAACTAATTAAAAATTTATTTCTGATTTTGAAGTTGATTTTCTAGGAGAGGTCAGGAAAAATCTGTTCCATTTTTTCAATACTTACCTGTGGAAGGGGAGTACTATTGTAACACTTGGTGCCCGTAACCTTGACGAAATGATGGCATGCTCATGTTGGGCAAAACAATTGTTTATATAGGTATGTGCAAACACAAAATACAATTTGCATGTATCCCTGACCTTAAAATGTTCCCTTCTGAAGTGTTTCGGGTCACAAACGGTATTTTTATTAAATATTCAAAAATTATTCCTAGATAATTCTTTTGCAAAAGATGTGGTAGATATTAAAGGAAATTACTCAAAATATAAAGCCAAGGAGTGAATAATTGCCTACAAAATGTACATGGTTGGTTCTGAGAAGGAATCCATTGGAGCTAAAGCTCTTATTGTACTACTCCTTTTTGAGTGGCAATTTACCAAAATTTTTCCTGAGGGGAAAAAAAGGTAACATCATCTTAAAAATGAACTACTTGTATTTGAGATAATTAAAAAATAGTAACAGCATTTGAACAGAAAGACTCCATTTTTAAGACTTTGTTTGCAACAGAAAACCATAAGAGAATGGAAATTCAGTTAGGAGTGTACCATATGTGCCTCAAATTTGACACAGTAAGATGCATTAAAAAGCTATTAAATGTCTCGTTATTCCTGTTCCTGAAAGACATATGGTACACTTCATGTTAAATTCAAAATCCTTTGCTTCAGTTATATTTCTTGAGATTTGTCTCTTCAGTTTCAAAGCTTTTCTGAGCTGTTTTATGGCTGCCCTTTTTTTATTTTTTTAATTCTAAATAAAAGTTTGTGGGAATTGGTACTATATGGAGAATGGTATGCCACCAGTTTCATGTCAATGGAGTTATTGTTTCCACCATTGTTCCAGAAAGCTCATCTGGCTGAGTATCTGTGGTTCCAGAGTCTAGGCTAGGACTGCAGACTGGGATAGCTACATGCTTTACAACATTGGTGGTACTTTCTCGGCAGCATTCATTTTTACAATTAAATATATATGATTTTATGGCAGTCTTAACATATTCTTCAACATGGATTCTATGCGCAGCCCAATCATCCCCATTAGGGAAAATATTTATGTTTATGTCTATCTTTAAAGCAAAATACTAATTAAGTACATTCACTAAATTGCTGGCTCTTCTTCCCTCTATTCCTGTATTTGGATTGTCTGATCATTAGACTTAGTTCTAATTAAATAATAATTCAAAAAACTCCAGTGTTAAAATGTTATCTCAAGTTTGTCAACACTAGGGGGGAACTGGAGAGAAAAAAAAAAATACTAGAGATTTGAATGTAAAATATAAAATACCAGAAAAAGTTATTGTGGGGACAAAGAAATCTATTTCTACAGGGAACTAGATTTGGCAGATCAGCCATGTTCATTTGGAAATTCTCCTATTATTTAGAAATAATTTGACAAAAGTCAAAGTTTTTAATGAAGTATTTCCTGTTTCTACCAATGTTTTCTGGACTTCCTCAAAGAAATCCTAGGGCAATGCTCTTTGTTAGTCGGCATTTGAACTTTTAGTATCATAATTGGTTGCTTAAATCTAAGTCAACATCAACTCTCCATGTTACCTGCTGCTAACAAACTATCAAACACCAAAAAACCCCACTCTATGCATTCAGGAAAAAATAGATAGTTAAAAGACAGTTTTTGATCATCCCAATATATCCATCTTGAGGAACTTTTTCAATTGACATTATTTTGAGCCCTTCTAAATACTCTTGGACTGAGCCATACCTACAGTCTTTGATGGATAAAGTTCTCCTCATAGCATAACCATTCAGAGATAATCAGGTAAGGAATTTAAAAAAAAAAAATTCCTCAATTTCTTTTTCCCTTATAATTACAGTAGCAATTATAATTTGCATCTATCTACTGAAGTATGGTTTAAATTCACTTTTTATCCAATCATTATGCATATGCTATGTCATCTGCTGCAAATGCTAGTAAAAAGCTTAATTCAAAATATTCTTTAGCACTAGATAGTTACATTAAAAGTATATTTCTGTTTAGAGATGAAAATTTATCATTTAGCAGTGCGTACAACTTGAGAAAATATTGGAAATATTAAACAAAGAACTGCTTTTACATCTTCTAGCACTTACCCCTTCAATAATATTTCTATTTATCGAACATCATACCGAATTTAACTAATTATACATGCAGGCAACACAAACATGATACTCTTATTCTCTACTGTAAAGCTTAGATAAAAACAATATGCAAATGAGTTTGCATAAACTCAGCTGTAGATAACCTTTGCCTTTTCTTTAAACAAATTAAATACGAGGTCCACTAGGCCATGCATTACGAACTTTTATACGTGTTTTCTTTCATTTGAAAGACACATACTGATGGAGTTTTCTATTAAGGTCACTTTTTTAGCCAGTTTGGAAGAAAAAACCCAACACAATAGTTATAAATAGCTATAATGTTTCTACCAGTTTTTATAAGTGGTGTTATTAATAAAAAATAACATTTTGTAATTCTGCTACAGATACCAGTAAAACACGACCTTTCAGCTACTTGCTTATGTATCAGTTCTAGCAGAGCCCGACTCAGCTCTAGGCACAGCACCAACTGGCAAAACACTAAGCTTGCACTGACCAAATTATTTTACAAGCTCTTTTGTTCTCTGGCAGAAAACTTTGCAAAAGGGTTTGATAAAGAGAAAATTATCTAAGCCCCCCCTACTTTGTAAACAAAGGATTGCAAAAACAAGCAAACAAAAGAAAGTGTGCTCTAAACAGTACATTACCTCAAAAGAGAAAAATATACATACATTAGGATTTTTAACCAAACTCTCACTTTCATACTAACATTTTCTATGCTAAAGTAAAACACAGAAAGTAACAGCCCCCCCTCCCCCCCCCCTTTTAATTGCAAAAATGTTGTGCCTACAATACAAATCTCTTGCAGAACACCACTCACATCTGTGGTATACCTAGCGCTATAAAATAAAAAGCCTTGGGTTTGTAGGTAATAAGTTATAATGGAACACTTTTTTCAACATAAAATTGTCTTCTTATTAACCATGTGAAAACTGAAATTTTAGTTTCAGGGAATATAAGCGTGTATGTGTCTATGTAATGCATGTGTGTATACACACAGAGAGAAAAGCATTGCAGTCAGTCACATTCATCCATTATCCATTTTGGAGACAAACTGAATTCAGCTATGACTTACTGCTTCTTCTGTTTTGAGTACAAGTTTTGTGTGATAACACAGCATTTTGTTTAAGCAAAACTTTGCTTGCTCTTTTAAAATTCAAAAGGGTACTGAGAAGGGCAGAAGGACCACAAGAATGATTTCTCGGTCTCTGAAATGGAAACTCCTTACTCATCTGGCCCCTGTACACCTTCTAGTAGTGCAACTGCACCGACATTCTCCTCTTCACTAAGCAAAGCAGCACTGGGAACTTCATTTGCCACGAGAGCAATTTTTTTTTCATTTTTGACAGTCACTGCTGTTCCTCTAGCTTTAAGGAGATCACATTTACATTCTAGACACATCCTATGTCTTAACAGCTAGGGCTCAAGGCATCTCTCATGGAAAAGATGGCTTCAGCTCAAAATGCATGCTACGTCTCTGGGATAGTAAACTTCTAGATATACTAGACATCACCTGAATCAGCTTCCTTATCACCTTTCTTTGCAACACACAGTTCAAGCTGCCTAATAGCTTTTTTCACTTCTGTTAAATTCTGGCATTACTGGATCCAAGCTCTTGGTATCCTGCATGTTCCAGCACAGCAATAGGTGGAATAAAACACCACAGCCCTTATATACAGAGAGGGCCTCTAAATAATGGCTCACCCAGGAGCTGTGGTAGCTTCCTACTTCTATTGCTGTGATTACTTGTACGCCATTCTGAATTAAGCATAAAATATCCTTGTCTTCCAGACTACCAATCACAGCTGTAACAGTATCCTCTGCACTGATGTAGACTGTAGGAAATGCTTCATTACCTACACTTGCACATTTATAAGTGATTGCACCAATTGCTCCAATTGATGCTGCACACTTTATTTTCCTTGTGAAAGTACACTATCTCCTCCTAATTCGGACTGTCCAGGTCTTTGTTTCTGTTGGTGTCCTGGAGCTTGCTAAGGAGCTGCAAGCACTGCAGTGTGGTGTTTTGGGTAGCACCACCAATCCAGACATAGCCTTTAATGGCGAAGTTCTCCCAAAGACTCCACCAGGTGCTGACTCCCACGCTGTCCTCTTCCCAGTGGGGAACAAAATGCTTAGGCAAGCAACTCCCAATCCATGGGCTTGTGATCAAAGCAGACAGGGCACCATCAAGACTGCAAAGCATATCCACTGGAAGGATTTGGCCTCTCTTTTTCAAGCCCCAGTCACAACCTGCTCATGAAGAAATACACTTTAAGGGCATTTTTCCCAGTTGGAGCTGGAGTTTGTCACAGAGGCTCAGTCTGCTGCGAGCTGTGTTGCTTCACCGTATTCTTGCCACCAGCGATGGCACTACTGCTCTTTAGCTGGTGGGATCCTCCTTGGGCAGGTGGGATACACTTCCCATTCCTGTGTTTTGTGGTACTGCCATGTCAATATCCTGTGCTCAGTGCAGACAAATAAGACTCAAAAGATTTTGGTGAAGGCGGGGATAGACCCACTGTCCCCAAGATAACAGCTGCCCCAATTTCATCTGCTTGTCATTGTTACTTACTATACAATACTTTAATCGTACATTCATTGAATATCAATGCCCTGACATAAAGGCATATCATAAATGACATAAAGGCATATCATTGCCTTTGATATCAATGGCATATCAATGGCATATCAATGGCATATCAATGGCATATCAATGGCATATCAATGGCAATGGCATATCAATGGCATATCATTGACATAAAGACAATCATAAATGATTGAATATCAATGCCCTTTAAAGTTCAGTTTAATCTCTCTTTCTCTCGGGGGGGAGCAAATTTCCCTGTAAGGCATGTAAGGAAAGTTCAGTCTCTGACAACATCACACATTCCACCTTTCAAGTGTTTCCAGAGCTTTCAAACCGTATTCCACACATAAATTATAAGTGTATTGCTATATGAGGGCCAAACACTGTCTCTCCTACACCAGCTCACAAAGACTGATGAGGCAGCTAGTTAGTTATCTAGATCTCCAATGTATTTATTCATGCCAATGTATTGCAACTGATGTTTGGGGCATCCTTAAAACACACTAATATTAAAACTGAACTTTTTCATATAACTAAGAGAAAAGGTTGTCAGATAAGGCTTACAGATATTTCTCTTTGGAGGTTTTTTTCAGGAGAACGCTATCAACCAGACAGAGATATACAGAGGGCAGCATTTTGTCCTTAAGGAACCATTCTTGTATAAGGGTATTTTTTTGTTGTTGTTTCAAGCAAGCTTAAAGTAAAGCTAGAACTATATTAAGATTAATGACAACTATGTGATATTGGAAATTGTCAATTAAAATTAAAAATATAAATGAATAGAAGTACCTCTTTGATAAAGACTGAACAAGGGCAAAAAGGACCTTGACAGAAGTCCAAAGAACACTCAAGTTTGTGAATGCTTTTCAGGTTTCTGATGTGCTTTTCTGATGTGTTCTCCACTCAAGCTCCTGATATGCTTCTTACAGTTACCAGAACTCTTGACTTTATGACACATAGAATAAATTTTTAAAAATGGCCAGCAATTTTCATGGGTAAATTGAACTGTAAAATTTCTGCAAAAGACAATAATTCTCTTTCTAGGAACTAAAAGGAATTGAAATAAGTTTCTTACTTAAAAATTTGATGTGATGTGTATCATCATGCTGTGCTAGAAGCATTACTTGATGCAAAACAAAGCATAGGACATTTACTGTGATATTAAATAGCACCTTTGCTGCTACTGCAGCAGCTTCTCAAAGCCTCTGGTACAAAAGCTCATTAGCAACTCTCATCGCAGTCAACAGCTCTCACTCACTTCTTACAGTCCTTCCTGTTCCACAGGAATAAAAATATTCCCCTTCTCAGTCATTAGCGTGAGCAATGTTCTCTGGGACCAGCTCACACAGCTCTCTAGTTCTGCTGTATTCTGAAACTGCACAATGCATCGCACTGAGAATTGGGGCTAGTTTGATGAACGTGCAAAAAACTTCTGACAGTTTGGAGGACAGCTTCCACAACTACATATTTTAAGAACAAAGGCTTACTCCTAGTAGGAATTAACAAAGATTATAACCAACACCATTTGCTGCTATACCCTGCAGCTGCAGAAAACCGTTGTTTCAGTTATGATGTTCTCACTGCACTTATGAGGGTCTGGAAAGAAATAAAAAAACACTCCAAAAATTATGAAGTTGATGTTTATTCTGATCAACTAATCAGACTACAAGAACAAGATCATTTTGGGTCAAAAATAAATAGCTTATGCAGTAGCTTCGTACATCTAATAGTACATATTAATTATTTTTATGCCAGTTGAATAAAATTACTGCATTAGCCATTGAAACAGCATTTATATTCTAGAGGAGACTAACAGATACCCATGCATTTTTATAACTACTTTTAGTAACTATTGGCTACTGAACATGAGTGGAAATTGAGCTACTTACTGAGATTTGCTCAGTATTTTGAAGTCAGAAGTATTTTTTATGTTTTTAGGAAAAAAAATATTTATAAGACTGGCTTGTAGGTCTCCTTCCTCCCTTGTTCCCTTTTACCCCCTAGAAATGTCCTCCAAGCACTATGTTGATTTTTTTTTTTCAATGACATTATCAGAGATAAAGGGCCATTTTTCTTTATCTGTTTAAGTCTTCAGAACAGAGTCCTTACCTTCAGGTAAAAGCAAAAGATGCTCAAATTTTAAGAGATCACACTAATAAACTCCTATTTCTCTATTTAAGTATTTCTGTCATGATTTTGTTAATCACAGTTTTCTTCCCCTAAAAGTATACTACACTGTACAGTTTTCCCTAATTCAGGGGGAAAGAATTGCTGGAATAAAAAAAAAATCTTAAATTATGGTTAACAGCAAGTTTTTTTGTTTGTTTTTAAAACCTCCTTAAAAACATCACATTACATTAAGGTGAGAAAAGGAAATAGAATTTAAAGTAATACACCATCATCATCTGAAGAGGCATAATCTTCGTTTAATATTTTTCCTCTTTTTTTTTTTTTTTTTAACATCATGTCTACTACCCTTCTGGAGTATATTAAGCTATGATTTCTTCTTATCAAGAGTAATGGTTCAGAAACCATCACAAGCTGAAATCTTTAGAAGGTTTACTTTGTTTTCTTCAACTCTTTTGGGCAGTATCATAGCAGCACATTGGATATTTCCCACAGCTTAGCAACCAGCTATCTGTAAAAAAAAAACACCAAACCCCAAACTCTTGCAAACTAAAATGTGTGCTGCTTCTCTAGGATGACATACTTGTAAGCATACTACACAACATTGTGCACTGGGATTTGCTTCTCCGCCTCCTTTTTCAAACTGGCATAAGCAATTGCCCAAAGTCTTCCCAAATTTCTGTTCCCGATAGCTACACATTTCACAGATTCATGTACTGCAATGTTCGTGCCTTGGGCACAAGAACAAACAGAGCTATAGTGACAATCACCATAAAAAATCCACAAAACTATTTCACCCAGAAGCTGTGTTTTCTCCTGGATTCATTTATTAAAGTTATTCAGACGCCCTTTTGGAACAAGCATATTTATCCTCCTTTCAAGGCTGACAACAGCAACAATACATTTTGCACCCTTGTGAGACATAGCAAGTTATATACTGTTGCTTGTATGAGCACAGTTGTGGATTACTTTAGCAATAGCTCTACTTGCTACAGCTGCGCTGTCTTCTCTTTAAAAGTACAGCCTCCCCTTCAACCAAGCCCCAGAGTTCACTGGCTGGCTGAAGCGTCTTGAGGAACTTTGTGCACCGGGGTATTAGCCCTCAGGTGCTACCAGCACTCCAGAGGAGTTATTCTCCAAATATCACCTGAATGTACAACTCCAAAGTGATTCAACTTCCCTCCTGAGTGACTTTGCTCACACAGGCAACGAATGTTCACGTGGTTCGAGATCTGTGGGGGCTGATCCACAGCCACGTATTCAACACTGGCAGCCAGAAAGAGGCAAATCCTCTTCCCCAAAGACAAGGCTTGAGTACCTTCATGCTAGACCCTGCATGAGGATAATTAAAAGCAAGCAATTACAAAAATGACTTCTCATCTTCCAGTTGTCTATGGCAGGAAGAAATTAACTGATAAACAGGTAAAAGGACAGCAGAAATAGATCTGCATATTTCAGAATGTTTTGTTGAAACATAAGAAACAGCCTGCTGTTAAAAGAGGTCTCAGTAATTCTGTGTTCAGTAATGGGACTGGGACATCTGACGCGCTGCTAGGGAGAAAGCACTGTTCCCTCTACATATTGCTTTCCTCCTGGCTAGGATATTGTAAGTCTGCTGTACACAATGCCATGAAGTCTGAAATCACACCTACACAGTCCACTCATCACTCCTATTTAACTGTGGAAATAAATGCATAAACGTCACTGGAGAC
The DNA here is from genome assembly GCF_034638445.1 of Ciconia boyciana. Taxonomy (NCBI): domain Eukaryota; kingdom Metazoa; phylum Chordata; class Aves; order Ciconiiformes; family Ciconiidae; genus Ciconia; species Ciconia boyciana. The sequence continues at coordinate 25,777,682 of NC_132934.1, read as the reverse complement.
TGAGGAGTACAGGCCTAGGCTCTCCCATCCAACAGCTCTCTCCTGCTAAAAAAGCTGTATTATCTCTATAGATGCATCTCAAGACCTTCAGATATAGGAGAAAGAACAGACTGCACAGAGTGGATCTAGAATAAATCATTAAGTTCAATAGTTCCAAAACAGAAGTGGTACTCCAGCTGTCAGCCTGCCCAGGGGAAGATGTTAATTACCCTCCTAGCAAAAGAAACTTAAACTCCATGCTAGACTTGAGATGTTTTCAACATCTCTCTTTTTAATGTATTGACTGATACAGACCATAAGCACAAGTGAAAGTATTTTATACTGAACAACATGTGACCCCAAAGGGAGGGAGAAGAGTTTTACGCTTTGAAGCACATATTTGTTTGCCTGGAAGTTAAATGCAGGGGTTGTCTTGTCACGAAGCCAGACAAGTTACCAACAACCTATTCTTATGCTATTTTCCCAGTTTATTCAAGACTTGGCAATTAAAACAGACATGAAACTATTTCAGCACAGAGATACAAAGCAGAGGTTTTCCTTGACCACACAAGGAATTTCTTCCTCCACTGTGTAAGGCTGCAACATGCTCACTGTCCTTGGTTATATCCATCGCCATCTACTTGGCAAAGAAGTCATTTGCAAAGCCTCTTTTTGCCAAAGTGCATTTTCCTGGTTAGTAAAGTGAAATTCAGCAAGCATTAGGAGCTCATCAAGACATTGCTTCCAGAGTTTCTTCCCTCTTTATGGAAGAGCTGAAAACTTGCTCCCTGGTATGCTGATCTTGCCTGACCAGAACTCCTCCCTTTGGGGACCAATGGAAAGCTCCAGGTGGCGAGAATTTCAAAGGGTCTCTTTTAGCTACCATAAGCCAGAAAAAGGCTGTTAACTTGAACGTGTAACACAGCGTGCCTTGGAGATATCACTGGAAAAAGGCTTACTCTCACTGAGCTATTGGTCCCATTCATTTTCCAGCAAACAAATTCCAGAAGGAAGGTGTCCAACCCTGACTGAAGGAAGAAGGTGAAGGACAACAAAAGCAGCTAGAAATAATAAAGCAGACAGAAGAAAGAGGAAACTGAAGATTGAAAGAAACAGACTTCAAAAAGGAAACATATATACACAAGAATAATGAGTAGCAAACACAGCCATGTCAAAAGGATTAGAAAAACATATACTTAGCGTACTTATTTATTTCACAATCACAGATGACTATTAGTTTATGCATAACTACCTCATTTGGTACCTGCAAACTTGAGAAAAATGCACAGCTGTTCAAAATCAATAGCCCACATTTCCATTTGCCTTGCTAAGGAACTCCTTGATTTGCTGACTTTTTGGTGTTTATTTAGTGCTCTACAAAATACAGAAAAACCCAGCACCTTATATCTTACAATAGTGTTTATCTCTTAGGATGCAATCTTTCTAAATATAAGATCCAATGTGTTGCATTAACTTTGAGAAAAAGTGAAGTAAATTGGCAAGTACAATAAGGAAGGGAAAACAGTCCTTCACTTCACTGAATTTTCCTCTAGAGTCACTTGTGGTTCTAGTTTTTATTCCACTTGATTGAAAAGTGGAAGTTATGTAAGTGACAGTTTTTATGATTGGTATTGCACTGGACTCATTTTGTTAGAGATGAAACGAACTGGCTATTTCATTTCCCTATTATCATTAATGTTCTCCTGCATTAACCATTTTCACCTAAGTATGGATTAATAGCTTTTAATTTGAATGAGCATACTACTGTATCTCTATTTTTAAACATAATAACAGGCAGCCTATAGTCAGAGTAGCTCTGCTGAGATCCTTTTGGTCCCTATTCCCCACCATCACCCTAAATACTTTAATTTAAAATGATAAGGACACTGTTTCAGAATAAATTTTTTTACTGATCAAGATCACTTTTTCATTTCCAATTTATATATTCTGCCAGTGCAGCTGAATGCTTAAAAAGCACATGAGCAAATAGAAATCGGGCTGAAGCCACCTGAAACATAATCACATAACATTTTTTTTTTCTGTATCTGTTTTAGCAACCAAAAAAGTATCAGCAAACTGACAATTTAAGCAATTAACTTGCCACTTTCTTTCCCTGTACTATTTAGTTTTGGTGGTTTATTCTTCAGTGGGGTAGAAAGGCTGCTGTTGGGTGAGGAGAAAGGTTAAAGCATTGAGTTCACTCTGTGGTCTAAGGAAACTGGAAAAGAACTGACACACCATGAATACTGCAAAACTCACATAGTCACTGGAAAGCAAAGACAAGAGTAGACCCTCTTAAGCCTTGCAAGGCTTAAAAGATGAGTCATCATCAGTAATATAGCATCTTTCTCCTACTATCATCCCTAGGATTTAAGGAAGCAATACATATGTGGGAAAACTCAGCCCCTTTCCATGTAAGGAAAAAACTTCTTTGGCATCCCATGAAGGGTGACATCATTTTAACAGTATTTTTGAGAATTAGAGATTTTGAGAATCTGTAGCGTGCAGAAGTGGCAGAGAGAAAGATGTCCAAGAAAGAACCACAGCTGCATACTTCCCATCCCAAAACCAAAAAGAAAGGCTGTCTGCGCCTCTCGTCTCCTGTATGACCCACTAGCTGCTAGGATAATCCACTACGATTGTTTAGAAAATAATCCCATCATTACTAAAATGATGAAAGTAAGAACAAATAAGCTGAACAGGAGAAAAGAAGGTAAAAACCACTGCAGACATCAAGAGCTGTATGACTGGCGAGAAGTAAATAAAGAAGAGATGCAAACCAGAAAATTAAAGGAGTAAAATCCCATCTAGTTCATAACTTAGCAATGTCTAAACTCTACGCAAAGAGAGAAATGAAAAGTCTTATTATTGTATCTCCATCTGTATTTACGCACTAAGAGAAAGGAAGCATTCAGAGGAGAATAAGGACAAACAGTCCTACAATCCATGTTTAGCTACGCAACTCACCCATTTTAGATACCCTTCCACGTGCTGGGGAAGGGCATACTCATCCAGAGGACAACTCAGAGCACTTAACGCAGGCTCTGCTCTGAAGCACTCCTGAGAGGAACCTCTCTTTCCACAATGAGGACAGAGAAGCTCACAAAGATTCATTGTCCAGACTGTTCTACAAAGCATCTCAAGGCACGTGATGCGAATGCTTTCCAAAAGTTTCTAAACTGGCCAAACAGAAGACTTCAAATGATTTTGTGAGAAAAGGGATGGAACAACACAGTCAAGTTTAAATGAAAGCTGATGTGATAGATAATACTTGCTTCGTGATGACAACGTATTTCCTGTTATAGAAATTGCCTCCTTGCCCCCCCCAAAAGACAATCTGTACTTCACAGTGTTTCTGTTTTAAGAGGAAGACATGAATAAGAGAAAATGAGTGAAAATGCGGGCAGGGATAATGCATCATGAAAATGGGAGTGCAAGGGGAATGGTTTGCTTTGTTTTTACACTTAAAATGCATTATTATTTGTGTGGACATTTCTCTTACAGTAATACCATCTCATCACTCATTATAATGCATTTCTATTCTGGAAAGTGGTACAAAGGTTATACAGAGCTGGTAGACACCAAGCCATTGGCATGTAGGACTTAGCTGTTAACTGTAGTCTTATAAATATTTTTATTCCAATACAACTTTCTTAAAAAGTCTGCCTTTATCATAAATACATTCCTTTCTCTCCCCCATTATAAAGTATAATCTTTGTGTGTCAAAAAACAACAATATATTTTCCTTGATTAATTTTTCTCAAGGGTGATCAATTCATGGTGTTGGTAGAAAAGTTATAATACACATAAAAGCTTCAAAATGCATCCTGAATCTTAAATCCTTCTCTAGATTTAATAATCACCCAGCTGGCTACACTTCAGACAGCAATGCTTCAATGGGAAGATTAATGAACATTTGGTCTGCAGTTTAATCCCTCTGGATTTTAGCATGCAAAGTGCAAACTTTTATAAATTAGACTATTTTTATGCATTCCAATTATATGTCAAGGTCCAAATAGCTTTAATGGTAACTTTGAGGCTTCTTAGTCATAGTTTGCTCTCTCTTTAGAGTACTTAAGTTTTTGAAAATATTAATTCACTCCACTACAGTATTCTCTAGACCATTTTAAAGATTACTTTTCAATGTATCATCCCAAGTCAGAAACACCTTCACTTTCTTATTTATTTATTTTATACAATCATCAGTTATTTTGCCTTGCTAGCAGTATATTCTATGACAAGGATTTAACTGAGCAAACAATTTAAGTCACAAAAGTGAACAGTAACTTCCCTACAGCCACACTGGGCAGTCACTGCCTCTACCTTTCACAGCAGCAATACTCGCCAAGCTCCTGCTGCCCCAACCTCCATGGGGCCCATACTGTTCAGATATTGCACAAAGCCCAAAAGGACGCCACAGTTGAGGTAAGAAAATCCGCACCCAGGTTGGGGCAATAGGGAAGACATTGTCCATGTGGCTTTCTCCTCCTCCCTCAGCATTTCCACACCTATGCCTTCCCTTTTCTGTGCTTCTGCAGGGAGATGCTGGCAATAGCAGAACAACCTATGAAACTTCATTTGCAGTTGATGGGGCAATCTGAAATGATTACAGTCAGAGGAACCTCTTTCTTAGAGATAACTTTGGGGTTTACCAGGGGATAAAACCTAGTTACCAATCCAGTGTATTTCAAGATCCTGTGGGCAATTTTGTTGGACAATTACACGTAGAAGCCGCGCGGGGGGGGGGGGTCTTCACAGAGCTCTTACAACTGAGGCCCCCCTCTAATCCCCCCCAAAAACCCCAAAGCCCAGAACCCTTTTGCCTCACAGTTCCCAGCAATAAGTACAGGGTAGAGAACTGAAGGTGGAAAAAGAAAGGAATACCACCTCCACCATGATGTTGAGAAGTTTTCCTTCTCCAGTTTGCTTCTAGTTGGGTTTCAAATTTGCAGTAACAAGACTTAATCTTTTTTCCAATCATGGGCACCAGTTTCAATAAACTAGAACGACACAGGAAGGCATGCTTATTTTTTTAACTTTTTCTTTTAAATGCCAGTAGTAACTATAAAGATACTCCAAAATATTTTCAAGCTAAGCCAGTCAAGAGCTTTGGCAAGAAATGCAAATGGTATACAAGTCAAATGTAATAAGCAAACAAACATTACCCTCCTGCTGTAAAAACAGTGCTACTTATGCCAAGATAAGGCTTAAATTATTTGGTTATTGTGACTAGCCTATTATTCAACATCCTAATGCGTTTTTAATGTGCAGAGAGAACAGCACGTATCTCTTGTCACCTCTAAGGCTAAATCCTAAACACTGCAAAACCAAAGTCTGATCGCAAATTCTTCTCATTTTAGTTTTCATTTTGTTATTCCACTCAATTTCTAGTCATAATTCCACTAATGCATAAGATTTTTCATTTTTATTACAGCTTCTTCTCGACTATTCTGAAAACATATTTCCCTGCTTACTTATCTAAGAAGCAGACCTGCACTGATCTAAGTACTTTTTATAAAAAAAGGTAACTCAATTCTGTGTCAGGCTATTTGGAAACATTTGCACTATTCGTCTGCCAACTTCTGAAACACATTACTCATACCAAGAGCCTTCTGCCATCTTCAAACACAGATTTTCTAATTTGATGCTCTGAAAAGCCCAGAATAATCCCTCAAGGTTTTTTACTTTAATCATAAATTTTATGACAGCAAGAAACAACCTCCTTATCATGGCCACTTCTACAAATGACTGTACCTTCCAAGACACATATATTACAAACAGATTTATCTACTGTGGAATTTGCATATGTATCTTAATCACTATTTAAGTAATGAAAAAAATCAGTTAGTAAAAAAGCAATAAGCCATGTACTTAGAATTTATATTGTTGGTGTTGCAGAATTAATGCTTCCACTTAGTGAAAAAATTCAGATTATCTCACCCTTACACTAAGAACTGAGCCCATAAATCATGAAACAAGCAAAAGGCTGGTGAACTTGAACAGGTAAGGAATAAAGAGAAGGAACAAAACTATAACAGGAGGCAGCCTATTACAAGGTAAGTCCAATACTTGCTGCAGCCACAAAGTACAGAGCTGCCCAACAAGAGAAAAAAAAGAGAACTCTCTATTGCCAAGTGAAGGAGGAAAGAGTTTTTACAAGATTGTTAGATACAAACTACAAACCTCAGCACATTGGAATACAGCTGTGCAGCAGCGCTGCCGCATCCCAGAGCACGTCCTAGTGGAGCGGCCACAGCTAGGAAGATGCACGCATCTACATCCACGCACGCAAGCTACAGCACGTACAATAAAGCTGCTTCAGCATTACCTGGAGCTGCCCTTGTTCTCCTCACTCAGCGCATCCAATTGGTTTTGGCAGGTACTTCTTCACACGCTGACAGAGCCAAGTTCAACATCTTTGACTTCCAAGATAATATATATTTTGGCAGGTTGCATTTGGAATCTGTCTGCATTAAATTATACCAAAAATCTTGGAGCTTCCAGGCACAGAGCAAGGTGCAGCATTGCTCTTGTAATCAGGAAGCAATTAAAGCTGCAATGTCATCAAGTAAGAGACTGGCAGTGAAATGATCATAGAGGCAGCTCATAAACACATTGTCAAAGGAGATGAAAACTTCACTGTCACTCTCGGCCTTTGATCTTTTGAGATGCAAGGAATAACTGACACCAAAAAACCCCAACATCCAGCTGAGCAGCCACTGCCAGGTTTGAACAAAGCCAAAATTAAAACTTCAGCAAAGGCAGTTATGTCTTAATGTCAGCAACAGAAACAGGTTTATATTGAAGTTTGACCAGATCTTGGCTTTAATTTGAATAAAGATTAATGATAGCTTTCCAGCAATTCTTCCCCGTACTTAATTAAAAGCAAGATGCTACTTTTATAACAGCTGCCTTTACCTACGCCATTTGAGGTAAGACTCTATGCCAACTTTGTCACACGTTCAGTTTAAATCGAGCACATCAGAAAATAACAAAGCTTCCAAATTCTAAAGCTATGTTTTATAAAAAAAATTTGAAATAGTAATCTAGGGAAGGAAACTTTGAATACTGAGAACTCAGATCCCCTGGGTAATCCAGATAAAACAGTCCTTGAACTCAAAACTTAATCTCCTGTCCAGCCGCCCTTCAAGGTAGACCCCTTTTCCCATGTTTTTGTTTTATAGTCTAGAAACTTTCAATGGCTTCCTGGTCCCCAGGACAGTAATTTTCCTCTTTATTACCTGTTAGGCTGGGTCTGCTCCCTGCTGGAAGACGGAGCCTCCCCTCATCAGAGGTCTCCCCCGACCTGGCGTGCAGCAGCCACTGAAACGCAGCCAGGTCCCTTTCTCTTGCCTGCCCAGACTCGCTCAGAAGTAACCACTACACTGAACAAAGACACCAGATACATCCTCCACAACACTGTTTTCTTAATCAAAAACACCGTTTATGAACAGCACCCATTTATGAAATTATGCCCACTGAGTTATCTGGTAAGCAAGTCATAATGTGAGAAAAAAGGCAGTTTTGTTATATGTTGTCAAATATTGCATGGTTCCAGTCCAGAAGTAGCTTAGCTAACCCTAATTTGCTATAACTTTCTAGATATTATGCTTGTATTCGCTGTGCTTCCTCTAGTGGTTTTTTGTTTGTTTGTCTTTAATTTTAGAGTAAACCTGAGGCTGGGCTTCCCTTCTGCAGCACTATTCAGAGAAGAAACAACTGAAGGACTGGAGAGAGCTTCAAAATAATCCATTATACTGAACAGACTTTAGTCTAAATGCTATATAAGCAATATGAATTTCTGATTCCAACACAACTGTAGAGAAGAAATCAATGTCATCAATCCAAATGATGACAAAACCCAATGGAACTGAGTTATTGACTTTCTCATCTTTTTAGATGACATCTTCTGGTATTTCAATTAAGATCAGAGGACAGTAATTCAGTTTTTCTCCTTTTATCTAGTTGGGAACTCTGGGAACATTGCAGAAAAAACATTACATTTTCTAATCTGTGCAAATAGGAATAGGAAAGAAATGTACTATAGATATGTACCCCAAGCACACAGAGGTGGCTTCTCCCCAACTTTTCTTTTTACATTCCTGCAGGTGTTTAATTGGGTTCACTTCACTTTGTGTCTGTAAGAATCATGAGCTACACAGTACACGGAGCACATAATATTAAAGCTCTTCCACATGTCAGAACAGAGTCATGGTTATCCATATCTAAAAGTAGAAAAGTGTGTGTGGGGAGGGGGGTTTGCCTTTTAGTAAAAAAGAAATTTGCTGTCTCTGAGTAGACAAAGTTTTAGGACCTCTGTTACAGAACACTGGAAAAGGTGAAGCAGCACTAGAATTGTTTCCAATTATTTTCCAAAATAATGTTAAACTAAGATTTCTTCTAGTGATCAAGCCTGAATTATCATATGCATGTACATGAACACGCTCTCTGTCACCTAAATAATGACATCTAACAAGGCCAATAATATTCTCATTCAATTTACCCCACAAATTCTTAAAATGTTAGGAACAAGAAGTAGCCTTGAGCAGAAACGTTTCAGGCAACCTGAGACTGGTGGACAACAAAAGGCAGCTGATGCTTCTTGCCCAAATCCCTCATCCAGTGTTCAGTGGCTGTCTTTCAGCTGACTCAGATCTGCTGTTGATCTTGTTTACATGACCCAGTGACATAAATCAAGGAACAGATCCAGCTGAAAATTCACAAAATAACACAAAACTAGATAATATTTGAAACAACCTGCTTCATCTCTCTGCCCACAAGTTAGTTTTCAAACAAGTCTGGCTCACAGCACGGCTGTCCAGCAGGGACGGTGAGACGGAGGAGAGAAATCCTTCCACAGGCAGTTTTCACTACCGTTTACTTAAATGAATCCTCAAACCACTGCCTTTGAACACACTTACATACACATAATAAAAACCTAATTTCACTCTGTCCATTTATTTAAATCATCAATTATTTAAGTAATTGTGGCAAACAGACATGAGAAGCCACAGATGCCCTCTATACTGCAAGGAGCTGGGGATCAGGGACAGACTTCAGAAAGACCCTGGTGCTCTGATGGTGGGAATTTACCACGCAGTGGAGAGCCCTGACCTAGGTGCCTCCATATGCTAAATCGGTGTACCAGGAGGTTTGGCATAACATTACACGGTGCACAGATGTCTAAACACAGAGAAAAGGGATCATATCTAAAAATCCTATTCCTCTTCAGAGCTCAAGTGTCAAGCATCAAGCTGGAGGACTTATCTTGCCTCACAGTCCTGAACACTGCCCTGGAGAGAAACAGTCAAATGATTTCTGCCAGACACAGATGAGAAGCCCCTTTATCCATGATGTGAGGTGTTGGGGGCTGAGAGAATGAAAACTACATCTCTATTTCCTAGAAGAATTAATCCTCCATCAATGAGGAGACTGACTGTCCTCAGTCAAGGAACCTTCTCCGTCTTCCTACTACAGCTGAGACATGGGAAGTTGGCTCTCCAGATTACTGATATTACAACATCCACCTGGGAGGAAGCAGTCTGTATTCTTATTCCTCCTCCAAGGCATGTTAATCTGTTTTAACCAGTGATCAATTAATCTAAAATAGATAAACAAGAGCATGAACAAAGCGCTGGAGAGAAGCCTTAAAGATGATGAAATGCCAACAGAGTAGACAGAAAAACAGATAAAAACTCTGGAGGAGCTATTGCTATTATAGTTCCTAAAGTCAGAAACTGCTTGCAAGCTTGACATGATCTTGTTTTCATCATTAGAAAACAAATATCTGACCTTCTGAGCAAGGAATCTTACTCAGTTACCACGTGTTAAGTCTGATAACTCAAGGGAAACCTAGTTTATATTTAACTAATACATCAAAAGAGGTAGCTATTCTGATCCTAAAGGCCCCAATCAACCAGCTCTTATGGAAGTCTACCCAAAGAGCCAAAGAGTTAATTACTGTCATTAATTTTTTTTTTCTTGTGTTAACAAGAAAAATAGCTAAAAGCTGTGTCTCTTTTTGCTAGACTAAAACTGGTTTGGTAATAGTTATAGGTAGTAGTTACAGAAGATGCTGAAGAGCACCTTTGGCATTTTAATCTGTAGCACTTTTTTTTTTTCTTTTACGAACTGTATGAAGTGCTAAATCAAAGGCAGAGAACATGCCTTTGCCTTGGTAACTATGGCTTTTTTTTTTTTTCCACCTTCAATGAATACTGCTCTTATCAATCTCCTACACTTCATATATTCTCAGCTATACCGATTGTTACCAGTTCCAGCTGTTTTACACTCATTCTTAGGCTTTCCTTCCTCCTGGATATGGTTGCTTTCACTCACCATATTTGCAATCATGGTTTGTGAGTAATCAACTTTTATTAAATAGCTCCTGATTTTCCACATCCATTTTTCCCCTTCCAACCAGTGAATCTTACCAGTTTCTTAAGCTTCAGGAAGTTAGCGATTCTGCTCACTTGAGGAACTGCAAGAGTAGTTGCATTTACTCCAGCAGCCTTGCTGAAGAGCCCTTATCGTCTGCAAACTGTTTTATATATAAATATAAAATATATACACATATATATATGTATATATATTATGTCCTTTCCTATGGCTCTCAGTTCTGTTATATCTTTTTCCAGACATGGAACAAATGTAGCAGTAGACAGCAATTAAAGTCATACAGAATAATTACGGTTTTGTTTTCTTTCTTGAGTAGTCTTCCCTCTGTAGAGTTTTCACTTGCTCTCTAAGATCATAGCTTGGTTCCTGCCATCTGAAAATATGCTGCACCATCCTGAAGATATCTGTCCCCTTCAACTGACTACAGGGAGCATTTGCATGACTACTCACTTGGATTTTACGGCTGAACTTACTGGAAATTATTTTCAGCTTTTAATTTACATGCTCTGCTTAACTGAAATTTGTTTAGGTTGCTCTTTACCATTTAGCAACTGATTTTTACAGATGTTTTTCCTATTTTTTCTAAGATAGGATGTTATGATTTCATTTACAAACAATATATTATCCCAAAGTGATTGCTTTCTCCTACGGTTTGCTTTTAAAAATCTGGTACAATCTTTTTCTAATTTTAGGTACCAGCAACCTAGTTCTTTTCTGGCTTAGGTGATGCTTGTCTTTTTCATACAGCCCTCTGACTGCCGAAACTTTTGCTAGTTCTTAACAAACCTCCTCCTCCTTGCAACATTTTCCTCAAGAACATACTGAAATGCTCCCAGCACAAGGCACAGGGCCAGCTAAACAGGCAGGACGAGCTTCAGAATGCTGCTATGGAAATTCTACTCTTTAAATCCTATTTTTACATGACCCAAAAGAGTTCCTTCACTTTAGAAGTCTATCCTATATGGAAAAGCATTGCAAGAAGCCTTGAAAGAGCTGATGGTGTTTTACAATCAGCTACATGAAATCTCCAACCAAAGTCATCTAAATATAATTTTTCCATGATAACTTTTCCCTTCCTTGAAACAGAAATTAAGAAACAAGTTTCTCCCAGTCTCAAACTTAAATCAGCAGCCTGTATGAGATGCCTTTTCTTTACCTGTGAAGCTAATTTTTCTGTATTTCTTATCTTTCAGACTGTTGCTTCCATTATTGCTCTCACAAAAAAATATGCATAACCACAAGACACGTATGATTAGAGCTATTTTTTAACATAACTGCTACCTTTTTTTGTTTTGCGGTGCTTGAGATGGATTTGTCGCAGGCGAGGCTGTTTCCTTTTTACATCTTTTCCTTGAGGCTGGATACATCCTTTCATTCCCTACACTTGGTTATTCTGTTTGTTAATCCGTATGATACAGCAGGCACTGCCCTGGCCAGAGTTTCTTTTCCAGAAGAGGGTCTCAGGATGCTGTTAGCAGACAGAGGGGACCCTGCAGAGCAGCACCGGGTGCCTCGCGCACAGCAGAGGTCTCAGACCAGCTACGACATCCTCAGTCCATCCAGCAGCATCCCTCGGGGCCAGCGCTCTGCCCGTCGGGGCCCTGAGCAGGTGAACAGTGCAGCCATCCAACGTGGCACAGAGATCCAGGAGAGGGACGACAGAAGCACTCAAGAGAAGGAAGCCAGAATGAGCAACGAGATTTATTGTTGCTCTGGTTGCGGTTAAAACAGTTAAGCGGCATGCTGCAGAAGCACAGCCACTGTTTGAAATGAGTGGCAACACCAACAAACCTGGCTGAAAGTTATTCCCGAGGGCTCCTGACAGACCACTCCATCTGCCCTTCTGAAGGATAATTTTTTAACGTGGCTGAAGTTTCCCTGTTACCCAAATGCTGTAACAATACTTTCCCTCTGCTGCACCAGGTTTATTTTCCTGCACCTAGCTTTCAGCTTTCCTAACGAGCTGTCGATTAGTTATGCAAATTTGAAGAAACAAACATTCAGCTCTGCTTATGGCAAGCTTTTGCTTCTTGCCCTTTAGGTTCACTAGCCCTCTGTGGCGGAGTATGCATTTGATTATCAGTCCCTTCCCTCACAGAAGGGAAGGCAGCACCAGCAGTTTCTGTGTAAAACACAGACTTTATGCTAGAACTGTAAATACCTGCACATAAAATTCCCATGCAGTTTTGGTCTGTTACTCCCCCTTCAGGTGAACAGATGACCACTTGAAAAACCTGTTTTAAATCCTACTTTTAAAAACACATCTGGTTATTATTCAGGAACTTATTATTCAGGAACTCAAAAAATTTTAAACCAACCTCCATGGAAGGGAGAAGGCAGGTTTCTGGGCCTTGCACAAGACGTGTTGAAACTTGGCACAGATCTTCTAAGAAATTGAGGGGGATTTCTAGTTTAAACAGCCCTGTCAATCCAGATGCGAGCACCAGAACCTTAGCGTTTCTCCAAAATGTAGCCTGATATGCTGCTGTAGTCCAAAATAAATAAATTTCTGTAGGCTGTAATGTGATGAGTCCCTTGCTGGAGCTCTATTAATTAGCTAAAAGTGTGCTAAATTTAGAATCTAAACAGTCTCCCTTGTATGTGTTCTTCATGAATGCATTTTATTTCACTACTGGGCCATGCTCTGGGCATCTACCACATCCATGATTCAGCGGACAGGTAACAGCTGGATCACTTTGGGTCACACAGCTATGTGTGAATTACCTCAAGTGCTCCAAGAACATTTTTATAGAAATCATCTTAGAAAGTGTCATTGTGTCTTTTTCAGACCTCCATTTTAAAGCTTCTATACATTCCAGACCCACTTTACCTTCTTTCACCATAATGCTTACTGAGTTACTGAACAAAGGAAAAAAAACAAACAAACCCCAAACCCCACAGTAATTTAAGTATTTTGCACTTACTCGAAATTTCTGAAGTGCAATTCTCTCTCCAATTATTTCAACCAGAATAACAACTGTTTCAGGATCACTGATTTGCATCTTTTAGAAATACGTTTTAAAGGTGAAAAAATAAATGTTTTAAAGAACCAACAAAAACTGAGCTAGATACTTTCATTACTTCAAATATTCTTAATATAAATATTACTCTATTGTTACATTGATATCCAAACAGAATAATGCTGGACACTGAAGTCCTGAGTATCTCCCCCAAAAAAGCAACAGCATTTGAACATAAAGCAGGTGGATGAGACCTTTCTGCTACCTGCTCTATGCAGAGAACAAGGTGATAAAAAAGAAGCAATGCTGCTTTCGTATGAGTATCAAGAGTCATGCTTTTGGTGCTAAAGGTAACCAATTAAATTCCATCTCGCAGACTGTCATCAGGCTGGCTATAACATTATTTTGACAGGAAAAGTAGACTTTTTTTTTCAAATCATCAACTTCGTCATAGTCTGTTGTGTGGAAAGGGAAAGCTGTCTTTACTGAAAGCTGTTAACACTTCCACACTGCTGTTTAACCATAACCTTTTCTGACAGTTTAGAGGCATCAGCTTAACTTTCATTAACATTTATTCTAATGTAGGCTAACAGGCAAATCAAGATCATCTTCAAAAAATAAATTTGCAGACTGTTTTATAAGTACTGTTTTCTATACTGTTAATCTCAGCACATTTTAAGAGCTTTCATCAAAACGTTTTTGTTCCCCCCTCTAAACTAAAAGTAATAAGAAGGACTTCTCATTACTGCTTACACTGAACACAACTTTCAGTCTATGCAAGCTCCTGTTTTGCAGACTCCCCTGCCACCAGTATTCACTGTCATTATTACACTTTTAAAAGCACCAGGTCTGGGCTCATACACAAAGACAGGGTTCGTGTACTTCTAAAAGAAATGTGTCATTCCTTGACACCTGAAGTTATTCCAGTCCGGGTAGCACATGTTATTTACCTATGCATTTTTTCAGACTTTCAGGACCACTTACTCAACTTCTTAACTGCTGAATATGAACATGTTTTGGAAGCAGTGTTTGCCTCCTGTCTCACTTGAGGAAAGCCAGACATACCCTATCCTTTCAGTAGAGGAGATCGGGTTTAAAGAAAGAATTCTTGTGAAGCCTACAGCCACCATGAGTCGTCATATTTAAAAGTCAGGAGAAATGACTATGCATATTCAGATCAAGAGCCATAAAACAATGCTAAGCCTGAAGACACCCACGGTGATCAATCTGATTCTGAAGCACAATTTACACAATTGTGCACAATTTATTCTTCTCAGAGTTAATAGTAGAACCAAAATCTGCATTTCATGACCACAAAGAATTAAAACACCTTCCCCTCAACTGC